>NC_143029.1:35090625-35722500 GCF_057628025.1 Oncorhynchus mykiss | reverse complement strand
CTATTTTGCTGACAGTCACATACGGTGAGTGACTATTGGTGAGTGACTATTGGTGAGTGACTATTGGGATGCACCCAGGGGGTGAAGATAAATATTGTCACCTGTCCTTAGTTTCTGTGCAGATAAGGGAAAGAGACAAGAAGAGGAAGCCAGCTCAGATTATTGAGCTGCACCCAGGGCATACAGTATTTACCTAGTCAATGAAGAGAACTGAAGAGACATTCTCTGTGACAATGTGGCTGACAGTACAGCCACATACGGCCCTGTTGAGTGCTGTGCTGCAGTGCAGGAGCTGGAGCTGTGGTTTTGAGGGAGATGCCATGTTCTAGGTACAGATAGGCACAGCTGTGGCGCGCTGGCATACGCTCCGCGCTGCTCTGCTCTGGGTCACCCTCCCCTGGGGCTGGCGTGGCTAAACGCTGCAGCTGTGGCGAACCTCTGCCACACACACACACACACACACACTCCACCATCTCCAGGGATGACCCACCTGTGGATCCAGTGGAAAACAAACTACCATCCGCCAGCAGCATATGCCCTCTTCTAATGGAACATATTTTGGGGGGCTATTCGCCCCTGTTGGTTTGTGTTTGGAGCGGGGTATATTTGTAAGTACTTGCAATTCCATGTAATTCCTTTTTCTCATTGTTCTTAGCTACTCGTTTGAGTTTCACTTTAGCCCATGTACTTGCCAATGGTATAGTGTGGATTGTTAGAGAAGATTAATATTCAATATTACAATGGATTAGAATCACAAAAGCCTGGATGGGGTATTTCTTTTGTCCACTGTTGCGTATAGAAAACCTGGAGAATTAAAGTGTCCTTTATATGTATTGCTATTGGTCCAATGCTTTAATGTATGCAGTATAGGCCTATTTATGTGACATGAAACATACCAACGTATTATATCAGAGCCAAGGAATGTGAATATCAAAGACTTTCTCTTTGTTTTGTTTTGTTTTGTTTAGTAATCTTTCTATAGTCTCTCTCTTTCACTCTCATTGTTATGGTGAGTGAATGAGGACCCAAAAGCGAATCAACTTTAACAGAGCTTCTTTAATTACCAAACATAGGTAGGCTCAGATGGACCGGCAGATTCCGACAGGACAGGACAAGGTTACAGCAAACATGACGGCAGTCTGGTTCAGGCATGAATGACACAAACAAACAAGAATCCGACAAGGACAGGAGCAGAAACAGAGAGAGATATAGGGACCTAATCAGAGGGAAAAAGGGAACAGGTGGGGAACGGGGTGAATGGGTAGTTAGAGGAGACAAGGGACAGCTGGGGGAAAGCGGGGGAGAAAAGGTAACCTAACACGACCAGCAGAGGGAGACAGGGTGAAGGGAAAGGACAGAGACAAGACAACATGACAGTACATGACAGTACCCCCCCACTCACCGAGCGCCTCCTGGCGCACTCGAGGAGGAAACCTGGCGGCAACGGAGGAAATCATCAATCAGCGCACGGTCCAGCACGTCCCGAGAGGGAACCCAACTCCTCTCCTCAGGACCGTACCCCTCCCAGTCAACTAGGTACTGATGACCACGGCCCCGAGGACGCATGTCCAAGATTTTACGGACCCTGTAGATAGGTGCGCCCTCGACAAGGATGGGGGGGGGGGGGGGGGGGGAGACGAGCGGGGGCGCGAAGAACGGGCTTAACACAGGAGACATGGAAGACCGGGTGGACGCGACGAAGATATCGCGGAAGAAGAAGTCGCACTGCGACAGGATTAATGACCTGAGAGATACGGAATGGACCAATGAACCGCGGGGTCAACTTGCGAGAAGCCGTCTTAAGGGGAAGGTTCTGAGTGGAGAGCCAAACTCTCTGACCGCGACAATATCTAGGGCTCTTCGTTCTACGCTTATTAGCAGCTCTCACAGTCTGCGCCCTATAACGGCAAAGTGCAGACCTGACCCTCTTCCAGGTGCGCTCGCAACGTTGGACAAAAGCCTGAGCGGAGGGGACGCTGGACTCGGCGAACTGAGATGAGAACAACGGAGGCTGGTACCCGAGGCTACTCTGAAAAGGAGATAGCCCGGTCGCAGACGAAGGAAGCGAGTTGTGGGCGTATTCTGCCCAGGGGAGCTGTTCTGACCAAGACGCAGGGTTGCGAAAAGAAAGACTGCGTAAGATGCGACCAATAGTCTGATTGGCCCGTTCTGCTTGACCGTTAGACTGGGGGTGAAAGCCGGAAGAGAGACTGACGGAAGCCCCAATCAAACGGCAAAACTCCCTCCAAAATTGAGACGTGAATTGCGGACCTCTGTCCGAAACGACGTCTGACGGAAGGCCATGAATTCTGAAAACATTCTCGATGATGATTTGTGCCGTCTCTTTAGCAGAAGGAAGCTTAGCAAGGGGAATGAAATGAGCCGCCTTAGAGAACCTATCGACAACCGTAAGAATAACAGTCTTCCCCGCTGACGAAGGCAGTCCGGTGACAAAATCTAAGGCGATGTGAGACCACGGTCGAGAGGGAATAGGAAGCGGCCTGAGACGGCCGGCAGGAGGAGAGTTACCGGACTTAGTCTGCGCGCAGACCGAACAAGCAGCCACGAAACGACGCGTGTCATGCTCCCGGGTGGGCCACCAGAAACGCTGGCGAATGGAAGCAAGCGTACCCCGAACGCCAGGGTGGCCGGCTAACTTGGCAGAGTGAGCCCACTGAAGAACGGCCAGACGAGTAGGAACGGGAACGAAAAGAAGGTTCCTAGGACAAGCGCGCGGCGACGGAGTTTGAGTGAGTGCTTGCTTTACCTGCCTCTCAATTCCCCAGACAGTCAACCCGACAACACGCCCCTCAGGGAGAATCCCCTCGGGGTCAGTGGAGGCTACTGAGGAACTGAAGAGACGAGACAAAGCATCAGGCTTGGTGTTCTTAGAGCCCGGACGATAAGAAATCACGAACTCGAAACGAGCGAAAAACAGCGCCCAACGCGCCTGACGCGCATTAAGTCGTTTGGCAGAACGGATGTACTCAAGGTTCCTATGGTCAGTCCAAACGACAAAAGGAACGGTCGCCCCCTCCAACCACTGTCGCCATTCGCCTAGGGCTAACCGGATGGCGAGCAGTTCGCGGTTACCCACATCATAGTTACGTTCCGACGGCGACAGGCGATGAGAAAAATACGCGCATGGGTGGACCTTGTCGTCAGAGAGGGAGCGCTGAGAAAGGATGGCTCCCACTCCCACCTCTGACGCGTCAACCTCGACAACGAACTGTCTAGAGACGTCAGGTGTAACAAGGATAGGAGCGGATGTAAAACGATTCTTGAGGAGATCAAAAGCTCCCTGGGCGGAAACGGACCACTTAAAGCACGTCTTGACAGAAGTAAGGGCTGTGAGAGGAGCTGCCACCTGACCGAAATTACGGATGAAACGACGATAGAAGTTCGCGAAGCCGAGAAAGCGCTGCAGCTCGACGCGTGACTTAGGGACGGGCCAATCAATGACAGCTTGGACCTTAGCGGGATCCATCTTAATGCCTTCAGCGGAAATAACAGAACCGAGAAATGTGACGGAGGAGGCATGAAAAGTGCACTTCTCAGCCTTCACAAAAAGACAATTCTCTAAAAGGCGCTGGAGGACACGTCGAACGTGCTGAACATGAATCTGGAGTGACGGTGAAAAAATCAGGATATCGTCAAGGTAAACGAAAACAAAGATGTTCAGCATGTCTCTCAGGACATCATTGACTAATGCCTGAAAGACAGCTGGAGCGTTAGCGAGGCCGAAAGGAAGAACCCGGTATTCAAAGTGCCCTAACGGAGTGTTAAACGCCGTCTTCCACTCGTCCCCCTCCCTGATGCGCACGAGATGGTAAGCGTTACGAAGGTCCAACTTAGTGAAAAACCTGGCTCCCTGCAGGATCTCGAAGGCTGAAGACATAAGAGGAAGCGGATAACGATTCTTCACTGTTATGTCATTCAGCCCTCGATAATCTATGCAGGGGCGCAGAGACCCGTCCTTCTTCTTGACAAAAAAAAACCCCGCTCCGGCGGGAGAGGAGGAGGGGACTATGGTACCGGCGTCAAGAGCTACAGACAAATAATCTTCGAGAGCCTTACGTTCGGGAGCCGACAGAGAGTATAGTCTACCCCGGGGGGGGGTGGTTCCCGGAAGGAGATCAATACTACAATCATACGACCGGTGTGGAGGAAGAGAGGTGGCCCTGGACCGACTGAACACCGTGCGCAGATCGTGATATTCCTCCGGCACCCCTGTCAAATCACCAGGCTCCTCCTGTGAAGAAGAGACAGAGGAAACAGGAGGGATAGCAGACATTAAACATTTCACATGACAAGAGACGTTCCAGGAGAGGATAGAATTACTAGACCAATTAATGGAAGGATTATGACAAACTAGCCAGGGATGGCCCAAAACAACAGGTGTAAAAGGTGAACGAAAAATTAAAAAAGAAATGGTTTCACTATGATTACCAGAAACAGTGAGGGTTAAAGGTAGCGTCTCACGCTGAATCCTGGGGAGAGGACTACCATCCAGGGCGAACAAGGCCGTGGGCTCCTTTAACTGTCTGAGAGGAATGTCATGTTCCCGAGCCCAGGTCTCGTCCATAAAACAGCCCTCCGCCCCAGAGTCTATTAAGGCACTGCAGGAAGCTGACGAACCGGTCCAGCGTAGATGGACCGACAAGGTAGTGCAGGATCTTGAAGGAGAGACAGGAGTAGTAGCGCTCACCAGTAGCCCTCCGCTTACTGACGAGCTCTGGCCTTTTACTGGACATGAAGTGACAAAATGACCAGCGGAACCGCAATAGAGACAGAGGCGGTTGGTGATTCTCCGTTCCCTCTCCTTAGTCGAGATGCGGATACCTCCCAGCTGCATGGGCTCAGCACCCGAGCCGGCAGAGGAAGATGGTAGTGATGCGGAGAGGGAGGCGACGGAGAGCGCGAGCTCCTTTCCACGAGCTCGGTGACGAAGATCAACCCGTCGCTCAATGCGAATAGCGAGTTCAATCAAGGAATCCACGCTGGAAGGAACCTCCCGGGAGAGAATCTCATCCTTTACCTCTGCGCGGAAACCCTCCAGAAGACGAGCGAGCAAGGCCGGCTCGTTCCAGCCACTGGAGACAGCAAGAGTGCGAAACTCAATAGAGTAGTCTGTTATGGATCGATTGCCTTGACATAGGGAAGACAGGGCCCTGGAAGCCTCCTCCCCAAAAACAGATCGATCAAAAACCCGTATCATCTCCTCCTTAAAGTCTTGATACTGGTTAGTACACTCAGCCCTTGCCTCCCAGATTGCCGTGCCCCACTCACGAGCCCGTCCAATAAGGAGAGATATGACGTAGGCGACACGAGCAGTGCTCCTGGAGTAAGTGTTGGGCTGGAGAGAAAACACAATATCACACTGGGTGAGGAACGAGCGGCATTCAGTGGGCTCCCCAGAGTAACACGGCGGGTTATTGATTCTGGGCTCCGGAGATTCGAAAGCCCTGGAAGTGGCCGGTGGATCGAGGCAGAGATGGTGAACCTGTTCTGTGAGGTTGGAGACTTGGGTGGCCAGGGTCTCAACGGCATGTCGAGCAGCAGACACTTCCTGCTCGTGTCTGCCTAGCATCGCTCCCTGGATCCCGACGGCTGAGTGGAGAGGATCCGAAGTCGCTGGGTCCATTCTTGGTCGGATTCTTCTGTTATGGTGAGTGAATGAGGACCCAAAAGCGAATCAACTTTAACAGAGCTTCTTTAATTACCAAACATAGGTAGGCTCAGATGGACCGGCAGATTCCGACAGGACAGGACAAGGTTACAGCAAACATGACGGCAGTCTGGTTCAGGCATGAATGACACAAACAAACAAGAATCCGACAAGGACAGGAGCAGAAACAGAGAGAGATATAGGGACCTAATCAGAGGGAAAAAGGGAACAGGTGGGGAACGGGGTGAATGGGTAGTTAGAGGAGACAAGGGACAGCTGGGGGAAAGCGGGGGAGAAAAGGTAACCTAACACGACCAGCAGAGGGAGACAGGGTGAAGGGAAAGGACAGAGACAAGACAACATGACAGTACATGACACTCATACTGATGTAACATAGGAATAGACACACATGACTCTTTCATGTATTTCATGACAAAATGCACCCGTTTTATGTTTGAACAATGGCAGCACACTCTAAACCGGCATTCACTCTTCCTCCTCCACCTCTTATCTCATCTACTCCCTTCCTCCTCTCCTCCCCTCCATAAACTCCTCCCAGCCCTAAATGAGTGGCAAAATATCTTAATTAATAGACCAGGCGAACTCAAAACGGTCTTCTCAAGTGTCGCCAAGACAACAGCACATATGATACGTTTCCTCTTGATATTGAAATCAAGTGAGGTAGAGCAAGGGGGGGGGGGGGATGAGAGGTGGAGAGAAGAGCAAAGGAGATTATCTAGGCTCTCTTATTGACTGTCTCCGCCCCCCCCCGTCTCCGCCCCCTTTCTGTCTCTCTTTCACTCCCTCTGTCACCCCCTTTTCTCACTCTCTCTCTCTCTGTCATCCATATGTTGTTCTCAGATCAGCACAACACACAGCTCTGTTTTTCTTTCTCTCCAGAGAGCCTCCCCCTCTGTTTTGTTAAGTCTAAGGGAGCATGTGTTGTGTTGGGTGTGTGCTGGAGATGTGTGGTGTTATGTGTTGTGGGGTGTATAATGTGCATGTCTGCTGTATGAATCGGTGATCCCAATGAGGGACATGACAGCGACTGAACATATTATGTACATGTGTGTTTGACATGAGATATGTATGGCAATGCATGTGTGCTATCTCTCTGTGCACTGTACATGCTTTCATGTCCGTATGTGAGCCACCATGTATGTGAGCCACCACATATGTTTACGCGTGTGTATCCCTGTCCTGCCATTTGTGTGATGATTTGCAACAGTGAATCGGAAATGTGTGGTTCTGACTATGCTCTTTAAGAGGTGGTCTAGTTCAGTGGAGGCTGCTGAGGGGAGAACGGTTCATAACACCGGCCGGAACGGCGTAAATGGAATGGCATCAAACACCTGGAAAACCATGCGTTTGATGTATTTGATACCATTCCACTGATTCCAGTCCAGTCATTACCATGAGCCAGTCCTCCGGAATGAAGGTGCCAACAACAACCTGTGGTCTAGTTACAACCAAATAGTTAACGTTTATTTGACAATCCCTTTGAAAACGGCACGCAGTTGTCAATGGTTTTAGCGGAGCTGGGGGGCCTCCTTGCCCCCCCCCCAGCAGGCAAATCGAACGCTCTGCACCTTAGTGTGACGTTTTATCGATAACAACATGAATACATCTTCCAAGTTGCCATCTGGACATAAAACAAATAGATGAATGACTACTGACTCACAGCTTGTCACTGGATGTTTGGGGTACTGTTACTTGGCAAGATACATGTTAAGGCACATAGTAGAAAGACGAAAGCCTGTCAATACGACCACATAAGGTTAATACACATCAATATCTACAGTCTCCAAGTGACCAACCTATAATAGGTAACCAGGAGGTAAACAACTAATCTAATTCAACTCGGTCTTGATTGATCAACACGGTTGCTATCCTGGTAACAAAATACTAGAATACCACAGTACTTACTAAAGAATGATGTAGTAAACTGTAGAATTCTATACTACACACTGTGGTATACCTCAATCATGTATAGTACCTACTATAAAATGTTGTTACATAATGTAGAATGCTGTAGTAAATACTACAGTATACTACAGACCGCAAAAACACTACAGTAAATACTACAGTAATGTCCTCCCCCATATCTGAATTTGTGCCACCCATAAGTGAGAAACCTACATACCATGTATGGACCATATATTTTGTTCCCTACAGGTTATAGAGAAGAGCAGAAGACCATTCCAACCTCAGTTCTACCTACCTACCTACCGGTTATGTTACATTTGCTCTTGGAGTATTTTGTCCAGTAGGTTTCCTCACAGACAAAGCCCCCACTGCTATGTCAAAGATAATACAGCAAAAACAATATAATAAATACTACAGTAATGTCTGCTAAAACACTAAAGTATACTACAGCCCCCCCAAAACACTACAGTAAATACTAAATTATTCATTGTAGTGTTTTTGCAGGCTTTAGTCTGTAAAAACATTACACAAATTATACTACAGTACAGTCCACAGAAACACTACAGTGAATACTATAGTATTTAACCATAGTATACTAAAGTATTTTTTCATGTGGGCACCTACACATGTACTGTAGCTAATTCAACTGAAAGTCTGATGCATACATACACACACACTACATGACCAAAAGTATGTGGACACTTGCTCATCGAACGTCTCATTCTAAAATCATGGGCATTAACATGGAGTTGGTCTCCCCCTTTGCTGCTATAACAGCCCCCACTCTTCTGGGAAGGCTTTCCACTAGATGTTGGAACATTGCTGTGGGACTTCCATTCAGCCACAAGAGCATTAATGAGGTCGGGCACTGATGTTGGGCGATTAAGCCTGGCTCGCAGTCGGCTTTCCAATTCATCCCAAAGGTGTTCGATGGGGTTGAAGTAAGGGCTCTGTGCAGGCCAGTCAAGTTCTTCCATGCCGATCTCGACAAACTATTTCAAATAAAACTGTGAAGGACCTTGGCTTTACTCTGGACCCTGATCTCTCTTTTGACGAACATATCAAGACCGTTTTAAGGACATTTGGTCCTGCCTTACATACCTACACGTACGCTACGGTCACAAGACCGTAGGCCTCCTTACTGTCCCTAGAATTTCTAAGCAAACAGCTGGAGGCAGGGCTTTCTCCAATAGAGCTCCATTTCTATGGAATGGTCTGCCTATCCATGTGAAAGACGCAGACTCGGCCTCGACCTTTAAGTCTTTATTGAAGACTTATCTCTTCAGTAGGTCCTATGATTGAGTGTAGTCTGGCCCAGGAGTGTGAAGGTGAACGGAAAGGCACTGAAGCAACAAACCGCCCTTGCTGTCTCTGCCTGGCCGATTCTCTGCCTCAAACCCTACTACAGGGACTGAGTCACTGGCTTACTGGTGCTCTTCCATGCCGTCCCTAGGAGGGGTGCATCACTGACGTGATCTTCCTGTCCGGGGTTTGACCCCCTTCGGTTCGTGCCTTGGGGGAAATCTTCGTGGGCTATACTCGGCCTTGTCTCAGGATAGTAAGTAGGGGGTTGAATATATCCCTCTAGATATCTGTCCTGTCCGGGGGTATCGTCGGACGGGGCCACAGTGTCTCTCGACCCCTCCTGTCTCAGCCTCCAGTATTTATGCTGCAATAGTTTGTGTCGGGGGGATAGGGTCAGTCTGGTATATCTGGAGTATTTTTCCTGTCTTTTCTGGTGTCCTGTGTGATTTTTTTTTTCTCTCTCTCTCTCAGGACCTGAGCCCTAAGACCATGCCTCAGGACTACCTGGCCTGATGACTCCTTGCTGTCAACTGTTCTGCCTGCGCCTATGGAACTCTGACCTGTGCTACCTTGTCCCAGACCTGCTGTTTTCAACTCTCTAGAGACAGCAGGAGCGGTAGAGAAACTCTGAATGATCGGCTATGAAAAGCCAACTGACATTTACTCCTGAGGTGCTGAGCTGTTGCACACTCTACAACCACTGTGACCTTTATTGTTTGACCTTGCTGGCCATCTATGAACATTTGAACATCTTGGCCATGTTCTGTTGTAAACTCCACCCGGCACAGCCAGAAGAGGAAGCGTTCCCCTGACATCTGGCAAACCAAGATTTGTCCATTGGACTGCCAGATGGTGAAGCATGATTCATCACTCCAGAGAATGCGTTTCCACTATTCCAGAGTCCAATTGCGGCAAGCTTTACATCACTCCAGCCAACACTTGGCATTGCGAATGGTGATCTTAGGCTTGTGTGCGTTTGCTCAGCCCATTTCATGAAGCTCCCGACGAACGGTTCTTGTGCTGACGTTGCTTCCAGAGGCAGTTTGGAACTCAGTAGTGAGTATTACAACCGAGGACAGATGATTTTGACGCGCTTCAGCACTCGGCTGTCCCGTTCTGTGAGCTTGTGTGGCCTACAACTTCGCGGCTGAGCCATTGTTTCTCCTAGACGTTTCCACTTCACAATAACAGCACTTACACTTGACCAGCACAGTATAATTTCAAGAACTGACTTTTTATAAAGGTGGCATCCTATGATGGTGCCGTGTTGAAAGTCACTGAACGCTTCAGTAAAGCCATTCTACTTTCAATGTTTGTCTATGGAGATTGCTGGAAATAGCCAAATCCACTAATTTGAATGGGTGTCCACATACTTTTGTATATATAGTGTACATACTGGCGCAAGCACACACACACACACACACACACATACACCACTCCAATACTCTGTTGTTTTCTGCTTTGCATTAAACCAATAATCTGACAGAGAGAGAGAGCGAGAGATACCCCCTGATGGGTAAGACTATGACAATGAAGCACAGGGAGCTGAGCCAAAATTGTATATTTCACTCCGATCGTGCAATTCAAAGAGACCATAAATAAATTCTAATGACAATGTTGCACTTTTACGTCCAATTGAACAAAATTACAGTCGCTCAGCTTCTGGCTGATTTGGCGTCAGCCATGATGTATCATCTCAGATCCCACAGTAACCAGGGCGGCTCACAACCCCTCAGCAAGGCATTGTGGGTTTTGACGGTGCGGAGTAGGCTCGGTTTCTATGTACGGTTGCCACTCCCCTCCCTTGGGGTAAGGGGAACACTGGCACAGCAAGAGCCAGGAAAGAGAGAATGTCAGATTGAAGAAGGGAAGGAACGAGGGAGGGAGGTTGGATGTTTTCTTTCGTCTGGGAGCATGCCAGTGTTCCAGTTCACTCACTCGCAACAGAATACACACAACAAAAACATACACACACTCATACACACACTCCGAAAACTCACAATATTCTACTATGTCTGGCCTCAGATTGGCCCCTGGTCTGCATCTCAGTTTCAATGTTCATAGAGTGTGTGTGCTTCTGTGTGTGTGTGATGCCTGTGGTGGCATCTAAACGGGACAGTACATCAGTGAGACAAAGGTCACGTTTCTCTGGGCTGCTAATCGTCTGACTCACCTTCACACAGACCCTTAGGGAAGGAGGAATAGAGGGATGGAGCAATAGATGGATGGAGGGATGGCACAGAGGACTAGTCAAGGGGAAAGGCAGAGGGAAATCAGACTGAACGATTAGGATAATAAACAGAGAGAGAAAGAAAGAGTAAAAAGGGGAGAGGAGAGAAAAGAATCGGGAGAGGAGGATGGGAGAATAGAATCATTGCGTTCTGTTGTGTCCCTGTGTGTAAATATGTTATGATATCTTACATTTTTTTTTTAAATTCAAGGACCACTAAGGAGTGTTATTCATCGAGACCTGCACCTCAGTGTGAGTGTGGCCCCGGGATATACTTCAAGTCAATGCTGCTCCTTCTGTCTCTTTGAGGTGCTGGGTGTACGAATAAACCAGAAGGCCCAAAAATTGTCCTGAATTATTAAGAGGACGAAGGGCAAAGAGAAGCCTGATCCTAGCCAGAGATCAGTCCACAGCCGAGTACAACAAGTCAGCCGTCCATGTGTCTTTGAGATGCTAACGAGTGTTACACAAACAACATAGCATATTGTGCTGGTTTGCAGAACTGATCCCATTGTAAATTACTTTGTTGTCCAGAGGATCTGGGTTAGTTATTGCTGAAACTGTTGTTCTTGAGAAGACCTGTAAAAGCCATAAGCTGACACACAGCCAAAAATGTTTTGTAGGGTTTGTGGACTGGGGTGGTCGAGCAGTCTAATGCTGCATGCCAGCATGGGTTGCTCTTTCAACCAAAATGTCCCTTACTTTTCTTCTTTACCTCTCTCTGTCCTATCCAATAAGCAATCAAATACAGAAGGAGTGGGACTACTCCACTGCTCCAAAAAAAGAATTCCACCAGCTAGTGAGAAACATGCATCAATGGGTATGGCACTTTTGAGGTTTTAAATAATTTGGTGTTTGCATTCTGTAACGTCAAGAAGGAAGTTCAAACAACCCTTTTGTTTTTGTGAGAAGAACATTCTCTCTTCAAGGCCCTGAAAAGGATCATTGCCATTCAGAGTCTCATTGCCATTCAGTGAGTGTGTGTGTGCACGTGTATGCATGTGTGTGCATGCTTGCATGTGCATGCCCGCCAGCAACCTCATATGTGTGTGTGTGTGTGTGTAGGTGTGGGTGTGTGTGTGTGTTTGTATGATTGCCAATCCGGTCACCTCTGTTGAAGCCCTAGAGCAGTGAGGGGATTGGGCCTGTCAAAGTGTTGCTGTTGGAAAAACATTTCTTGTGCTGATATACTCCCAGGTTGGCTGTGTAGGTCTATGTGCCAATTGATCTCAAGAACTGAACCTTTCAGAATGCATTGGGCCCTATACCTCAGGAATCTGGACCCTCCAGGATTCAACATCAACAACGCAAACAGAAACTATAGCTAGTCCATTTTCTGCCGCACTGCTTAAGGACCAGAAATGACTCTGTGTGTAAAGCAACCATCCAAACATCTGAGATCTAGGGGCCGTTGTACTGTTGTACTCAGCAGGATGAACCTATTGATTTTAACCAAGCTTTTCCTGAAGGACGGGCGTGAATTTTATAGCACACAATAAAAAGAAAAAAGAAAAATCCCTTGTAGGAGAAAAGTACAAAACACACATGTCTAGGAAGAAGCTCAAAGGATCCCAAACCATTTGGACTGGTGAAACTGTACGAGCTTTAAACAGAGAAGCAAAATCTTTAAATCTTACCCAAACTCCCCTCCATCCACTACTCACAACACATCACCTTATCGACCCACCCCTGTCCTGTCCTCCATACCCCCTCTGAGCCTCCTCCACACACACACACACACACACACACACACACACACACACACACACACACACTTTCTCTGTTTGAGCCACAGAGTGATGTCTAAGCACTGGCCTTTTGATCTGCAGGATGTTTCTGGACCGACCACTGTGTCTAAAGGTTAGGGTTAAAGGTCAACCACTATGCCTTAATGTTAGGGTTAAAGGTCAGGGGTTAAAAGTCATGCTGCTCCATGACAGACACCATGACGGGATCTGACTGGACCTCCTTGGTGACTATGTCCCTGGTGTTTGTTCAAGGTCCTCCAGGCCCTAACTCTCTTTACCTGTCTCTCCCTACACCTCAGCCCCAGTCTCTCTTTCTTTCCAGTCCTCCATCTCTTTCCCTCTCAGGGCCCTAGGCCCCCACAGAGCAGCTGTAGTGTCCCCCCTGCCCCCCCCCCCTCAACTTTCCTACAATGCACCACAACAACAGTGTGAAATTTAATTGGACACCTGCACTCAAAGAGCACCAAAAATAACCCTCCCTGTTTTCAACACTGCGAGGAAAGAGGATGAGGTAGAGAGAAAGAAAGAGAGAGGGGAGAGAAGAGGATAGAGAGAGAGAGAGAGAGAGAGACAGAGGAGGGACATACAGAGGAGAAAGAGAGAGAGAGAGAAAGAGGGCAACACAGCATAGCGTATCATCATCACCCCCCTTTTGTGTTAGAACGGGAGATGTTTTCTTTTTAGTCCTGGCACAGAAAAAACACCCCCCAAGGAAGGCCAGTTTGGATTTGGCTTCACATCAGTGTTGTGTTCAAGACCACCTAAAGTGAGACAGATTCAAGACCAAGACCAGATGAAATGTTGTCAAATCACCACTTTAATAAGAGTATTTCTTTGTTCATATTTCTGTTATGAATTTTATGTATAATGACTAAATGATGTATACATTTAAAGTAATGATAGGACTATGTCTAACAGAATTCTACCCGGTCTCTGTATAATGATGAAGAATGTTTGTCCATAAGAAAAGAGGAACTGTTAGCAGACAACGAACTGTGGCAGACAACTTGTGACCACTGTGAAACTGATAACAAGGAAGGAGGTCTCCCCACCCAGAGAGGGGAGAAACTGTTGGGCTTGCAGTAGATTGTGTAACATGTTGCAGGATGTGATAAGCAATGTATGCATAGGAGAAGACTTGTAAACTATATTGTCATTGTCTGAGAGGAGGAGGGACATTTATGACGAAATGGGAGATATATAAACCAATGTACATGATATGATTGGTAGAGCTCTCGTAAATAAACATTGCTGACTATTGTAGACTGGCCTCTGTCTGTTTCATTTCAACAAGAATCTTACAAATTCTTGGTAGCAGACCGAGTAGTTTAATTGAAGTTCAGTTTATGAACATTGAGAACATAATTATCTTAACAATTTGGTCCTTCGAGCTGGATCCCAATACCTTTCCCTGTCGTCCCAAGGTGCCATGCCGAAAACGGTGCACGGGCAGGTCGTTGACCCGTAAATTAAAGACCTGTCCCCTGACATTGGGGTTCCATAACAGGCCGGTATATATCTAAGGTCGGCAAAGACGGTGACGGGATCCAACCAACATTGCTTTTCCCAGTCTTCAAGACGAAGGTCAGTAATCTTTATTCACAGATTTTGGGGAATTGACATTCAGACTGCATTTAGAAAAATTATTATTATGACTCTTGTTTGGTTTGGATATTGATCTTTAGAATTCTGTAGGCATTCTTACCTGGTGACCTGTCTTTAGAATTTTGTGTAGAGAAAAGTTTTAAAGGGGATGAAGTACCTATACAATTGGAAGATAGGAATCGGGTGTAGAGCCACCTAGGAGAGAAGAAGTCCCCAGCTACTTATGTCCGAAACGACAGAGGGTATCTGCAGTACCAATGTAAACTACCTAATTTCGAGATCTAAGAGTAACTGATCAAAAGTATATTAGGAGAGAGATCTAATATAGTGGAGTGAGATACAAGATATTAACGTCAAAAGTTCCAAGGAACAATAGAGAAATAGGCCGTTAACCAGGGCTTTACGACCCCTGGAAAACAGCTTATAATTGTATACAGGTGAGATCTAATGTCCAATAGAAAGACACCTCTATAGATAAAGTTTCCAGAAAGGAGAAACACATATAGAACAGCACATACATACAGAGTGTGAGATAATACCATAGATCATAACTATAGTAATTGGATAAAAGTAGAAAGCACACACATAGATCATAGAGGCGTAATATAGACACACACACGTAGGGAGTAGTGACATACACATTAATTGTGAGACACCTAGAGATAAAGTTTTACTAAAAATGGGCAGTAAATCCTCAAAGGAGGTCCCGGAATTAACTGGGGATGAGAGGTAAATCTAATGCCCAACATGGAGAAAGAAGTACGAATTTGAGAGACGTCTAGATGTATAAAACTTTGAATTAATGATAAAGTAGATACATAAGACATGTGTAGATAGTCAAGGGAAACAGCAGGTCGAGGGTTAGATATAGCCAGGGTGTGGCTGTCTGAAGCCCGGAAAAGAAGGCAAGAAGGCAAGTGTAGAGAAAGAGAGAGAGAAAGATTCAAGAAGTATATCAGCAGGGAAAAAATTATGTGTGTGTGAGATAGGTTTATTGACCAGTCAAAAGTCACAAGAAGCGGTAACTCGTATATGTGTGAGACCTAATAACTTATCAAAAGTCACAATAGTAATTATTCCTAAAATCTGAGAAGGAGAGAGGCAGAGACAACAACAGAGAGAGAGTAAGGAGAATCATCACCAGAGAAATGCCTGGACCTTTAAAATATGGCTATTTTCTGGGAATTGTCTGATTTTGTTGGTAGCACGTGCCTGCGAGGAGACTTCAGCATTTCAATAGCTTTGGTGGTCCTGCGGTACAATTCTTTCCTACCACGTGGGAGACTCGGGTAGCCTAGGCATCAATAGACTAAAAACTTGGTTTCTGAGTGTAATTCAACTATTGGTATATTTTGGAAAGATGGAAAGATACAGTTGTTAGTAACCTGTTGGAGATAGGGGGCAGTATTTTAACTTTGGATGAATTGCATGCCCATAGTGAACTGCATCAAACTCTGTCCTAAATTGCTAATATATGCATATTATTATTACTATTGGATAGAAAACACCCCGAAGTTTCTAACCTCGTTTGAATTGTCTGTGAGTATAACAGAACTCACAGGGCAGGCAATCTTCCAGACAAGTTTTGAAATCCTGAAAGTTGGGGCAACTTTGACGTCATCGCCCCCTCCCTTCCCAACAAGTTATGGAAACACTTCCTACGTCTTCCACTAGATGTCCTCATTCAGTAGAAAGTGTAATGGAGCATTTGCTGTGAACTTTGACCTAATGGGAGGGAAAATAGTCGGTGTCGCAAGAGAATGCCATTTTGTTGTGGCGCATTTCTCTGTGAGTGCTACGGCTGCTCCAATCAGCCCCAGATGAAAACGAATGATCCGGTTGGAACGTTATTGGATATATATGATTATAACATCCTGAAGATTGATTCTGCACTTAGTTTGACCAGTTTTTTCGACCTGGAATATGTCTTTTGGAAGTTTTCATGCAAGTTATCCTGGACCAGAAGTCAGTTTTTGGGCACGTGAGCTGAAAGTGATAGCAAATGCTGCTACTTGGACACTAGTATTGGACATTATGGAACAAAACGATTTATTGTGGAACTAGGACTCCTTGCACTACAAGGGGGGGGGGGAGAGTTCCCCGAGGGGAACGCCTTGCCTCAACATTAAGAGATAAACTGAACGTTTTAATAGCTTGTTTAGGTTAAATACCTAGATGATCTGCTGGAATAACGTATTGAGAATAGAGTCGTATTTAAATTACAGAATCATAGAAGAGACAGTTACCTAAATCTAATGAATCCTAAATAATAGCGGAGAGATAATTGCGATAGAGTTGTGCCCACCGAAATGTTTTTATTCTAAAAGGGTGGACAGAAATATGGTGTTTGAGTAGAGGATATATTTTTTCGCCCACTGGTAAGAAGAGGAGAGTTGGTTGTGCGCGCTGGGCTATATTTGGCAGTAAGGGATTCAGGTCTGAATAGTTGAATCGTAAAAGTTTTGAGATTGGTTTCTGGTTATTGATTTTTGGTTTGATTGTTTAGGTAACACCAGCGAATTTGAACAGGAAGTTAATGTATTCTAACATTATAATCTGTTTCCATTACGTGGAACAATGTCAGGTCAGTAAAGTGGATTGCAGGTTGAGTTAATTTCATTTTACAGGAACAGCGCACATAAATTATAGTTGTGTGGATCTAATGACAGGGTATTCCTATCAAGCAATTTGAGAGACTGTTTGCAGACAGGCTGAATGTGGTTTAATGTTGTAAAGCAGGCTTGGGCAAAATCAGTCAAGTAATGTGTTATGTGGGATAATTTCAGTAGATTTGAGGTACAACATTGTATCCAAGGGTAGCACATGTTAAATTAAGTACATATAAACATTGAGGAAGTTTAAAACGAATGATTGGAGGGAATACAATGGAATTATAATTATTATTAGGTTTTTGTTTGTAGTCAACGTTTGGGTTTCTGAATCGGTGTAGTATATTGAAATTCTGACCAAGTGGTTGTATTTTTTTCTGGGAAAAGGAGGGCTTCACTGACTTTCTTTGGAATGTTTTCTGGGGCTGTAATCTTGAAGGGAGCGAGTGAGAGAGGCATATTTCTACCAAATTGAAAAGGCCTGGAAATTTTTTGTTTGTTAGAACCTGGGGGTTGCCTTTGGGTTTGAGGAGATTTCCATTTTTCCTAGAGACACGATATCTTAAAGGGATACACACACATATGGAATTTTAAAAGTTTTATTTTCTGAGTTTTATTTAAACACATACATTCTTTAGATAAGGGAATGTTCTGGGAACCTGGGATACAAAATGTAGAAAATGTTTGATGGTTTTTCTTTAATTTGTCTAATATAGTAAGAAAGACTTCTTTGATAGGGTGGTAGGACTTTTGACCTCTATCATGGCTTTCCGGTGTGGTCTGATCAGCCTCATGGGAGGGCCATTTGGATGATGATTTTAAGGTAATTTTTAATACTGATTTTAAGGTAATTTGTGTAGTTAATAATTAGGATGGAGCTTATAGTTCTTCGACATATTTGTAAGAATACGTTTAATAATGGTAGACTTATGTTAAGTATTTAGGACATATTCTGAGCCAACAGGACAGGGACATGTGACATCTGTGGTGATCCAGGATCAATATTTGGAAACAGAAACCCTATTTGATATTGACAGTAATGGGAAAGAAAATTACATTTGATCCTCCATGTGGAAAACTAATTTTGATGTATGTAGAAGATATATTGGTGGCGAATCACAGGAGGGCTGTAAAGCTGATATTCTAGCTCTGTTAGTGTTCTTAGCAGAACAAGGTCATAAAGTTAGTAAGAGGAAGTTACAGCTCTGGCAGGAACAGGTCATTTATTTACGACACTTAATTCCACCAGAAAGACAGCCATTCTAGAAGCACCTAAACCACTCAATAAGAAACAGATGAAGAGTTTTCTTGGAATGATTAACTATTGTCATGCGTGGATACCCCACTTTGCATTACATACAGGGGAGCTCAGTGAGTTGATATGTGGTAAAGCTATGGCAGCAAAAGATAAGATCGAGTTGACAGATGGGGCTGAGAACCAGTTTGTAAACATAAATAAGTTATTGACATCTAGCTCTGTTCTAGCGTTTCCCAGATATGATCGTACTTTTACACAGACAGTAGACTGTAGGGAGGGGTTCATGACGTAAGTACTAACCCAGAGACGGGGGAATATTAGGCCTATTGCCTACTACTCCTCCCGATGTAGACATTTGTCTTGTATGATAATTCCTTTGAACATGCCTAATTTGACAATAGAACGTTGTACTACTCCGAACCCCTCCACATTAGTTCCTATTGCAACAAATGGCAGCCCACATGATTGTGTAACAGAAACCGAGAAAGTTGTCTTACTACGAGCCGATTTGACTGATCTAGCTTTATCTGATGGGGAACTGACAGTGTTAGCACTGGAAACAGTAAAGCAGATGCGGAAGCGAAAATGGCCGGTCTAAAACTACGTTGGTCTCAGCAGCAGTTGTTAAAAGAGGAAGTGAACATAGACAAAACTATATTATAAGATTGTCAGGCTAGAGCACCAGTGAAAGAGATTTCAAAATGGGAAAAGTTAGGAGCAATTTATATTTCACTTCTTGGTAGTCTAGAACTATGGGCAATTATGGAGAATATCTGTGCAAATCCCCATGTAATTTGTGGAATCAGGTCATAGCTCACACTGAGAGGGATGGCTATGTAAACCCACACACCCAATATGGGAACAGATGGAGTATAGAAAAGGTGAGGGTTTCTGACTGTTATCCGGAGCAGGGGAGGTATTGTATAAAGATACGACTTACCATTAAAACTGTAAAGACCGAGGATCTTGGGTTGTGGTATGTTGGTTTTGACCAGGTTTCGACCGACACTATGGTACCATTCTGGGTAGCAGAGGTAAGAGCCGGTGAGGACACCATGGCCAGTCAGAGTCCAATCAGTCTCCATAACAAAACGGATATTCCTTGTGTTGTCATCCAGGGCCAAGGACCGGTGCGAATAGTTCAGACGAAAGACCTTAAAGAAGTGATTGAGGTGTAGACTGGGTTTGGGGATTCCAACTCCATGGTTGGAATGGATTCAATATACGGCCAGATCAGTAGCTAAAGAAGAATGTTATGCCTGTGCCACAGCCAAACCTTAGTTGACAACCATCCCCTTTCCACTCGATGGAATTAATTCACCTAGGGGAATGGCCTGTATGGTGAAGCTGTTCGTGAAAGCAGGAATGCCAGACAGTGACAGTTGCACTGATCTGCATTAGTTGTATCCCCATGTACCCCTTAAATCTAGGCTCCCTCCCTTCACAGTGGCAGGAGGAGACTATTACTGTTTGGCCCGGTACAACACTCATGGGAAAGACATAGGGGAAGTGAGTACATGCAATAGGACAGAGAATGTTACAACTGATTGTTGGGGGGGATTTCAGGGGATTTCAGTAAGATAAAGAAGCCAAGGGCTGACGTCTGGTGGTTGTGTGGGGGAATTAAATTATGGCCTATGTGCTCTTGCACATTTAGGAATGCCTTTCACCCTCATCCAACACCATGACATAGAGGTGGCAAAACGGTTAAAAAGAAGCTCTCAATCTGGGTCTTTTGACGATAGAGTATATATTGATAATATTGGGGTTCCACGGGGGGTGCCAGATGAGTTTAAAGCAAGGAATCAGATCTTAGCAGGATTAGAGTCGAGCATTTTCTGGTGGTCCACTCTAAATAAGAATGTGGATTGGAATAATTATATCTATTATAATCAACATCAATTATACTAAAGATGCAATAAAAGGATTGGCAGAACAGACAGAGGCAACTAGTTTGATGGCATGGCAGAATAGGATAGATTTAGATATGTTACTAGCTAAGAAGGAGGGGTCTGCGTGATATTTGGAACAATCCCAAATAACACAGCTCCAGATGGATCAGTGACCAAGGCCCTGGCTGGTTTAACCACCTTAGCTCACGAATTAGCAGAAAACTCTGGGGTGGATACTTCTCTGACGAGTTGGTTTGACAGTATGTTTGGAAAATGGAAAAATTTAATGATCACTGTGTTGTGGGCAACCTTCACCTGTGTGACTGTGTTGGTTTTATGTGGTTGTTGTTTGATTCCGTGTGTGAGAGGTCTCATTTCCAGGACTCTGGAGAAATCGATGACACAACAGATGGTGAGATATGGACTGATTCCTGACCTAGTAGATGGACCCGGCTCCTTCACTTACGAGGAGCCTATGTTAGATGAGACCATTTTTAATTCCTTCTTCTTTTGACGTTTAGACTGAATAGTTATGATTCTGATGTAGGCCTAGAACAGTCATTGTAAATACATATATTGGTTTTTGTGTGGTTGATTTTGGACATGATGGATAATTCTAAGAAAAATAGATGTGTGATTGTGTGTATAATATTTA
Organism: Oncorhynchus mykiss; assembly: GCF_057628025.1. Taxonomy (NCBI): domain Eukaryota; kingdom Metazoa; phylum Chordata; class Actinopteri; order Salmoniformes; family Salmonidae; genus Oncorhynchus; species Oncorhynchus mykiss. The sequence goes on along the minus strand of NC_143029.1, from coordinate 35,701,604 downwards.
GTCAAAGGGTGGATTGTTATGAATTTAATGTATAATGACTAAATTATGTATACATTTAAAGTAATGATAGGACTATGTCTAACAGAATTCTACCCTGTCTCTGTATAATGATGAAGAATGTTTGTCCATATGAAAAGAGGAAGTGTTAGCAGACAAGGACCTGTGGCAGACAACTTGTGACCACTGTGAAACTGATAACAGGGAAGGAGGTCTACCCACCCAGAGAGGGGAGAAACTGTGTGGCTTGCAGTAGATTGCGTAACAAGTTGCAGGATGTGATAAGCAATATATGCGTAGGAGAAGACTTGTAAACTATATTGTCATTGTCTGAGAGGAGGAGGGACATTTATGACGAAATGGGAGCTATATAAACCAATATACATGATATGATTGGTAGAGCTCTCGTAAATAAACGTCGCTGACTATTGTAGACTGGCCTCTGTCTGTTTCATTTCAACAAGAATCTTACAAATTCTTGGTAGCAGACCGAGTAGTTTAATTGATGTTCCGTTTATGAACATTGAGAACATAATTATCTTAACAATTTCAGAACAACATATGGATCCTTTAGAGATTCAAAATAGTGAGAAAATGCATGCTGAGGGAAATAGAACCACTCTACAAATTATTACTAACCCAAACACAGTGGGGAACAATGGGGGTTCTACGCCTTCGTAGAAAGGTTAAGGATTTATAAAATAATTATTATAATCATATAATAATAATTAGAATTATATTATTATTTTCAATGATGTTCTGATTTAATCTCTTCAGTTGTTGTTGGAAAGTTAAGGATTAACACTGAAGAGAACAAAAGATACAATCAGGATTTTGGTTTGCTGATCTCTGGTGAGATAAATCTAGCTAGCTAAGTCAGCCATTGGCTAGACCATTAAACCTGGATGAAGGCATCTGCCATGCAACTGTATTTGGAGTGACAGAGGAATCAACCAATCACATTTTGACTTAATAGTTGGGACCGTTTTTACAAAAACTTCTGCCTTCTGGAAGGCCAACAGTTCAATACGCAATAGCAAGCAGCAGTTTTCCCACGATCTATCTAGCTAGCTTTTGTTGTCGGCTAATTTGCAGCAGCTGCAGCAGGTGTTGTCAAAGAAGATATTGCTGCAATTCCTTTTCAAGAATAAAATTTCAAATGATCATAATAGGGGGAGTGGAACTGTGTTTTTTTTATTGCAGCGCACTTGCTGCTGTTAGCCATCTCTTTGAAAATAACTTTTGTGTGTCAAACATTGTTGCATTTAAAGTGGAACTGAAATCTTGCTAAAATCTTTTCATAAACACCCCAGGAAGAACATGACACGTAATAAAATCAAATCAAATCAAATTTATTTGTCACATACACATGGTTAGCAGATGTTAATGCGAGTGTAGCGAAATGCTTGTGCTTCTAGTTCCGACAATGCAGTAATAACCAACAAGTAATCTAACCTAACAATTCCAAAACTACTACCTTATACACACAAGTGTGAAGGGATAAAGAACATGTACATAAAGATATATGAATAAGTGATGGTACAGAACGGCATAGGCAAGATACAGTAGATGGTATCGAGTACAGTACATACATATGAGATGAGTATGTAAACAAAGTGGCATAGTTAAAGTGGCTAGTGATACATGTATTACATAAAGATGCAGTCTGTGTGGGTGGACCAATTCAGTTTGTCTGTGATGTGTACACCGAGGAACTTAAAACTTACTACCCTCTCCACTACTGTCCCATCGATGTGGATAGGGCGGTGCTCCCTCTGCTGTTTCCTGAAGTCCATAATCATCTCCTTACTTTTGTTGACGTTGAGTGTGAGGTTATTTTCCTGACACCACACTCCGAGGGCCCTCACCTCCTACCTGTAGGCCGTCTCGTCGTTGTTGGTAATCAAGCCTACCACTGTTGTGTCATCCGCAAACTTGATGATTGAGTTGGAGGCCTGCGTGGCAACGCAGTCGTGGGTGAACAAGGAGTACAAGAGAGGGCTTAGAACACACCCTTGTGGGGCCCCAGTGTTGAGGATCAGCGGGGTGGAGATGTTATTACCTACCCTCACCACCTGGGGGCGGCCCGTCAGGAAGTCCAGTACCCAGTTGCACAGGGCGGGGTCAAGACCCAGGGTCTCGAGCTTGATGACGAGTTTGGAGGGTACTATGGTGTTAAATGCTGAGCTGTAGTCGATGAACAGCATTCTCACATAGGTATTCCTCTTGTCCAGATGGGTTAGGGCAGTGTGCAGTGTGGTTGAGATTGCATCGTCTGTGGACCTATTTGGGCGGTAAGCAAATTGGAGTGGGTCTAGGGTGTCAGGTAGGGTGGAGGTGATATGGTCCTTGACTATTCTCTCACAGCACTTCATGATGACGGAAGTGAGTGCTACGGGGCGGTAGTCGTTTAGCTCAGTTACCTTAGCTTTCTTGGGAACAGGAACAATGGTGGCCCTCTTGAAGCATTTGGGAACAGCAGACTGGGATAAGGATTGATTGAATATGTCCGTAAACACACCAGCCAGCTGGTCTGCGCATGCTCTGAGGGCGCGGCTGGGGATGCCGTCTGGGCCTGCAGCCTTGCGAGGGTTAATACGTTTATATGTTTTACTCACGTCGGCTGCAGTGAAGGAGAGTCTGCATGTTTTGGTAGTAGGCCGTGTCAGTGGCACTGTATTGTCTTCAAAGCGGGCAAAAAAGTTATTTAGTCTGCCTGGGAGCAAGACATCCTGGTCTGTGACAGGGCTGGTTTTCTTTTTGTAATCCGTGATTGACTGTAGACCCTGCCACATACCTCTTGTGTCTGAGCCGTTGAATTGCGACTCTACTTTGTCTCTATAGACGCTTAGCTTGTTTGATTGCCTTGCGGAGGGAATAGTTACACTGTTTGTATTCGGTCATGTTTCCGGTCACCTTGCCCTGATTAAAAGCAGTGGTTCGCGCTTTCAGTTTCACGCGAATGCTGCCATCAATCCACGGTTTCTGGTTTGGTAATGTTTTAACCGTTGCTATGGGAACGACATCTTCAATGCACGTTCTAATGAACTCGCACACCGAATCAGCGTATTCGTCAATGTTGTTGTTCGCCGCAATGCGGAACATTTTCCAGTCCGCGTGATGGAAGCAGTCTTGGAGCGTGGAATCAGATTGGTCGGACCAGCGATGAACAGACCTCAGCGCGGGAGCTTCTTGTTTTAGTTTCTGTCTGTAGGCAGGGAGCAACAAAATGAAGTCGTGGTCAGCTTTTCCGAAAGGAGGGCGGGGAAGGGCCTTATATGCGTCGCGGAAGTTAGAATAGCAATGATCCAAGGTTTTACCAGCCCTGGTTGCGCAATCGATATGCTGATACAATTTAGGGAGTCTTGTTTTCAGATTAGCCTTGTTAAAATCCCCAGCTACAATGAATGTAGCCTCAGGATAGGTGGTTTCCAGTTTGCAAAGAGTCAAATAAAGTTTGTTCAGAGCCATCGATGTGTCTGCTTGGGGGGGAATATATACGGCTGTGATTATAATCGGATTTCATCAACCTTGTTGTCAAGAGACTGGACATAGGCGAGAAGTATGCTAGGGAGTGGTGCGCGATGTGCCCGTCTCCGGAGCCTGACCAGAAGACCGCTTCATTTCCCTCTTTTACGAAGTCTTTGTTTTGAGTCGCAGGCTGGGATCCAATCCGTTGTCCTGGGTGAAAGGCAGAACACAGGATCCGCCCCGGGAAAGTCATATTCCTGGTCATACTGATGGGGAGTTGACGTTGCTCTTATATTCTGTAGTTCTTCCCGACTGTATGTAATGAAACCTAAGATGACCTGGGGTACCAATGTAAGAAATAACACATAAAAAAACTAAAAACTGCATAGTTTCCTAGGAACGTGAAGCGAGGCGGCCATCTCTCTCAGCGCCGGAAGTCTCATGGTAATATGATAATAATATGACAACAACCACTTAGATATGGTCATTTTAACGTATTCATAAATTCTTAGAATGTTTGGGAATTATGTACACTAAAGCATTTGTGAAAATGTTATAGCAATATAGTGGGAAGCGGTCAAGCATTTGCACAATTAACAGACATTGCAGTAAATAAAGCCAAATAAAAACATCTGTCTACATAGACCGGTGCTCTATAGCCAATCAAAGCTACAGTAGGCATTGCCTACTGGCCCTGCCATCATTCACTTTGAACTGGACTGTGCGTTGTCGTGGAATAATCCGAATTTGTTGGTAACATATTTTGTTGTTTTATATTCATCATATGTTTGTAAATTACTTCTCATCAAGAATGTTATTTTTGTATAATACTGTGGCAGGGTTGCAGTATCTATTCTATGTCAAGACTAAGTTGCATGGGCCGCAGAGAGGGGAGAGGTCACAGTATCATCATGTGTAAACATATCTTTTGCTCCACTGTGTCTGTGCTAGTCACTCCTTACTTTTCCCATCAGGGAAAGGAGGATGGCAGTGTCTGGAATCATACTATCCTCTCCGTGAGTTTGTCCAGGATTGGTTGTATTTAGAGTTGGTTGTATCTAAATGACAATTTGATATATGCCTGTTGATATGGAGGATTGGTTTATGGTTCTGTGGTTTGAGTAAGGAGACAAAGCTGAACGATGAATTATGCCGATGCTGTCTTATCCTGTGTGTGTCTTTGCTATAAAGGACCTCATTTGAAATGTGGAAGGGGCTCTCAGAGAATTCATTGATAGACACTGAATCGATCTGAGAGTCACAGGGTTGTGATAAAGCTCATATAATTAAAGATGGACTTTGATAACTAACTCTGACTTGTGTTGTGGTTTGCTCCCATGATTTGGTAAATAGAGGAAATTTCCACGACATTTGGCGACGAGGATGGGATGTGAATCTTCACTCGGTGACCGTTCCTACGATCTAGGTAAATAAATTGTGCACAAGGGATCCCCTAAACTTGGGATCTCAGGGAGAACCACACTTCGGGAACGAAGCAGATGGACCAACCTTTGATCTAAGAGGAAGCGAGCCGAGTGGATACCACATCTCGAACTGAGTTTTTTTTAAAGAAAAAGGTGAGCGAACCACACACAGATTTGAAGTCGAGTTTTTAAAATTATGCCTGTTACGTATACTCTGAGCGCGAATTCCTTTGTAAGGAAGGCACCTTGGCGGCGTAAGCAGGGCCGAGTCAGAGGAGAGTAATCTGGGGGTTTTGTGGACTCAAAAGATACTCTGCACTGTCCGGTTGCCAGTGACCAAGAGCCCTCCTGACACTGAATTGATCACAGTGGGGATTTGGTGAGGTCGTCTGTCGGGGTGATGGGCCAGGGGGTCTGTGTGTTCTAGGTGAAACACGCCACTTGGTGAAGCCCTATTGGAAGAAGGACCTCATTCTGTGCGTCTGTGTGATTTGTCTAAGTGACCCTCAGATGTGGTGAATTCCAATTATTTTAAATGTGCTAGCCTGGTATGCCCTGGGTTACTCTGTGTGAGTATTTTCTTATGGGATCACTAGGTAATAGTTGTCGGACCGTACTGTGTGAGCGGGGTAGGGTTGACTCTGTGTGGGCAAACCTTTTTTCTGAAGTTCTATATAAACATCTGACCAATCCTGTGTGGATGATCCTGAAAGTTCTGTGTGAGTACCTAAGATTTCTTAAGTTTTATATGGATTCTGTGAATTATTTGAAATTATGATGAATTGTATGTGTGTATAATCAATTACTAGAGATTTGATAAAGTAATGCGGAGAATCATTAGATACAATTTAAACCACCCATTCGTAGACGTACGTAGGTTTTGAGTTGATATCTTAAATGGATAATTTGATAAGGATGACGTTTTTAAGCACTATTAAAATAATCTACAAAATCTGGGAAATTGAGCTCTAGAAACTGATTAGAGTGTGTCCACTTTTGGTTATCTTACCCTAACGATGTAACTATAGAACGCATATTGGATTATCTCCGTCTGGGTGAAACATTTGAAATTTAACTGCCCTTAAGGTCTGAACATGTCATAATTTTTCTTCCCAGTATGAGAGAAGTTGCGGGATTTATTGAATAAACTGTTTTCCATAGAGTTAAAGAGAATTCGAGGGATTCTCTATGTAATTTATAATGTCGTACAAAGCCTAAGGTTTTCCATCAAACTAATTATCATTGCGTGATTAATGTGATGTGGTAAAGTAATTGAAAGACGTTGCAAAAGTAAACATAATCTATTTTTGACATTGCATAAGTAAACATAATCTATTTTTATTAAAAGGCGCAATATCGGTTTCCTAGTCATTAACTGTCGATTTTTTTCTTTGATTGCTAATTTATTCATTTGGAATTTGAGAATCATAGCTGGAGTAACGTTTATACTATTAAAATTGGGCTATTATTCTTCTGGGAATTACCGATAGTGACGTGTTTTGATTTTACTTTGTAAATGGGGTTTATATGCGGAGAATCTTAATTTTGCACAATAGCATTGGTGGTTCAGTGGTAGAATTCTCGCCTGCAACACGGGAGGCCCGGGGTTCCATTCCCAGTCATGGCGCTGGCTGAATTCAGAGTTTTTGATTGTAAATAATCTATTTGTATGTTTTGCCTGGAAAGTTATGGTCGCTAGTGTTTGTAAAAGAGATAAATTGGACGTGTTCAATAGATTTGTTTAGGTTAAATTGATAGACTAATTCAACTTAAATTAATAACGAAGCGAATTCTGATGCAAGGCGATGTCTGTTCACTAAATTATCTGCTGGATTAATGCATTGAGAATTGGGTCGTATTTAAATTACTGTATCAATAGAGAAGACAGTTACCTAAGTTAAAGACATTCTGAATAATAGCGGGGAAAGAATAGCGATAGGAAGTGAATACCGAAATGTTTTTCATTCTTATAGATTGACTGACGCATGTTATAATTTTGGCGCTGTGTGTTATTTTTAAAGAAATAGGATACATTTCATGTGTGGAGAGCAAAGAGAAGAGGAAGTTACAACGTTGGGGTTTTTAATCTTACGATAGAGCTAAGGAAAAAACGTTGAAATGAGAGGGGTTATATATTTTTGCCCAATGAGAAAAATAAATAGGAAAGTTGAGTTGAAAGTATGGAAGAGAGTTAGTTACTGTGTTGACTACTCATTGTTAGGGAAAGTTGCTGGAGGCAGGTAGATTGTTGCAGAATAACGAAAATGTGCGTTATTAGTTTGAATATACAATAACCTTACTCTAATTGTTTTGACCGTTGTTCAGGTACATTTTTTTCTGTATTTCTAGCAGCTTATTCGCTAGGTGGGCATCATAGATTTGTGGGAGACTGGATGTCTGAATCATAAAACATCGTAAGAATAAGATTCTGATGGTTATTGATTCTTGTTTTGATTGTTTAAGTAACACCAGTAAATTTGAGCAGGAAAGTTCATGTAGTCTAACATTATAGTATGTTTCCATTATGTGGAACAATGTCAGGTCAATAAAGGTGATTGCTGGATTGAATAGTATGAGAACCTGTTGACAGAAGACTGAATGGGTATGAATGTTGAAAAGCAAGATTGGGCCAAAGACTAAACTAGTATGTTAAGTGGGGGAGTATCATATATTTTAATTATAGTGTTGTTACCGCAATAGTCAAAACAATTTCATGTTTTGGGAAATTAGCTAGGTTGAATTTTGTATTTGAGTTCCTTTATCATTTGCTTTTTAAAAGAAAGGTTGGAATCAAGTATGATGCCTTGGCACTTAAAATCAGATACCACCAGGAGCTTTTTAGTAATAGTTGTTTTTTGAGGAACATGCAGACTGTATTTTATTTTATTGAGATGTAAACATGAGTCTCTGAGCAATTTTGTCATCTGAATCATTATAGTAGTGAGTTCTTGTGTAGTTTGTTATTTGCATGAATTTATCACTGTATCATCTGCATACATTGGAACTTCAGACCCTGTACAGACTAAAGGAAGATCATTAATGGATGTGCTGAACAGTATTGACCTTTGTGGATATCAGTACGTTTATTCAAATACGTTTATTTGTATTTTTACGATGATGAGACAGCACCGACTTTTGAAGGATTTTAGATTTGTTAAAAAAAAAAATCAGGATTGGTTTTTAATACATTTATATCAACAGATTGAAATTATTAGGTTGCTGATTAAAATGTTTTTTAGGAGTTGATTTAAGTCAATTAAACATTGTATCATGCATATACATTGATTTGATTAAAACTTATGATTAATGATTTGAGGTACAGTGGAATTATCATTAGGTTTGGTTTATAGTTCACGTTTGAGTTTCTGAATCGATGTAGTGTAATGAATACTAAGTGTTTTTGTGTTTTCTCCGGGAAAATTGATATTTCACTGTCTCTCTCTGGAATGTTTCCAGGGACTATACTCTTGGGGAGAGTGAGTGAAATTGAGGCCATAAATTACCACATTGAAAGGGGCACTCACCACATTGGGATTTTAATGAGTTTTTATTTTCTGACTTTTCATTACACACGCAAATTCTTTTGATAAAGGAATGTTCTGGGAACATGGAGATACAAAAATGTTTGGAACTAGTTGATTATTGTTTGCAAATTGTTTTATATAGTGAAGCACTGCTTTGAAGGGTTTTGTATGACCTATGACCTTCTGATGACTTTCCGTTGTGGCTTGATCACCCGCATTGGAAAGCCATTTGGATAATAAATGTATGGTCATTTGTAATACTGCTTTCAAAATAATTTGTGTAATTTGTAAATATGTTTCTTAGCCATATTTGTAATTTGGACCACTGTGAAGGGCATTGCTTTTAACTAAGGGTATGCTGCTTTAAGTCTATTTTCCTATGACCATAGGGGTTAAATAATTTTTCTTTGTGGAGTTTTTTTTCAGTTTAGTGATTTTAATTTGATTAGGTTAGCTGAAATTTTGTTTTACATTACTCTCATACGGAGAGATGTATGTAAAACATGGGGGAGGATTCAGTTTTTTGAGGGTTTGAATTGAAGTTATACAACTTAAGTTATATGAGAATGAGTGTATTGTATTGTTGAGTGTATTGTATTGTTGAGTGCATTGTATTGTTGTGTTTGTTTTGTTCTATTCCCGAGAGATATAGGTCTAATTTCTTGATCCTTGGCTCTACGATGGAGTTGACAGTGAGATGGGGAGTATAAACCAATTTGAAAGAATAGTTTCAATAGAATGTTTTGATATTCTCTGTGAAATATGTTTAGATATGTGTGTTAAGAATAATTGGTAAAAGTAATAATTTATCATGTAGTTAATGAACTGAACTGAACTAAACTGTTGTTCTGATCTGTTCTTTCGAGGTTATCATGAAAAGTGACATCAGACGGTATCTTAATGCATGGAAGAGATAATTTGGACCAAATGGTGTGTGTACCTCAAAACCCCCTCTAACTGGCTGAAGAAGAGTGACAAAGGCGTTGAAGGAGGCTTTCCAAACCACTTCTACCGAGAGAAAAGAACCAAGCCAGAAATTGGTGCACAGTATCAGATCTAAGCTATCAACTGCTTTTCTTTCATGGTTCTCTCATACTGTGAGAGTCCACTTGAAGTGATCATGGAGAAAGATCTGTTCTAACATTTTCTTATGACGCTGGTATATTGGTTGACGAATGGACAAGACATGAGTGGTAAAGATGAGACATTGAAATTTGGACATTATCATGGGCCGTCCACTTTGAACTGTAAAGCTATCTGAAGAAAAACGAAGATGCCAGAAGATGCCGTGCCTGAGAGGGAGGGGGGGGGGGGGGGGGGGGGGGGGGGGGGTCAATCAAACTGTGCCATTAAAATTGTTTATACTTTTGTGGTATCAGGTTGATTGAAGAGGTCTACACCATGTAAATTGTAATAATTTAGATTAAGAATGCATTGAGATATTGATCTGTATTATAATCATGATTAAAAAAGTTAAGAGATACTGTTCTGTATTATAATCATGATTAAAAAAGTTAATAGTAGAATTATGGGATAATTATACTGAATGTAAGTACATCTGCTAATATTGATGTGTGTTAAATTGAGGTTTTTACTTTGAGTGATAAGACAAATTTGAATCACTGAGGAGTGCTATTCTAAATATTGGTTTGATAAATAGTTGGGTTGTTACTTATGATTTGGAATATGAATGATTTCAATGCCCTATTCTCTATTCCTGAGTATATTTCTATTCTGTGTTATTAAACATGTGCAAGTTTGAAGAATAAAGAATAAAATAAAGAATAAAGGTTGTAAACTTAGTTCCAGAAGGGAGAAAGCTTACATATAAGCTAAGGTATTTGACATTGAGGGGATTTGAATTTTTAAATATTGAGTATGTAATTAATATTCTGATTTTTCAGAAGGGACTGAGTCCCTTGAGAGGGGAATGTCGTGGAATAATCAGAATTTGTTGGTAATATATGTGAGATGTTTTATATTCATCATATGTTTGTAAATTACTTCTCATCAAGAAAGTTATTTTTGTATAATACTGTGTCAGGGTTGCAGTATCTGTTCTATGTCAAGACTAAGTTGCATGGGCCGCAGAGAGGGGAGAGGTCAAAGTATCATCATGTGTAAACATATCTTTTGCTCCACTGTGTCTGTGCTAGTCACTCCTTACTTTTCCCATCGGGGAAAGGACGATGGCAGTGTCTGGAATCATTCTATCCTCTCCGTGAGTTTGTCCAGGATTGGTTGTATTTAGAGTTGGTTGTATCTAAATGACAATTTGATATATGCCTGTTGATATGGAGGATTGGTTTATGGTTCTGGGGTTTGAGTAAGGAGACAAAGCTGAACGATGAATTATGCCGATGCTGTCTTATCCTGTGTGTGTCTTTGCTATAAAGGACCTCATTTGAAATGTGGAAGGGGCTCTCAGAGAATTCATTGATAGACACTGAATCGATCTGAGAGTCACAGGGTTGTGATAAAGCTCATATAATTAAAGATGGACTTTGATAACTAACTCTGACTTGTGTTGTGGTTTGCTCCCATGATTTGGTAAATAGAGGAAATTTCCACGACAGCGTTTACAGTCAGTTGCAACAGCGCGACTTTAGATCATTAGAACGCATTCACCAAAAGCCACAAAATACACCTGAATGAATTTCTGCAAATATGTAAACACCATGGGAGTCCTCTTATATTTGGGAACTTTACAGTCCTATTGATCAAAAAAACATAAAAAGGTAGGCTCTCTCTCCCTCAGTTACGCACTTGAACAACAACAAGATCAACAACTAATGCTAGCCAGAGTGAAATGAGCTAAAATCTAACGAAGGAACATTAAATTAACCCTCTCAAACTTTTTCAGCTAGTTGGCCGTCAAAATTGCACTGACAAACAATGGGGAATTGTAGCCTTGCTGTTCTGCCACTTGCCTGCCAATGCATGCTTGTCCTACCAAGCACCCAAGCTAACTGGCTAAAGTTGGCTAGCTCGCTAGCTAGCTACTTCCGGTCCTAGGAATTTAACAACCGGTCGTAAACTTCATCTCTCTCTGCACTGCATTATGGAGAGGGAAAAGAATCCCTCTAAATGTTGTTCTTCTAATATGATTAAATATTTAACTATTTGTAAGAAGATGAAATGTGATTTTGGCGTGTAAAATGGTTTAAAACCACCAGACCAGACAGCGTGGAGCGGTGGCTACATGGCTGAGAAATGGTTTAAAACTAAAGACCAGCAACGTACAGAGTGAGCTGAATGTGACAAATGGTTCTAAAACTACAAGACCCTCTGAAACTAAATGAGTGTAGTTATGAGCCTGCAACTCTGCATGTAAAGTAATCTAGAACTTTGACAAAAGACACAAGGAAGATCTTTTCAAATGACCATTGGTACGTCTGCTGTATCCATCTAACAGACACTTCCAGAACAAATGAAACCTACTACAACTACAAAAGACACAACAGAGATCCCATCAGAATGACCATTGGAATGTCTGAAGGATCCAGTCTAACGAATATCCTGAGACCTAAACAACCAGAGAATTTCTGTGGAATTACTCCCTACAGACGGACAGGGTGATTTCAACAGAGGAGACGGCAAAGACCTACAAGCGTAAATATGTACATTGCATTTCTAAATCCAAATGAGTGGTTGTTATGGTGCTAAATATCCATAATTATGATATGCGTATTATTCAACTGTGTGTACGGTAGTTGAATTCCTTTGCCTCTCCTTCCGCTCTTTTGTTCCCCAACCCTTTCATAGTGTAACCAGCAGCCATATCGGGTTAGTCCACTAGAGACTTTTCATTGCATCATGTTAATATTCAGTACTATACTGTGTGTGTGTTAATGTACTTCTGTGGGATTATTTCATTAGTAAATAAATAATTAGGCCAATTTGTGGAAGCTGATTCATCATGGAGAGTAGGGTTCGTGCAGATTTATAGGATATTACGACATTCAGAATGAGACTGAAATAGGAGCAAATGATTTGATGGATGACGGATAGTATATCGAGATATTATGTCCAGAATTTGACCAGTTTATTATTGGATGCAGTGTTCAGACATTCACAGAAGTAGCTACTTTATAACAGAATCATCCAAACTGGTAAATGTAGGCTACATTTGTCCTAGCTCTAACTGAGGAAAGATTGACATGACACAAGCGGTCATATTTTTATAACTCTTGGCTGACAGAAACTACAATATGAATTAGCTAATAGAAATGACTATTTATAATTAATCACATCACGAGTGAGCTCACCATTGACTGAGTAGAACACTTTCTAGAAATCGAAAGTAATCCGACAATGGGTAGTTTGTGTGCGCCGCCATCTTTGTTTTTTCGTGTCAACCAAAGATAATAAGAGGAGACAAGATGAGTTTGGTAGACAAGATGAGTCTGTTTGTAGTATACATGTTGAAGGGTGTGTGTCGTCTACAATCATTCACGTCCCTTCATTCACTTCTGGAAGTTTATCTGAAAGATGAGTGAACCATTCCTTCACCTCATTATAACATCTTTGGTCTGACATATGTTTACATGACAAAAATAATGCATTGTATAATGTCAACAAACATGGCACCACACATACACATAGCTGGCAAATTGCTTAGCATTAGCTCATTATAATTAGTACAACCTTCAACAAAGTATTTTACCCACATCATAGGTGTCCATTACAATCTATGCAATAATTGGAAAGCATTATTTGTCACCAGTACTTGAAAACATTAATAAAACTGTAAATACATTATGCTCCATACATACATACTGTATGCGCCCACAGTAAAAATGACAACACGATATACAGAAAATAAGGAACTTACTTTGATAGGAACGCAAACATGTCCAAAGTTATTATTTATGAGCAAAACAACAAGGAAGGCAATGCGAGCACCAGCCAGAAAATATTCAAATTCATGCAAGACTACACAAATATCTGCATACTTGATCTGCGCAAATATTGGTGAAGTGCGTGGGCTCTCCTCGAAGAGAGAAGTTTGAGGAGAGAAGTTCGTCCGGCTCAGTAAAGTCTCAAACATAAATTGTCCGCAACGCTGAAATGGGCTACTTCTATGTGAATTAATGAGGAGGCGGAACACACCTCAATTCAAACTAATGTTAGAAAATATAACTTTTAACAAATATAATTTGAAATTGACAAGTTGAAACATAGCCTATAAATAATTAGCAGGCAGCGGGTGTTAACTGTTAACAATTAACAATCGGGAATTGGATATTTTGGACTGATATTATGATTGTGTTTGTTTCATGTATGCAATGTAGTTAAAACGTTGTCAGCTCCACTTTAAACTTTAGGTCACCAGTTACTTTGTGTGCTCAACGTCAAATGTTTTTTTGCAATGGGAAGTAAGTAATACATTTCGATTGAGAAATATTTAATGGCTGTGTTTTTGCATTATTACGATTGGGATCTACTGGCTTATTATGTCTGAGTTTATGGACTGCTTATCCTTTAACATCATGCTGTGTGTGACTGCTGTCTTTCCATCGGCCCTATGCAGTGGTGTAGTGGTACCTGGAGAAGTGGATATACTCTAAATTTGCCAAAAAGTTCCCAAACAGCCCGCTCAGCGAATGAAAGGCACCTTAGGATAACAGGATTTTTCACACATCTTTTTAAAAATGTTTTTTTCAGATTCTTAATAAAAAAAACAACGACAAGTCTACAACAATGCTTAAACCACATCAATCTGTTTGGATGGACCTGTCAGGGCCTGGCTCTGCAGTTGTTACGTCCGTTGTTGGAATGAGACCAAGGTGCAGCGTGGTAGGCGTACATTATACTTTTATTTTAAATGACACCAAAAAATAACAAAATGCTAAATGAACGTAAAGCTATATGCAGTGCAGAAAGCAACTACACACAAACAAGATCCCACAACCGAAGGTGGGAAAAAGGGCTGCCTAAGTATGATCCCTAATCAGAGACAACGATAGACAGCTGCCTCTGATTGGGAACCATACTCGGCCAACAACGAAATAAACAAACTAGAAGGCCCCCCCAAATCACACCCTGACCTAACCAAATAGAGAAATAAAAAGGCTCTCTAAGGTCAGTGCGTGACACCAGTGGGTGGGCCTCTGTCCACCCAGGCCCATCCATGTCTACTCCCCTGATGCAAACAGCGCATGACGACAATTGCACATCACAAATAACATACAAACCAACACTTCAGACTACATTTGTACAATACCTGGTTTGCATACCCATTGATGACTTAGTTAGCGTTTACTGGTAGATATTATACATTTAAATGTCTTTCCAACCTACCGGCTACTGATGTCAATCTTCTATGAGCTGCTCCATGCCAAAACCAGTTGAGAGCTGCACACTCTTGCTGTCTGCAGATGATATTCCGCTGATATTCCTTCATCATAGGTACACTTCAACTATGACAGACAAAATGAGAAAAAGAAAATCCAGAAAATCACATTGTAGGATTTTTAATGAATTTATTTGCAAATTATGTTGGAAAATAAGTATTACAGTCCTGTATTCGACTAAGTATTTATAGCCTAGTTGATTTAATGATGTTTAAATGTGTAAATTGAAATGGTGCTGAAATAGAGGAGGCAGTTCTCCTGTTTGCTTTGTGCTTACTTGCGGTAATTATTCATGGCTCTAAATCAGTAGTTGTTTAGTAAACTGTTAACTTGCTTGACCATGTAGGTCATGTAACTGTTTGTTACATGCAATATTTGCTTTTTATACAACGGGTTGGTCTAATCCTGAATGCTGATTGGTTAAAACCGCATTCTAGCCGGTGTCTATTCCACAAGTTACCACCAGCTAAATCTATGATGTTAAAATCCCTATTTACTCTGTTCCATCTGACTGCACAAGCCACTGCCTCATCAGCCCAGCCAGGCAATTTATAAACAAATATCCACTATAAAAAGCATCTAGACATTATCTTACATTTCCTTTAGACTAACATGTTGTTTTCAACAGAGGAGATTTGTATAAACCTTGCTGTCTCGCTCTCCGACATTTTCAACATTGTTTCAATATTCAAATTCGATCTCCAGCTGTCCCATAATAACGAACGTGTCGGGAGTCGGGACGAGGCAGGTAGGCAGGCAGCGTTTCTCTGCCAGTCTAAATCATGAATCAGCTGGCATCGTTTTTATGGATATATACAAAGAAATGTCAATGTAAAAAAGGTAAAACGAAACGAAGTGCGGCTAGTTTGCAGTCTTTCCAGCTTAAGTTCAAAGTAATTGTGTTAGCTGTGTTGTTGGCAAGTTCCTCTGAACAACAGTGTCCTGATGAGTGAGCACATATTTTATGCCAGGCGAAATCGCGTGTCATTAGCTCATTGATATGGGTGTATCCAAATAAATGTCACTAGAAAACAGCTTAAACAAATGCAAATCCGTATACTTTACTGTTATTCTGGCTGCACTTTTTGATGTGGATGTAAGTTAGCCGTAGTTGGCTAGCTAGCAAGTGAGGTATAAGAATTTTGCCAGCCAGCATGGCAACAGAACGTTTAGAACGAATGAATCGGTCGCGTCCATAGATACAGAACAAAAAGACTGAACGACTGGGTCGTGTCTCTGGCAACCGAACCGATAGAACGAACGATCAGCCGGCATGGGTAGCAACCCTTGATTTGTGTCAGGACTATATCTTGTGGAAGGCTGAAATAGTATGAATAAATTCATCCAAATAACGTTTTTAATTCAAATACGTCAGTCATTATTTTAATATGTTGTTAACCCGTTGTATAAAAGTGATAATGTCCTCAAAACACACTGGCTTCTCGGGCATTATCACTTCACCGGACAGATGTTGCTCTCCGGTTTTGTGATGAAACAAACGCACGTGTGGTTGAAATTATTCCACCACTGTGTGACTGTTGTCTTTTTCTTGTCTCTGCCTCATTTTATATCACGGTGGCATATGAACGAATGGGTTATAGAGCAAACAACACAATTATCACAGCATAGTTTGTAATATGGCTTTTTTCTGGCTTTGCTTCCCCAGTGATTTTACCCACACGCCGCTACTGCTGTGAACCTCTCAGAATTTCACCCCAAAAATAGAGGAACAATACTAAGGTTATTGTCAGTCATTTCATGAAATGGGGAATAGTGAATGACAGTGCCATTGGAGGCATGGGTTGAATCTCAATATTCTAAAGAGGCTTCCTTTCCTTGTAAGTGAACCAGCTCTCGTGATCGACTGGGTTGTCTGTGTACCACAATACTGCATTAGCCCGCTGAGCAAATTCCTTGGTATTTTCCCGGGCAGCTAACAAGTCTTCACGTCTGAAGTGAATGGTCCCTTTTGTGATAGCAGTCTGGTTCAGCTTACCACCTCCGTTACACTGAAATGGATCCCCTCTGTCTGTGTCCACATGACGCAGTATTTACACTTCATCCTTATTGATTGGCCCTGGAGGCAGCGTGGCCCCAGTCTCACTCTCAACCAACCCAATATATATATCCTCATCAACCTAGGGACCCAGCACCACAACACAACAGAGCCCAGCACACAATTAAAAATGTACACTTGACTGTGTTTAGCAGACAGACAATATAAAGATAATACATTTGGACAAAGTTGGAGGGTAAATGCAAAGTTAGAGGGAGTTAATAGCAGAGGAGTCGGTGGTTGGCTATAGTTTTTACAGATAAATATCTACTGTAGACAGAAAGACGTACGGGCGCGCGCACACACACACACACACACACACACACACACACACACACACACACATATACACACACACACACACACACCATCCTCAGAGAGGTGTCTCAACAGTGTGTATCGTGTGTGTTTTTTACATCATGCATCTGGCAACATTTTCCACAACACATCTTCTGTTTCCAGCCAGCCGTGTCTCACCTAGCCTGCGACGTGACACTGTCTCAGCTATCGGAGGTCCTTTTGTGGCAGCACCTCCTCCCCAGGTGTCGGTGTGTTTCAGGCTATGACTGGAACCTCAGTCGCTGTGAAGTACAGAGAGCCACACTCTAGTCCCACAACACAACACGTAGGAATGTTTAAGCACAGGGGCTTGAGAATAACACCGTGAATAATAAGATGGTTGAACTGCAATATGAGTTCAGATAAACAAAGGTTATCTTACATTGTGGATACAGTGCAGATTTGATAGGTGGACGTGCAATTTATCACTTTAAAGTTGTTTACAGTTTTTTCCAACCACTCACACACGTTTTCAAAACTCTACACACAATTCCCAAAAACTGCACACACAAAATGCAAAATCTCCTTCAAAATGCCATAAACACATGTCAGAAGGAAGCATTTGCATCAAATGGCCAACACTGCTTTCATAATAGTACATTTTTGGATATACCATGTAAACACTGTTGTTCTAAAGCTCATTGGTCTTTCATAGGCTTATATCTACATTTCAATACAATGTTCTACAGTGAAAGCAATCTGCTGAGAGGGGAAACAAGTAAACACCAATGCAATGTAGAAACAGAAAATATTTATTAGCCCAAACATTACTGTTGTATACAGTAGCATATAACAAAACCATAAACATATGTAAACCCAAAGTATATTCTTTAGAATACAGTAAAGAACACAATTGTTTTGGACCAGAACAGCCCGGTGAAAACTAACATTGTCCCATAAAACCACAAATCTAGCAGGCTCCTGATCTGGATCAGGGACAAGCATTGTGTAAATTGCATCCAGAAAAGTGAGCATATGGTCTGTGTTGTACGGACCCAGTGTGGCATTGTGATGGAGGACCCCGTTTTGAGTGATTGCAGCACACATACAGTGCCTTGCGAAAGTATTCGGCCCCCTTGAACTTTGCGACCTTTTGCCACATTTCAGGCTTCAAACATAAAGATATAAAACTGTATTTTTTGTGAAGAATCAACAACAAGTGGGACACAATCATGAAGTGGAACGACATTTATTGGATATTTCAAACTTTTTTAACAAATCAAAAACTGAAAAATTGGGCGTGCAAAATTATTCAGCCCCTTTACTTTCAGTGCAGCAAACTCTCTCCAGAAGTCCAGTGAGGATCTCTGAATGATCCAATGTTGACCTAAATGACTAATGATGATAAATACAATCCACCTGTGTGTAATCAAGTCTCCGTATAAATGCACCTGCACTGTGATAGTCTCAGAGGTCCGTTAAAAGCGCAGAGAGCATCATGAAGAACAAGGAACACACCAGGCAGGTCCGAGATACTGTTGTGAAGAAGTTTAAAGCCGGATTTGGATACAAAAAGATTTCCCAAGCTTTAAACATCCCAAGGAGCACTGTGCAAGCGATGATATTGAAATGGAAGGAGTATCAGACCACTCCAAATCTACCAAGACCTGGCCGTCCCTCTAAACTTTCAGCTCATACAAGGAGAAGACTGATCAGAGATGCAGCCAAGAGGCCCATGATCACTCTGGATGAACTGCAGAGATCTACAGCTGAGGTGGGAGACTCTGTCCATAGGACAACAATCAGTCGTATATTGCACAAATCTGGCCTTTATGGAAGAGTGGCAAGAAGAAAGCCATTTCTTAAAGATATCCATAAAAAGTGTCGTTTAAAGTTTGCCACAAGCCACCTGGGAGACACACCAAACATGTGGAAGAAGGTGCTCTGGTCAGATGAAAACAAAATTGAACTTTTTGGCAACAATGCAAAACGTTATGTTTGGCGTAAAAGCAACACAGCTGAACACACCATCCCCACTGTCAAACATGGTGGTGGCAGCATCATGGTTTGGGCCTGCTTTTCTTCAGCAGGGACAGGGAAGATGGTTAAAATTGATGGGAAGATGGATGGAGCCAAATACAGGACCATTCTGGAAGAAAACCTGATGGAGTCTGCAAAAGACCTGAGACTGGGACGGAGATTTGTCTTCCAACAAGACAATGATCCAAAACATAAAGCAAAATCTACAATGGAATGGTTCAAAAATAAACATATCCAGAGGTGTTAGAATGGCCAAGTCAAAGTCCAGACCTGAATCCAATCGAGAATCTGTGGAAAGAACTGAAAACTGCTGTTCACAAATGCTCTCCATCCAACCTCACTGAGCTTGAGCTGTTTTGCAAGGAGGAATGAGAACAAATTTCAGTCTCTCGATGTGCAAAACTGATAGAGACATACCCCAAGCGACTTACAGCTGTAATCGCAGCAAAAGGTGGCGCTACAAAGTATTTAACTTAAGGGGGCTGAATAATTTTGCACGCCCAATTTTTCAGTTTCTGATTTGTTAAAAAAGTTTGAAATATCCAATAAATGTTGTTCCACTTCATGATTGTGTCCCACTTGTTGTTGATTCTTCACAAAAAATTAAAATGTTATATCTTTATGTTTGAAGCCTGAAATGTGGCAAAAGGTCGCAAAGTTCAAGGGGGCCGAATACTTTCGCAAGGCACTGTAGTTATATTACCCCCACGCTGTCCAGGGACATTGGTAATTGCCCTCTGTCCCATTACATTTCTTCCGCGGCGCCTGGTTTTGGTGAGGTTGAAGCCAACCTCATCCACATAAATATATTGATGGCGAATTACATGGGCATCCAGCTCCAATACTCTCTGTAACAGACAAAAGGATATACAGATGAGTAAATATGGTATGTCTGAAGTACTGGAAGTAGTGTTGCATACATACCTCTACAAAGTCATGTCACATATTCTTGACTCTGTCAGAGTTTCTCTCAAATGGCACCTTGTAAAGTTGTTTCATCGTCACTAGGTGCCATTGGAGGATGCGTTGTATGGTCGACAGGCTTACAGCATTGATGTTGTTAAATATGGTGTCATTATTCAAGATATGCTCTCTTATCTCTCGAATCCTAATTGCATTGTTAGCCAAAACCATATTTATAATTGCAGTCTCTTGTACATCTGTAAACAAGCGTCCTCGTCCTCCATGATGTCTTTGCCTTTCCACTCTGTACAGAATTCAAACACAGTATGTGTTCAGCATAGGAACTGTAAACAATGTACAAAGAAATGTAGTACAGCATGATAACCAACCTCATTCATTCAATGCAGTGCAGTAAATGGATGGCTTAGAGTTACAAATGTTTATGCAATACTATGCAGTCATAGGTATTTTACAGTACATTACTGTAATGCTAAAATAGTCATTAGATAGTTGCATACCTGTTCTCATTTCTGAAGGTTCGAATTATGGACGCCACTGTAAATCAATTCAAGTTGGGCTGGACTCTCAGTCCAGCCTCTCTCATGGTCAAACCGTAGTTGATCATATGATCAACAAGTCAGAGATGGCTCTCCTTCCTTCTCTTCTTTGCCCTCGTCCTCTTCTTCCTATTCCTCTCCCTCCTACTCCTCTTGCTCTCTGTCCATTTTTGGCATCCATTGTTCAAAACAGGTAATCTGACCTTTGACCTATTTATAGGCCTATACCACAGTAAAGTAGTGCTTGGTCAGTGATCAGTTAAGATATTAGTGTTTGCACATGTGAGGAGTGTGTGTGTGACCTGGTGAATAAGTGTAGCATTTTGATTAGTTGTGTTTGGAAAAGTAAAGCAAGTCACTTCCTGTTAGATATTTGTGTTTTAGGTAGAGAATTGTGTGTAGTGTTTTGAAAAAGGTGTTTTATGCTATTGACAACCGAGTCAAAGCCTGAGAAATAGCTTATGGTTTTGAATATTTGGTGTGTAGTATTTGCATTTTGAGTGAGAGGTTTCAAAAATCGTGTGACATGAAAAGATTTTGTGTGTGAGCAGTTGGAAAAAACTGTAATAAAACTGTTTTATTCAAATACAATATACGTTGTGGGAACATTTCTAAATTCTTTGACCAAAAATGGCTTCATAGTATGACCCCCACAGAGCCAACCCCCCCCCCCCCCCACACACACACACACAAAAAAAAGCAATCATAGCTGAAACAACCAAAACCACCAACAACACAATGTTGCATTCTAAAGGATAATATAATAATTACTTTCTGTCCTCTGCAGTCAATTGGGGAACACAACAGTCCAAAACACTGTGGCACTTATATCGGTAGAAGATCGAAGAACCTGCATAGCGTAACTGGGAATCAGCAGAATATGTTAGAAAACGGACACATTTCTCAAATGATTTTCAGCCATCTCACATCAGATTGTGAGAGGAGGGAGGCTCAGCCGGCCAGTGAAATAAAATGTAAGCACTGACAAAATAAGTTGTTTCAGATAGAGGGGCCTCCCCTAAGGTAATAGACTGGGGAGGTTGCTGAATTCCGAATCCATTCTGATGCTAAAATTCTTCTAAAGCCTGGGTGTTCTACTGTAAAACTCTTTCCTCTGGATCTCCCTTCTGGTTCTAACTGTCTTGTCTTTGAAGTGAGGGGAGTATACTGTACTCTATACTATTTCCTCAAGCAAGTCTTTTGTCGTTGGATGGAAGTTGCGAGGAAAGTTGGAGCCATTGCTATGATAATTGCAAGGAATTTAACACCCCCCCCCCCCCCCATTATGCTTCTTCAAACAGAAAAAGCATCCTTTGTTGTGGCGTTGGCTTCAAAGGACACTCGTGTGACGGGAAACAATGAGAGAAGAGAGGAGAAGATTGCCAGAGAGGATGAGAGGAAAATTAACGACTGGCAGGTTAGTTAAGACATTATCTGTTACCATGGAGTCAAGAAGCTAGAAAAAACAAAGGAAAGCGAACCCACTGGGCACAGATGCCAATTCAATGTCTATTCCACGTTGGTTCAACATCATTTTGTTGAAATTACGTGGAAACAACACTGATTCATCCAATCCAACTAAGCAACAAAGTGAGGTAGTTTCTACGGATTGTTCAGATTGAATGGTGTGTGTGTGTAATCAGCTATATTGTGTGCAGAGACCATGGCAAGAGTGAGGTGAGGTTGTACATATAAATGGGTTATCATAAACTATGGAGCCAGACAGGATTATCTAGGTTAATGCTTTGGTGTCATCTATGGGCTGAATGTTATGTGGGTGGACCAGTTATTGATCTCCTTCCCCACACATGGTTACATTTGTATAAACTTTAAGTCTTGCTAACTACAGAACCCCCTAAAATGGTTTCACCCAAATATGGCAACCATGTTTAGCTTTCGCGCTACGGCTAGGCAGTAGGCTTGTATTTGAGGTGATAAACTGTGCGGTGCTAAAACATTTTTTTGCTATGTGATTTGGCAAAAACTGTAAACGACTTGTCAAGTCATGTGCTCCAGTTCTTGTATACACTGTAACAAGCACGTCGAAGATCTATAATATCTTGAAAAGTGGCCAAACTAAGTTGATCTTATTCGGGCAATGGGCGCAGCCATCTTTGACTTTGTTTATTTGCGTTTTATAGTGAATGGCATTCTGGGATTAGGGAGTTTTCGCCTGTCAAACATAAACAAACATGGCAGCCATCATAAAGAATTTCGCTGCTATTAGTTTAGCGGACATGTATCCCTTTCCAAAATCACATTACATTTCTCCCTTGTGCTCACCATCGATGTGGTACATTGTAAACAAGTCTAGCTGTTAGGTCACTAACTTGTGTTTTTTTTTTTTGTCAGCACAGCCTGTTATTTAGACTGGTTTATGGAATGAGTTTGGCTGTGGATGTGTTCTGTGTGATGCTTGGATGATGAAGTTTCCATTTGATCTTTTACAATAAAAGGTAAAATTGAGAAGTAAAGTTGTGAAGACCTTTATTTTCCATCAGTGTTTCGATTCCTTTCCGACGACGATGCTGTTTAGACGTGTTGGTTGCATCATATGTTCTGTTGCTACTGTTCCAGTCACGTACACGTCAAAGGGTTAAGACCCTTTACGTTGGTGTTTCCTTGATTTCGGCAAATGTATGTGCTTGTGATAAAACCAAATACGCTGTTATTTTTTAAATTATTGATCTACTGTGGCTAAATTGTGCTCTTTGGTGTATTTTGAACACTGAGAGCGGCTCCTGTGATTGGATAAGACATTATAATAATAAAACAAATAATGTCATAAAAAATAAGAAAAAATGCCTCTTGGTTTTAAATTTTTTTACTAATGTTTTGCCTCTTGGGCCTGTCATGCCAAATAGTGTCCCCCTGCCCAAAAAGTTTTTCATCCATGTTTTAGCAAAGAATCTGTAATCTGCTTGACACATTAATAGTACTTACCTTACAGATCACAAAGTCAGCTAATTTACACTCAATTCACATGCAAATTAGTTTGATTTACACACCGGCTTGTCTGACTGGCATGTTTTTTTTTAAAGCTGCCCTTCTGTTATCTACAATGAAATTCTATTATTTCAGTTGTTCTCTATTATGATTTTTTTTTTTTTTTATCTCTCGCATACCTCATTAGCACATCCTTATGGTTGAATACATGCTTCTATTGTGGGTCCTAGGATACAACAATGAATAATGTTGAACTAACAAATACCATCAAGGGATATCTTACAATTTACAATAATGAACACCTTGTGAAACAGCTGTGAAAACCAACCTGGCAATATTGAAGATTTAAATATATAAAGTTTGATCCTGTCATTCATTTGTTTTCACAGATTTTTTTGTAGACACTCACATGGCAATCATAGACTGAAATACTGAATTCTGGTGTGTGGAATAGAAGAGGTGGAATAGAGGAGGTGGATGCTGTGTGAGTGGGAGGATCAGCCTGTCACTTGTTCTCAACAGGCAGCCGGTCTCAGAAGGGGGACTCAAAGAGGGAGACTGCGAAGTCCAGACACTGCTGCTCTCTTTGTTCTGAGGGTTTGCAGTTCTAGTGTTTTAGTTCATCTGTGTATATCACATTATGTGCCCAGTATGATAGAGCAATACAACTTTCTTATAAGTTAGATAATGACAACATGACAAAGAATGTAGCTGTAGATGATATAATGAACATATGGAGTGTGGTTGGTAATGGAGGACACCAGGTCGGTCTGTGTGTTAGGCAGAACCCCTAGGTCCTGGAGAACAGGAGCAGAGTAAACGGAACAGGTAGGAAGGAGGCAGATGTAAACAAGTAAACACACAGGTAATGAATGGGTAGATCAGGTATGTAAAAATCAGAAGTGGGACCAAGTCATTGTTTTACAAGTCACAAGTAAATCTCAAGTCTTAGCACTCAAGTCCCAACTCAAGTCCCAAGTCAAGACAGGCAAGTCCGAGTCAAGTCTCAAGTCAAGACCGTCAAGTCTCAAGTCAAGTCTCAAGTCAAGTCTCAAGTCCTAAACTTTGAGTTTCAAGTCGTAAACAAGTCATAATGTGCTCTTCAACCATTTCATATTTTTAACAAGAGTAATACTTAGTATGTTACATTTACGCAAATCACGAATGCTTTCAAAAATATCTATATGTTTATATAACTTTACAAATAGACGTTATATTTCCATGGAAATACACGGGTAGCCATGAGAAAGACCACCCCCCACCCCAATGGTGATTGACTATCGAGGATCGCTATGGGGCGCAATTGGGCGATGTAGGCTTGTACACAATCGCCCAACCTTAACACACACACACGCACACACACTCTCTGTGTGGTTACAGTATGCTAACGTAAGTCAATGGTTTTAGGAACAGCAGTAACATCAGGCAGGATTTAGGCTACCAACTGCCTAGCCAGTTGTAGCTCAATCTTGGGTGCAATGATCACGTTCCCGCACTGACTGACTGTGTAGAGGCTCATTGATTTAACACTACATCAGCCTACATGCTACACGAGTAAAGTTATAAATTATATAGCTGTCGGCTATATTAGCCACGATTTACTGTTCTTTGTGCAGCTTCAAATGTCGAACAAAGTTGGCAATTGTTGCGCCTCCGTCTGTAATTTTCTTCCCGCATGTTTTGCAAGTTGCAATCTGTTTTTTGTTGATACAGCATCCTCTTTATATCTGAAAAATAATAATTTTGGGTATCGTCTTTCCAAGGGCTCCATCGGAATTCACTCGCCGACGTTCCTCTGCACTGCCACGCACAACTTTTTCTCAGCTGGCACAATTTGATTGGCTGCTGTCCGATTCAAACTGTAATCCGTTAAATGAAGAGTTGATGCACTGCATCCTTTTTTAAATAGCATAATTTTAAATATTTGGGCTTGGTCGAGTCAGAAGGCTCAAGTCCAAGTCGTCACGAGTCATTGGTGTTAAAGTCAAAGTCGAGGTGCAAGTCATCATATTTGTGACTCGAGTCCAAGTCATGTGACTCGAGTCCACACCTCTGGTAAAAATACAGTTATTGAAAGATTTAAATTTAAATTAAATGTTCAAATACACATGCAAATACAGAAAATAATGGATACCTGTCTGTAATTTTTTTTATGTCACTGGAGTTGATAAGGGAGGTAATGTATGGTCCCTGGAATAAATCAGAGCGAGATGAGTTGTGAGAGAAACTCTGGGATGGTGTCATGACCACTGGCGGTCATACAACTTAACAGTACCTACCTGGCAGCAGAGGTCACTTAACGTGACCCCAGGAAAGGCATATGTATTGACTATAGAAGATATTTAAATGTCTGATTATGTACCATGGAAAAAAAAAACAATTGTAAAAAAAATAAATAAAAATAAACATTGATGAGAAAATATAACCTATAACGTCCGTACCTTGTTCCAGAGTTCACGATCTTGGTTGCTCAAGATGACCTCAGGAAAACCATGGGTGTTGAAGATGTCCATCAACACCTTGGATGTCCTTGATGGCTATCATACAAAACGAAAATACATGTTTGGTTCTAAGCACCCTTTTTAATGGATTACAGAATGGAATTTAAGTTAAGCACATTCTCTTCCTTTACTGCCATCAGACACCAGCTGTTGCCATTCCTGGATTTCGTGAAGGGTCAAATGAGGTCCACCCCTAACATTTAAAGTGTTAGAGAGAAGATTACTTTTTTGACTGGCATTTGTGTCACACAGTATGCAGATTTTCATATTTTAAATGATACTGACACACACATGATATAATATAATATGGTCACTGGTCAAATAAAGCAGCCATTACAAAACAACTTATCAAGGCAAAATGTTTATAGTGTCACTTACCAATCATGTAACATGGTGAAACAAAAAATGGGCTTCAACTCCGGCGCCACAGTCTTCACCCTCTCAAACTTCTGGCAGGCTAGACAGGCATTGACCTTTGAGCACAAAGTGACAAATTGAAACATTGTGTGCTCTCTGATATGACATTAATTGAATCATAATCATTTCAGATATAATAGAATGTGATTGATAAACAAAAGGTTATTTAACTTGCCCAGCTGTCCATATCCTTGAAAATCTCACACCAGAAGAAGCATAGGTTGATTTTGGCAATCATTTGCTTCATTCCGAAATGGCCAGCATGCATCTCAGTCAGCACGGCCTACTTCTCCTCAGTAAAAATCACCCTCCTGTGTGGCTGGCCATCCTTCCCCTGTAGGTACATGTGATTGCCTAACAAGTGGGAAGACAACAGTTGTTGAAATACTCAAATCTAGGTGAATTTGCACTGCTGTCTTTCTCCCTCTGTTTCTCTCTCTTGCTCCACATCTCTCTCTCTCTCTATCTTTCACTCTCTTCCTACCTCTGTCTTTCCCACTCTCACTTTCATCCTTTCTTTCTCACTTTCGTCCTCTCTCGGTAGCGAAATGCTTGTGCTTCTAGTTCCGACAATACAGTAATAACCAACAAGTAATCTAACTAACAATTCCAAAACTACTGTCTTATACACACAAGTGTAAGGGGATAAAGAATATGTACATAAATATATATGAATGAGTGATGGTACAGAGCGGCATAGGCAAGATACAGTAGATGGTATCGAGTACAGTATATACATATGAGATGAGTATGTAAACAAAGTGGCATAGTTAAAGTGGCTAGTGATACATGTATTACATAAAGATGCAGTAGATGATATAGAGTACAGTATATACGTATACATATGAGATGAATAATGTATGGTATGTAAACATTATATTAGGTAGCATTGTTTAAAGTGGCTAGTGATGTATTTTACATCATTTCCCATCAATTCCCATTATTAAAGTGGCTGGAGTTGAGTCGGTGTGTTGGCAGCAGCCACTCAATGTTAGTGGTGGCTGTTTAACAGTCTGATGGCCTTGAGATAGAAGCTGTTTTTCAGTCGCTCGGTCCCAGCTTTGATGCACCTGTACTGACCTCGCCTTCTGGATGATAGCGGGGTGAACAGGCAGTGGCTCGGGTGGTTGTTGTCCTTGATGATCTTTATGGCCTTCCTGTAGGTTCCTGTAGGTGGTGTAGGTGTCCTGGAGGGCAGGTAGTTTGCCCCCGGTGATGCATTGTGCAGACCTCACTACCCTCTGAAGAGCCTTACGGTTGTGGGCGGAGTAGTTGCCGTACCAGGCATACAGCCCGCCAGGATGCTCTCGATTGTGCATCTGTAGAAGTTTGTGAGTGCTTTTGGTGACAAACCGAATTTCTTCAGCCTCCTGAGGTTGAAGAGGCGCTGCTGCGCCTTCTTCACGATGCTGTCTGTGTGGGTGGACCAATTCAGTTTGTCTGTGATGTGTATGCCGAGGAACTTAAAACTTGCTACCCTCTCCACAACTGTTCCATCGATGTGGATATGGGGGTGTTCCCTCTGCTGTTTCCTGAAGTCCACAATCATCTCCTTAGTTTTGTTGACGTTGAGTGTGAGGTTATTTTCCTGACACCACACTCCGAGGGCCCTCACCTCCTCCCTGTAGGCCGTCTCGTCGTTGTTGGTAATCAAGCCTACCACTGTTGTGTCATCCGCAAACTTGATGATTGAGTTGGAGGCGTGCGTGGCCACGCAGTCGTGGGTGAACAGGGAGTACAGGAGAGGGCTCAGAACGCACCCTTGTGGGGCCCCAGTGTTGAGGATCAGCGGGGTGGAGATGTTGTTGCCTACCCTCACCACCTGGGGGCGGCCTGTCAGGAAGTCCAGTACCCAGTTGCACAGGGCGGGGTCGAGACCCAGGGTCTCGAGCTTGATGACGAGCTTGGAGGGTACTATGGTGTTAAATGCCGAGCTGTAGTCGATGAACAGCATTCTCACATAGGTATTCCTCTTGTCCAGATGGGTTAGGGCAGTGTGCAGTGTGGTTGAGATTGCATCGTCTGTGGACCTATTTGGGCGGTAAGCAAATTGGAGTGGGTCTAGGGTGTCAGGTAGGGTGGAGGTGATATGGCCCTTGACTAGTCTCTCAAAGCACTTCATGATGACGGAAGTGAGTAGTCGTTTGGCTCAGTTACCTTAGCTTTCTTGGGAACAGGAACAATGGTGGCCCTCTTGAAGCATGTGGGAACAGCAGACTGGGATAGGGATTGATTGAATATGTCCGTAAACACACCAGCCAGCTGGTCTGCGCATGCTCTGAGGGTGCGGCTGGGGATGCCGTCTGGGCCTGCAGCCTTGCGAGGGTTAACACGTTTAAATGTTTTACTCACCTCGGCTGCAGTGAAGGAGAGGCCGCATGTTTTGGTTGCAGGCCGTGTCAGTGGCACTGTATTGTCCTCAAAGCGGGCAAAAAAGTTATTTAGTCTGCCTGGGAGCAAGACATCCTGGTCCGTGACGGGGCTGGTTTTCTTTTTGTAATCCGTGATTGACTGTAGACCCTGCCACATACCTCTTGTGTCTGAGCCGTTGAATTGAGACCCTACTTTGTCTCTTTACTGACGCTTAGCTTGTTTGATTGCCTTGCGGAGGGAATAGTTACACTGTTTGTATTCGGTCATGTTTCCGGTCACCTTGCCCTGATTAAAAGCAGTGGTTCGCGCTTTCAGTTTCACGCGAATGCTGCCATCAATCCACGGTTTCTGGCTTGGGAATGTTTTAATCGTTGCTATGGGAACGACATCTTCAACGCACGTTCTAATGAACTCGCACACCGAATCAGCGTATTCGTCAATGTTGTTGTCTGACGCAATACGAAACATATCCCAGTCCACGTGGTGGAAGCAGTCTTGGAGTGTGGAATCAGATTGGTCGGACCAGCGTTGAACAGACCTCAGCGCGGGAGCTTCTTGTTTTAGTTTCTGTCTGTAGGCAGGGATCAACAAAATGGAGTCGTGGTCAGCTTTTCCGAAAGGAGGGCGGGGCAGGGCCTTATATGCGTCGCGGAAGTTAGGATAGCAGTGATCCAAGGTTTTGCCAGCCCTGGTTGCGCAATCGATATGCTGATACAATTTAGGGAGTCTTGTTTTCAGATTAGCCTTGTTAAAATCCCCAGATACAATGAATGCAGCCTCAGGATGTATGGATTCCAGTTTGCAAATAAATACATTTCGTTTAGAGCCATCGATGTGTCTGCTTGGGGGGGAATATATACGGCTGTGATTACAATCGAAGAGAATTCCCTTGGTAGATAATGCGGTCGACATTTGATTGTGAGGAATTCAAAATCAGGTGAACAGAAGTACTTGAGTTCCTGTATGTTGTTGTGACCACACCACGTCTCGTTAACCATAAGGCATACGCCCCCGCCCTGAGCCATGTTTCCGTGAGGCAAAGAACGTTACAGTCTCTGATGTCCCCCTGGAATGCTACCCTTGCTCGGATTTCATCAACCTTGTTGTCAAGAGACTGGACATTGGCGAGAAGTATACTGGGGAGTGGTGCACGATGTGCCCGTCTCTGGAGTCTGACCAGAAGACCGCTACGTTTCCCTCTTTTACGAAGTCGTTTTTTTTGGTCGCCAGCTGGGATCCATTCCGTTGTCCTGGGTGAAAGGCAGAACACAGGATCCGCTTCGTGAAAGTCATATTCTTGGTCGTACTGATGGTGAGTTGACGCTGCTCTTATATTCAGTAGTTCTTCTCGACTGTATGTAATGAAACCTAAGATGACCTGGGGTACTAATGCAAGAAATAACACGTAAAAAAACAAAACACTGCATAGTTTCCTAGGAACGCGAAGTGAGGCGGCCATCTCTGTCGGCGCCGGAAGTCTATGGAGAACAAGAGCACCTCCTCCCAGCTGCCCACTGCACTGAGGCTAGGTAACACGGTCACCACCGATAAATCCATGATTATCGAAAACTTCAACAAGCATTTCTCAACGGCTGGCCACGCCTTCCTCCTGGCTACTCCAACCTCGGCCAACAGCTCCCCCCCCCCCACAGCTACTCGCCCAAGCCTCTCCAGGTTCTCCTTTACCCAAATCCAGATAGCAGATGTTCTGAAAGAGCTGCAAAACCTGGACCCGTACAAATCAGCTGGGCTTGACAATCTGGACCCTCTATTTCTGAAACTATCCGCCGCCATTGTCGCAACCCCTATTACCAGCCTGTTTAACCTCTCTTTCATATCGTCTGAGATCCCCAAGGATTGGAAAGCTGCCGCAGTCATCCCCCTCTTCAAAGGGGGAGACACCCTGGACCCAAACTGTTACAGACCTATATCCATCCTGCCCTGCCTATCTAAGGTCTTCGAAAGCCAAGTCAACAAACAGGTCACTGACCATCTCGAATCCCACCGTACCTTCTCCGCTGTGCAATCTGGTTTCCGAGCCGGTCACGGGTGCACCTCAGCCACACTCAAGGTACTAAACGATATCATAACCGCCATTGATAAAAGACAGTACTGTGCAGCCGTCTTCATCGACCTGGCAAAGGCTTTCGACTCTGTCAATCACCATATTCTTATCGGCAGACTCAGCAGCCTCGGTTTTTCTAATGACTGCCTTGCCTGGTTCACCAACTACTTTGTAGACAGAGTTCAGTGTGTCAAATCGGAGGGCATGTTGTCCGGTCCTCTGGCAGTCTCTATGGGGGTGCCACAGGGTTCAATTCTCGGTCCGACTCTTTTCTCTGTATATATCAATGATGTTGCTCTTGCTGCGGGCGATTCCCTGATCCACCTCTACGCAGACGACACCATTCTGTATACTTCCGGCCCTTCCTTGGACACTGTGCTATCTAACCTCCAAACGAGCTTCAATGCCATACAACACTCCTTCCGTGGCCTCCAAACGCTAGTAAAACCAAATGCATGCTTTTCAACCGTTCGCTGCCTGCACCAGCACGCCCGACTAGCATCACCACCCTGGATGGTTCCGACCTAGAATATGTGGACATCTATAAGTACCTAGGTGTCTGGCTAGACTGTAAACTCTCCTTCCAGACACATATCAAACATCTCCAATCTAAAATCAAATCTAAAGTCGGCTTTCTATTCCGCAACAAAGCCTCATTCACTCACGCCCCCAAACTTACCCTAGTAAAACGGACTATCCTACCGATCCTCGACTTCGGCGATGTCATCTACAAAATAGCTTCCAACACTCTACTCAGCAAACTGGATGCAGTTTATCACAGTGCCATCTGTTTTGTTACTAAAGCACCTTATACCACCTACCACTGCGACCTGAATGCTCTAGTCGGCTGGCCCTCGCTACATATTTGTCGCCAGACCCACTGGCTCCAGGTCATCTACAAGTCCATGCTAGGTAAAGCTCCGCCTTATCTCAGTTCACTGGTCATGATGGCAACACCCACCCGTAGCACGCGCTCCAGCAGGTGTATCTCACTGATCATCCCTAAAGCCAACACCTCATTTGGCCGCCTTTCGTTCCAGTTCTCTGCTGCCTGTGATTGCAAAAATCGCTGAAGTTGGAGACTTTTATCTCCCTCACCAACTTCAAACATCTGCTATCTGAGCAGCTAACCGATCGCTAGTCTATCGGTAAATAGACCACCCAATTTTACCTACCTCATCCCCATACTGTTTATATTTATTTACTTTTCTGCTCTTTTGCACACCAGTATCTCTACCTGTACATGACCATCTGATCATTTATCACTCCAGTGTTAATCTGCAAAATTGTAATTATTCGCCTACCTCCCCATGCCTTTTGCACACAATGTATATAGACTCTTTTTTTTCTACTGTATTATTGACTTGTTAATTGTTTACTCCATGTGTAACTCTGTGTTGTCTGTTCACACTGCTATGCTTTATCTTGGCCAGGTTGTAGTTGTAAATGAGAACTTGTTCTCAACTAGCCTACCTGGTTAAATAAAGGTGAAATAAAAAAATAAAAAAATAAAAAATATATATTCTTATATAAAGACAAATATGTATGGTAAAGAAAGAGTGTTCTCTTTCCAGTCTTTTCGGTCTTCTGAAGCAGTAAAGTTAGGTAGTCAATAGGTATTCACCGTCAAAAACACCAAACACAATTCTTCTAAATTTTGCGCATACTGAGCGAGCACTTATGAGGTGAAATAGAACTTGAACTGCCCGCGTCCTCTGCGACCATTATGAGGTAAAATAGGGCCAAGCAACCAGCATAGCAATGGATACTTTGGTTCATTATGTAGGCCGGTCAAAATTTTGCAACTTCTAGCAACAGCCCAAACACAAATGGTTCTGAGATGCGAATATTAAGGTCATACGCGTAACATTAGCTAGCAAGGCAGCCAGCTAATGTTAGTTAGATAGCTCGGTAAACAATGAACCATAATCACAACTCATGACGTTACTACCCTGCAATAATCTGCAGGTAACTAACCAACCGGGTTCAATGTTAGCTAGCTAAGAAAATGGCTCTGAGATATGAATAATAAGGTCATACACGTAACGTTAGCTAGCGAGCCAGCCAGCTAACATTAGCTAGCTAGCTAGGTAAACAATGAACCATAATCACAACTCATGACGTTACTACCCTGCATGAATCTGCAGGTAGCTAACCAACCAGGTTCAATGTTAGCTAGCTAAAATTAGGCTATAACTAGCCAAGTAAATAGCTCTGAGATACGAATAATAAGATCATACACGTGATGTTAGCTAGCAAGCCAGCTAATGTTAGCTATCTAGGTAAACAATGAACCATAATCCCAACTCATGACTTTACTACCCTGCATGAATCTGCAGGTAGCTAACCAACAAGGTTCATTGTTAGCTAGCTAACATTCGGCTATAGCCAGCCAAGCAAATGCCTTTTCTGTGTAATAGCATCCCGGAGTCGCCTCTTCAGTTGAGACTGCCAGTTGAGGACTAATGTAATGTACTTGTCCTCTTACTTGTCTTCTTGCTCAGTTGTGAACCGGGGCCTCCCACTATCCTATTCTGGTTAGAGCCCGTTTGTGCTGTTCTGTGAAGGGAGTAGTACACAGCGTTGTACGAGAACTTCAGTTTCTTGGCAATTTCTCGCATGGAATAGCCGTAATTTCTCAGAACAAGAATAGACTGACGAGTTTCAAAAGAAAGTTATTTGTTTCTAGCCATTTTGAGCCTGTAATCGAACCCACAAATGCAGATGCTCCAGATTCTCAACTAGCCTAAAGAAGGCCAGTTTTATTGCTTCTTTAATCAGAACAACAGTTTTTAGCTGTGCTAACATAATTGCAAAAGGATTTTCTAGTTGTCAATTAGCCTTTTAAAATGATAAACTTGGATTAGTTAACACAACATGCCATTGGAACACAGGAGTGATGGTTGCTGATAATGGGCCTCTGTACTCCTATGTAGATATTCCATAAAAAATCTGCCGTTTCCAGCTACAATAGCCATTTACAACATTAGCAATATCTACACTGTAATTCTGATCAATTTGGACAAAAAATGTGCTTATCTTTCAAAAACACAACATTTCTAAGTGACCCCAAACTTTTGAACGGTAGTGTATATATATACTACATTCCTTTATAAAAAATATAATTGTTTTGCTTCCTCTTAGGCCCAGGGGCTTTAGTCCCGGTAAGCCCATGCATTAATCAGGCCTTGCTTGCAGCACAGTTGGTTTGAATCAACTTGTTTAATGGTAGATACATTTTTTAGAGCAGCAACACAATGTTCTGTACTTTGAAAGGGCATGAACTTTTACCAACCTGCAAAGATATTATATTTCCATAGATATGTCATAATTTTTTTTCCTGCCCTACCTGATTCTCTTTAGAAGTCTGGAACTGTTTCCTCATACTTTTGGTACGAAAGTAGATACTTTTAGTATAACAATCACACTTACAGCTACGTGTACTTTCTGACTCTCTAATAGCAAGAGTTGCTTTCCACCAATAAGAGGCTTGAACGAGGGCATTTAAAGTCACCCCTCGTATCTGTCATCACTCACTAGGCTAAGCGGCGTCACTATCGTCAATAAGACAGAGCAGGATGGAGCAGAGTTTGTGGGTGGTTCTTTTTACAATGTGTAATCAGGGCATGACTAATAGAAAAGGTCATTATTGCTTCTCCAACACTGTTAATGCAATGTGTTGTGAAAGACGTCAGCGTTAGACTGATGATCTAAAGGTCTCTGGTGTCATCACTGTGGGAGTGACTGAGATACTAAACACATCTAAAGACTAACCTCCCACAGAACACACACTACTGAATTACGGAGATGAAGTTGCCTATAAGTTAAGATTCAAGATCAAATTACCAACATTTCAATCAAAACCTTAATCATTAGAGGCATGTACTGTAGAATACAGAGGCAGAATACTCTACCACAAACCACGTCTTCCCTAGTGCTTTTAGGTTTGAACCATGAGAAGCACCTAACTACAGATCTAGGATTTCTCTGCCACCAATCCTGCCCAGAAAAAATGTGATATATCAAACAATATCTGACCCTGGATCAGCGGTAAGAGGGCAAATTGTATCTTCTTCATGACATACAGAACAGATCTGATGAGTCCCTCTCTCCTACATGAGAACTTTCTATCACATTACAGAGCACAGGGCCCATATTCGCAAAGCTTCTCATAGTAGGAGTGCTGAAATACTGTGGGATGAGGTCCCACCCTCTGATTCATTACGCTTTAAAAGGCAAAACTGATCCTAGATCAGCACCCCTACTCAGTGGCGTGGCCCCCCCAGAAATTCCAAGCTCTGATAGGTTGTCTCTCAATATATTGATAATTTTGTCCAAGACGTGCACCAACAGCAAGACTCATCAATCTCTGGCTAAAAAGAGTATGACATATCATATTATTTTTGGCCTGACAACATCTGATACCTGGGCTACAAATACTAAGACACTGGGGGCTCTTTGCCTCGCTCGGATGCTTTTTCTGGTGGAATAGATTCATCCTCTTGTGAATTGAAGACAATTATGAAACACAAATGAGAGATAGACACAAACGAGAAATCATTTCAAACATTTGTAAATGTTTTATTGTTAATTAACATCTTTACATGCCACTTTAACATACAGTACCAGTCAACAGTTTGGACACACCTACTCATTCAAGGGTTTTTCTTTATGTTTTACTATTTTCTACATTGTAGAATAATAGTGAAGACATGAAAACTTTGAAATGACACATATGTAATCGTGTAGTGACCAAAAAAAGTGTTGCACACTCTTAGCGTTCGCTCAACCAGCTTCACCTGGAATGCTTTTCCAACAGTCTTGAAGGAGTTCCCACATTTGCTGAGCACTTGTTGGCTGCTTTTCCTTCACTCTGCAGTCCAGCGCACCCCAAACCATCTCAATTGGGTTGAGATTGGGTAATTGTGGAGGCCAGGTCATCTGATGCAGCACTCCATCGCTCTCCTTCTTGGTCAAATAGCCCTTACACAGCCTGGTGGTGTGTTGGGTCATTGTCCTGTTGAACAACAAATGATAGTCCCACTAAGCAAAAAACCAGATGGGAAGGCGTATTGCTGCAGAATTCTGTGGTAGCCATGCTGATTAAGTGTGCCTTGAATTGTAAATACTGACCGTGTCACCAGCAAAGCACCCCCACACCATCACACCTCCTCCGCCATGCTTCACGGTGGAACCACACATGCTGAGATCATCCGTTCACCTACTCTGCATCTCACAAAGACACGGCAGTTGGAACCAAAAATCGCAAATGTGGACCGGTCTAATGTCCATTGCTCGTATTTCTTGGCCCAAGCAAGTCTCTTCTTCTTATTGGTGTCCTTTAGTAGTGGTTTCTTTGCAGCAATTCGACCATGAAGGCCTGATTCATGCACTCTCCTCTGAACAGTTGATGTTGAGATGTGTCTGTTACTTGAACTCTGTGAAGCGTTTATTTGGGCTGCAATTTCTGAGGCTGGTAACTCTAAAGAACTTATCCTCTGCAGCAGAGGTAACTCTGGGTCTTCCTTTCCTGTGGCGGTCCACATGAGCCAGTTTCATCATAGCACTGGATGGTTTTTGCGACTGCACTTGAAGAAACTTTCAAAGTTCTTGAAATGTTCTGGATTGACTGACCTTCATGTCTTAAAGTAATGATGGACTGTTGTTTTTCTTTGCTTTTTTGAGCTGTTCTTGCCATAATATAGACTTGGTCTTTTACCAAATAGGGCTATATTCTGTATACCACCCCTACCTTGTCACAACACAACTGATTTGCTCATTAACGCATTAAGATGGAAAGAAATTCCACAAATGAACTTTTAACAAGGCACACCTCTTAATTTAAATGCATTTTAGGTGACTACCTCATGAAGCTGGTTGAGAGAATGCCAAGAGTGTGTAAAGCTGTCATCAAGGCAAAGGGTGGCTACTTTAAAATAATCTCAAATTTAAAATATATTTAGATTTGTTTAACAATTTTTTGCTTACTACACGATTCCATATGTGTTATTTCACAGTTTTCATGTCTTCACTATTATTCTACAATGTAGAAAATAGTACAAATAAAGAAAAAACCTTGAATGAGTAGGTGTGTCTAAACGCTTGACTGGTACTGTAAATACATGCCACTTTGTAGGCTGAATGTCATTACACTAATGGTGTTTGTAATAGATGTCCCTTTCCATTCAAATGGCGGGTGCACAGTGCACTGGACTTATTTAAGAGTAGACGAATGTGCTCAGGTAACCAATTGAATCTTCTTTTTGAAGTGGTTTGTTTGATAAACAATGGTTGTGTGTATGACACATTTACACGTAATACATTTCTACAGTCAAATTACATGTCTTTACTATAAAGTCCGCATAAATATTTTCAAGACGACATAGGAGGTCCCGTGAAAGAAAAGAGATGCCACTGTATAATTAGCTCTCAGGATGGCACTTTTAAGTGAATATACTGCTGTATGCTGATACCCTTATATATTGTAACAAAATGGTGACTGTCTTAACAATGGAACTCTAGCAGGCTCTTTGGTAGCACATTCGTTTATGTCAGTCTCATTAAGACTATAGAACTGGCAGTGTACAACGTAATACATTAAATAATACATGAACTGGCACTTTCACCCACGGTTGTCCAAACAGAGCTAATCAAAGGCCACGCCTCCAACAAGCCACACCTCCAGATCCTCTAATAGGCTGCCGCTACTATGTTACCCCCCTTCCCTATGGAGTCAGTCGTCCCCGACAACCCCGAAATCCAACACAAAGTCCTGAAACTCGGGTCTTCGTTAGCGTCGGTGTGATCCTGACCTTGAGATGGGAGACTGCGGCGGCAGCTCACTGGTAGCTGTGGGGACTCCCACTCTGACCTTGCCCCTCACGAGGTGAACAAGGTTGGCAAGGCTCTGACCGATGTAGTCCAAGAGTCCGAAACTGAATGAAGTAAAAACCACGTCAGAAAGTCGTTCCGGAACCATGCATGGGCCTTCCCAATAACTCATTAGTTTCGAGCTCAGACCACTCTTGCGCCGAGGGCTGTACACCTACACTTCCTGGCCAGGCCTGGAAAGGCTGACCTTGACAGCGGGGGTCGTATGCCCTCTTCTGTTTTACCCCTGCTTCCCTCAGTAAAAGGCACATGACAGCCCACTTGGACTTTGCCAAATGGCACCTAAAGACTCTTAGAAACAAGACTCTCTGGTCTGATGAAACCAAGTTTAAACTCTTTGGCCTGAATGCCAAGCTTCACGTCTGGAGGAAACCTGGCACCATGCCTAAGGTGAAGCATGGTGGTGGCAGCATCATGCCGTGGGTGTGTTTTTCAGCGGCAGGAACTGGGAATTGAGGCAAAGATGAACAGAGCAAAGTACAGAGAGATCCTTGATGAAAACCTGCACCAGACTGCTCAGGACCTCAGACTGGGGCGAATGTTTACCTTCCAACAGGACAACGACCCTAAGCACACAGCCAAGACAACACAGGAGTGGTTTCAGAAGACTCTGAATGTCCTTGAGAGCAAACACAGTCATGGGTGGTACTGGTAACTCTAAAATTCATGTCATCAGATACTTCATCAGAGCGCGCAACAGAACATTGTACTGTCTACACTCGGTTTGATGTTTACACATGCTTTTTTCATTAAATCGATTTTTATCAGAACTAAAGTTTTGTTGCTAAGGATTCCACAACGCAGTTAGCCTTTACGGCTGGGACTGCAAGTTTGTGTTAAATTTTTTTCGGTGACACGATATGGATTACAATTATCATCATGAATATTAAGGCTATACGCACTACAGGCAAATTGGCAGAGTTATTATTTATTTGGACATCACACATTATAGTCTTACTCTTATACAGACATCGCACCCACTCTCACTAGATCACACTCAATATCATACACATCAACCTACTCAGATTTACTACAC
Organism: Oncorhynchus mykiss; assembly: GCF_057628025.1. Lineage (NCBI taxonomy): Eukaryota > Metazoa > Chordata > Actinopteri > Salmoniformes > Salmonidae > Oncorhynchus > Oncorhynchus mykiss. The sequence continues at coordinate 35,662,768 of NC_143029.1, read as the reverse complement.
ACATAATGGTGTGGCATTGGCTCACAAGCAAGGGAATAAAACAAATATTGCCAGGATTGGATTGGATTCTAAATATCAGACACTTGAAAGCTCTAATTTTGACCGTAAAGGTAATCACTCTACAAAATATCATCACGGTGCCCTTAAAACCTGTTATGGCTGCAATCCCCCTATCGGGATAAGTGTCATCAACAACCGCTGAATTGCATAACGCTACATACAATACATATTACTATAAATATGTATATTCATGAATCACAAGTGCAATATAGGAAAACACAGTTTAGCCTTTTGTTAATCCACCTGTCGTGTCAGATTTTGAAATTATGCTTTTCAGTGAAAGTAATCCAAGCGTTTGTGTAAATTTATCGATAGCATAACATAACATTATGTACACTTAGCATCAGGAAGCTTGGTCATGAAAATCATAAAAGCAATCAAAATAATTGTTTACCCTTTCGGATGTTTTCACTCATGAGACTCCCAGTTACACAACAAATGTTCCGTTTGTTTCATAAAGATTATTTTTATATCCAAAATACCTCTGTTTGTTTGTCGCGTTATGTTCAGAAATCCACAGGAAAGAGCGGTCACGACAACGCAGACGAAAATTCAAAATAATATCCATATTGTCCACAGAAACATGTCAAACGTTTTTTTTTATAATCAATCCTCAGGTTGTTTTTAAAATATATAATTGATAATATATCAACCGCAAACGTCTTTCCCTGTAGGAGATGGAAAAGCAATACCTATCCAAATTCTGTTGCGCGAGCAAAACTCATGTGACCACTTGACGCAATGTTATCGTTCTGGCTAATTTTTTAAAATAAAAGTCTGAAACTATGTCTGAAGACTGTTGACACCTTGAGGAAGCGATAGGAAAAGGAATCTGATTCATATCCCTTTAAATCCAGCAAAGGGAGGTTATGGAACATGGAGTTTTCAAAATAGAAGCCACTTCCTGTTTTCATTTTTCTCAGGGTTTCGCCTGCAATATCAGTTCTGTTATACTCACAGACAATATTTTGACAGTTTTGGAAACTTTAGAGTGTTTTCTATCCAATACTAATAATAATGTGCATGTATTAGCAACTGAGACGGAGGAGCTGGCCGTTTACAATGGGCACCTTTTCATCCAAGCTACTCAATACTGCCCTGCAGCCATAAGAAGTTAAGGAAATCACAAATATTATGGACACATTAGAAATAGTGGATATTTGGAGACAAAAAACCCAGAACCATTGAGATATACATGGAGGACGCTTAATCCAGCTAGTCATCTTGACTACTTTCTTGTCTCTTTCTCTCTTGCATTAAAGGTTAAAAAAGTTTTAATAGGAGAGAGAATACGATCGGATCATCATCTAACTGGCATTCACATAACTCTTATAGCTTTTCCACGTGGACGGGGATATTGGAAATTTAATCAACGTTTACTGGAGGACAACTTATTTTTATCTAAGACAAAATCATTTATAACTGAATTTTTCCAGTATAACATAGGTTCAGAAAATACCCTTATTGTCTGGGATAACTTTAAATGTACCTTCAGAGGTCATTCAATTCAATATTCATCAATAATAAAAATGCAGTTTCTGGCTAGAGAGACAAGACTAACAAGGGAAATCCATGAACTAATTGTACAGGTAGATAGCAATAAAAACGATACAACAGAGATAGAAAATAAATTACAGGAAAACCAAAAGAACTTGAGGAACTTATTCAAGAACGATCGAATGTAAAAAAAATAAAGCAAACTGGATGGAATATGGAGAAAAATGCACAAAATTCTTCCTGAATCTCCAATACAGGAACGCTAACAAAAATAATTTGCAGAAACACGTTACTGAAAATGGAGTCATCTGTGATTCTCCGAATTATATTTTAAAAGAGGAAGCTAATTATTTTAGGCAGATGTTCTCTTTTCTGTCTCATCCTCTCCCACTGAATGAAGATTGCAGTAAGGAATTATTTCCAAATAATATAAAAAAAATGGAAAATTAACAAATGTACAGAAATATCAGTGCGAAGGCCAAAATAAGGAGGATGAACTTTTTGAGGCTATTAAATCCTTTCAGTCTGGAAAACCCCCAGGGCTTGATGACATTTTGAGAGAGGTATATCAAGCCTTTTTTGAAATACTAAAAGCTCCATTGTTAGATTGTTCTAACTACTCCTATAGAAATGGTAGTCTGTCAGCTACTCAGCAGGAAGGTCTGATTTCTCTATCATTAAAATGATGTCAGATGGGAAATATAAAGACCCATTCTATCTAAAAATCTGGAGGCCCCTTACACTTCAATATTGTGATGCAAAAATACTAGCGAAATGCATAGCACTCACAATAAAAAGGGTTTTACGAGGTGTTGTTCATCCTGATCAGAAAGGTTTTTTACATGGACGATAACAGAACATCATGAAATATCGAAGAAGCCAGGCCTTCTATTTGTAGCGGATTTAGAAAAGGCATTTGATCATGATTTTAACAGGCATCTGTTATGATTTTAGGGGTCTCCAATGGTTGAGGGACAACTATTGGGGAACTGTGGGGGGATCTTGGAGAGTTCGGGTTCCCGTTTTTTGGCCTGGTGTGAGATCTGTCAATGTGCCCTTGAGCAAGGCGTTGACCCAGGATGCTTCTGTGTGTCGCTCAGAATGGGAGTCTGTTGGATGACTGGTATGTTGTAGTTGTTGATCTGCTTCACTGCAAGTATATTGTATGTTTCATATATTCAATTAATTATTTTTTTTAAAAGTCAGAGCCTGTAGAGACCTGAAAATATCTGTGCAGCGATGCTCCCCATCCAACCTGACAGAGCTTGAGAGGATCTGCAGAGGAGAATGGGAGAAACTCTCCAAATACCGGTGTGCCAAGCTTGTAGCGTCATACCCAAGAAGACCCAAGGCTGTAATTGCTGCCAAAGGTGCTTCAACAAAGTACTGAGTAAAGGGTCTGAATACTTATGTAAATGAGACTTTTATGTTTTTTTATCTTTAATAAATTAGCCAAAATGTCTAAAAATCTGTTTTTGCTTTGTCATTATAGGGTATTGTGTGTAGATTGAATTTAATACATTTTAGAATAAGGCTGTAGCCTAACAAAATGTGTTAAAAGTCAAGGGGTCTGAATACTTTCCGATGGCACTGTAAGTGCATGTGATACCAAAGAGCCTACTAGAGTTCCATTGTTAAGGCAGTCACCATTTTGTTACATTGGTGTTACACTGGCTACCCCTCCGACGGGACCGATGGTTTAATAATCCAGGTTGAAGTTTTGTGTCAACGTGGCTGAGATGAGATGGCTCCACATGAGAGATGGCTCCACATGATTCATTTATGTCACATCACCCATGAGCGGACAGGCAAGTCTTAGGGCCATGGGTTGAGAAAGAGAGAGAGAGTGTGTGTGTGTGTGTGTGTGTGTGTGTGTGTGTGTGTGTTTGTGTGTGTGTGTGTGTGTGTGTGTTTGAGTGACAGGAGCTCATGATGTATGGAGAGTGTGGTGTAATAACTCATAATGGAAGTATTAATAATTACGGAGTTACTTTAAGACTGTTTTGGAACCGACTGTTGGTAAATTGAGATGCAGGTGATGAAGAAAGGTGATGGAACCAACTTCAGCTATGCCTCTGGGATGTTTGTGGATTGCCTGTGTGACTTTGGCATACAAGACCAAACAGCAGTGTTTCATATAGTGTTGTGCACACTGTTCTTGTGGATGGTCATAAAGTTGATCTCCCTTTTTTGACAACTTTGAAACCCATTTTAAAACACATCAGGGAACAGACAAAACACCTAAAACATTCTGAGGCAACAAGAGACCTAACTCACCTGAAATAAAACCCAAACTCCTAACTCCTGCCCTGCTTATAGTTCTAATGGGTATCCAAAAAGACGTTGACATGTCTAAGCTCGTCCTTAATCTCCTTAAATCACTCCCAACTGAATGCCAATGACAAAATCGCATGCAAACGTAACACAAGCTGATGCCCGTTGATGGAAAACAGATCAAAATTGCCCTTCATAGCGTGTCAATACCGAGGTTGCATCAGACATGATCGTCTGGATGCTGGGCTTGACTGACTTTGACAGACAGCTGGTACGGCTGAATAGATTCCGTTTGACTGACGCAGCTAGCCCCCTTCAGAGAGACATTAGCGGTCCATTAACATTCCGTGACATTTTCCCCCTCCGCCCAGGAAGCCAACGGTAGCCATGTAAACAAAGCACTGTCGCGGTGCATCGCAAGGAGAGAGGGGAATATAATGTAATGTAAAATGGCATTGTTCGCCGGGATAGGATACCAGGTGTGCATTCTAATGTGGATCTACGGGGTCAATCTGTGGGCTGGGCTGCGGGGAAGAGAGAGAGAAAGTGCTTAGGATTTTAAAGGGCATACGCTACCGAGGGTTATCAGCAGCAGAAACAATATAATTTTTTTTATGAGAGTAACTTATCATCCGGACAAAGGAGGTTTGCGACACTATGTGGAGGCCACGCAGGGGATAAAACAAGATCATAAAGGCGACAACCTTTACCTTAGTAGCTTTAAAACACTGTGAAATAAATGCCTTCATATAGAGATCCCGCAGGATGTAACACAAAACCCTCAAGATAACCGGTCGTAGCATTCAAACAAAATGGATCAAAAACCTAGGCCTTTCCTGAGGCCTGAACCTGCTGCCAAAACTGGTTGAAACAACGACATTGCGGCCATGTGATTTACACCACATCCTTTCAAACAGCTTTATCCACTGAGCTATTTATTTATACAGATGTGATAGTACTGGATACTGTAAGTGTGTGCAATATATAAATTATATATATGAATCTGTGTAGGAAACTCTGCCCAAACAAACATTCTCTCTTTCTCTCATACACACATGCAAGCACACACACACACACACACACGAGTGCACACACGTATGCAAACATACACGTCCATAGCGGCCTGGAAATCTTAGGGCAGCCTGAGGGTAGCCTGGAGGCAGAGGAAGACAGATGTCAAACCCCCTGCATCTCATAAAACAATACAACGCTTTCCCACTGTTCCCCCATACAGGGCATCACGTACAACAACAAAACAATAGGCAAGATGCACTAGCTCTCACGAACAACCAGCCTTATGGGGACACGGCCAAAACATCTCTTATGAGGACCCGGCTAACACGTTTTGTGTGGACACTGACAAACATCTCTTATGAGGACCCGGCTAACACCTGTTTTGTGGGGACACGGCCAAAACATCTCTTATGAGGGCCCGGCTAACACCTGTTTTGTGGGGACACGGCCAAAACATCTCTTATGAGGACCCGGCTAACACCTGTTTTGTGGGGACACGGACAAAACATCTCTTATGAGGACCCGGCTAACACCTGTTTTGTGGGAACACGGACAAAACATCTCTTATGAGGACCCGGCTAACACCTGTTTTGTGGGGACACGGACAAAACATCTCTTATGAGGACCTGGCTAAAACATGTTTTTTGGAGACACGGACAAAACATCTCTTATGAGGACCCGGCTAAAACATGTCTTATGGGGACTTGGTCCAAACCTGTATTAGGGACACGGACAGAAGCTGTCTCATGACAGGACAACTTAATACAGGTCTTTAAAAAAAACACAAAAAAACTATTGTATGGAATCACATTTTATGCAGGTTTCACATTATGTACAGTACCAGTCAAAAGTTTGGACACACATACTCATTCCAGGGTTTTCCTTAATTTTTTAAAACCATTTTCTACATTGTAGAATAATATTGAAGACATCAAAAATATGAAATAAAACATGGAATCATATAGTAACCAAGAAAGTGTTAAACAAATCTAAATATATTTTAGATTTGAGATTCTCTAGCCACCTTTGCCTTGATAGCTTTGCACACTCTTGGCATTTTTTCAACCAGCTTCATGAGGTTTTGAATGCATTAAATTAACAGGTGTGCCTTGTTAAAAGTGAATTTGTGGAATATCCTTTCTTCTTAATGTGTTTTAGCCAATCAGTTGTATTATGACATGATAGGTGTTGTATACAGAAGATAGCCCTATTTGGTAAAAGACCAAGTCCATGTTATGGCAAGAACAGCTCACATAAGCAAAGAGAAATGGCAGTCCATCATTACTTTAAGACATGAAGGTCAGTCAATCCAGAAAATGTCAAGAACTTTGAAAGTTCCTTCAAGTACAGTCGCAAAAAAACATCAAGCGCTATGATGAAACTGGCTCTCATGAGGACCGCCACAGGAAAGGAAAACCCAGAGTTACCTCTGCAGCAGAGGATAAGTTCATTAGAGTTACCAGCTTCAGAAATTGCAGCCCAAATAAATGCTTCACAGAGTTCAAGTAACAGACACATCTCAACATCAAATGTTCAGAGGGGACTGCGTGAATCATGCGTTCATGGTCGAATTGCTGCAAAGAAACCACTACTAAAGGGCACCAATAATAAGAAGAGACTTTCTTGGGCCAAGAAACATGAGCAATGGACATTAGACCGGTGGAAATCTGTCCTTTAGTCAGTTGAGTCCAAATTTGCGATTTTTGGTTCCAACCGCCGTGTCTTTGTGAGATGCAGAGTAGGTGAACGGATGATCTCTGCATGTGTGGTTCCCACCATGAAGCATGGAGGAGGAGGTGTGATGGTGTGGGGGTGCTTTGCTGGTGACACGGTCAGTATTTAGAATTCAAGGCACACTTAATCAGCATGGCTACCACAGAATTCTGCAGCAATACTCCATCCCATCTGGTTTACGCTTAGTGGGACTATAATTTGTTGTTCAACAGGACAATGACCCAACACACAACCAGGCTGTGTAAGGGCTATTTGACCAAGAAGGAGAGTGATGGAGTGCTGCATCAGATGACCTGGCCTCCACAATCACCTGACCTCAACCCAATTGAGATGGTTTGCGATGAGTTGGACCACAGAGTGAAGGAAAAGCAGCCAACAAGTGCTCAGCATATGTGGGAACTACTTCAAGACTGATGGAAAAACATTCCAGGTGAAGCTGGTTGAGAGAATGCCAAGTGTGCAAAGCTGTAATCAAGGAACATAGTGGTTACTTTGAAGAATATAACATATATTTTGATTTGTTTAACAGTTTTTTAGTTACTACATGATTCCATGTGTTATTTAAGTTTGTTTTCACTTTTATTCTAGAATAAAAATCAAGGAAAACCCTTGAATGAGTATGTGTCCAAACTTTTGCCCCGTTCTGTATGTAACGCGATGCTAAAAGAACCCGAGCCTGTTTCATGAGGACATGTACTGTGTTCAGGATGAGAATAGTTTCTCTACCCAGCAGCAATGCTCTCTTTCTGTATACAACTTCCCAAACACATCAGTGTAAACTATCTGACAGGAGATGCCTAAACGGGATTCCTGCAATTATAGAGAATTTTTTTTCCCCTGCTTTAAATATGAATTTGTTTTATTGCAAACACAACATGGTAGTAGTGGGTTATACACTGAATGCCAAATTGAGGATGTGTGGTATTTCAACAGATACTTCATAAAGGACTTCTTGGGGCGCTGTGAGCTAAAAACTTCTGTCTCTCATCCAAGCTCTCAGTTCATAGTAAGCCTATTGTTATTCCTCAATTCATCTCCCTCTCCATAGTCCTTTTCATCACTATCACTCACTCTCTCCTGTCCCTGAGGGCTGGATGAAGAGTCTCCTGGCTAAACCCCAAGCAGCCAGACAGGCTACCCCCAGCTTATAGCTGATCTCAGCGGTAGGCAGCTCCACAAAAAGTGCAGGGCCACTCTGTAAAAATAACAATTTGCACAGAACACAAAAGCTTTTTGTTTCCATTCTTTTGCGTTGAAGACAGGTGATCACCGGAAGAATAAGACAGCAAACTGCCGGGACGAAGGTGTCGAGATCAAACCTGTGCGTCGAGGAGGAGAGAGGACGCAAGGGGACTAATGACAACACAAATTGTGCTTGTTCAGGAATGTACACATGCAGCAGACACAAAGGTGTACAAACAGGCGTGCCCATCTCTCATTCCCAGAACAAGACGAATTCAACAACCCGAACATAAAATATATTTTTTATTCATTTTAGCATTAGTTGCAGGTATGGAACAAAAAAAAAATGGTGATAGATCCAAAGAAATACAGTGAAAAAGAAGCCTAATTATATATATAAATAAAGCACAGAACAGAGAAGAATGACAGGTTGTTATTATTACAAGGAGTTGGCACAGTACAAGATAGGAAACATAAACGTTACACAGCTCTTAGAAACATCACTTACAATACAGAATTTTATCTCTTCAGCACTCTTCTGTAGCAATTCAATGGCTTCCTCTCCTTCGTCTCCTTTGGTCATTCTTCACTGAAAGGAAAACATTGCGACATGTTCAAAATTCCAATTCCCAAATATCTGTCATGTTGCTTCCATTTAGCCTAGGGTGTTTTTAGAGCAGTTTAAGGAGAGAAGTCAAGAGGAGGAAGCAACCTCAGATACACCCCAAGGTCATCAACCGATTGTGACAGGAAGCGATGCGGGTAAGGGTTGCCACTTCCTGTGAAATGTCATATTATTGGGATGTAATAATATGAACACCCGGTGAAGAATGGCACAACGTGACAAAGCCCTTCTGTTATGATGGACAATAAACCGCCTACAAGGATCCCAAGAACAAAAAGTTGTCAAAGCTCAACATAAGACAATTCCTGTCTCGGGAAGTGAAGTGAAACGTAGGGTCACTTTAGTACTTTCCTTATTCCAGCCTTACCCCACAAAATGAAAATAACGCACATGGATATTAAACCAACATATACTTGGGACTTGTTATTGAATTTAAAACATGTAATTAGTTGTTTGAGTACAATACAGCGTGTGGTTAGATTGCCAAGTACAGTGACTGTGTCCAGGTCACAAGAAATCAATAAACAAGTTGTTTCCTCAATGAAAGCCATTGAAAGTTTCGGAGGTCAACAACATGGGGCGTGGCAAAACGCTACGGATCCTTTTCTGGAGACGAACAACTGTAACATATCTGTGAACGTGTATTTTTTTTTATAAAGGGTGTAGGTAGGCCTCCAAAACAAAGATTTATTATGGCACCCTCATTTTTCATATACATTCAATATGATCTGGGCACAAAAAAAAGGAAATAATTCCCTCTTCCCATGAACCCAACCATACTCGACAGCATTGACAGTACATGTAAATGTTATAATGTCCTGGTGAAACGTACACAATATGAGACGAGGTTGTTACAATGCTCTACAATGGCTGCCTATCATTCTGCTCTGTTTAGTAATGTATGATATTGTTTCTTCACATGTCTCTGTTTCTAATCACACCTATTGTACACTGCATATGCCCGTACCTGTACACAACCCGCTAGGACCAAACCAGGCTTATATCTCCAGGACTATGTCTTCTCATCACAATACATTTTCTGCGCCATAAAAAGTCACAATACCGACCAAATGCCAACTCTATAGCAACCAAATTCGTTGTCCTTTGTTGTCTCGTAAGACTCGTTCGACAACGTCTGGGACTGGTCATTTGTCCACATCCTTTCTTTGCATTCGTGTTCTTTGGATGGGTGACACTGTATGAATGTTGACGTAATCAATGATTGTGTAATATGTTTCTGAGGGGGTCTACAAGCCTGACTTCGTCTGAGCAGGGTCACACACAGTATGTGTGCCATATATACTGCATTTTATATGTCGAGAGCTTATCTGTTGTGCTTCCAGTTCTCCAACATAAAACATTGATCATAAACCTTTATAATAGAGCTTCTTTACATGTACAAGTTATACAACTACCAAATAGGTTTAGCTTATGTTTCCACCGTCGGTTTTTGATACTTCAGCAATGCAAGGGAGACAACAAGAAGATAAAAGGAAGTCAAAAGTCAGAGTTTTCCCAACAGAAAAAATATAAGAAACAAGACCAACAAGTCCTTAAATGTTTTTTTTTTTATAACCAACAATGTACGGATTTTTTTCTCTAATTCTTTTAGTCTTTTTTTTTTAATTATTTTTTTTACAATATGTTGTTTTTAAAAACCAGCTAGTTAAGGTAATGGAGGGTCTTAGGTAGCTCTTCCACAGTCAATCTTCACAGTTTGTGTAAAAGCAGAGAAACATTCTCGCTAGAGTAATAAAATATCAATATTATTATTGTCGTCATTATTCATCTTTTTCTCACACATTGTCGGATGTAAATGATGGAGGTGTGTGGAGGGAGAGCGTACTTTACTCCGTCTAACGTAGAGCCTGCAGTCGCCACGTCCTACTCCCCTCCCTGTACAACACAATGGTTTATTTAACAACAGTTCTGTTCTTTTCTTTAAAAAAGGTCTGTTCGGCTGGGATGGAGTCGCTTTCGGGAAAGAGCGAAGCAATCGATCGATAGCGAGTGTCTTTTTCCTTTTACAGTATGTGATCTCTGACTGTCTTTCTGAGAAGCTCCACAGTCTCCTCCTCCCTTTGTAGTCCATTGTTTTTACCCAGTCTCTGCATTTTCACTAACTCCTTTTTTTTAGATTTTTTAAACAGCCACAACTGCCTGGTTTGTGACCACTTGCAATAGTCCTGTGACCTATGCCCCCCCCCCCCCCCCCCAGTCTGCCTGACTTTCCTCCACCATCCTTTCCTTAAAACACACACTCACACATGCAGGCACACACACGACTTGAACTGAATCCCTCTGAGCAAGTGTGCCTCCCACCAGCACTTGTGGGTCAAAAGAAACATGTCGAAAATAGCCCATCATGAGTGACAGCAGAGGAAACATCATCACCATCATTGGTGTGATTGATGTTACCATTCCGGTTCGCAATTCGGTCTGTTCTGTTTGTAATCGGAAGGCACTTTGTTTCATGGCAGAAAGTGGCTTCTGTTCCTCAGCTGCAGGGGTCGGCCTGTTGGCTGGTGGAGACCAGAGAACCTCTCTTCTCATCTGTCTTCCACCCTTTCCCTCTGGTCTCCATCCTCTACTCCTCCTCTCCCCTCCTTCCCCACTGGTCTCCATACTCCTCCTCTCCACTCCTTCCCCTCTGGTCTCCATACTCCTCCTCTCCACTCCTTCCCCTCTGGTCTCCATATTCCTCCTCTTCACCCCTTCCCCTCTGGTCTCCATCCTCTACTCCTCCTCTCCACTCCTTTCCCTCTGGTCTCCATACTCCTCCTCTCCACTCCTTCCCCTCTGGTCTCCATATTCCTCTTCTTCACCCCTTCCCCTCTGGTCTCCATCCTCTACTCCTCCTCTCCACTCCTTCCCCTCTGGTCTCCATACTCCTCCTCTCCACTCCTTCCCCTCTGGTCTCCATATTCCTCCTCTCCACTCCATCCCTTCTGGTCTCCATCCTCTACTCCTCCTCTCCCCCTCTGGTCTCAATCCTCTACTACTCCTCTCCACTCCTTCCACTCTGGCCTCCATATTCCTCCTCTCCACTCCTTCCCCTCTGGTCTCCATCCTCTACTCCTCCTCTCCACTCCTTCCCTTCTGGTCTCCATCCTCTACTCCTCCTCTCCACTCTTTCCCCTCTGGTCTCCATATTCCTCCTCTCCACCCCTTCCCCTCTGGTCTCCATACTCCTCTTCAACACTCCTTCGACACTGGTCTCAATCCTCTACTCCTCCTCAACACTCCTTCGACTCTGGTCTCAATCCTCTACTCCTCCTCAACACTCATTCGACTCTGGTCTCAATCCTCTACTCCTCCTCAACACTCCTTCGACTCTGGTCTCAATCCTCTACTCCTCCTCAACACTCCTTCGACTCTGGTCTCAATCCTCTGCTCCTCCTCAACACTCCTTCGACTCTGGTCTCAATACTCTACTCCTCCTCAACACTCCTTCGACTCTGGTCTCAATCCTCTACTCCTCCTCAACACTCCTTCCCTTCTGGTCTCAATCCTCTACTCCTCCTCAACACTCCTTCCCCTCTGGTCTCAATCCTCTACTCCTCCTCAACACTCCTTCCCTTCTGGTCTCAATCCTCTACTCCTCCTCAACACTCCTTCCCTTCTGGTCTCAATCCTCTACTCCTCCTCAACACTCCTTTGACTCTGGTCTCCATATTCCTCCTCTTCACCCCTTCCCCTCTGGTCTCCATATTCCTCCTCTCCACTCCTTCCCCTCTGGTCTCCATCCTCTACTCCTCCTCTCCACTCCTTCCCTTCTGGTCTCCATCCTCTACTCCTCCTCTCCACTCCTTCCCCTCTGGTCTCCATATTCCTCCTCTCCACCCCTTCCCCTCTGGTCTCCATACTCCTCTTCAACACTCCTTCGACTCTGGTCTCAATCCTCTACTCCTCCTCAACACTCCTTCGACTCTGGTCTCAATCCTCTACTCCTCCTCAACACTCATTCGACTGGTCTCAATCCTCTACTCCTCCTCAACACTCCTTCGACTCTGGTCTCAATCCTCTACTCCTCCTCAACACTCCTTCGACTCTGGTCTCAATCCTCTACTCCTCCTCAACACTCCTTCGACTCTGGTCTCAATACTCTACTCCTCCTCAACACTCCTTCGACTCTGGTCTCAATCCTCTACTCCTCCTCAACACTCCTTCGACTCTGGTCTCAATCCTCTACTCCTCCTCAACACTCCTTCGACTCTGGTCTCAATCCTCTACTCCTCCTCAACACTCCTTCCCTTCTGGTCTTAATCCTCTACTCCTCCTCAACACTCCTTCCCCTCTGGTCTCAATCCTCTACTCCTCCTCAACACTCCTTCCCTTCTGGTCTCAATCCTCTACTCCTCCTCAACACTCCTTCCCTTCTGGTCTCAATCCTCTACTCCTCCTCAACACTCCTTTGACTCTGGTCTCCATATTCCTCCTCTTCACCCCTTCCCCTCTGGTCTCCATACTCCTCCTCTTCACTCCTTCCCTTCTGGTCTCAATCCTCCACTCCTTCCTTCCCCTCTGGTCTCCATACTCTACTCCTCCTCTCCACTGCTTCCCCTCGGGTCTCCATACTCCTCCTCTTCACTCCTTCCCTTCTGGTCTCAATCCTCTACTCCTCCTCTCCACTCCTTCCCCTCTGGTCTCCATATCCCTCCTCAACACTCCTCCCCCTCTGGTCTCCATACTCTACTCCTCCTCTCCACTCCTTCCCCTCTGGTCTCCATATTCCTCCTCTCCACTGCTTCCCCTCTGGTCTCCATACTCCTCCTCTTCACTCCTTCCCTTCTGGTCTCAATCCTCTACTCCTCCTCTCCACTCCTTCCTTCCCCTCTGGTCTCCATCCTCTACTCCTCCTCTCCACTCCTTCCCCTCTGGTCTCCATATTACTCCTCTCCACTCCTTCCCCTCTGGTCTCCATATCCCTCCTCAACACTCCTCCCCCTCTGGTCTCCATCCTCTACTCCTCCTCTCCACTCCTTCCCCTCTGGTCTCCATACTCCTACTCTCCACTCCTTCCCCTCTGGTCTCTATCCTCTACTTTTCTCATCCACTATGCCACTGCCTTCCACATTGCCTTGGACGTCAGTCAGTCTGACCTACCCTTCTTCAACTCTCTCAACTACCCATCTCCTCCTCTCTGCCCCACATACCTTGTGCATGCCTTCCTGGTCTCAGACACCTTGGACTAGTGAGCACAGTGTTGTGAAATACTTAGGCAGCTACCGGGCAAGAGGGGAGAGGGAACTGGGATGGATAACTAAACATTGTCCGAGTTTCTGTTTTCTACAGTACAGCACCAAGCCGAGAGAGAGACATGTCAAGGTGTGGAGGTCAGGTGAGGGTGACTGGGCAGAGAGAAAAGTGTCCATGATGCGCAGCAGGTGCAACTCAATGAGGATAAGATAAAACACAGAAAAGCTTTGATTCCATGTGTTTTGTTAAGCCCAGAAAAAATAATTTTGTTCTTCAAAAAGTCACCAATTTCTCAATTCCTCCACACCTTTCTATTTAACTTTCCTAATTGACTGGCAAAATTGTCCTTGTGCTTTACAAATAGTTATCCCAATGCGATAGTGAACACTCCCACTAAAGTCCAGGCGTCACAACACCTGGCTTTGCTTTGCGCTCGTAAAAGTGCTCACAATCCTGCGATTGGGGAGCAATTTTCTGTAAAAGTTGTCTCTTAAAAAAAAATTGCGAATCTTCTTTTATTACTATTTATGTGGTATTTTTTGGGCCCTCGTGGTGGTCTGTGTTTGGAACACCTCGCTGCCGCCTTGCTTGAATCTTTGGTGATTGGATGCTGAGGGTACAAGAACACAGGCGCCAGGGTCGAGGTCGGTGCCGAGGCCAGGTCGGACCCGTTCGACTCCGCCAGACGACGCAGGGCAGGGTCACCTTCGACCCCACAGGAAGGTCATCGCCAAGGTGACACTCAGCGGCCATATATGGGCGGACGTTGGCGGGGCTGAGGATCTGAGATCTAAAGGGGGCAGAGACAGAATTAGAAGACATTTAACAACAGTTGATGTCATCCTGACCCTGAAATCCCAATTTTTGAATTTCCTCCCCAAAATATCTCGTGAAACAATATCCAGGCGAAGTCAAAACAATACATTTGATTAAAACGCATGCCTTTTCCACGGCGGCAGTGAGGATCATGTAAGATTCACGGTGAGCGATGGTAAATCCCATAGGTAGGGAGAGAGTTAGAGATGGTCCCCGACCTGGGTGACTAACTCTTTAACTACTAATGAAGTGATTAAACTGATCTGAAGGATAATGGCACCAGATTCACTGCAGACACACTGTCTGAAATGACTTCCATTGGATCTGTTGGCCTCGGAAGTGTAATGACTGGAGAGTGTTTCGTTTACTTTAGTTTATTCAGATATTCTTCCTGGAGATATGCTTGACATTGTACATTTGTTCTGTTTTACATGGTAGATGTAGATGAAAGAGTGACCAGCCTATGCTCAAAATCATATTCATAGCTGCATTGTTATGAATGTATTCGTTTGATGAAAAAGCAATGTCACATTAGAGAGGTCGGGAACAACTGTACCTACGTGTTACCCTTTATTAAATTCATATAAAAACAATCAAGCACCCTTCAATCTGTAATCTAAAAGAAAATTCAAACTAACAAGTTTATCGCCCGTTTTTCAATTTTCTGTGTAAATGAAACCAGATGGGGGAAAAAGACGAAAACGGAAAATGAAAAGGACAAAACAACAAAGAAAAAAGAACGGTGTATGTGTGTGTAACAGCTCCATTTAGAACCAATCTTTAACCAGAGATCCTCTCCCTCCTGCTGTGAGGAACATAGTCCTCCCCTTCCTAACTTGCCAATATGGCCGCCTCGTCAATTGCAGGCCCGTTTTCCTATTTTCCCTTACTCTCTCGGTTTGTTCCCCTCATTCCGCAATTACGGCGCTCCACTCCCCTGCGGTCTGTCTCTCGTTCTGTCACTCCGTTCCGTCTGGACTGCTATCATTCATGTGATTACGGCCCCGTTGCTATGGCAACACCCACAGGTTTTTTTTATTTTTTTTATTACTAGAGAGAGGCTTGCTGCCAGGTAGATGTGCTCCTCCTCATAGGCAGACAGAGAGCACAGATTACAATCAGATTAATCTATCTACCCCCAAATCCTAACTGACTTCAGAACTGACCTTGGTTCTGCCTCTAGAAGCAACCATAGTCACATTTCTAAAAGGAGCTTACCCTCTCCCAAATCCTTATCTTATCCATCAGGGTGTTAAACATTCAACTATCCATAGATCAGCAATTAGGGATAAACTCCTCCAGCTGTGTTTTTGTGCTTACTAATGGGGGGTAGATCTCGACACTCTCCCTCCTCAAGGGTGACGTCATCGATTGCGATGTCCCCCTCGATGCCCGGACCTCGGATACCCTCCAGCACCACCTGAGGTGGGGAAAAAAAGAGCGAGAGAGGGAGAGAGAGAGAGAGAGAGAGATATTGCGATTATAGGCATAGACTTTAAGTTCGGATTCGTCTCATTACTGACTCCTGAATCGTCCAATCCCACAATCATTCAATCACATGGCCAATCTTACTCACCTGGAAAGACGCGTTTGGGTGGATGCTGACTTTGGCCTGTTTCCAGCGGTCGCCTTGGTTACCGCTCAGCGACCACGCGGGCCCCTCGGCCGCTGTCTGACCCTTCTGTCTCAGGAAAGCGTTTAGGGTCCCTACAGATTAGAAAGAGGCCACATGGTCACACATGGTCAAAAGCGATCAGAGACGGTCAAACGCGGTTAGGGTCAGATCTGGTCAAACATTGGCAATAAGCATCATCCATAATGTAATATTGCAGCGAGCTTTTCAGGGTCCCTAAAGGAAAAAGACAACACGATCAGATATGGCCAGACACAGTCAGAAAGGTTCAAAAGGTCAAATGCTGCCAATAATCAGCTCAAGGGCTTTTACCGATTCTATATCACAGTAATCAGAATATTGTTTTTTCAACAGATGCTTAGGCCTACCCTTAACTTAAAGTAACATCGACCGACCGATATTCAATATGATTATTGTCATTCAGCAGACACTTTTATCTCAAGTGAATCGAACCCACAACCTTTTTGCTAGTCCCATCTTCTACACCACAATTAAACCCACAGCACGGCCCACAGGGGTGACTTTCCTCTGCTGGTGATCTTAACCTTGTTTAATGCTAGTCCAGACTAGTAGAGTAACCGAGTCTTTGCGTTCGACCTGTGTACACGAAGCTTTTAACACTATGACACCTCAATCCGATCGACAGCGTCATTGCATACCATTTTGTGTAGCTTTGCAGCTATACTGAACGCATGTATCTACTATCTTTATTATTATCCCCCCCCCCCCCCACACCTTTATTTAACCAGGTAGGCTAGTTGAGAACAAGTTCTCATTTGCAACTGCGACCTGGCCAAGATAAAGCATAGTAGTTCGACATTAACAACAACACAGAGTTACACATGGAATAAACAAAACATACAGTCAATAATATAGTAGAAAAAAAAGAAAACAAAAACTATATACAGTGAGTGCAAATGGGGTAAGATAAGGGAGTTAAGGCAATAAATAGGCCATGGTGGCGAAGTAATTACAATATAGCAATTAAACACTGGAATGGTAGATGTGCAGAAGATGAATGTGCAAGTAGAGATACTGGGGTGCAAAGGAGCAAGATAAATAAATAAATACAGTATGGGGATGAGGTAGTTGGATGGGCTGTTTACAGATTGCCTATGTGCAGGTGCAGTGATCTGTGAGCTGCTCTGACAGCTGGTGTTTAAAGCTAGTGAGGGAGATATGAGTCTCCAGCTTCAGTGATTTTTGCAGTTCGTTCCAGTCATTGGCAGCAGAGAACTGGAAGGAAAGGCGGCCAAAGGATAAATTGGCTTTGGGGGTGACCAGTGAGATATACCTGCTGGAGCGCGTGCTACAAGTGGGTGCTGCTATGGTAACCAGGGAGCTGAGATAAGGCGGGCTTTACCTAGCAGAGACTTGTAGATGACCTGGAGCCAGTGGGTTTGGCGACGAGAGTGAATCGAGGGCCAGCGGATGGCACTGTGATAGACTGCATCCAATTTGTTGAGTAGAGTGTTGAAGGTTATTTTGTAAATAAATCGCCAAAGTCGAGGATCGGTAGGATGGTCAGTTTTACGAGGGTATGTTTGGCAGCATGAGTGAAGGATGCTTGGTTGCGAAATAGGAAGCCGATTCTAGATTTAATTTTGGATTGGACATGCTTAATGTGAGTCTGTAAGGAGAGTTTACAGTCTAACCATACACCTGGGTATTTGTAGTTATCCACATATTCTAAGTCAGAGCCGTTCAGAGTAGTGATGCTGGACGGGCGGGCAGGTGTGATCGGTTGAAGAGCATGCATTTAGTTATACTTGCATTTAAGATCAGTTGGAGGCCACGGAAGGAGAGTTGTATGGCATTGAAGCTCGTCTTGGAGGTTAGTTAACACAGTGTCCAAAGAAGGGCCAGAAGTATACAGAATGGTGTCGTCTGCGTAGAGGTGGATCAGAGAATCACCAGAGGCAAGAGTGACATCATTGAAGTATTCAGAGAAGAGAGTCGGCCCGAGAATTGAACCCTGTGGCACCCCCATAGAGACTGCCAGAGGTCCGGACAATAAGCCCTCCGATTTGACACACTGAACTCGATCAGAGAAGTAATTGGTAAACCAGGCGAGGCAATCATTTGAGAAACCAAGGCTGTTGAGTCTGGTCTCCATTTAGGACCTTGAGCATGGCTGAGATGCATCCTCAGTATCCCTTGTATCTACCATACATGTTGATGCAAACGTTGGATACATCCAATGTATATATCCACACAGAACGCACTGTGACTGCCTCTGCAATGCTATGCTGCGAGGCAAATGCAGCGTTCCATTGGAAATTAATGTACATCTGGTGTACCAAAACACAACGACGCTGTTGATCTGATAGATGCATGAAGGAATAATCTGCACCTGTAATGTTCAGTTGAGTTCTATTTAGTTATAAAAAACTGTTGCTGCTCATTTGAACCTGTTTTCAACATGTACAAATGATTGAAAAGTTTTTTTTTACAATAATTCTCTTTACTCATAACAAGGAGGCAATAC
This sequence comes from Oncorhynchus mykiss, assembly GCF_057628025.1. NCBI lineage: Eukaryota > Metazoa > Chordata > Actinopteri > Salmoniformes > Salmonidae > Oncorhynchus > Oncorhynchus mykiss. The sequence continues at coordinate 35,644,246 of NC_143029.1, read as the reverse complement.
ATTTGACTGCTTCCTAAACTCCCAACTCCTCTTTATTGAGCGTTTGACCGAGCACACCAAGTGCCATCAGAAATGATTCACACCCGTTGACTTTTACATTTTTTGTTGTTGTGTTACAGCCTGAATTTAAATTTGATTTGATGGCCTACGCACAATACCCCATAATATCAAAAGTGGAATTATGTTTTTAGAGATTGTTACAAAAAGCGGAAATGTCTTGAGTAAATAAGTATTCAACCCCTTTGTTATGGCAAGCCTAAATTCAGTAAACATTTGCTTAACAAGTCACATAATAAGTTGCATGGACTTTGTGTGCAATAATAAGTGTTTAACATGATGTTTGAATGACACTCTGTATCCCACAGATACAATTATCTGTAAGGTCTCTCAGTCGAGCAGTACATTTCAAACACATATTCAATGCCTTGCAAAGAAGGGCACCTATTCAAAAAGCAGACCTTGAATATCCCTTTGAGCATGGTGAAGTGAATAATTACAGTTTAGATGGTGTATCCATACACCCAGTCACTAATAAGATACAGGCGTTCTTCCTAACTCAGTTGCTGGAGAGAACGGAAACCATTCAGGGATTTCACCATGAGGTAAATGGTGACTTAAAAAATGTACAGAGTTTAATGGTTGTGATATAAAACTGAGGATAGATCAACAACACTGTAGGTTACTCCACAATACTAACCCAATTGACACAGTGAAAAGCCTGTACAGGATACAAATATTCCAAAACATGCATCCTGTTTGCAGTAGGCCTACTTGTAGTAGGCCAAAGAGACGTGCTTTCTCCACACAAGGTTTCTCTTGAAACACAGCAGGACTGCTACTCGGAGGCCTTGTTTAAGTCAAAGAAAGTGAGCGAGAGAGCAGGGGAGAGAGAGAGAGAGAGAGAGATAAAGAGACAGAAAGAGTGAGACAGAAAGAGTGAGAAAGAGAGGTGCCTCATCAACATACAGGCCACTATGTATACTTCTGAGAGAGAGAGAGAGAGAGAGAGAGAGAGAGAGAGAGAGAGAGAGAGAGAGAGAGAGAGAGAGAGAGAGAGAGAGAGAGAGAGAGAGAGAGAGAGAGAGAGAGAGAGAGAGAGAGAGAGAGAGAGAGAGAGAGAGAGAGAGAGAGAGAGAGAGCTATACATCCTGTCCTTTTGTCTATTAGCTTCCTCATCAGCTTCCTGTATGGCAAGGGTTCCCAAACTGTTTTGGCCCGTGACCCTATTTTGATATTTAAAAGGAGAGAGGGTGTGTTGAGGCGTTTTACATGGCAGAGGAGAGAAAGGGGAGGGTATGTCGAAGTGTTTACATGAGAGAGGGCAGGGATCTGGCTGAGCTGGTGTCAGCCTGGCTGACAGTGTCTTTGAACTTCCTGCACTGTAATGTACTGTAGGTAGTGTAGTGATGTCTCCTGTACTGTAGGTGCGTGTGTGTTACGGATGCAGCTCTCCAGCCAACTCCTGCATTCCCTACAAGCCTATTCTGTACTATCTGTCCGTGTATTTGGAGCTGTTGCAGACTAATATGTTGAAGAAACGTTGAAGTAATGCCTGTGTCTTCTTTCTTTCCAATAGTCGCGAGTACAGCCTATATAATACAGATGAGCAAATGCGCCGCAATATTCCTTACTGACGTCGCAGAACTGAATGTAGTGTATAAGGCGGTATTAAAGCGGTATTCTGAAGAAAAGGAGGAAAAGGATCTTTCAATTAATTCTCCATCTGTCCACTCCTAAGAATTCTATTTGGGAGAATCCCTTTTCTATGGACTCACAGCAGTGAACCCCAAAGGGATAAACAGTTTAATACAGGGTAGGATTAAATCCTCTATAACTACTGGACACTTCCCATTACATCCACCCAGAGAGCGCTCAGCTCTATAGAAAGCTACACAGAGCACATATAGAATTAGTACTCCTAGCTAATAAAATATGCCATTCAGCAGACGATTTTTGATCTGTTTCAAGTATGGGTGGTAGCAGGAATCGATCCCACTATCCTGTCATTGCAAGAACCACACTGAACTGAGCTACAGAGGAGTGAGCACCAATGAATGAAACAGGCCTGATCCCCTGGCCACGTTGCAAAGCTCCACATAAAAGAGACTCTTTGGTGTGTGTGTGTGTGTGTGTACAGTATGTGTGTGTGTGTGTGTGTGTGTGTGTACTCTGGGACTTAATCGTGTAAACAAACGTGACAACAGCTGCAAAGGCAAACTTTGAAGTGTGCTTCAGTAATTAGTTTTGACCTTCTCCCAGGTAGCTAGCCAACGGACAGTTTGCAAAATTTGGAGAGCCTCGCTCTCCCTTTTTCTCTTTCACACGTTCTCTCTCTAATCTCTGAGCCTCTCTTTCTGCCACCACACTCTCTAAATTGAGGGTGAGCGAACTAACTCGGAGTAAATCTGAACCGCTAAACCGCTGATCTACAGAGCAGAGGCACAACTCGAGTCACTGGGAACAACACACAGAACAACAGTCAAGGTAACACAAATACCCACTTTTCGAGAGTGAATGTCTGTTCCTATGGATCTGTTGTGATAAAGCCTTACATGTAGGCTAAATATCAATGCAACAAGGGTGTGAACGGCTCCACTTGGCCAATGGAGCGTGTTAGTGCGAGTAACATACAAGGAACGTTGGTTGGAAACTCCTAATATTTAATCAGTGGCAGTAAGTACAACATTTAGCTCAACATTTCCTGGGTTGTGGATTCCAAATGTTCCAAACAAACATTCCACATTCCTTACCAGCAGAGAGAATAGAATTCCTCTCAGAGAGAGAGAGAGAGAGAGAGAGCGAGAGCGAGAGAGAGAGAGAGAGCGAGAGAGAGAGATATACTAGCAACAAGGCGGAGGGAGGAAATGTCTGAGTGTGTCTCCAGCCCTTGACATTCGGCCCATTCATCATAACAGGCCTTGGCCTGGGCTATGGGCCTGAGCTACAACACAGACGGGTGAGGGGTGGATGGAGGAGATGGAGCGTGGGGCTTGGCTGGCGATCAATCTGAGCAAATTGGAAATGTCTCGGCCTACTCAACCTCGGCCGAGCGTTGGAGGATCTCTCATCTCCACACTGACCCCCCTTGCCCACCTCCTTTCCTCTCTCTCTCCCCCTTCCTACCACACTCCAGATGTTTGGAGCCAACACCACATGGCCATCCCCACATGTCCATTCCACTAGGGTAGGGTAAGCATACCGCTCTCCACAGGGAAGGTGTGTGTGTGTGTGTGTGTGTGTGTGTGTGTGTGTGTGTGTGTGTGTTTGTACAGTGAATTTGGAAAGTTTTCAGAGCCCTTGACTTTTTTCCACATTGTTATGGTACAGCCTTATTCTAAAATGGATCAATTTTTTTCTCCCCTCATCAATCTACACACAATACAACATAATGACAAAAGCAAAAACAGTTAAAAAACTTTTTTTTTGCAAATTCACTGTACAATTCACTGTACATGAAATCATGTAGTAACCAAAAGTGTTAAGTAGTAACCAAAAGTGTTAAACAAATCAAAATATATGTTATATTTGAGATTCTTCAAAGTAGCCAACTTTTCCTTGATGATGTCACACCCTGATCTGTTTCACCTGTCCTTGTGATTGTCTCCGCCCCCTCCAGGTGTCGCTGATTTCCCCCAGTGTATTTATCCCTGTGTTTCCTGTCTCTCTGTGCCAGTTCGTCTTGTATGTTTCCAAGTCAACCAGCGTTTTCCCCGTTCTCTTGCTTTTTGCATTCCCCTTTTTCTAGTCCTCCTGGTTTTGACCCTTGCCTGTTTCTGGACTTTGTACACACCTGCCTGCCTGTCTGCCACTCTGTACCTCCTGGACTCTGATCTATTTCTGTCCACAACCATTCTCTTGCCTACCCCTTTGGATTAATAAACATTGTAAGACTCCAACCATCTGCCCTCTGTGTCTGCATCTGTGTCTTGTCTTGTGCCTTGATAGTACGAACTGGCCATGACAGACCCAGCAGACTTGGACCAGCTCTGCCACATTGTCTCCCTGCAGGGAGCCACCATTAGGAGACATGAGGAGTTGGTACAGGGCCTTTTGGAAGGGCTCAGGTCCTTGACGGAATGCCACGACCAAGGGTTAAAGGCTATTATGGAGCAAATCAGGGAGTTAGCTCAGAGGCTGCCTGCCACCTCTGAAAAATCCCAATCACCCAGTAATTTTCCCCTATCTGTGGTGAGTTTGTATAGCCTATCCTGGCTCCCCGAGAACCCCGCTTACCTCCTCCGGAGCAATATTCAGGGAATCTTGGTACCTGGCAGGGTTCTTTCTCAGTGCTCGCTTATTTTTGAGCTACAGCCATCTTCATTTCCTTCAGACAGATCAAAGATAGCGTATATTATTACGCTAATGTTGGGAAGGGCGCTCTCCAGGGCTATGGCAGTTTGGGAGCAATAATCTGCCAATTGTGGTCATCTGGAGGAATTCATGGCAGAAGTGAGAAAGGTATTTGAATCTCCGGTTTCCGGGAGAAAGGTGGCCAGTAAACTGCTTGACTTACGTCAAAACTCCGGTAGTGTGGTAGACTATGCGGTTGATTTTCGCACGTTGGCCGCCGAGAGTGCCTGGAATCTTTTTTTGCATCGATTATCTGAGGAGGTAAAGGATGAGCTATCTGCTTGGTAATTGGAGGTGGCTCTTGACTCCCTTATTGCCAAAACCATTAAAACTGATGGCCTAAGGGAATGCAAGAGTGAGAGGAGGTCTGGTCTCGGGCACACTATAGCTCGTTCACCTTCAAGGGAATCCGGAGGTTTCCGAAGGCAGCTCTTCCGAGAGGATTCGAAGCCACCCGAGCCCTCTCATGAATCTACGATGGGTGAGTTGGATACTCCTGAGCCTATGCAGTTGGGAAGAGCTAGGTTATCAGTTGGGGAACGCTCACGCAGGATGAACAGTAACTGTTGTCTGTACTGTGGAGGGGCAGGACATTTTATAGCTACCTGCCCTATTAGGAAACCCTTGTCTCTAGTGGGTAACATCACTATGGTGAGTCAGACTGGGAGTTCCCTAATTCCCATCACCCACACACCTTTTTTTGTGCTTGTGCTGTGGGGAGACCAATCTAAGTCTCTCCGAGTGCTCATTGACTCTGGGGCTGATGAAAGTTTTATGGATGTCACTATTGCTTTGGAGCTTGGTATTCCCACTCAGCCTCTCTCTGTTCCCTTGGATGCTAGGGCACTGGATGGCCGCTCTATAGGGGAAGTCATCCATAGTACCGTGCCCGTTCAATTACAGGTTTCTGGTGACCACAGTGAGACCATACAGTTCCTCTTCATTGAATCTCCCCATGTTCTGGTTGTTTTGGGATTTTCCTGGCTACAAAAGAACAATCCTGTGATTGACTGGACCACAGGCTCCATCCTGGGTTAGAGTCCTTTTTGCCATTCCCACTGCCTTCAAGCAGCACAGCCTTCCCCAAGTTGTCCTCCTCAGAATGTTAGCAAGACTGTGGATGTCTTTGCTATTCCCACCGTCCTTATTATTGTGCCATTGACCTTCTCCTAGGCACTACACCACCTCGGGGTCGGTTGTATTCTCTGTCCGGACCAGAGACCAATGCTATGGAGGAGTACATAGAGGAGTCTCTGGCCACTGGGGCCGTCCGTCTGCATCTCCTGCCGGCGCAGGGTTTTTCTTTGTGAAGAAGAAGGACAAGACCGTGCATTGACTACCGAGGACTTAACATTACTGTCAAGAATCGTTACCCCCTACCTCTCCTCTTCTCTGCATTTTAACCTCTCCAGGGGTCCACCATATTTTCCAAGCCTTGTGCCTTGACAGCTTTGCACACTCTTGGCATTCTCTCAACCAGCTTCTGTGAATTTGTGGGATTTCTTTCCTTCCTGCGTTTGAGCCAATCAGTTGTGTTGTGACAAGGTAGGGGTGGTGTACAGAAGATGATCTTTTACCAAATAGTGCTAAGTCCATATTATGGCAAGAACAGCTCAGATAAGCAAAGAGAAATGACAGTACATCATTACTTACAGACATTAAAGTCGGTCAATGTGGAAAATTTCAAGAACTTTTAAAGTGTCTTCAAGTGCAGTCCCAGAAACCATCAAGCGCTATGAGGAAAGGAAGGAAGACCCAGAGTTACCTCTGGTGCAGAGGATAAGTTCAATAGAGTTACCAACCTCAGAAATTGCAGCTCAAATAAATGCTTCACAGAGTTCAAGTAACAGACACATATCAACATCAACAGTTCAGAGGAGACTGCGTGAATCAGGCCTTCATGGTAGAATTGCTGCAAAGAAACCAGTACTAAAGGACACCAATAAGAGGAAGAGACTTGCTTGGCCCAAGAAACACAAGCCATGGACATTAGACCGGTGGAAATCTGTTCTTAGGTCTGATGAGTCCAAATTGTAGATGTTTTTGTTCCAACCGCCGTAGGAGAACAGATGACTTCTGCATGTGTGGTTCCCATCGTGAAGCATGGAGGAGGAGGTGTGATGGTGTGGGGTACTTTACCGGTGACACTGTCTGTGAGTTATTTAGAATTCACGGCACACTTAATTAGCATGGCTACTACAGCATTCTGCAGCGATACACCACCCCATCTGGTTTGCACTTAGTGGGACTATCATTTGTTTTTCAACAGGACAATGACCCAACACACCTCCAGACTGTCTAAGGGTTAATTTAACCAAGACGGAGAGTGATGGAGTGCTCTATCAGATGACCTGGCCTCCACAATCATCCGACCTCAACCCAATTGAGATGGTTTGGGATGAGATGGACCACAGAGTGAAGGAACTCCTTGGAAAAGCATTGAGTGTGCAAAGCTGTCATCAAGGCAAAGGGTGGCTACTGTGCTTTGAAGAATCTCAAATATAACATATATTTTTGGTTACTACATGATTCCATATGTGTAATTTCCTAGTTTTGATGTCTTCACTATTATTGTACAATGTAGAAAATAGTACAAATAAGGAAAACCCTTGAATCAGTAGGTGTCCAAACTTTTGACTGGTACTTTATGTAAATGTGATATCCGTTTTTTGTATTTTTATACATTTGTAAAAAATTCTAAACCTGTTTTTGCTTTGTCATTATGGGGTATTGCATGTATATTGATGAGGGGGAAAAACTATTTAATCAATTTTAGAATAAGGCTGTAACAACATAACAAAATGTGGAAAAAGTCAAGGGGTCTGAATATTTTCTTAATGCACTGTGTGTGTGTGTACGCGCATATGTCTGTAGCTAAATCAACCACATCGCTCATCTTGATGCTATCTCTAGCTCAGCCCTTTGTCAGATGGATGGTACAGTAGCTACCTTGGTCCCTCAGTTTCAGTTCCCTCCCTTAAGTGATTGGTGCAGGGCAATGTTGTTTCACCAGCAGTTGTCTTTCACAGCGATAGCATTCGCTTTAGAGCTCTTCACAGCAAACACATTTATTTCTGCAGTCTATCTTGGCGACACTCAGAGACAATGAGAAGGTAATGCAAGAGGTGAGGTACCCTACGCTATTATCAGTAGAGGGGAGACCAGGGACATCTTTAGTCATATTCCCTTCCTCCCTCCCCTGCTGTTTCTAAGCTGCTGTAGTACTGTATACTATTCTCTGGTGGACTGATAGTCTTCACCGTGGAGTTATACACACACACACTGGAGTGTACAAGCTGAGGATACTTGCTGGTACTAGCTGGCTTCACTGCCAGATATCCAATCTTACTCTCGACTCACACGTAGGCACGCACACACACACACACACACACACACACACACACACACACAGATTGGGACAAGTGTGAGGAGAGTCTGGGAGCAGAGCATTAGTAGCAGAGTGCCTATTCACTGGGAGAGAGGAAATGGTTGTAGACAGGGATGCTTTCAGATAAACGCTTGCTCTCTGAAACCACACCACAGTTTATAAGAAAACAATAATAAACCAAAATACTGTGGTCAGGGCTCTTAATTAAAACATTTAATTGGTAGCACTGGTGCTCCTAATTTTTTTTTAAAAGTCAGGAGCATCACATACAATTTAGGAGCACCAGAAAAATTGATTTTTTAAAAATTGATTGAGATATAGCCTACATTGGACCTACAGTATATGAATCCTACTTACTTTTGAAGCACATATCATGAAGAAGATATCCCTTTTCCTTTCTTTCTGTGCCACCAAATGTTTGGGGCTGCATGATATGGGCAAAAAATCTAGTTGTGATTTTTCAAACCAACATCACAATTTGACTAACAGTATTAGCTCAATACAATTGGGTGAACTGTTGAATCTAATACATAGAATGCTTATTCTAATTCTAAGGTTGGTGTTGTTTGGCATGACAACAAATTGAAAAGCCAGGTAGGAGTTATGACAGGTTAGGAACTAAACTTTTGGTCACTGTTTTGAATAGATGTTACATTTAGACAAAGACTTTAGAATAGGCTATCTGATTCAGAACGTGTTTTCCCAAATAACATGCTGACCACGTCACGTGTAGCAACCTGTATACGAGCTAACGTTTGCTTTGCCCTAGATAGTGCATTTCGAAATAGACCCATCAAGCAAAATAAAGGATCTCATAATTGATCTAATACGGATGATTACAACATGTTGCTATGAGACTAGAAACAAAGTCTCAATAGAAGTCACTAAATGTTTTTTTATTTTTAACTAGGCAAGTCAGTTAAGAACAAATTCTTATTTACTATGATGGCCTACTGGGGAACAGTGAGTTAACTGCCTTGTTCAGGGGTAGAACGACAAATTTTACCTTGTCAGCTCGGGGATTTGATCCAGCAACCTTTCGGTTGCTAACCACTCGGCTACCTGCCGCCCCGCTAGAGGGAAGCTCTTATGATTAATGTATTGAGGAGAGAATACAGAGAATTAATATAATCGGTAACAGGAACATGTCCTTAGTTTGTTTCTGTATGTTTTGTGTTGGAGGGAAAAAGACAGATGTCCTTCTTACCAATGTGTTTGCCGTACATGTGGAAGAAGAAACTGAAGCAGTATGCCGGGGGGTTGGCGATGCCATATGGGTTCTTGGGCACCACGTTGAAGAAGGGACTGACCAGCCTCGCCACCTCACCCTCCTTCCGAGGCCGGGACGTCTCGATGTACATGTAGAAACCTGTAGTGCCAAATGTCAAAGATTACTCCCGGGTGTTGTATATATTGGTGTTCTGTATACGGTGCGGTTAATGTAAAACAGGCATGCTCTCCTAGGAGATAGTAGCAAATTGACAGAACGTGTAGTCAACTTTGTTCTACACTTATGTAACACTGCATGTGGGTAGGTCCCATTCACCAAGCTAATGTACAGTAAGCATGCCTGTTTGTTGGTGAACTAAAGCCACACATTATATATCTCTGTCTATGTTCAGTCAAGTCAATCATTTTCAACACCCTTTCCCTAATAACTCCACACCCGACAGCAGGTGTCCTCAATGAAGCTCACTCAGTGGACCCTCACCACATAAAAGACAACCTTGTATCCAGCCAACACAGTCGTTCCCTACAAGCGTATTTTGGCATCTCTGTCAGTGTATTTGGAGTCTGTAGCATAGTATTATCTTGGCCCAGTGGGACAGAAAACAGGGTGTGTATATGTCGATCTAAAGGCTTCCACTGGCTTCGGTTCGACTGGCGCCTAGCCGAATGAGTGTGCTCGCATACTATTTGTCCATCTTGAGACGTCATAGCCATTATTTGTCATTCAACAATATAATCAGAATAGTTTTTGTAGAGGAGATCTCAGTTGCGCAATTTCACATCTAACTAAGATGTTTAGTGGAGTATTTCTCAAGTGGAAAAAATGAGTCTTCTATCGTTGAATGGCAACAAACACTTCATTGAAGAATCCGTCTTGCATCGAGAAAAATTTTTCTGTGCACGAACAGCCAAAAAAAACCTTGCCAAAGATGAAAAGGACCATAATATATGCACAAATGGTTTCGGTCTGTTTAGGATATCCCTGAAAAACAGAAATGGGTTACCTCTGGTTTGTCAGACATTCCTATGGGGGAAATGTTTTTTGGGGGATAAACCACTGAAAATTAGATCTGAGGTTAACACAGGCTTAGGAAATCTTATACATTTTGATCTATGAGATAATATCCGTCAGTTAACATTACCTGTATGTATTATAAAGCCTTTATGTGCTTGTTTTTATTACATAAATGCTTTACAAATGATTCAAAAGGGACATTGGCTGATGAAGACTATCTCATAGAACAAAACATATAAGATATCCTAAGCCTGTGTTTACCACAGACCTTATATTCGCCGTTTATCCAAAAACACTCCACAAGACCTATTCATTTCCCCAAAGACTTTGACCAACGAGCCATGGCAGAGTTAGTGCCTACAAAAAGACGTCATTACTATTGCTCTCTATTGTGGACTAAAAAGAGTGCCCGAGAATGTAGGAATGAAGGAAGTGGCGAACAGGTGGGGAGAGGTGTGTTTGTTATAGCCTATCTGGGAGAGAAAGGGAGCATCTCAATTGCATACTCCTCTCTCCTCACCTCCTTCTCAAAACCAATTGGATGAGAAAGCCAGAGGTCCCTCCCCTCTGACCTTCTCTTCCAATGGGTTTCGAGATGGAGAGAAGACGCGAGGAGTATAATTGAGATGCCATGTCTGAATACTATAAAGTTTTCACAAGTATGGGTATGTGACATTTTGAAAATCGAGTATACTAAAAATGACCAGATGTCATACTCATTTCGGTTTTGACAAAAGCTGATTAATTAGATATGGGGATGCAACGAATAGCGGGTAACAATGCAATTTCACATGACACATTCTCTGTATGCAAAAATAGAACGTCTTACAGTATTAGGTGGTGGGCCGAATCAATCCCCTTCAAGGGAGGTGCTGATTTTTTGTATATGACAGTAAAACATTCTTATGATGACTATAAAAATGTTGGCACATTCAATTCTTCACATTATGGCACATTATCATAAAAAGTAAATTTCAACACTCTGTCTGCTCTTATTAAAACTCGAGCTGATTTCTGTATTTGTGTGATGAGCTCCCAAAGACTGAAATAAGATAAATATCTGTTTTTGAGTGCACTTGAAATTTGCAGCATGCAATACAAATTGTATTGATCACATGAAGAGGTAACTCTGTTGACTATCCTAGCCAGCTACTGTAAATGTAAATTTGCCTGTTGAATTACATTTTTGAATCATGTTTTGGAATGATTATATGACTAATTTCAAGTAACTAGTTGCAGGCTTAAAGAAACATGAAATCAAATACTTTGCATAGAATAGGCATATTAGCCAACACAGCATATCCTACACATATAGCATACCTAGAAATTTAATCTTCTCTAAAAACAGCTGGGCAAAATGTATACAATGTGCTCTGCAATAAGATGGCTTGAGTTTGTTTTGTAAACCAGATGAGTTCTCAAATGTCAGTAGCTGCCCAATACCATGGTAGGCCTGCATAACGTTGGATGCATTGGAATATAAAGGTATGGAGAATGATAAAGAGTCTGCAGGATTATAGAAGAAGCAGTTGGGAAATGAATGTTTTACGTTTCAAATACTACATTTTCAGGGAATATATTTAAGAGGTTTAAAAGACAAGCCAAACTTTCCTACTAACCTTCGAAAATTTGACGGTGCCAAATTCTTGCCAATCCATTATTCTACTACGAGCTATGGCTGAGTGTGAAACATGTTTTCCATAATATACGTTTCACGCATACTGTACATTTGAACAAAGAACACCATCACATTTAGTGTTTCACCATTTATTGAGTATGGAGACAAATATCAAAAGGTGTCTCAGGCAGTGTCTAAATATAGTGTAACCTACTAATCTATGTATATAGAGAAAGAGGTGCCGTGGGGGGCACAATCACACAACGCTGCAGTCCGGAAATGAGCTCTTTACCATCTATGCCAAAAGCCTGAGCCTCTAATGGAGGCAGTAGAACTGTCATCAACACATGCTTCTGTATTCCCCTCCTCTAGGAGCATTTGTGTGCCCAGGCCCCATAGGTGTATCGGAAGGATCCCACCCTGGTCACCATTGTAGCCAATGGATGTAGAGAGAAAGAAGTGCTTCAGCAGAATGCATAGCCCAGAGATGAGAACTCTACCATCTATGACAAAAGCCTGGGCTCCTGATGGGGACACTAGAATTCTCATCGCCGCATGTTACACTAGTTAAAACATAATCTGTTTCTCACCTCCTCAGACTGATTCTATATTGAATTTGGTCTTTGAGATGCTCTACCAAGCATGTGTATCTGTAGTTAGTGCTCTTCAACTCTAAAATGCACTAGACTGTGTAGACCGTATAAGACAAAAACCCACAAAGAAAAGACCACAGGCAAATGCATATGTGGTCTCAATGTCTCATAGTGATGTTAGGGCTAGTTCAAATTGCAGTATGATGGTTCTCCTCATAGGTGAGGGAATTAGTTGAGCACATGCTTGGTGAATATCACTTGGTTGATCTCATGGAGCAGGACACTGGAGAGGAGAGCTGAATAGATTATGGGAGACAAAATTGAGAGTGGATTGTAGTTTATGAGCTAGAAATGAACATCTCGACAGACTAAAAATGTACAGCCACTAGGATAAAGGACAGAGGCAGGCTGTTCTGCATCCTACTCTACTTTAAGATCACTTTTTTCCAGAATCGAAACGAAGAGAGCATTGCCAATACCAGGTTTGTTAAATAATCTATGGTGGCGTTTTGTATAGGCAAACCTGTAACGTCCAGTAATGGATACCAGCAATCTTTGGTTATATCACATTATATGGTGTACAATCTGTAGCTAACTAGGCCTATTGACAGGGGTAATGTGTCATTTCTTATTTGTCAGTATGAATGAAATGAGTGAGTCCTGCCTTGATGACTGCATTAGCTTCACAATACTTGTCCTATAGCAACAGGTCTACTTGTTGAAGCTAGCTAGCTGAATTGATAAAGTTGTTGCATTCTAAGATAGGAGTTATTTTACAGCTTGCATCAACGGGATCATATTTCTATAACTAAATAGATTACAAATATAAAAAAATAAAAATAAAAACTTTATCCATAGCAGTTTGTCGGAGGGAGATTTCTCTCAAGCTGTCACTAGTTGTGTTTAGTACCTTAGATACAGAGAATTGGCAGACGTGATCAGCAGAGATGGTAACTGGATAGTACATACGTTTTGATTGGTTTGCTGTTTAGTACTTGACAGCGTTTGCCTGTCCAGCTAGTGTAACGAACATGAAAAAATGCAAGGAATAAATAAATATATGTAATGGATGTGAAACAGCTAGCTTAGTTAGCGGTGGTGCGCGCTAAATAGCGTTTCAATCGGTGACGTCACTTGCTCTGAGACCTTGAAGTAGTAGTTCCCCTTGCTCTGCAAGGGCCGCGGCTTTTGTGGAGCGATGGGTAACGATGCTTCGTGGGTGACTGTTGTTGATGTGTGCAGAGGGTCCCTGGTTCGCGCCCGGGTATGGGCGAGGGGACGGTCTAAAGTTATACTGTTACATATACACAATATGCAAAAACCAGCTCCTCCCTCACCAGAGACAGATCATCTCAAAAACTAAAGCAGATACGTTGCTTCCGCCCACCAACGACACTGTATATGTGAATTTTTATAAAATCTAGTATGCTTTAAATGCCAGGATGTTATTCTCATTTTGGCTTTTTATCTAATAGAATTTGCTGCACATTTTTCAGAAATTTCATAGCCACAATGCATTGGAAGAGTTGTGCTGCGAGTTTTCATAGCTAGATCTCTTCAAGTAAACAACAAGATAACTTGGAAGATGGCGAATAGCGAAGCTTCTGCTGTGGTGTTCAAAGTTCAAGTTGTTCAGGGGAGCAAGATGGCGGTCAGTGCAGATAATTTGTTTTGGTTGCTGAAGGAATTATTGGATTTCATTAACACAATTATGACCATTGGGTTATTTCTACGGTCCTAAAACCCCGTATGAATATGGTTTAGTTTATTTACCAAAGTAATTGATTACTTTCTGCAAGTTATTCACCTCTAAAACTAAGTTGGCGACAACACTAGATAGCCTGATAAGCTAGCTAGCTCAAAAAATAGCTTGTCGAACGTACATGGAAACTGCCACGACCAGAACCAAAAGGAAAGAAATGGAGAGATCGTCAGATGGACAATTAACCACAAAAGATAGTACCCAAAATCATACTCTTCAGAATGTAACTGTGAGGGGGGGGGGGGGGGGGGGGGGGGGAATACTGCAATGGGTGATGAAAATGTGGTGAGCACGGACAAAAATGTTCACAACTTGCGCCCCTCCAGCCCCCAGCTCAGGCCTTTACCTTACGACCCCGGCACTCCAGTCAAGCCCCAGGGGAAAAAGATGAGAGGCCAAGAAGGTATGTCACTTCTTGAGATGCAAAACAGTATTGTAATGCTTTTGACAGCGAAGATAGATGAAAGGGCAAATGGCTTGGAGGTCATGGTTAGGGAGAATACGATGAAAATTGAGGCCATTAAAAAATCTGTTGACTTATCTTTGGAGAAGTGAAAACCCTCAAAAGTGACATGAAGAAGTTATCTGCCAGGAAAATGAAAATAAGGTGGCTGAACTCGAGCAAAAGGTGAACGAGGCAGAGAGATACCAGCGCAGGTGGAACCTGAGGCTCCATGGAATTCCAGAGCAGGCTGGTGAGGACATCAAATGCAGAGTTGTTGACATCTGTGGAGCTGTCATTCCCGAATCAAAAGCCAAACTTCAGGAAAATGTAGACATCGTCCATCGTTTGGGAAGACTTAGGGATCAAGACAGGAGACAGAGGACAACCATGATCCGGTTCACCAACAGATCTACACGGGATCTTCTTTGGAGGCGAGTGAAGAATTGTGAATTTCTCATCAAGCTAAAATTGAGGTTCACAGAGGATCTGACCTCAGCAGACAAAGTGAAAAGTGAGAAACTGTGGCCGATGGTGGCTGCAGCTCGAAAGGCAGGGAAAACTGAATTTTTTATCGGTGCAAGAGTGATCATCGATGGGAAAGAAATGCGGCCAAATCAGAACATTTGAGTGAGAGCCAGAGTCTAACTCGGACAGAACTGTCAGGCCAAAAAACTGATTACCAGGTGAAAAGCAGCCTTTTATTATAAAAATGTACACAAACACTTGAATGAGAAAAGGCTGACCTGAGAACTGGTAAACTAAACACTAACTTTAGGTGAATAACTGCTTATTGTAAAGTTTACACAATGTCTCCCCCTTGTGGGGGTGAGAATACTTTGGTGACTTTATGACCAATATTTGTTGTTTTTTTTCTGTTGGAGAGGTTAACTTCTTATGGCTGCAGGGGCAGTATTGAGTAGCTTGGATGAAAGGTGCCCAGAATAAACGGCCTGCTTCTCAATCTCAGTTGCTAATATATGCATATTATTAGTAATATTGGATAGAAAACACTCTGAAGTTTCTAAAACTGTTTGAATGATGTCTGTGAGTATAACATAACTCATATGGCAGGCAAAAACCTGAGAAGAAATCCAAACAGGAAGTGAGAAATCTGAGGTTGGTATATTTTCAACCCAGGCCCTATTGAATTCACATTGGGATATGAATTAAGTTGCACCTCCTAGGGCTTCCACTAGATGTTAACTGTCTTTAGAAACTTGAATGAGGCTTCTTCTGTGTTGTGGGACTGAATAAGAGCTAAACGAGTCAGCTTACTGGCAGAGAGCCATTTCCTTGTCACGTGCATTCCACATGATATTGACTTGCGTTCCGTTGCTTCTGTAGACACAAAGGAATTCTCCGGTTGGAACTTTATTGAAGATTTATGATAAAAACATCATAATGATTGATTCTATACTTAGTTTGAAATGTTTCTTCGACCTGTAATATACATTTTTGAAGTTAGATATGTGTACCTAACTCTAACAAAAGTAGATACTTGGACATAAATAACGGACATCATTGAACAAATCAAGCATTTATTGTGGAACTGCGATTCCTGGGAGTGCATTCTGATGAAGATCATCAAAGGTAAGGGAATATTTATCATGTCATTTCTGGTTTCTGTTGACTCCAACATGGCGGCTACTTTGATAAATTTTCTGAGCGCTGTCTCAGATTATTGCATGGTTTGCTTTTTCCGTAAAGTTTTTTTGAAATCTGACACAGCGGTTGCATTAAGGAGAAGTATATCTATAATTCCATGTGTATGACTTGTATTATCATCTACATTTATGATGAGTATTTCTGTTGAATCGATGTGGCTATGCAAAATCACTGGTTGTTTTTGGAACTAGTGAACGTTACACGCCAATGTAAACTCAGATTTTTTTAATATAAATATGAACTTTATCAAACAAAACATACATGTATTGAGTAACATGAAGTCCTATGAGTGTCATCTGATGAAGATCATCAAAGGTTAGTGATTAATTTGATCTCTATTTGTGCTTTTTGTGACTCCTCTCTTTGGCTGGAAAATAGCTGTTTTTCTGTGGCTTGGTGGTGACCTAACATAATCGTTTGTGGTGCTTTCGCCGTAAAGCCTATTTGAAATCGGACACTGTGGTGGGATTAACAACAAGATTACCTTTAAAATGGTATAAGATACACGTATGTTTGAGGAATTTTAATTATGAGATTTCTGTTGTTTTGAATTTTGGCTGGCTGTTGTCATATCATCCCGTTAACGGGATTTCAGCCCTAAGAAGTTCATAATGGGATGGAAATCCTTTTGAGTTACATATCCTTAGAAAAAGCTTATATTAGCATAACAAGGTTGTTGGTTGAAGTTTATGTCTTTATCTCTGTTCAATTAATGTCAGGGGTATTCGTAATTTACTCAAGCGTATGGCTATTTTCCTGTATTGCAAACGGTTTAATGCAGACTTTTACTTTTTACAAGAGACTCATGCTTGTTCTTCCGATCCATCTTTTTTGAAAAATCAATGGGGTAACGATATCTGGTAGTCATATGGCAACAACCACTCTGCAGGTGTAGCAGTTTTAAGAGGTGCATTTAAAGGGAAGGTCATCAGTAGCAAGACTCACCACTCTGGACGTTGGTTAATTTTAACAGTAAATTTCAACAGTGAAATGTTTTTATTAGGGAATATTTATGCATCCAACAACAAACAAAACAACAGGATATTATTTCAAGAATTTGAAGAAGAAATTAATAGAGTTATAGGTGTATTTCAGGATATCAAAATTATCTTATTTGGAGTTTTTAATTCTGTATCTAATGTGATGCTTGACAGATATCCCCCTCCTAACAGATCCAGCATAGTTAATCCTGAGTTTAATAATCTATGTCTTGGTCTTGGATTAGTCGATATTTGGAGATCTAAATATCCTGATAAAAAGGAATTCACTTGGAGTAACAAGGACATGTCCAGACAGTCAATAATTGACATCTGGTTGATTTCTAATTCATTAGATAATTCTGTTGTGAAGGTATCAATTGAACCATCAATTCTTACTGATCATAAAGTTATATTGTTATCTTTAAATATTAATGGATCTGAAGTTAAACCGAATCGGAGTTATTAGAAACTCAATAGTAGACTGTTGGAAGATGATAATTTCAAGATGGATGCCAAAGATATTATACAAGACAATTGGAGGAAAGCCCAACTATTTAAGTCTTACGGGATATATTGGGAATTAATGAAGTATGAAATAAGACAAACAGCCACGAAGAGAGGTAAATAAATTGCTGAACTTAAAAGATTGAGGGAAGATAAACTTGTTAAGGAAATACTTTCTCTAATCTCTATGGATGACCTTGATGAAGAAGGAGAGGCTCAGTTATTCTCTTTACAACTAGAAATGGACCGAATGTATGAAGAAAGAGCAAAAGGGACATTTGTCAGATCAAGATGGAGATGGTTGGAGGAAGGGAAAAAAAAGAAAATACTTTTACAATTTAGAAAGAAGAAATTCTGAATTTACATTCAGTGGGCCTAATTTATGTAATACCTAAACCAAACAAAGATTCTATGATGTTAGAAAATTGGAGACCAATCACATTAATGAACAATGATGGAAAGATACTTGCATCCATCTTTGCAGAAAGACTTAAAAAAGGTATTGACCAAATCATTGACGATACCCAGTCTGGTTTTATGAAGGGCAGACATATACAGTGCCTTGCGAAAGTAATCGGCCCCCTTGAACTTTGCGACCTTTTGCCACATTTCAGGCTTCAAACATAAAGATATAAAACTGTATTTTTTTGTGAAGAATCAACAACAAGTGGGACACAATCATGAAGTGGAACGACATTTATTGGATATTTCAAACTTTTTTAACAAATCAAAAACTGAAAAATTGGGCGTGCAAAATTATTCAGCCCCCTTAAGTTAATACTTTGTAGCGACACCTTTTGCTGCGATTACAGCTGTAAGTCGCTTGGGGTATGTCTCTATCAGTTTTGCACATCGAGAGACTGACATTTTTTCCCATTCCTCCTTGCAAAACAGCTCGAGCTCAGTGAGGTTGGATGGAGAGCATTTGTGAACAGCAGTTTTCAGTTCTTTCCACAGATTCTCGATTGGATTCAGGTCTGGACTTTGACTTGGCCATTCTAACACCTGGATATGTTTATTTTTGAACCATTCCATTGTAGATTTTGCTTTATGTTTTGGATCATTGTCTTGTTGGAAGCCAAATCTCCGTCCCAGTCTCAGGTCTTTTGCAGACTCCATCAGGTTTTCTTCCAGAATGGTCCTGTATTTGGCTCCATCCATCTTCCCATCAATTTTAACCATCTTCCCTGTCCCTGCTGAAGAAAAGCAGGCCCAAACCATGATGCTGCCACCACCATGTTTGACAGTGGGGATGGTGTGTTCAGCTGTGTTGCTTTTACGCCAAACATAACGTTTTGCATTGTTGCCAAAAAGTTCAATTTTGGTTTCATCTGCCCAGAGCACCTTCTTCCACATGTTTGGTGTGTCTCCCAGGTGGCTTGTGGCAAACTTTAAACAACACTTTTTATGGATATCTTTAAGAAATGGCTTTCTTCTTGCCACTCTTCCATAAAGGCCAGATTTGTGCAATATACGACTGATTGTTGTCCTATGGACAGAGTCTCCCACCTCAGCTGTAGATCTCTGCAGTTCATCCAGAGTGATCATGGGCCTCTTGGCTGCATCTCTGATCAGTCTTCTCCTTGTATGAGCTGAAAGTTTAGAGGGACGGCCAGGTCTTGGTAGATTTGCAGTGGTCTGATACTCCTTCCATTTCAATATTATCGCTTGCACAGTGCTCCTTGGGATGTTTAAAGCTTGGGAAATCTTTTTGTATCCAAATCCGGCTTTAAACTTCTTCACAACAGTATCTCGGACCTGCCTGGTGTGTTCCTTGTTCTTCATGATGCTCTCTGCGCTTTTAACGGACCTCTGAGACTATCACAGCGCAGGTGCATTTATACGGAGACTCGATTACACACAGGTGGATTGTATTTATCATCATTAGTCATTTAGGTCAACATTGGATCATTCAGAGATCCTCACTGAACTTCTGGAGAGAGTTTGCTGCACTGAAAGTAAAGGGGCTGAATAATTTTGCACGCCCAATTTTTCAGTTTTTGATTTGTTAAAAAAGTTTGAAATATCCAATAAATGTCGTTCCACTTCATGATTGTGTCCCACTTGTTGTTGATTCTTCACAAAAAAATACAGTTTTATATCTTTATGTTTGAAGCCTGAAATGTGGCAAAAGGTCGCAAAGTTCAAGGGGGCCGAATACTTTCGCAAGGCACTGTATGTAATAATATTCGACTAGTATTGGACTTGACAGACTACATTGAGCACATTATGGAATATAGAATAAAGCTATTTGTAGACTTTTACAAGGAATTTGATACAGTTGAACATTATTTTATTTTTGAGACTCTTTGATTTTTTGGTTTTGGTCAATATTTTCAAAGTGTAATTAAGACACTTTACAATAATAGTAACAGCTCTGTTAAATTATCTCATGGATCTTCAAAGATTTGACATTAAACAAGGATGCCCAATTTCTCCTTTCTTATTTTTATTGGTCACACAAGTTATGGCACTTCATATAAATATGGATAGTTTTAGGGGTATTCAGATACAAGACAAAAATATAAAATGTTCACAATTGGCTGACGACGCCACCATTTTTTTGAAAGATCAGACATCTGTGTCATTGTGTTGCGTAACAAAACTGCATATTTTAGAGCTGACTTTTATTGTCCTCAGCACTGGGTGCACCTGTGTAATGATCATGCTGTTGAAACAGCTTCTGGATATGGCATACCTGTCAGGGGATGGATTATCTTGGCAAATGCGAAATGCTCACTGACAGATAAGCTTTGAAATGTGTTGCGCTTATATTTTTTTTCAGTGTAGCTATTATTTATTCATTTTGTACTGTTTTTGGTTAGGTACTTTTTTTAAACCCAAAGTGAATTTCTGTTCTCATTGAAAAGTGTTTCTTGTTTGTAATACTAATAAAAAATGGATATCGGTACATCTACTGTTGGTGTGTTTTACTTTCAAAATTTCAACATAAAAAAATGCACTCGCACACCTGAGCCATCTTCTTGCAGGTGCACGATAACAAATAGAAAAAAGAAACCTGCACACCGCTCTTGCTAGTATCTATTGTTTTTATAATTGAAGCTTATGTGCCGGCCTCTTGGATTTCGTCAGAGATTTTTGTTATACAAAACTAAGTAAACCATATTTGGTAAAAAAAAAAAAAAACTATAATGGATTTAATTACTATGATGCTTTTCATAATCTCAAAGTGATTAAAAAGCAAAAAAGCAATACATCGTCATGAGTAGCCTAGTTATGGTTGGCTAGGTCAACGAGTAGAGGTCGCCACTCTGCAACCCAGCAATAATGAGGAAAGATCCCTTTGTGGCTGGGACCGCAGATTGTACTGGGCTTGTGGCTGTCTAAAACCCTGCTGTTTGTTGCTGTTTAAATCCGTCCTGGAACCTGCCATCTCTGGAAGGGTGTGGAGTACCAGCGTTAGCCTACATTGCTGCCATGGCATCCAAAGCCAAAGGTGGGAGTCATGGAGAGGACGGTGTTCCTCTATCACAGGGGAAGGATCTTTTAAATGATCAAAAAGAGATCTACAAGCAGTTGTTACAACAACAGGAAAAATAGCTTCAAGAGTTTTGTCTAAATTCGGATGAATCCCACTAACAAGAGAATGGACGATCTGAGCAGAGAGGTCCAGGACCTTAAGAACAGTATACAGTTTTCCCAGGGAGAGGTGGATGTCGTGAAAGAAACTTGCAGCAAGAGTACAACTAAATGTAAGTCCTCTCAAGACGACATCAGCACTCTCGTTGAATCATTACTACCAATGACTGGGGAAACAAACTATCTAGGGACAATCCAGGAGGAATAACATTGTTGTGGATAGCATACCAGAGTCTTCACATGAGAATTGGGCCGAGTCTGAGGAAAATGTAAGAAAAATTATCACTGAAAAGCTGGAAATAAATCTATATGAAGATTGAGGTGGAGCGCAAGCAACAGGTCTGGAAAACATGTAACCAGACTAGGTGACAGACCCAGGCCGACAGTGGTCAAGTTACTAAGGGTTAAGGACAAGATGGCTGTTCTGGAGAGAGCCAAGAACTTGAGAGGAACCAACATCTTCCTCAACGAGGACTTCTCTGAAGCTGTGCACCAGAGGTGGGAATAATTTATCCCAGCTAAGAAATCTGCCAGAGAGCATTGGAACATTGCACCTTTATAACAAAACCGTTTGATATTGCCAATAATTTCAAGAACTATTTCACTAGTAAAATGGAAAAACTCAGAAATGAATGACAACATTGAACAGTGAACCATCATATTTTTGTATAAAATCTAATAATGAAAGAGAAGGATTTATGTTTTAAATTTGGTCAATTTCGTGAGGGAGAGGTGGAAAAACTATTGTTCTAATAAGCCACTAGGTATAGATAACCTTGATGGGAAACTATTGTTCTAATAAGCCACTAGGTATAGATAACCTTGATGGGAAACTATTGTTCTAATAAGCCACGAGGTATAGATAACCTTGATGGGAAACTATTGTTCTAATAAGCCACGAGGTATAGATAACCTTGATGGGAAACTATTGTTCTAATAAGCCACTAGGTATAGATAACCTTGATGGGAAACTATTGTTCTAATAAGCCACTAGGTATAGATAACCTTGATGGGAAACTATTGTTCTAATAAGCCACGAGGTATAGATAACCTTGATGGGAAACTATTGTTCTAATAAGCCACTAGGTATAGATAACCTTGATGGGAAACTATTGTTCTAATAAGCCACTAGGTATAGATAACCTTGATGGGAAACTATTGTTCTAATAAGCCACTAGGAATAGATAACCTTGATGGGAAACTATTGAGAAGGGTAGCAGACTGTATTGCCAGCCCTTTTTGATACATCTTTAACCAAAGCCTAAAGGAGGGTGTGTACACAGGCGTGGAAGGAAACAAAACAGCCTAAAAATGGTCAAGCACCCTTTGCTGGCTCTAACAACCGCCCAATCAGTTTGCTGCCTGTTCTTAGTAAACTGATGCAGAGGATTGTGTTTGGATGTTGATTAATGCAGCCCCCCGCACCTCTCTGATTCAGATGGGGTTGGGTTAAATGCGAAAGAAAACATTTCAGATTTATTTTTATTTATTTATCCGTTATTTTACCAGGTAAGTTGACTGAGAACACGTTCTCATTTGCAGCAACGACCTGGGGAATAGTTACAGGGGAGAGGAGGGGGATGAATGAGCCAATTGTAAACTGAAGGTATTCAGTTGTTCAACTGACTTTCTCTTTCTTTATTTCAAACTGTGCTCTTTCAAAAAAGTTCTTAACCTATATACGTTTTACAGGCCTGTTTTGTTTCTGAGTTCTCAGTTGTCTGGTACATCGTGGCATACTGCATACTTCATACTTTTCAATAAACAGTATGGGCTTAATAGTACGTAGTACGATTAGTACACAGTATGCAGTTTAAGTAAGTAGTAGGCAAGCCAGATTTCGGACATGGCCAGGGTGAAACTCTGGGGTGCCAGTTTCAAAGATATGGAAAAATACTGTAGCCTGCCTTGCTTTAGATGTACTTTTGTGCACTGTGATCATGTTCCTGACCTGTCAAGATGATTTCCTTCTTGTGGATTTTCTAAATGGATAGCGGAGAAAGCTTCATGAGCGCGGCGGTGCCTTCAAGACACCCTGAGATCAGTTTTTCCTTATCGTTTTTGGAGATCCTCCATGGCCGACTTACCTTTTCTTTTACGGGGGAAATATTTTTTGAATGCGCAAAGACTGTAAACTGAACTGAATCAACTAAAATGAATTGAAAAAGGGAAAAGAAAGAAGAGACTTTTCATTCCAGTTTTGGGGTGCGTCTCGACTAAACGTGGGTAGCCTTAACCAAAACTAAAAGGTCATTTAAGGTTACTGGGTCATTGATGAGGATTCTGGAACATTGAAAATATATTATTCGTGAGGGGGGGGGGGGTATTCTTATTATTTCTGAAGCATATTATTTGCGTTGAGAAAATGGTTTGTGCTGGGTATTATTGGAATGCATATTATTGAATTGACAGATCACATCCTATGTTCCCATAGTTTTTTCTTGCTGTAAACCCCCTTAAAAAGTATATTAAATATGATTGTTATATTGTAACAAGCCCTCAATATCCTATAATCCTTAATGAAAAAACTATGTGACATCCATGCAGTGTGACATCCAATGTCACATCCAATGTGACATCCATGCAGCTAGTACTGAAAGAACATTTCCACTAAAGACCTATTTTCTCTCTAGTAAGATTAACCAGACACAAACCAGAGGGCAGACAAGATGGTCATGTCTCAATGTAGGAGAATCAGCAGTGAAACTAACCTCACACGGTGCAAGTCTCATTCCAGAGCCCATCTACAGTCCCACTTTGGGGCAGGGGAATGTAGCTTGGACGGAGAACAAACTTTCCCACCCTCCAGTCAAAATCAAATAGAATTTCTTCTTCTGTTGAATTTGACATCAGATAATTGCAGCCCCTTAGGAATGGTGGGCTGGTAATGAAATGCTGGACAGTTTTATCCCATTAGAGTGATTAAAGCCAATACATTATTTACAACTTCAGCTGCTGTTGCTCCTAGAGCTGTCTACTGCCTCTGCTGCATTCCAATAAAGACTAGATTACTGCTCACTCTCCCTCAGGACTGACACACTCAGGCCAACTAGCACAATTTCTCACAGTGTGTGTGTGTGTGTGTGTGACTGAGTAGTGTGACGTGTGTCTAGTGTCAGATAGATTGAGTCACCATGGTTGACCGGTGTGTGTGTGTGGTTCTCCTTCAGGTCATCCTTGATTGGCCGTGCCAGCAGTAAATGACTTCCTAATTCTAAATTACATTATTAGACTCAATCTGTCCTTCACTATCACCAGTGGGAGGCCTTTTTATTCATTTATTTGTTCTTTCTTCCAATCTCTTTTTGTTCTCTCAGTTTTTGTAAAGCAGCCACTCACAGAAACTATTCTCTCCATCACTAAAGAAAGATACATACTTTTGTTGTCTAGTAGTTAGTCTTTTTTCTGCTCTTCCAAGAACATCTATGTGTGCTACATTCAAACAATTTGCCTGTGTTTACATTGTAAACTGCTGTATGTTACATAGAGAGAGAGAAAGAGACTGAGAGAAAGAGAGAGTGATGAGTACCATGAAAATGAGAGTGCTGAAGGTTGCTTGTTGCATGTTCCATTGTGTTGATATTGACCCATGTGTAGTGGGTTGTGAGTACAGCATCTGTGCTGAGTGGACTACCAGGGTCAAGACTAAAATAAGATTTCTAAAAGATCACATAGAAAGACAACCGTTCCAATACACTGACGCTAACCAATTGCAAATAAGTGTAAATAACTCTAGCTAGTTAAACTGGCTAATGTAGCTAAATGTGGGGCAAAACAATTACCTTATGACCTTCTTCGTTGCAGTGAAGATTCCCAAACACAGTGCACCTAAGATCCCAATGACATCAAAACAATACATAGCTGTGTCTTCCTTCCTGGTTGGCTCACCCTGTTTGGATCCGCTGCGGTCGTCGCTAGGCCCAGTGTTGGGCGTGTACTTGGTGTCACGGGTGGCTGCACTGTGTCTCGTCCAATCAAAGTCGTCATTCTTGTCCTGCGTGAACATGCAGATGGGCTCCTCTTCGAAGCTGCAGTGGAACTCTCCTGAAGCACGGGACAAAAAAAACCCACTGCTGTAGTCATCATAGAAATATAAATACTAGAACCTCAACATATGTCTATGGTTTTGAAGTCTTAGATGAACGCTGCAGTAACTCTCATGAAACACAGACAGAGAAACACTGTTATAGTCATAACACTGTCAAAATGTAGACATACATTTTTTTAAACTAGATAGCACCTCCTCAAGGTATCTCTATGGCTATAGTAGATCAAATCAAATTGTATTAGTCACATGCGCCGAATACAACAGGTGTAGACTTTACTGTGAAATGCTTACTTACGAGCCCTTTCCCAACATTGCAGAGATAAAAAGTAAGAAAAATATTTTCTAAATAAGAAAGGAAATAGAAACACAATAAAATAACCATGATGACATTGGCTACTGAACCATGAATGAATGGCGCTGGTACATTCTATAATGGGACCTGCTGTTGTATTATTGTGTTGTTCATGTGAATAAACACATGGGTCAATGGGTACTATTATGCATGTCTACCAATGAGAGCAGTTCACCCAATGGATGGATTCAGATAGCTGACCATGAATCAATCTAGTGGATCATGATTGACTGCTATGAATGTCTTCAGAAAGCTGACCATGAATCAATCTAGTGGACCATGCTTGACTGCTATACAATGCATTCTATAAGAGGACATACTGCTGAAGTTAATCATGTGAAAATCAACACGGGTCGATGCATGTGTTTCAAACAATGAGAGAGCTCTTAGCCTCGCAAAGCCACCTGATCCCGCGATCTTACATTAAACATTGGACTGATATCTGTGCAGCGTTTAATGTAAGCTCGCGGGATCAGGTAGCTTTGCGAGGCTAAGAGTTACGGCTTGAGGAATGTAATCTCTGACCATGAACAACACTATTGAGCCATGAATGGTGGCAGTGCATTATATACTGTAAGTTGAAATGCTGTTGTACTACTGTTGAAAAACACAGGTTGTGAATCAAGTGTGGCAATGGGAAGGCCTAAGGCTAGAGTTCATAGGTTACTGAGGTAACCCCAATGGTATTCTCAAAGAGATATGGCCGTCATCTCAAGTTTGAGAACACACACACATGGGAGCAGGAAGGCTGACAGGCATACAAATACACACACACACTTGAGAGCCCATTAAATAAACGTTCTAAGCCTAACACTATCATCTCTGAGACATTCATATATAACTCATTATTATAATGGCGCCGGAGGAGATACTGCCGTTTTACAGGGTCCTAACCCATTGTGCTATTTTGTGTGTTTTTTCACATTGTTTGCAACTTTCTTTGAACATAATATTTCTACTACCGTCTCTTATGACCGAAAATAGCTTCTGGATGTCAGAACAGCGATTACTCACCTCAAACTGGACAAAGATTTTTTCTTTAATGATTCTGATGAGAAGGGTATATTGTTGTTCCCGGACCAGGCCCAAAATCCCGTCATTCGCATGAGGAGAAGACAGACCAACGAGCTCCTGAGTGGCGCAGCAGTCTAAGGCACTGCATCTCAGTGCATCTACAGTCCCTGGTTCGAATCTAGGCTGTATCACATTCGGCCGTGATTGGGAATCCCATAGGGAGACGCACAATTGGCCCAGCGTCATCCGGGTTTGGCCGGGGTAGGCCGTCATTGTAAATAAGAATTTGTTCTTAACTGACTTGCCTTGTTAAATTAAGGTTAAATATATAAAAATACAGGGGTGGCAGATCCGGGTCCTTTGTGAGAATTTGTTGGCAAGTGGGTAACCTGCCTCTACCATCTGGATGAGCTCTGTTCGAGACTATCCTACTAACGGGACATTAAAACCTGTAATATTTCATGTTGTGTCTGGACGACGACATGGATAATATACGGTTTTCCATGCACCAGCATGTCACGTGCAACCAGAGGAAAAAAACTCTAGACCACCTTTACGCCACACACATAGATGCATACAAAGCTCTTCCTCGCCCTCCCTTTGGCAAATCTGACCATGATTGTATCCTGCTGATTCCTGCTTACGAGCAAAAACTAAAGCAGGAAGTACCAGTGACTCGCTCAATACGAAAGTGGTCAGATGACGTGGATACTAAACTACAGGACTGTTTTGCTAGCATTGAGGGGTATACCACCTCAGTCACTGGCTTCATCAATAAGTGCATCAATGACGTCGTCCCCACAGTGACCGCATGTACATGTCCCAACCAGAATTAAAGGCAACATCCGCACCAAACTAAATGCTAGAGCTGTCACATTCAAGGAGCGGGACACTAATCCAGACACTTAAGAAATCACTCTATGCCCTCAAACGAACCATCAAACAGGCAAATCGTCAATATTGACTAAGATTAAATCTTACTATACCAGCTGACTCTGTGTGGCAGGGCTTGCAAACTATTACAGACTACAAAGGGAAACCCAGCAATGAGCTTCCCAGTGACGCGAGACTACCAAACAGGCTAAATGCCTTTTATGCTTGCTTCTAGGCAAGCAACACTGATGAATGCATGAGAGCACCAGCTGTTCCAGACAACTTTGTGATCACGCTCTCCATAGCCGATGATGCAATCTCAATTGCACTCCACACTGCCCTTTCCCACATGGACAAAATGAACACCTATGTGAGAATGCTTTTCATTGACGACATTTCAGCATTCAACACCATAGTGCCCACAAAGCTCATCACTAAGCTTAGGACCCCGGGACTAAACATCTCCCTCTGCAAATGGATCTTGGACTTCCTGATGGGCCACCTTCAGGTGGCAAGGGTAGGCAACAACACATCTGCCACGCTCATCCTCAACACGGTGGCCCCACGGGGGTGCGTGCTCAGTCCCATCCTGTACTCCCTGTTCACTCACTCACTAACACCATCATTAAGTTTGCTGACAACACAACGGTGGTAGGCGTGATCACCGGCAACGATGAGACTGCCTGTAGCGAGGAGGTCAGAGACCTCTCCAACATGACCAAGACAAAGGAGCTGATTGCTGACTACAGGAAAATGAGGGCCAAACACGCCCCCATTCACATTGACGGGGCTGTAGTGAAGCGAGTCGAGAGCTTCAAGTTCCTTGGTGTCTACATCACCAGCAAACTATCATGGTCCAAACACACCCAAGACAGTTGTGAAGTGAAGTTGTGAAGTTGTGAAGTGAAGTTGTGAAGTTGTGAAGCACGACAATGCCCATTCCCCTTCAGGAGACTGAAAAGACTTGACATGGGTCCTCAGACCAAAGTCATAGACTGTTGTTCTCTCTGCTATTGCACGGCAAGCGGTACCGGAGCGCCAAGTCTAAGACCAAAAGGCTCCTTAACAGCTTCTACCCCCATGTAATAAGACTGCTGAACAATTAATCAAATGGCCACCTTGACTATTTGCATTGCTGTTAATTATCAATACATAGTCACTTTACCCCTACCTACATGTTCATATTACCTCGACTAACCTGTACCCCGGCACATTGACTCTGTACCGGTACCCCCTGTATATAGCCTCGTTATAGTTATTTTATTGTATTACTTTTTTTTCTTTAGTTTATTTAATAAACATTTTCTTAACAATAAAAAAAACTGCATTGTTGATTAAGCTTGTAAGTAAGCATTTCACTGTAAGGAATTCAGCTGTTGTATTCAGAGACAAATACAATTTTATTTTATATGGAACAATATAATATGACATCAATACCATATAATCAGAAGAGATTTAGAAATAGAACTGTCCTCAAAGGGTGGGTAAAAAAACAGCATTTAGATTCTGGATACAGGAGCGTGCGATAAATATTCATTGATTTATTAAAAGGTAGCTGGGAGCAGTTTGGAGTGGCGACCTCGGTGGAGGCAGGAGCTTGAGGCTTTACACGCGTAGTGGAGAGAAGATGAGGAGGAGAGGGGGAGCGATTGAGAGAGAGAGGAGTGAGAGAAAAAAGGAGAGCGAGACACACACACACACACACACACACACACACACACACACACACAGAGTGAGTGTGGCCCAGCTAAGACAGCCAGAAAGAGAGAGATGGGCCTCAGCTCTTGACTTCTCTCCCCTCCAGCCTTCAGGCATGCAGATCTAAATGGGGTTCTGGCCCCTAGAGTCTTGCTGGTAATGTCAATCCACTGTAAGCTAAGCTAAATGGACCTGGGCCTTACTGGAGATAGAAGGGGGATTAGGAGGGGAGGAGTGTGTGTGTGTGGGGGGGGGGGGGGGGGGGGGGGGTGATGAGGAGATGGAAAATGGGGAGGAGGACGAGGAGGGAGTATGGAGGGGAGGATCAGCAAGGAGGAGGTGTACAGATCAGATGTACAGTTTAGATAAGATTGGCTGCGATCTATAGGGGGTTTGATAATGATGCTGGTAATGATTATATTTGGGATTTGTATGCGGTAACGGCTGCTAACCCAACACATTAACACAGCACAGTACACTTCGGCAAATGAGTGCTTGTGAAGTAGGAAGTACCGTAGTAAATGTGGAGTTTTCCTGTAATAAGATACTGTAGCGGGAATGTACACGGCACCTGATTATCACATAATGTGTGAACATTGGAGAGAACACATGAAATGCATTATTAACAAGCACTATACACATGCATGCACGCACACACCCACCCTTCACCCCATGCCCACATATACACACCCTGAAAATGACTATCTCTCCTCCACACATTGTTCCAACAGAATATTAGGCAGCTCTTCCCAGTGTGGTTACAGTGGATCTCCAAAAGTATTGGGGCAGTGATAGATTTGGGTGATTTTAGCTCTGTACTCCAGCACTTTGGATTTGAAATGACTATGAGGTTAAAGTGTAGACGGTACAAATCATACCCCCAAGACATGGTTAACCTCTTGCCACTACAACAGGGCACAAAATAATCTGAAACACAACCAAAACAAATGCATCCAACAATGGTGTAGAGCCACACACTTGATGTAGTCGTTGCGTACTATGAATACGGGACCAATTACTTCACTTTTTACTACTTTAATACCCTACCAGTATAAGTGAATTTGTCCCAATACTTTTTGTCCCCTAAAATGTGGGACTACGTACAAAAAGCTCTGTAATTTCAGTTCACCCGATATGAATGAAAATACACACAAATTAAAGCTGGCAGTCTGCACTTCAACTTGCTAGTCATTGTATCATTTTGAATCGAAAGTGCTGGAGTACAAAGCCAAAACAAACAAAAAATGGTCACTGTCCCAATACTTTTGGAGCTCACTGTATATGGAAAATTACAGTAGAACTACTCCACAGGACTCTCCACAACCAACAAGTCTCCATGTTGCTCCCAGAGCTGCTCAGCTCTGCCTAGTTCAGGTCTGAGGAATGTTCCTCATAATGTTCAGAAACATGCTGTGTTTCTGTGATGTGTCAGACTTAATGAATAAATAAAGCTGTTACTTACTCAGGTGAGGGTTGACAGGAGCTGAAAAACAAAATGGCAGAAGGAGAGGGAGAGAAAGCTATTAGTAAACAATACAATAGTGTTCCATCATTTAAACAGCACTTTGCTGACAATGGTTTGGGTTTTGTCTTTGATGTGTGCTGACTCACAATAGATCATAATGTCATAGTACACAAACAGTGTGTAACTTAATTATTAACAGAAAGATGTAGTGACTGAAAATAAGAAGCATCTGGTAAACTTCGAAGTCTGTTTCCTGATGGCCATCTTCCCAACTTCTACATTCTCTCAGAGTACAATTAGCTGTAGAGTTTCAATCCCCCATTGGAAGTGGAAATGTTAATCAACTTTAAAATGTCATAACTGATAGAGAAATCATCTCCAGTCTCCATCTCCATACACAATCAGTATCAGAGTTAAAGATGGGAAGGGATCCAATAACAAATTAAAGACATTTGAAATAAAAAAGGATGCTGTACACATCTGAAATACGCACGCACGCACACACACACACACACACACACACACACACACACACACACACACACACACACACACACACACACACACACACACACACACACACACACACACACACACACACACACACACACACACACACACACACACACACACCCCTCTTTGCTATCTCTATCTACTGTGTGAGATTGGGATTACTAAGAATAGCCCGGCCACATTAATGAGCTTATAAATAAAACAGATTATCACTATTACCCTTTACTTGCCTTGCTGATGTCCTTAACCAAGGTGACTTCCACTAACAAGCGCCCTAACTTAATTAAATACACTGCGAGGCATGTGAGGCACAGAATGTGAAGTGATGAGGAAAAACGTAAGGCCTTGTATAACTTTTAACTAGGGCCTAGAGTTTTTCCTGGTCAAATAGACAGGAAAACACAACCCTATAAATTATCTCCGGCAACCCACTGGTGACCTGTCTATCATACCATCCTCATCACTACAGTTACATAAACACGAGAAGAACTACAGCGGTGAAATTCCACATAAAAATGGTTGCTCCAGTCCAGTACAGTGTTCCTCTATTAAAATACCTTTCAGGGTCATTATGCATTCCACCTGCCTCTTCTCTGCCCGGCTTCTTCAACATTCCTCATTGATCACTTCAGAGGGTTTAGCTCCGTGGCAAACACAGAAGCGTCAAGGGTAAAAAACACGGTTTGTTTCAATATAAACCAGTTAGCCCTGCAGTAAATGTTTTGCGGAGTAAATACAATTTAAGCTGTCAGGAAGATGCATGACATTTTAATGATCAATTCCTGTCCCATGTGATACATCAGCTTAACCGCACAACTGTGTCACCTTTATCAATGTTAGGTTCTAAACGAACCAAGTAAAAACTCACGGACGATTAGTAGAGCTCAAACCAAGTTTATTCACCCACTGGGTCATAACAGCTGCATAAGACAAAGACATGGTTCCACCAACCCCAGTATACATACCCCAATTTGTGTGTGGTGTCCTCCTTTCCTCTAAGCATTACATCTGTATGGCTAGGCAAGGAAGTTAAGCGATGTGGGCAATAAACTGTTCCTTCTCCCGTAATGTGACCTGACCTGGGCCCCCATTCCTCACTAAACCACCTCTCTCTCTCCACCCTTATCAGTGACTGCAACCATGTGATTGGCTTTCCTTTATTCAGTACGTTCCAAGCTTAATGGCCTCCTCTATGCACATTCCTCCTACAGATAACCATTAACTTCTGGTGTAGAAACCTGACTATGGGACTCATTATTTCAAGTTTAGGAGTCAGAACCCATCACCGACAATGATTTATGGAACACAGCTACGAATTGATTTGAATCCACTCGATTAAAACAAGCAACAACAAATCATCCCCACAAAGAAAGCATGTGTAAAGGAATATTGATTAAGAACTGAAGGGCCAGTCGGGTCTCTTATACACTGGGGAAAACTGAAAGGCCTGAGCGAACGTTATAGAATATGTAATAGAACACATTTTTCTGACTCGTTGTTGCAATTTAACTACAAGGACAGCTGTTTCTCAATCCATAACAATAAAAGGGAGAAGAAAGACAGGAAATAAGAGATAGTGGAACAGAGGAAAGAGGAGAGGAAGGGGGAGGGAGAGGATGATGGACTATAACTAAAAATGTCTGAAGTTGGAAAGAGGGGGGAGGAAAGAGAAGAGGAACGGAGAGGGGGGAAAAAGACAATAGACAAGAGGAGAGGATGATAAGAGAGGAGAAGAAAGGAGAAGAGAGGAGAGGACAGAAGAGGAGGGAATAAAAGCAAGAAGGACAGTTTTAATCTTTCTGGAAAGTTTCACACATCCCCATCACTGTAGCATGATGTACTACAGTGCTCATAAAGCCAAAACACGACCAAACGTAAAGGCAATTACTTTATAAAGAACACTCCCCTTCCCCCTCTCTTTCCCCCTTTCTCTCCACACTCCCCTTCCCCCTATCTTTCCCCCTTTCTCTCTACACTCCCCTTCCCCCTATCTTTACCCCTTTCCCCCTATACCTGTTTTTCAGGCCTTGCTTATGAAAATATGCTTCGTTTGACTGTTATTTTACTTGCAACCTCTGAGTCACACAGCCTCAGTTTAAATGAATGTGTGGTTCAGTCATATTTCCCCCCCTCTGCCCTTCAACACCTTCACTATCAAGCGCACACACACACACAAGCGCACACACACGAAAATGACTGTTCATCTGGGTAAGGAGTTGGGGGATGTGTTCTAGATCAGCCTATCAGGGCTGTGTATGTAAATATCTTCAAATTTGTTTCCTAATGCCCACACGCTTAGACTGAGCATTTCAAGAGCCAAAGGAGGCTCAGGGTAATAAATGATGACAAATATGTTTTGGAGATATTTTCATTAAATAATCACACACAGTAATGATTTAAAAATAATATGACAAGACTGCATGGGGTCTTTTAGAATATATTTCCATCTCTATCTCGTACAGTAATTGTTTTTTGAAAATGAAAAGTGAACCGAGTTAGCCTATGACAAGACGAAATAGGCCTAATGAAAATGAGCACAGCATGCTTAAAAATAATTTGGTCTGATTGTCCAGGTTTAGACAGTGAAGGGAAATGAAGACTCAAGTTTTTAAATTAGTCTTTTCACACCACTGACAAGACAGTCCGTCTCTGTAAACAAGACGCTGTAGTTGCCAAACAATAAGTTGTGAATGTCCCATCAAAGACATTGTGTTCATTGTAGCATAGTCATTTGAGGTGCCTTCTTGAGCACTATAGGCTGGAAATTGTGTCATACTATACTATGTGAACTATGGGGGCTAAGAGCTTCCAGGCAAGCTGTGAAACCTTTTCTCAATGGTACTTGTGTGCATTTCATCATTGATTCAATCAATAATCAAGTTAGTTAGGGATAGTGCTTATGAGTGTACTCTTCGCTTGTACACGTGCAGGTACACTTCTTAGAAATGTCTTGTACAAATGTCCCTTACTGAGTAGGTATACTCTAATGCATTACTAGACTAACTAGATTTGACAATCTGCTGGAGTTCTAGAAATAAGTGGAAGCTTGGTATGTGATTACAGTTAGTGTGTCCCAAATGGGACCCTATTCACTATATAGTGCACTACTTTTGACCAGAGCCCAGCCCTGGTCAACCCAATACAGAAAAGTAATATATATATGGTCTTATATATCCAAGAAGTGATTTAAAAATGTATTATTATATATTTAAGACCCATATATAAATGTGACAAACAGTGCATTCGGAAAGTATTCAGACCCCCTTGACTTTTCCACATTTTGTTGCGTTACAGCTTTATTCCAAAATGGATTAAATAGTTTTCCCCCCTCATCAATCTACACACGATACCCCATAATGACAAAACAAACGCAAGGTTTTTAGAAATGTTTGCACATTTATTAAAGATAAAACACTGAAATATCACATTTACATAGGTATTCAGACCCTTTACTCAGTACTTGTTGAAGCACCTTTGGCAGCGATTAAAGCCTTGAGTCTTGAGTCTTCTTGGGTATGACGCTACAAGCTTTGCACACCTGTATTTGGGGAGTTTCTCCCATCCTTAGAGCTCTGGATTAGGTTTTCATCAAAGATCTCTCTATACTTTGCTCTGTTCATCTTTCCCTCGATCCTGACTAGACTCCCAGTCCCTGCCACTGAAGAACATCCCCATAGCATGATGCTGCCACCACCATGCCTCACCGTAGGGATCGCATTGGCCAGGTGATCAGTGGTGCTTGGTTTCCTCCAGACGTGACGCTTGGCATTCACGCCAAAGAGTTCAATCTTGGTTTCATCAGACCAGATCATTTAGTTTCTCATGGTCTGAGAGTCTTTTAGGTGCCTCTTGGCAAACTCCAAGCGGGCTGTCATGTGGCTTTTACTGAGGAGTGGATTATGTCTGGCCACTCTAAAATAAAGGCCTGATTGGTGGAGTGCTACAGAGATGGCTGTCTTTCTGGAAGGTTCTCCCATCTCTACAGAGGAACTATGGAGCTCTGTCAGAGTGACCATCGGGTTTCTGGTCACCTCCCTGACTAAGGACTTTCTTCCCCGATTGCTCAGTTTGGCCGGGGAGCCATCTCTAGGAAGAGTCTTGGTGGTTCCAAACTTCTTCCATGGAGGCTACTGTGTTCTTGGTGACCTTCAATGCTGCAGAAATGTTTTGGTACCCTTCCCCAGATCTGTTCCTCGACACAATCCTGTCTCGGAGCTCTATGGACAATTCCTTTGACCTCATGGCTTGGTTTTTGCTCTGACAATCACTGTCAAGTGTGGGAACTTACATAGACAGGTGTGTGCCTTTCCAAATAATGTCCAATCATTTGAATTTACCACCAGTGGATTCCAATCAAGTTTTAGAAACATCTCAAGGATGATCAATGGAAAACAGGATGCATCTGAGCTCAATTTCGAGACTCATAGCAAAGGTTCTGAATACTTACATTTGAAGTCGGAAGTTTGGAGTCATTAAAACTTGATTTTCAACCACTCCACAAATTTCTTGTTAACAAACTATAGTTTTGGCAAGTTGGTTAGGACATCTACTTTGTGCATGACACAAGTAATTTTTCCAACAATTGTTTACAGACAGATTAGTTCACTTATAATTCACTGTATCATAATTCCAGTGGGTCAGAAGTTTACAAACACCAAGTTGAATGTGCCTTTAAACAGCTTGGAAAATTCCAGAAAATGATATCATGGCTTTAGTAGCTTCTGATAGGCTAATTGACATTATTTGAGTCTATTGGAGCTGTACCTGTGGATGTACTTCAAGGCCTACCTTCAAACTCAGTGCCTCTTTGCTTGACATCATGGGAAAATCAAAAGAAATCAGCCAAGTGCTCAGAAAAAAATTGTAGACCTCCATAAGTCTGGTTCATCCTTGGGAGCAGATTCCAAACGCCTGAATGTACCACGTTCACCTGTACAAACAATAGTACGTAAGTATAAACACAATGGGACCACGCAGCCGTCATATCGCTCAGGAAGGAGACATGTTCTGTCTCCTGGAGATGAACCTACTTTGGTGCAAAATAATCCTAGAACAACAGCAAAGGACCTTGTGAAGACGCTGGAGGAAATAGGTAAAAAGTATCTATGTCCACAGTAAAAATGAGTCCTATATCAACATAACCTGAAAGGCCGCTCAGCAAGGAAGAAGCCACGGCTCCAAAACCGCCATAAAAAAGCCAGACTACGGTTTGCAAGTGCACATGTGGACAAAGATCGTACTTTTTGGAGAAATGTCCTCTGGTCTGATGAAACAAAAATAGAACTGTTTGGCCATAATGACCATCATTATGTTTGGAGGAAAAAGGGGGAGGCCTGCAAGCTGAAGAATACCATCCCAACCATGAAGCACAGGGGTGGCATCATCATGTTGTGGGGGTGCTTTGCTGCAGGAGGGTCTGGTGCACTTCACAAAATAGATGGCGTCATGAGGCTGGAAAATTATGTGGCTATATTGAAGCAACATCTCAAGACATCAGTCAGGAAGTTAAAGCTTGGTCGCAAATGGGTCTTCCAAATGGACAATGACCCCAAGCATACTTCCAAAGTTGTGTCAAACGGCTTAAGGACAACAATGTCAAGGTATTGGAGTGGCCATCACAAAGCCTTGACCTCAATCGTATAGTAAATTTGTGTGCAGAACTGAAAAAGCGTGGGCAAGCAAGGAGGCCTACAAACCTGTCTCAGTTACACCAACTCTGTCAGGAGGAATGTGCCAATATTAACCCAACTTATTGTGGGAAGCTTGTGGAAGGCTACCCAAAACGTTGACCCAAGTTAAACAATTTAAAGGCACTGCTACCAAATACTAGTTGAGTGTATGTAAACTTCTGACCCACTGGAAATGTGATGAAAGGAAGAAAAGCTTAAATAAATCATTCTCTACTATTATTCTGACATTTCACATTCTTAAAATAAAGTGGTGATCCTAACTGATTTAAGACAGGGCATTTTTACTAGGATTAAATGTCAGGAATTGTGAAAAACTGAGTTTAAATGTATTTGGCTAAGGTGTATGTAAACTTGTGACTTCAACTGTATTTGGGCAAGAGCACGAATGATGTTTACAGATAGTCAAACTTTGTTTCACGATGCATTTAAAATAATTACTAACGGGTGTAGATTAGAGGGTTCTGTGTTGATACAAATGTAGTGAATTTGTTATTGGCATAAAAAGACGAAGAAACTCATACCAAACATTGCCACATTAGTAAACAATGTGGTAGAGTAGGGTCACAAGGTAATTATATGGTAAAGTACCACCAGCGAAACAAGAGATAACATATTTGGGAGTTTCAAGAACAATGCAACTCAGGAAAACCCTCGTAGTTTAATCTCGTGAGACACATTATTTTGGTTTATTTTAAAATAGATTTTTTGAATTGACGAAAGGGAGGAAGAGATAACAGAGTAATGTTTGTTTTGACTATAATTCAAGAAAATGTTCACCTGGTAAAGTAACATTAGACGGAAAGACAGAGATTGTAGAGAGGTTTCTGAGTTTAAGGGAAGAAATGCACATCTAGTCACTGGGATTTTAGCCCATTCTTCAAGGCAAAACTGCTCCAGCTCCTTCAAGTTGGATGGGTTCCTGCTGGTGTACAACAATCTTTAAGTCATACCACAGATTCTTAATTAGATTGAGGTCTGGGCTTTGACTAGACCATTCCAAGACATTTAAATGTTTTTGGATGAAAAACGTTCCCGTTTTAAACAAGATATTTTGTCACGAAAAGATGCTCGACTATGCATATAATTGACAGCTTTGGAAAGAAAACACTCTGACGTTTCTAAAACTGCAAATATTGTCTGTGAGTGCCACAGGCAAAACCCAGATAAAAATCCAATCAGGAAGTGCCGCATTTTTTTAAACCGCCTCATGCCAATGACTCCTTATATGGCTGTGAATGGGCCACGAATGAGCTTAGGCTTTCTGTCGCTTCCCCAAGGTGTCGACAGCATTGTGACGTATTTGTAGGCATATCATTAGAAGATTGACCATAAGAGACTACATCTACCAGGTGGTCGCTTGGTGTCCTCCGTTGCAAATATTGCGTAATCTCCAGCTGCAGTATTTTTCCGTTTGCTTCTGATGAGAAACCAACTGTCACGACTGATATATTATCAAATAGATATGTGAAAAACACCTTGAGGATTGATTCTAAACAACGTTTGCCATGTTTCTGTCGATATTATGGAGCTAATTTGGAAAAAACTTTGGCGTTGTAGTGACTGCATTTTCCGGTCTTTTTCTTAGCCAAACGTGATGAACAAAACGGAGCTATTTCGCCAACACAAATAATCTTTTTGGAAAAAAATTAACATTTGCTATCTAACTGAGAGTCTCGTCATTGAAATCATCCGAAGTTCTTCAAAGGTAAATGATTTTATTTGAATGCTTTTCTTGTTTTTGTGAAAATGTTGCCTGCTGAATGCTAGCTAGGCTTAATGCTATGCTAGGCTATCAATACTCTTACACAAATGCTTCTGTAGCTTTGGTTGAAAAGCATATTTTGAAAATCTGAGATGACAGTGCTGTTAACAAAAGGCTAAGCTTGTGTTTCAATATATTTATTTCATTTCATTTGCGATTTTCATGAATAGGAAACGTTGCGTTATGGTAATGCGCTTGAGGCTATGATTACGCTCCCGGATCCGGGATTGCTCGTCGCTAGAGGTTAAACCACCTTGAGTGTTGCTTTAGCAGTATAATTAGGGTCATTGTCCTGCCGGAAGGTGAACCCCCGTCCCAGTCTCAAATCTCTGGAAGACTGAAACAGGTTTCCCTCAAGAATTTCCCTTATGTATCGCCATCCATAATTCCTTCAATTCTGACCAGTTTCCCAGTCCCTGCCGATGAAGAATATCCCCACAGCATGATACTGGTACCACCATGCTTCACTATGGGGATGGTGTTCTTCGGGTGATGTGAGAGGTGTTGGGTTAGCGCCAGACATAGTGTTTTCCTTGATGGCCAAAAAGCTCAATTGTAGTCTCATCGGACCAGAGTACCTCCTTCCATATGTTTGGGGAGTCTCCCACATACCTTTTGGCGAACACCAAACGTGTTTGCTTATTTTGTTCTTTAAGAAATTGCTTTTTTTCTGGCCACTTAAAACCGTAAAACCTAGCTCTGTGGAGTGTACGGCTTAAAGTAGTCCTATGGACAGATACTCTAATCTCTACTGTGGAGCTTTGCAGCTCATACAGGGTTATCTTTGGTCTCTTTGTTGCCTCTCTGATTAATGCTCTCCTTGCTTAGTCTGGGAGTTTTGGTGGGCGGCCCTCTCTTGGCAGGGTTGTTGTGGTGCCATGTTCTTTCCATTTTTTTATAATTAATTTAAATGGTGCTCCTTGGGATGTTCAAAGTTTCTGATATTTTTTTATAACCCAAACCTGATCTGTACTTCTCCACAACTTTGTCCCTGACCTGTTTGGAGAGCTCCTTGGTCTTCATGGTGCCGCTTGCTTGGTGGTGTTGCAGACTCTGGGGCCTTTCCGAACAGGTATATACTGTATATACTGAGATGAAGTGACAGATCATGTGACACTTAAATAAAGTCCACCTGTGTGCAATCTAACTAATTATGTGACTCCTGAAGGTAATTGGTTGCACCAGATCTTATTTAGGGGCTTCATAGCAAAGGGGTGAATACATATGCATGCACAATCTTTTCAGTTTTTTATAATTATTTTAAACAAGTTATTTTTTTCATTTCACTTCACCAATTTGGACAATTTTGTGTATGTCAATTACAGGTTGTAATGCAGCAAAATAGGAAGTAAATTGGAAAGTAAGAATGGCCCCCTCCCAGTTAGGGGGAGTGAGCAGAGTCTCACAACTCAACCGCTGGTTGAAAACTGTTTTCTGCCCCTCCCAAAATATAGAATTTGTAGATAATTGGCCCTCTTTCTGGGACTCACACACAAACAGGACCAAGCCTGACCTGCTGAGGAGTGACGGACTCCATCCTAGCTGGAGGGGTGCTCTCATTTTATCTACCAACATA
Source organism: Oncorhynchus mykiss (assembly GCF_057628025.1). Taxonomy (NCBI): domain Eukaryota; kingdom Metazoa; phylum Chordata; class Actinopteri; order Salmoniformes; family Salmonidae; genus Oncorhynchus; species Oncorhynchus mykiss. Next base: position 35,604,105 of record NC_143029.1, on the reverse strand, counting down.
GACAGGGCTCTAACTCCTCTAGCTCCACAATTAAATAGGGTGCAGGCCAGGCAGCAGGCTGTTAGCCAGCCTGCCAGCATAGTGGAGTCTGCCACTAGCACAGTCAGTGTAGTCAGCTCAGCTATCACCATTGAGACCATGTCTGTGCCTCGACCTAGGTTGGGCAAAACTAAACATGGAGGTGTTCGCCTTAGCAATCTCACTAGGATAAAGACCACCTCCATTCCTGTCATTATTGAAAGAGATCATGATACCTCACATCTCAAAATAGGGCTACTTAATGTTAGATCCCTTACTTCAAAGGCAATTATAGTCAATGAACTAATCACTGATCATAATCTTGATGTGATTGGTCTGACTGAAACATGGCTTAAGCCTGATGCATTTACTGTGTTAAATGAGGCCTCACCTCCTGGCTACACTACTGACCATATCCCCCGTGCATCCCGCAAAGGCGGAGGTGTTGCTAACATTTACGATAGCAAATTTCAATTTACAAAAAAAAAAATGACGTTTTCGTCTTTTGAGCTTCTAGTCATGAAATCTATGCAGCCTACTCAATCACTTTTTTATAGCTACTGTTTACAGGCCTCCTGGGCCATATACAGCGTTCCTCACTGAGTTCCCTGAATTCCTATCGGACCTTGTAGTCATAGCAGATAATATTCTAATCTTTGGTAACTTTAATATTCACATGGAAAAGTCCACAGACGCACTCCAAAAGGCTTTCGGAGCCATCATCGACTCAGTGGGTTTTGTCCAACATGTCTCTGGACCCACTCACTGTCACAGTCATACGCTGGACCTTGTTTTGTCCCATGGAATAAATGTTGTGGATCTTAATGTTTTTCCTCATAATCCTGGACTATCGGACCACCATTTTATTAGGTTTGCAATTGCAACAAATAATCTGCTCAGACCCCAACCAAGGAACATCAAAAGTCGTGCTATAAATTCACAGACAACACAACGATTCCTTGATGTCCTTCCAGACTCCCTCTGTCTACCCAAGGACGCCAGAGGACAAAAATCAGTTAACCACCTAACTGAGGAACTCAATTTAACCTTGCGCAATACCCTAGATGCAGTTGCACCCCTAACAATTAAAAACATTTCTCAAAAGAAACTAGCTCCCGGGTACACAGAAAATACCCGAGCTCTGAAGCAAGCTTCCAGAAAATTGGAACGGAAATAGCGCCACACCAAACTGGAAGTCTTCCGACTAGCTTGGAAAGACAGTACTGTGCAGTACCGAAGAGCCCTTACTGCTGCTCGATCATCCTATTTTTCTAACTTAATTGAGGAAAATAAGAACAATCCGAAATTCCTTTTTGATACTGTCGCAAAGCTAACTAAAAAGCAGCATTCCCCAAGAGAGGATGACTTTCACTTTAGCAGTGATAAATTCATGAACTTCTTTGAGGAAAAGATTATGATTATTAGAAAGCAAATTACGGACTCCTCTTTAAATCTGCGTATTCCTTCAAAGCTCAGTTGTCCTGAGTCTGCACAACTCTGCCAGGACCTAGGATCAAGAGAGACGCTCAAGTGTTTTAGTACTATATCTCTTGACACATTGATGAAAATAATCATGGCCTCTAAACTTTCAAGCTGCATACTGGACCCTATTCCAACTAAACTACTGAAAGAGCTGCTTCCTGTGCTTGGCCCTCCTATGTTGAACATAATAAACGGCTCTCTATCCACCGGATGTGTCCCAAACTCACTAAAAGTGAGCCAAACCTTGACCCAGAAAATATAAAAAACTATCGGCCTATATCGAATCTTCCATTCCTCTCAACATTTTTAGAAAAGGCTGTTGCGCAGCAACTCACTGCCTTCCTGAAGACAAACAATGTATACGAAATGCTTCAGTCTGGTTTTAGACCCCATCATAGCACTGAGACGGCACTTGTGAAGGTGGTAAATGACATTTTAATGGCATCGGACTGAGGCTCTGCATCTGTCCTCGTGCTCCTAGACCTTAGTGCTGCTTTTGATACCATCGATCACCACATTCTGTTGGAGAGATTGGAAACCCAAATTGGTCTACACGGACAAGTTCTGGCCTGGTTTAGATCTTATCTGTCGGAAAGATATCAGTTTGTCTCTGTGAATGGTTTGTCCTCTGACAAATCAACTGTAAATTTCGGTGTTCCTCAAGGTTCCGTTTTAGGACCACTATTGTTTTCACTATATATTTTACCTCTTGGGGATGTTATTCGAAAACATAATGTTAACTTTCACTGCTATGCGGATGACACACAGCTGTACATTTCAATGAAACATGGTGAAGCCCCAAAATTGCCCTTGCTAGAAGCATGTGTTTCAGACATAAGGAAGTGGATGGCTGCAAACGTTCTACTTTTAAACTCGGACAAAACAGAGATGCTTGTTCTAGGTCTCAAGAAACAAAGAGATCTTCTGTTGAATCTGACAATTAATCTTAATGGTACAGTCGTCTCAAATAAAACTGTGAAGGACCTCGGCGTTACTCTGGACTCTGATCTCTCTTTTGAAGAACATATCAAGACCATTTCAAGGACAGCTTTTTTCCATCTACGTAACATTGCAAAAATCAGAAACTTTCTGTCCAAAAATGATGCAGAAAAATTAATCCATGCTTTTGTCACTTCTAGGTTAGACTACTGCAATGCTCCACTTTCCGGCTACCCGGATAAAGCACTAAATAGACTTCAGTTAGTGCTAAATACGGCTGCTAGAATCCTGACTAGAACCCCAAAATTTGATAATATTACTCCAGTGCTAGCCTCTCTACACTGGCTTCCTGTCAAAGCAAGGGCTGATTTCAAGGTTTTACTGCTAACCTACAAAGCATTACATGGGCTTGCTCCTACCTATCTCTCTGATTTGGTCCTGCCGTACATACCTACACGTACGCTACGGTCACAAGACGCAGGCCTCCTAATTGTCCCTAGAATTTCTAAGCAAACAGCTGGAGGCAGGGCTTTCTCCTATAGAGCTCCATTTTTATGGAACGGTCTGCCTACCCATGTCAGAGACGCAAACTCGGTCTCAAACTTTAAGTCTTTACTGAAGACTCATCTCTTCAGTGGGTCATATGAGTGGAGTGGGAAGGTGAACGGAAAGGCTCTGGAGCAACGAACCGCCCTTGCTGTCTCTGCCTGGCCGGTTCCCTTCTTTCCACTGGGATACTCTGCCTCTAACCCTATTACAGGGGCTGAGTCACTGGCTTACTGGGGCTCTCTCAAGCCGTCCCTGGAGGGGGTGCGTCACCTGAGTGGGTTGATTCACTGATGTGGTCATCCTGTCTGGGTTGCCCCCCCCCCCCCCCCCTTGGGTTGTGCCGTGGCGGAGGTCTTTGTGGGCTATACTTGGCCTTGTCTCAGGATGGTAAGTTGGTGGTTGAAGTTATCCCTCTAGTGGTGTGGGGGCTGTGCTTTGGCAAAGTGGGTGGGGTTATATCCTTCCTGTTTGGCCCTGTCCGGGGGTGTCCTCGGATGGGGCCACAGTGTCTCCTGACCCCTCCTGTCTCAGCCTCCAGTATTTATGCTGCAGTAGTTTATGTGTCGGGGGGCTAGGGTCAGTTTGTTATATCTGGAGTACTTCTCCTGTCCTATTCGGTGTCCTGTGTGAATCTAAGTGTGCGTTCTCTAATTCTCTCCTTCTCTCTTTCTTTCTCTCTCTCGGAGGACCTGAGCCCTAGGACCATGCCGCAGGACTACCTGACATGATGACTCCTTGCTGTCCCCAGTCCACCTGGCTGTGCTGCTGCTCCAGTGTCAACTGTTCTGCCTTATTATTATTCGACCATGCTGGTCATTTATGAACATTTGAACATCTTGGCCATGTTCTGTTATAATCTCCACCCGGCACAGCCAGAAGAGGACTGGCCACCCCACATAGCCTGGTTCCTCTCTAGGTTTCTTCCTAGGTTTTGGCCTTTCTAGGGAGTTTTTCCTAGCCACAGTGCTTCTACACCTGCATTGCTTGCTGTTTGGGGTTTTAGGCTGGGTTTCTGTACAGCACTTTGAGATATCAGCTGATGTACGAAGGGCTATATAAATAATTTTGATTTGATTTTATTTGAATTTCACATTTGAATTGTTTGGATTGATTAAGAATTGGATGATGTATTTTCTACATTTGGGCATTACAAGTTTATCTTAAAATTAACAGATGAGGGCCTCCCGGGTGGCGCAGTGGTTAAGGGCGCTGTACTGCAGCGCCAGCTGTGCCATCAGAGTCCTGGATTCGCGCCCAGGCTCTGTCGTAACCGGCCGCGACCGGGAGGTCCGTGGGGCGACGCACAATTGGCCTAGCGTCGCCCGGGTTAGGGAGGGCTTGGTCGGTAGGGGTGTCCTTGTCTCATCGCGCACCAGCGACTCCTGTGGCGGGCTGGGCGCAGTGTACGCTAGCCAAGGTGGCCAGGTGCACGGTGTTTCCTCCGGTGCATTGGTGCGGCTGGCTTCCGGGTTGGATGTGCGCTGTGTTAAAGAAGCAGTGGCTTGGTTGGTTGTGTATCGGAGGACGCATGACTTTCAACCTTCGTCTCTCCCGAGCCCGTACGGGAGTTGTAGCGATGAGACAAGATAGTAGCTACTGCACAATTGGATACTACGAAATTGGGGAGAAAAAGGGGGTCAAATTAAAAAAAAAAATTAAATAATTTTTTTTTTTTTTTTAATTAACAGATGTTTAATGAGTGTGAAGCAGAGGCTGGTATAAAAAAAATGAGTAATATTGTTAGAGTAGACTACAGTCGTGGCCAAAAGTTTTGAGAATGACACCAATATACATTTTCACAAAGTCTGTTGCCTCAGTTTGTATGAATTTGCATATACTTCAGAATGTTATGAATGTGATCAGATGAATTGCAATTAATTGCAATGTCCCTATTTGCAAAGCAAATGAACTGAATCCCAAAAAAACATTTCCATTGCATTTCAGCCCTGCAACAAAAGGACCAGCTGACATCATGTCAGTGATTCTCTTATTAACACAGGTGTGAGTGTTGATGAGGACAAGGCTGGAGATCACTCTGTCCTGCTGATTGAGTTTGAATAACAGATTGGAAGCTTCAAAAGGAGGGTGGTGCTTGGAATCATTGTTCTTCCTCTGTCAACCATGATTTCCTGCAAGGAAACACGTCGTCATCATTGCTTTGCACAAAAAGGGCTTCACAGGCAAGGATATTTATGCCAGTAAGATTACACCTAAATCAACCATTTATCGGATCATCAAGAACATTGAGGAGAGCGGTTCAATTGTTGTGAAGAAGGCTTCAGTGCGTCCAAGAAAGTTCAGCAAGCGCCAGGACCGTCTCCTAAAGTTGATTCAGCTACGGGATTGGGGCACCACCAGTACAGAGCTTGCTCAGGAATGGCAGCAGGCAGGTGTGAGTGCATCTGCATGCACAGTGAGGCGAAGACTTTTGGAGGATGTTCTGGTGTCAACAAGGGCAGCAAAGAAGCCACTTCTCTCCAGGAAAAGCATCATGGACAGACTGATATTCTGCAAAAGGTACAGGAATAGGACTGCTGAGGACTAGGGTAAAGTCATTTTCTCTGATGAATCCCCTTGCCGATTGTTTGGGGCATCCGGAAAAAAGCTTGTCCGGAGAAGACAAGGTGAGCGCTACCATCATTCCTGTGTCATGCCAACAGTAAAGCATCCTGAGACCATTCGTGTGTGGGGTTGCTTCTCAGCCAAGGGAATGGGCTCACTCACAATTTTGCCTAAGAATACAGGCATGAATAAAGAATGGTACCAACACATCCTCCAAGAGCAACTTCTCCTAACCATCCAGGAACAGTTTGGCGACGAATAATGTCTTTTCCAGCATGATGGAGCACCTTTCCATAAGGAAAAAGTGATAACTTAGTGGCTCGGGGAACAAAATATTGAAATGTTGGGTCCATGGCCAGGAAACTCCCCAGACCTTAATCCCATTGAGAACTTGTGGTCATACCTCAAGAGGAGGGTGGACAAACAAAACCCCACAAATTCTGACAAACTCCAAGCATTGATTATGCAAAAATGGGCTGCCATCAGCCAGGATGTGGGCCAGAAGTTAATCGACAGCATGCCAGGGCGGATTGCAGAGGTCTTGAAATAGAAGGGTCAACACTGCAAATATTGACACTTTGCATCAACTTCATGTAATTGTCAATAAAAACCTTTGACAGTTATGAAATGCTTGTAATTATACTTCAGTATTCCATAGTAACATCTGACAAAAATATCTAAAGACACAAAAGCAGCAAACTTTGTGGAAAGTAATATTTGTGTCATTCTCAAAACCTTTGGCTACGACTGTACAATGTAAACATTGTCTTTTAGTAAGGAGGGAATTATCATGGTTTGGTTTATTTTCTTTTCTAAACCTTACGATGGGTGACAGTAACAAAGACATTGCTAAGTAGGTTGATGTAAACTTAATGAGTGACAGTATGTGAGTGGTAATATGTTAGTTTTTTTTTGATAGCACTCTATTGATGCAATACAAGGTTCAATGATGAGTAGAGGGATTGAGACTTGAGATTGTAAAACGATTAGCCACGCTTAAAAGCGAGCAGGCCGTGGGACATTTGAAGTAGAGGCATGAGAAATGTTCTTTGATCATTTCTGATTATTGTTGCTTGGTTTTACAGTTAGGTAACACCAGTGAATTTGAGAAGGAAGTTAATGTATTCTAAAATTGCAATCTGTTTCCATTACGTGGAACAGTGTCCAGTAATTAAAGTAGATTGAAAAAAGTATTGAATATTAAGCTGATAAGACAGCACCGACTTTTTGAAGGTTCTACATTTGTTAAACAACAGGTTTATAGTTTTACCAAATTAATGCAACAGGTTGCAATGTTTGGATTACCGGAATGGGGTTATGGGTTTGTTAATCTTAGACGGTGTCGATTTCACTTAATGAAACACGATATTAGTGGCGCAGTGGTCTAAGACACTGCATTTCAGTGCAAGAGAGGTCACTACAGTCCCTGGTTAAGTTAAATAAAGGCTAACAGGAACAATCTAAGGCAAAACATCTATTACATTTGTTGTTGGACATTGGTCTGGTAACGATACCAGGATAATTTTACATGCTTATGGAAAAGAGAGTCCAATCATATAATACGATATGGGAGTGAATTGTTAGACTCGGTGGAGAGATACATGTTGCATGCTAAATTAAGCACACATTTAAACTTTGGGGTACATTGAAACCAAACAATCATGTGGGGTAGTAATTTTCTCTCTCTTTGAAATGTTTCCTGTGGCTATGGTTTTGGGAGAAGGGTTAGTGTAATTCAGCAGTTTTATAGGTATAAAGGTATCTGGATTCGGGGGTAAAGAGGAGTTACCAAATTAAGTAAGGCCTGGACAGTTTTGTTTGTTTTTGCCATATGGTTTACCACACATACACCAGCATGCACACACAACAGGTTATGAATATGGATTAGTGCCGAGGTATCTTAAAGGGTACACACACACACACACACACACACACACAGAATTTTCAGAAGTTTTAATCGAACACGTAAATTATTTTGATAAACAATTTATTGAAGAAACTCACTGTAAACCTGGGATATGAAATGTTTTAATGTTTTTTATTAATTAGTCTTATATAGTATATAGACACACTTATTTGAAGGGTTTGAATGACCTCTGTCCTGACTTTCTAGTGTGGTTTGATCACCCTCACTGGAAAACAGAGACATTGGATGATGATTTGAAGGTAATTTGTAATGCTGATAATTACAGATACGTTTTATATCTAATGGGACCATGATAAGGATAGACCTGTCTCTAGTCTATTTTTACTTTGAAGTTATGGGTACAAATGTTGTTGTTTTTTGGAGTTATTAACCTCTCTGGTACAAGTGGGACGCTAGCGTCAGACCTCGACAACAGCCAGTGAAATTGCAGGGCGCCATATTCAAAACAACAGAAATCCCATAATTAAAATTCCTCAAGCTTACAAGTATTATACACCATTTTAACGATAAACTTCTTGTAAATCCAGCCACAGTGTCCGATTTCAAATAGCCTTTACGGCGAAAGCACACCAAACGATTATGTTAGTTCAGCACCTAGTCACAGAAAACCATACAGCCATTTTCCAGACAACGAGAGGGCTCACAAAAGACAGAAATAGTGATTAAATTAATCACTAACCTTTGATGATCTTCATCAGATGGCACTCACAGGACTTCATGTTACACAATAAATGTGTGTTTGGTTCGATAAAGTTAATCGTTATGTCCAAAAACCTCATTTGACATTGGTGTGTTATGTTCAGAAATGCATTGTCTCAAACAAACATCCGGTGAAAGTGCAGACAGCCACATCAAATTACATAAATACTCATCATAAACATTGATAAAAGATACAAGTGTTAAACATATGAATACAGATAAACTTCTCCTTAATGCAACCGCTGTGTCAGATTTCAAAAAGGCTTTACGGTGAAAGCACACTTTGCGATTATGTTAGGTCAGCACCTAGACACAGAAACCCATACAGCCATTTTCCAACCAAGGAGAGTGTCACAAAAGTCAAATAGCATTAAAATGAATCACTTACCTTTGATGATCTTCATCTGGGCGCACTCCCAGATCTCCATGTTAGACAACAAATGTTCATTTTGTTTGATAAAGTTCATCTTTATGTCCAAATACCTCCGTTTTGTTGGTGCGTTTAGTTCAGAAATCCAAAGGCACAATGCGCGCTCTCAACACCAAAATAAAAAGTCAAAAAAGTACAATAAAAGATAGTAGAAACATGTCAAACGATGTTTAAAATCAATCCTCAGTTTGATTTTGTCATAAATAATAAATAATATTTATTGCGGACAAAAGCTTTGTCAATGGAAAAGGTTAACAAGAAATGCGCGCTCCCGATCATGTGCTTGGTTCATGTCTGAAGATTTCCACTGTTCTCTCATTGAACGTGGTGTATCTCGCTCATTTTTCAGAGTAAAAACCTGAAACAATGCCTAAAGCCTGGTCACGTGTTGAGGAAGCCATGGAGATCGTGAACTGGGTCCTAAGTCTTTGTATGGTGGATAGGCTTTCAATGGAAAAATAACCTTTCAAAAAAAAATTATTCCTGGTTGGATTTACCTTGGGTTTTCACCTGCCATATCAGTTCTGCTATACTCACATACATTATTTTAACAGTTTTGGAAACTCTAGAGTGTTTTCTATCCAAATCTACTAATTATATGCATATCCTAGCTTATGGGCCTGAGTAACAGGCAGTTTAATTTGGGCACGCTTTTCATCCAGAGGTGAAAATACCGCCCCCTGCCCAAGACAGGTTAACCTGTTTGGGGTAGGGGGCAGCATTTTCACTTTTGGATAAATAGTATGCCCAAACTGAACTGCTTCCTACTCTATCCCAGTTCCTAATATATGCTTATTATTATTAGTACTGGATAGAAAACACTCTAAAGTTTCTAAAACTGTTTGAATCATGTCTGTGAGTATAACAACTTATTTAGCTGGCAAAACCCAGAGGACAAACCATTCAGATTTTTTTTTTTTTTAAGTCACTGTCTTTTCAATATGTTTTCATGGGGAATCCAGAATCGACTTTCTTGCAGTTCCTACTGCTTCCACTGGATGTCACCAGTTTGTAGAAATTGGTTGAGGTTTTTTCTTTGTGTAATGAAGAAGTACCATAGCTCAGAACGAGAGTTACTTCATGTGTACCTTTTGATAGAGGCACGTAAACCAGAAAAGTAGCGTCATTTTGTTTTGCTCCTGTTTTGAACACAGATCATCTCGTCTTCAATTTGATCGATTATATACGTTTAGAAATACCTACAGTTGTATTACAAAAGTAGTTTGAAATGTTTTGGCAAACTTTACAGGTAACCTTTGAGATATTTTGTAGCGACGTTGCGTAAGTTGGAAACAATGTTTTTCTGGATCAAACGCACCAAATAAATGGACATTTTGGATATATATCGACAGAATTAATCAAACAAATTTGTGATGTTTATGGGACATATAGGAGTGCCAACAAAAAAAGCTTGTCAAAGGTAATGCATCATTCAATTTTATTTCTGCGTTTTGTGTCGCGCCTGCAGAGTTGAAATATGCTACTCTCTCATTGTTTACTGTTGTGCTATCATCTGATAATAGTATCTTATGCTTTCACCGAAAAGCCTTTTGGAAATCTGACATGATGGTTGGATTCACAATGAGTGTAGCTTTAATTTGCTATCTTGCATGTGTAATTTAATGAAAGTTAGATTTTTATAGAAATGTATTTGAATTTGGCGCTCTGCATTTTCCCTGGCTATTGGCCACGTTGAACGCAAGCGTCCCGCCTACCCCAGAGAGGTTAACCTCTTTAAGATAGGGGACGGTTGTGTCCCACTTGGGCAAAAAACAGGGAAAATTCAGCGCGGCAAATTTTTAAAAATTATCATCATTAAATCACACATGTAATACACTAAATTAAAGCTACACTCATTGTGAATCCAGCCAACATGTCAGATTTTAAAAAGGCTTTTCGGCAAAATCATAAGACGCTATTATCTGATGATAGCCCAATAGTAAACAAAGAGGGTAGCATATTTCAACCCTGCAGGCACTACACAAAACGCAGAAATAAAATATAAAACATGCATGACCTTTGACGAGCTTCTTTTGTTGGCACTGCAATATGTCCCATAAACATCACAATTGGTCCTTTTGTTCGATTAATTCCATCCATATATATCCAAATGTCCATTTATTTGACGCGTTTGATCCAGAAAAAAACAGCATCCAAAATAAGCAACGTCGCTACAAAATATTTCAAAAGTTGCCTATAAACTTTGCCAAAATATTTCAAACTACTTTTGTAATACAACTTTCGGTATTTTTAAACATTAATAATCAATCCAATTGTCTATCTGTGTTCAATACAGAAAGACAACAAACCAACGCTACTTTTCACATCTTGCGCACTCTCAACAGTGTTACCCAGTTCCTAGATGGCCTACTTCTTCATTGCGCAAATTAATAACATCAACCAAATTCCAAAGACTGGTGACATCCAGTCGAAGCGGTAGGAACTGAAAACAGGTTCCTAAGAAATATAATTTGCAAATGAGAACTCAGTGAACAGACAGAGACCAAAAAAATAAAAAATCTGAACGGTTAGTCCTCAGGGTTTTGCCTGCTACATAAATGCTGTTATACTCACAGACATGATTCAAACAGTTTTAGAGACTTCAGAGTGTTTTCTATCAAAATCTACTAATAATATCACTAATCTCTCAAACATTGTTTGATGATCTAAAAAGGGCTTTGAAGCTAACTAAACGTTGGATAAAAGTGGAACGATGCGACACTACACTTCGAGGGGTCACTCAGACTACCTCACCTCTCACATTCACTTCAAGGACGTATCGCTCGTCCACCCTGTGTATGTTACCAGCCTTGAAACTGTACCCCTGCTACTTGGAGCAGACTTGATGGATCGGTTACTCCCATTGATGGATTGGAAAACCAACCAGGTATGGTCACAGGCCACAGTGCCTTCTCCACTGACCCCACTGTCCTCCCCTAATGCTAGCTGCAACGCAGTCATTCACAAGGGGTATCTCTTAAAAGCACGCCTTGGGAAAAAGACGTTTAGAAACCTCTTGGGAAAGAATCCGAACCAAGGAGATATTACGATATCTCGACACATTTCGCAAAAACTGCGGCTGTCTCAGAAAGAAAAACATCGATGCGCAGAGTATACTCTGCTTCTGATGACACACCTTCCGCTTTGTGGGGGACTGTCAACACTTACAATGACACTAATGGCGTCAGTCCAGCAACTGCATTATCGAGGCCGGTGGGGGGGTCGAGACTATGGACAACACCGTACGAGGCCGCCAGAGCATAAATCAAATCTAGTTGTAAACTCCCCTTTGAGAACAGTGAGGAGCAGACAGGCCCCTAGACGGGGATTATCTTAGAACACATCTAAGATAGTACTGAGGTGTACCAAACTGGTCGTAAAGGAAGTCCAGTGGACTTGTCCACCTCCAAAACAAATGGCAACAATAATCATTCCTTGCCATGTGTAGTAGTCACTACAAGACAACTAGTAAAATGCTCTAATCATGTATTCCTGTAGGATTACATTTCAGAATAAATCGGTAGGACAACTGGACCCCTTGAGTACCAGTACCAGTCAGTCTAGCAACACTCAGTAAGAGGATTAGTAACCTCACAAGTTAAATTGCTATTGATAATAGCAACATAGGAGTCACTCAGAGTGCAGCACGGGGAAGGGAATCTCCATTGCACTCTAATAAAGGAGAAAAGTTATTAGAAGTCATGAACCATGATCACACCACGTACGACTGGTCTAATACTTAGAGTACTTCCGTCATGAGGTTAGCTCCTCCGTGGATAACATAGCTATGAAGTAGACTTCTTCATACCTACCGCCACTACAATAGTGGAAGACAGTGACTGGTAGTAAAACCACTACAGACTCCCTCGACACCAATTCTGACTGACCTCCAAGCACTGACCTAAAAATTACCTGACTACGTCAGACTCATTCTGAACAAGTTGTAATCTGCCAGGATACTTGGTTTCCTTCCCTTGACACGTGTGCTTGCGTAAGCATAAACACACATGCACAACGGAACATCCAACTGGGATTTATGCTAGGATCACTTAAGGGTCAGAGCAAAATACCAGCCTTAGTAAAGTTTAACATTTATTTTGAGGCCTTTAACTCTACAGCTACAGCACTCAACAGTTTTCTTCTCAGAAGTCCATAGGTCATCCCTGTAGACTGCCCAAAACTAGTGCCTTACAGTTGTAGACTTGTCATGTAGTTATCAACTTAGGATAGTACCCTAAGCAACAGCCCGCAAATTAGGAAAGCCCGAGATATGACATCAGACAATGCCATGATAGGGTAATTTTGCCAAGACCATGGACGTAGATAGAATACAGTGCAATTAGATGATTAAGGTGGCATAACTATACTTTGTTTTGTTTCTGCTTTCATTCATTTTGTTTCATTTTCGTCGGCACGTAGAAAGTGATAGAGCCATAAACAACTTCCCCATACAAACATCAGTTGGTGCCACAACGCCGCTCATTTAGGAGGAAATGTAATGATATATTTCATGAGTGTGTGTGCGTTGTTAACATCTGCCTAAGTTACTGCCCAGATCTTCCAGTCTGGACGACCAGAGGACGGGTCCGGAACAGCGATCCCAATCCGGACATCCGCTGCCCAGCCATGGAGCGCACTTCTTCATTTGCAGACACCCTACCCGGGTCGACCACATCAGAGGGGGGACTGCAACAGCGATCACCAACTGGACATCTGCTTCTCAGCCATGGGGTGGACTTCATTCGCAGAACCCTATCCGGGTCGACCACCAGATGGGGACACAACGATGGTCCACAACCAGGACAACACACGGTCATTTTTATGTTGGTTTGCAACGTGCAGGTTAATCGCAAGATTGAACCCAACATGGGGGGACTGTCATGACGTTGGCTTGGGGATAGGTTTATGACAGTCATAAATACCTCTTCTCCCCTTTTTCCTATCTCTACCCTACTGATGTGACATTTGAAAACCCCTTGGTTAACATAGAGATTCTGGGAACATCACAAGGTGGGGTGAAATTAACTATATTCTGGTAATCCGACCAATTGAACATATGCGGTGGTACTTAATGAATATGATGTCAGTTCGGTTGTCATCTGAGACATTCTCATCAATGACAGGATGACATAAACTCTACAGTGGAAAGTCTGCACAATGTAGTTATCGGAGTCACATGGAATTGTTGTTCAATTTAAATGTTTGAATATAAAATTATTGGTGAAGAGATTAAACGTAATTTTAGCTTCCAAATGAGAGATTTGGGTTTTCATAAGGTTAGGGCTCTGCTCAATCATTGGCCACCCCTGTGAAGAGACATGGGTTATAAAACTTTTCAGACGCATCCTTCTCGCTCCACTATATAAAGCCTTGACAAAAATTTAACTATCTGTTCCGAGGATGCGAGGACGACGGTCAAATGTCAGAATGGTTCAGATAATAACTACAGAACAAAGCCAACCTCTGTGTGAGCTTCGATTATAATCACAGCTGTATATATTCCCCCCCAAGCAGACACATCGATGGCTCTGAACAAACTTTATTTGACTCTTTGCAAACTGGAATCCATTTATCCGGAGGCTGCATTCATTGTAACTGGGGTTTTTAACAAGGCTAATCTGAAAACAAGACTCCCTAAATTTTATCAACATATCGATTGCGCAACCAGGGCTGGAAAAACCTTGGATCATTGCTATTCTAAATTCCGCGACGCATATAAGGCCCTGCCCCGCTCTCCTTTCGGAAAAGCTGACCACGACTCCATTTTGTTGATCCCTGCCTACAGACAGAAACTAAAACAAGAAGCTCCCGCACTGAGGTCTGTTCAACGCTGGTCCACCAATCTGATTCCACACTCCAAGACTGCTTCCATCACGTGGACTGGGATATGTTTCGTATTGCGTCAGACAACAACATTGACGAATACGCTGATTCGGTGATCGAGTTCATTAGAACGTGCGTTGAAGATGTCGTTCCCATAGCAACGATTAAAACATTCCCAAACCAGAAACCGTGGATTGACGGCAGCATTTGCGTGAAACTGAAAGCCCGAACCACTGCTTTTAATCAGGGCAAGGTGACCGGAAACATGACCGAATACAAACAGTGTAACTATTCCCTCCGCAAGGCAATCAAACAAGCTAAGCGTCAGTATAGAGACAAAGTAGAATCTCAATTCAACGGCTCAGACACAAGAGGTATGTGGCAGGGTCTACAGTCAATCACGGATTACAAAAAGAAAACCAGCCCCGTCACGGACCAGGATGTCTTGCTCCCAGGCAGACTAAATCACATTTTTGCCCGCTTTGAGGACAACACAGTGCCACTGACACGGCCCGCTACTAAAACATGCGGACTCTCCTTCACTGCAGCCGACGTGAGGAAAACATTTAAACGTGTCAACCCTCGCAAGGCTGCAGGCCCAGACGGCATCCCCAGCCGTGCCCTCAGAGCATGCACAGACCAGCTGGCTGGTGTGTTTACGGACATATTCAATCAATCCCTATCCCAGTCTGTTGTTCCCACATGCTTCAAGAAGGCCACCATTGTTCCTGTTCCCAAGAAAGCTAAGGTAACTGAGCCAAACGACTACTGCCCCGTAGCACTCACGTCCGTCATCATGAAGCTCAGCATTTAACACCATAGTACCCTCCAAACTCGTCATCGAGCTCGAGACCCTGGGTCTCGACCCCGCCCTGTGCAGCTGGGTACTGGACTTCCTGACGGGCTGCCCCCAGGTGGTGAGGGTAGGCAACAACATCTCCACCCCGCTGATCCTCAACACTGGGGCCCCACAAGGGTGCGTTCTGAGCCCTCTCTTGTACTCCCTGTTCACCCACGACTGCGTGGCCACGCACGCCTCCAACTAAATCATCAAGTTTGCGGACGACACAACAGTGGTAGGCTTGATTACCAACAACGACGAGACGGCCTACAGGGAGGAGGTGAGGGCCCTTGGAGTGTGGTGTCAGGAAAATAACCTCACACTCAACGTCAACAAAACTAAGGAGATGATTGTGGACTTCAGGAAACAGCAGAGGGAACACCCCCCTATCCACATCGATGGAACAGTAGTGGAGAGGGTAGTAAGTTTTAAGTTCCTCGGCGTACACATCACAGACAAACTGAATTGGTCCACCCACACAGACAGCATCGTGAAGAAGGTGCTGCAGCGCCTCTTCAACCTCAGGAGGCTGAAGAAATTCGGCTTGTCACCAAAAGCACTCACAAACTTCTACAGATGCACAATCGAGAGCATCCTGTCGGGCTGTATCACCGCCTGGTACGGCAACTGCTCCGGCCACAACCGTAAGGCTCTCCAGAGGGTAGTGAGGTCTGCACAACGCATCACCGGGGGCAAACTACCTGCCCTCCAGGACACCTACACCACCCGATGTCACAGGAAGGCCATAAAGATCATCAAGGACAACAACCACCCGAGCCACTGCCTGTTCACCCCGCTATCATCCAGAAGGTGAGGTGCATCAAAGCTGGGACCGAGAGACTGAAAAACAGCTTCTATCTCAAGGCCATCAGACTGTTAAACAGCCACCACTAACATTGAGTGGCTGCTGCCAACACACTGACTCAACTCCAGCCACTTTAATAATGGGAATTGATGCGAAATGATGTAAAATATATCACTAGCCACTTTAAACAATGCTACCTAATATAATGTTTACATACCCTACATTATTCATCTCATATGTATATGTATATACTGTACTCAATATCATCTACTGCATCTTTATGTAATACATGTATCACTAGCCACTTTAACTATGCCACTTTGTTTACATACTCATCTCATATGTATATACTGCACTCAATACCATCTGCTGTATCTTGCCTATGCCGCTCTGTACCATCACTCATTCATATATCTTTATGTACATATTCTTTATCCCCTTACACTTGTGTCTATAAGGTAGTAGTTGTGAAATTGTTAGCTAGATTACTTGTTGGTTATTACTGCATTGTCGGAACTAGAAGCACAAGCATTTCGCTACACTCGCATTAACATCTGCTAACCATGTGTATGTGACAAATAACATTTGATTTGATTTGATTTGATTTGATTGATGAACTTTGAACTCTTATTCAGTACAGAAGTGATACCTCCTAGCCGTTGAGTTAGCAACAGCAGCTGCAAACGTAGGCTAGGAAAGAACCGACAGAGTATTCCCTCTACCACACTACAACGTTACTACAACGTATCCAATTTACCACCAGAGATATTCTTCAAAGGACTCGGTTGGGCAACACGGCCTTCCATTTACCACCAACTTACCGAAGCGCAGCTCAGAGTAAAGATTTATTGCATTTTCCTTTTCCAAATGGGCAGTAATTTAGAAGGCAAAAAATACTGTATTACGATAGCACAGCTTCTCCCTTTGTCCCTCAGTCTTCCCGCTCTTTCACTCAAACCAGACCCTTTTCTTTTGTGTAACCAGCTGTCATATCTGTTCTGCCCGCTAGGGACGTTTTCCTTTATGACGTAATTTGTAATCGAGGTATAATTCATTCTGTGTACATGTAATTCTGTGTGATTAGCTTGGTATTTAGTAAATAAATAATTAAACCCAATTTTGTATTGCTGATTCAACTTGTTAGCCAGGGTTCGTGAAGACAACCAAGAATTTACAACTTTCAGATTAGACTGAATCAAGGTGCCGATTAACATTGACTGCTATTGATGCAAAATATTACTAGGTCTTTAAGAGTTTATTCAGAAGATAACAGCTCTATAAATATTATTTTGTGGTGCCCCGACTCTCTACTTAATTACATTTACATGATTAGCTCAATCAGGTAATATTAATTACGGAGAAAGGATTTCATAGAATAGCATGTCATATCACTTACTCCGGCATAGCCAAAGACACAACACTTGTCTGGATTTCCTGAAACAGAGATGCACTGAACTAAATTGTTGTTTTGATCTGTCCTGTCTTGAGATTATGGATTGTGACTACAGATGGTATCTAGATGGATGGAAGGGAATTTGACCAAACAGTGTGTGGACCTCAACCCCCTCTAACTTCTTGGTGACAGGGGGACAGTATTGAGTAGCTTGAATGAATAAGGTGCCCAGAGTGAATAAACTGCCTGCTACTCTGTCCCAGATGCAAATATATGCATATGATTAGTAGTATTGGATAGAAAACACTCTGACGTTTCTAAAACTGTTTGAATTATATCTGTGAGTATAACAGAACTCCTATGGCAGGCGAAAACCTGAGAAAAATCCAACCAGCACGTAGGAAATCAGAGGTTTGTAGTTTTTCAACTCTTTGCCATTCCAATATATAGTGTAAATGGGGTCATATTGCACTTCCTAAGTCTTCCACTAGATGTCAACAGTCTTTAGAACGTTGTTTCAGTCTTCTACTGTGAAATGAGAGCTGATTGAGCCAGGTGTCTGGCAAAGTGCCACAGGCTCTGAGGTGCGGTCACGAGAGAGTTAGCTCTCGTTCCGTTGCTTTTCTACAGACATAGGAATTCTCCAGTTGTAACATTATTGAACATTTATGAATAAAACATCCTAAAGATTGATTCTATACTTAGTTTAACAAGTTTCTACGGGCTGTAATATAACTTGTTGAACTTTTCGTCTGACGTTCGGCTGGACCCGAACGCGCGTTTGGATTTGTTTACCAAACACGCTAACAAAAGAAGCTGGACATAAATGGACATTATCGAACAAATCAAACATTTATCGTGGAACTGGGATTCCTGGGAGTGCATTCTGATGAAGATCATCAAAGGTAAATTAATATTTATAATGCTATTTCTGACCAATGTTGACTACACAATATTTTGTTGTTTTGAATTTGGAGCCCTGCACTTTCACTGGCTGTTGGCAAGGTGGGACGCTACCGTCCCACATATCCCAGAGAGGCTAACCGACTGAAGAAATGGCGTTCACTATGGCCCACCACTTCTATCGAGAGACCGGAGTCTGAACCAGCAACCGGTGTACAGCATCCAGTTGAAGTTATCAACTGCCTTTTCTCTCTGGAGTGCAACAGAAGTCCACGTGGAGTGGGCATGGAGATAGATCCGTTCCAAAACGTCTCTCATTTTGCTGGGTTAGAAAGTGGACGAGACATAATGAGTTGTGGTGGGGTTCAGGTGAGACACTGAAATTAGGACATTGTCATGAGCCACTCATTTACAACTGTGAAGCTATCTGAAGAAGAAAAATGAAGAAACGCCAGACGATTGAGTGCCGGAGAAGGGAGGGGGTTGGTCAACTGTGCATGTAATTGATTTAGACTTGTCTAAAATTGTTATTTGGGGTATCAAGTTGATGGGGGAGGGCTACACTGCTGCATTTATAATGATTTAGGCTAAGAATGCATTGGGATCCTGATTTGTAATAATAACCCTGATGAGAGACTTAATTGGGTTAATTATGAGATGAATATATGTTAATATAAATGTACATTCTGCCAATGTTGATGTATGTTAAATTGAGGGTTTTATTGTTGAGTGATAGGACCAATGTGAATCACTGAGCAATGTAATTCAACATTTTGGTTGGATAATTAATTGGGTTTTGAATTACGATTTGGAAACTGAATGATTTTTAAAACTGACTGATTGATTTGAGTACGTTTTAGTATGTTAAAAACTATATGAGTGGTGCAATTAATGTATTGTGGATTGATTGTTTATATTGTTGTTATGCTAATGATGGTAAAGAAGTTTTGTACTATGTTGAGACTATTCTCAGCATGACTTGGTGAATAGAAGGTTGAACTCTGATCCTGAGAGAGAAACTGATCCTAATCTATTTGATTTATATCAATTACCAAATTGAAATGTTTAATGATAATGCTCAGGAACTATAGCAGGTTTTGTTAATGGACCATAGAGTCCATAGGCGATGCCTTATACATAGTGGGATCATAATGCTCGTCCTGGGTCATGTTCATTATTAAACAAGAGTAAAATTGGAAGAAAGAGTGATAGTTTTAGAGCACTAAACGGAAGCACTAAACAGAATAAATATATTTTTAAACCTTGTAATTGTGCTTTTAAGTTGAGATAATTCTCAAAATGGGGGAATGTGAAAATTACATATTTACCTGGTGTATTTGTCTCTGGCACTCTATAAAACGTATTCAGGATCGGTGTCCCTTCAACGGGACGGTTGAGCTAATGTTGGCTAATGCGATTAACATGAGGTTGTAAGTAACAAGAACATTTCCCAAGACATAGACATATCTGATATTGGCAGAAAGCTTAAATTCTTATTAATCTAAATGCACTGTCCAATTTACAGTATCTATTACAGTGAAAGAATACCATGCTGTGGTTTGAGGAGAGTGCACAATTTTGAACATAAAAAGTTATTAAAACCTCTTGGTGTTAGGAGGCAGTATTTTCAATTTTGGAAAAAAAACGTTCCCATTTTAAACGGGATATTTTGTCAGAAAAATATGCTAGAATATGCATATAATTGACAGCTTTGGATAGAAAACACTCTAACGTTTCCAAAACTGTAAAGATATTGTCTGTGAGTATAACAGAACTGATGTTGCAGGCGAAAGCCTGAGAAAAATCCAATCCAGAAGTGCCCCAGGTTTTGAAAGCGCTGCGTTCCAATGACTCCCTATTCAGCTGTGAATGTACCATCAACGAGCTTACGCTTTCTACGTATTCCCCAAGGTGTCTACAGCATTGTGACTTAGGTTTACGCATTTCTGTTGAAGAATAGGCAGCCACATTGCGTAAGTGGTCATATGGTGGCTCCGAGAGAGATTCTCGCGTAAAATACAGAGGTAGCCATGACTCCAATCGGTCAGAGTGAAAAACGAATTGTCCCGACTGATATATTATCGAATAGATATTACAAAAACACATTGAGGATGGATTCTAAACAACGTTTGCCATGTTTCTGTCGATATTATGGAGCTAATTTTGAATATTTTTCGCCATTGTGGTGACCGCAATTTCCGGGCGATTTCTCAGCCAAACGTGAAGAACAAACGGAGCTATTTCGCCTACAAAAATAATATTTTGGGAAAAAATGAACTTTGGCTGTCTACCTGGGAGTCTCGTGAGTGAAAACATCCGAAGTTCATCAAAGGTAAATTATTTAATTTGATTGCTTTTCTGATTTCCGTGACAAGTTTGCCTGCTGCTAGCAAGGCATAATGCTATGCTAGGCTATGATAAACTTACACAAATGCTTGTCTAGCATTGGCTGCAAAACATATTTTGAAAATCTGAGATGACAGGGTGATTAACAAAAGGCTAAGCTGTGTTCCAATATATTTCACTTGTGATTTCCATGAATAGGAAGATTTTCTAGGAAGATTTATGTCCGTTGCGTTATGCTAATTAGTGTCAGATGATGATAACGGTCCCGTTCACGGGCTGGGCGTCACTACAGGTTAATAAACAAATTAGGCATATTTGGGCAGAAATACAATGGTTCATTGGATCAGTCTAAAACTTTGCCGATACACTGCTGCCATCTAGTGGCCAAAATATATATTATACCTGGGCTGGAATAACACACTATGGCCTTTCTCTTGCATTTCAAAGATGATAGTACAAAAAAATACAAAAGAATGGTTGGTTTTTTCTTTGTATTATCTTTTACCAGATCTATTGTGTTATATTCTCCTACATTCCTTTCACATTTCCACAAACTTCAAAGTGTTTCCTTTCAAATGGTACCAAGAATATGCAAATCATTGCTTCAGGGCCTGAGCTACAGGCAGTTAGATTTGAGTATGTCATTTCAGGTGAAAATTGAAAAAAAGGGGAGGATCCTTAAGAGGTTTTAACAATTCATATTTAACTAATAGTAAGACATTTCTGTCCTGCCAGTGTCTGTGTTGGGCTACACTCTACTTCATGGGCTACACTCTAGTTTCCTGCAGCTAATCTGGGCGTATGGTCACTAGAGATGGCTGGAGCTGACAAATGAGTTAAAGACTGCATTACATAGACAAGATGTGGTGGGCGTAACCGAGATAGAGATAGCCTCATTGTCCTAAATCATCCTTGCATCTGGGAAACTAAGCCAGGGTGGGGTTAAGACAACAACCCACTTGCAGATAATGACAGGATGAATCCAGAATGGCTCTTCGGGCTACATGGGAGGGGGGGGGGGGGGGGGGGGGGGGTTGAACCAACCATGACTGAGCATTGTTAGTACTCTGCATTTGTGTAAAGGTTAGGTTACTCGATCAGCCTCATTATTGCAATAATTAATCAATATTAAATAAAGATGATTGTTTGAAGAAATGACTAAGTCTCTCTCAGTACTGAATTTACACGACACTGGTCTGATCACCGACAACGATGAGACAGCCTATTGGAACGAGGTCAGAGACCTGGCCGTGTGGTGCCAGGACAAAAACCTCTCTCTCAACGTGATCAAGACAAAGGAGATGATTGTGGACTACAGGAAAAGAAGGACTGAGTACTCTCCCATTCTCATCGACAGGGCTGTAGTGGAGCAGGTTGAGCGCTTCAAGTTCCTTGGGTGTCCACATCACTAACAAACTAACATGGTCCAAGCACACCAAGCCAGTCGTAAAGAAGGCACGACTAAACCTATTACCCCACAAGAGACTGAAAAGACTTGGCATGGGTCCTCAGATCCTCAAAAAGTTATATAGCTGCACCATTGAGAGCATCCAGCCTGGTTGCATCACTGCATAGTATGGCAACTGCTCGGCTTCCGACTGCAAGGTTCTACAAAGGGTAATGCGTACAGCCCAGTACATCACTGGGGCCAAGCTTCCTGCCATCCAGGACCACTATACCAGGCGGTGTCAGAGGAAGGCCCTAAAAATGGTCAAAGACTCCAGCCACCCTAGTCATAGACTGTTCTCTCTGCTACCTCACGGCAAGCGGTAACAGAGCGCCAAGTCTAGGTCCCATAGGCTTCTAAACAGCTTCTACCACCAAGCCATAAGACTCTTGAACATCTAATCAGATGGCTACCCAGACTAGTTGCATTGCCCCCCCCCCCCCTTACACTGCTGCTAGTCTGTTTATTATCTATGCATAGTAACTTGAATAACTCTACCTACATGTACATATTACCTCAACTAACCGGTGCCCCCACACATTGACTCTGTACCGGTACCCGCTGTATATAGCCTCGTTATTGTTATTTTACTGCTGCTCTTTAATTATATTTATTTTTTTTGTAGGTATTTCTCTTAAAACTGCATTGTTGGTTAAGGGCTTGTTAGTAAGCATTTCACTGTAAGTTCTACACCTATTGATATATGTAATACACATTTTAATACTACACCTGTCACACATATGAGCATTTAAGTATTATACATACATGCACATATACACAATATATACAAAAGTATGTGGACACCCCATCAAATTAATGGATTCATCAATTTCAGCCACACCCATTGCTGACAGTTGTATAAAATTGAGCACACAGCCATGCAATCGCCATAGACAAATATTGGCAGTAGAATGGCCTTACTGAAGAGCTCAATGACTTTCAACATGGCACAATCATAAGATGACACCTTTCCAACAAGTCAGTTCGTCAAATTCCTGCACTGCTAGAGCTGCCCCGGGAAATTGTAAGTGTTGTTATTGTGAAGTGGAAACGTTTCGGAGCAACAACGGCTTAGCCGCTAAGTGGTAGGCCACACAAGCTCACAGAACGGGACCATCCAATGCTGACACACATAGCACATAAAAATCGTCTGCTCTCAGTTGCAACACTTACTAACGAGTTACTAATTGCTTTTGGAAGCAACATCAGCACAATAATTGTTCATCGGGAGCTTCATGAAATGGGTTTCCATGGCCGAGCAACAGAACACAAGCATAAGATCACCATGCCCAATGTTAAGCATTGGTTGGAGTGGTATAAAGCTCGCTGCCATTGGACCCTGGAGCAGTAGAAACGCGTTCTCTAGAGTAATGAA
The DNA here is from genome assembly GCF_057628025.1 of Oncorhynchus mykiss. Taxonomy (NCBI): domain Eukaryota; kingdom Metazoa; phylum Chordata; class Actinopteri; order Salmoniformes; family Salmonidae; genus Oncorhynchus; species Oncorhynchus mykiss. Next base: position 35,580,566 of record NC_143029.1, on the reverse strand, counting down.
TCACGCTTCACCATCTGGCAGTCCAACAGACACATCTATGTTTGCCGGATGCAAGGAGAACTCTACCTGACCCAATGCATAGTGCTAAAAGTGAAATGTTTGGTGGCGGAGGAATAATCGGTGTGGAAGAACTTGACAACCCCATCGAACACCTTTGGGATGAATTGGAATTCCAATTATTGTATATTTCAACATATATGTGACATTCAGTATATGTGCTTATATGTGTGGATGCATATATAAGCATGTATTGATATGATTTGATTTGATTTGATTTGATATATAAGCATATATTGTTTCCACCATATATGTCCATATAAGACATAAGTAATATACATACTGCATATTGCCATATATTACTTTTCTGTTTGGAATAGTAGTTTACTATGTAGGGAATAGGTTACCATTTGGGACACAGACTGTGTTTTCCATCCAAATGCAACAGAGATAAACACAGTGGTGTGTCACTGCACACTGCCTACCTTGACATACTAGTCTGGACATAGTTTCACTTAATTTACAATTCTGTTGAATAACCTTACATACTCCAGTGAGAAATGTCTATTAGATGTCTGCCAGTGCATCTCATTTCAAATCCACCATGTTCACTGTGATACGATATGAGTTCATTGACCGCCACACACATTCAGGGGCTGGCCAGGACACATGCACGCAGGCGCACACACACACACACAGCTAGGACACGCACATACTAGGATGCGCACACACACGCATGCACAAACACACATACACACAGAGAGACATCATCTTGGCAGGCTGCCCTGTCCGCTGGTCCACAACTGTATTACAAAGCAGATCGTTCAAAGGCAACCCGACCATTCATAAACAGACAATCCACAATCCCGGCCACCGCTTGCTCTCCAAAATTCACATCAATCACATTTAAAGGGTCTGGTTTTGGAGAGCAGCCATCTCTTTCTGAGAAAGAGTGTGTGACGACGTGTTCATGGCTTAAAACCACCCATCAGAATAATCACTGAATTCTAGAAAATGCTTGAATCTCAAGGACAAAATAACTTTGGGATCACATCCGTGTGTCCTTCATTTGAAGAGTTCTCTGTCTTTCTGTTTATGTCCCTCTTTCTAGCTCTCTGTGGATGCATCCACAGGCTATCACTATTCTTCAAACTCCAGCTTGTGTCCTGCATTGAGAGAGGGAAGGAGAGGAGAAATAGAAGAGGAGAGAAGAGAACAAATTGGCGAGAGTGACTTGACTCCCTTCACCCTGAGCCTCTGTGTGGATGAGTTTAACAGTAGTAGTGTAAACTGCAGGGGATGGCTCAACCTTGTCCCTGGACACAGTGATACAGACAGGAGAGAAGTAAGAGAACATAATCACACAACTGGCTTGCCAGTGACCCCCTGACCTGGACTAGAGGGGCGATAGAGAGGTCACACACAGCAGAGTGCTAGATATACTCAAAGTCAGATTTAGTGAAGGTTTGATGCAAAGGGAAACATGATGCAGACATGATATCTCAGCACAAAAGCAACCTACAATAGAGAGCCGTTGCTATACTGCCAATGTGTGTGACAGTACGGTGGTCACCTACACATTCAATTGGTTTGGAAGGGCTGTTGGAAAGCCAAAACTGAATTTGGATCAGCAAACAGCTGCTGACTTTGTCACAACAGCAGAATCTAAGAGAGTGTGGGAGAGTGATGACACTGCCATTCTTCATACCCCAGCCAGCGTGGGACACTAAGCAGTTTTCACCAACAAACACACAGCAAACCTGCTATCCTCTGTTATTTGGCCCTCATAGGAGCGATTGCTCATCCTGCCTTACTGTCAGACCCAAATCTGTGGACTAGGCCATCGTCATAGACATCATCACAGAAGACAACGATGAGTTAGGTCTAACTCAATCTAGGTCTACAGGAAATTGGTCTAATGTTGCTCCATAGTCATTATCTTACTTTCCTGCAACTCAAAAACACTATGAAACATATGGACAATTCTATTTCCTATCAACTAGCTAACCTCAGATGGTATAATAACAGTGTAATAATGACATATCTTTTCATCAGATTCCCTGCTTTGATTACATGATCTGCCTAGGGGAATCCACTCACTTCATTAAACAGTTCCTCTATTTGTTATATGAATAATCACAAAGTTTGAGAGTGATAATGATTGCAGCATGGTAATTCCAACAATATTTCATATGCCAGTTTCAAGTTTCAAGTTTTAATATCACATGCACAAGTATATAATGCAATAATCAACAACAATGTAATACTACAAGCAAAACATGAGAAATAAGAAGAAATATGAAGAACACAATAAGTAAGTAAGCATACAGGGTCAGTTCCAATACCATATTTACAATGTGCAGGGGTACTGGAGTGATGGAGGTAGATGCTGTATGTATATATACTCCAGTACCCCTGTACATTGTAAATATGGTATTGGAACTGACCCTGTCAGGGGTAAGGTGACTAGGCAACATGAAATAAGATAAGCAGAGTAGCAGCAATTTGTATGTGACTGGGTGTGAGTGTGTGTAGAGTCAGTATAAATGTATGTGCATATTATGTGTGAGTGATCAGATAGAGTGAGTGTGTGTGTGTGTGTGAGAGAGTGTAGGGCCCTGTGAGTGTGCATAAAGGCAGTGCAAAAATAACAAATAAAAGGTCAATAAGGTTACAAGGTTAACTCAGATAGTCTGTAGGTATTTTGTTAGCTATTTTGTTAGCTATTTATCAGTCTTATTGCTTGGGGACAGAAGCTGTTCAAGAGCCTGTTGGACTGCACCGGTATTGCTTGCCGTGTGGAAGCAGAGAGAATATTCTATGGCTTGGGTGGTTGGAGCGTTTCAACTTTTTCCGGGCTTTCCTACCACACCGCCTGATATAAATACTGGTTGATGCTTTTTTATAAAACCCTCTTAGGCCTCACTCCCCCCTATCTGAGATATCTACTGTAGCCCTCATCCTCCACGTACAACACCTGTTCTGCCAGTCACATTCTGTAAAAGGTCCCCAAAGCACATATATCCCTGGGTCGCTTGCCTTTCCAGTTCGCTGTAGCTAGCGACTGGAACGAGCTGTAACAAACACTCAAACTGGACAGTTTTATCTCAATTTATTAATTCGAAGACTCAATCACGGACACTCTTACTGACAGTTGTGGCTGCTTTGCGTGATGTATTGTTGTCTCTACCTTCTTGTCCTTTGTGCTGTTGTCTGTGCCCAATAATGTTTGTACACCGTTTAGTGTTGTCTCTCTTGTTGTGATGTGTGTTTTGTCCTGTATGTTTGTTTGATTTATTTTTAATCCCAGCCCCCATCCCCATCAGGAGGCCTTTGCCTTTTAGTTGGTCATCATTGTAAATAAGAATTTGTTCTTAACTGACTTGCTTAGTTAAACAAAGGTTGAATAAATACAATTAAAAAACATGTCCTGGAGGGCATGGAGCTCGGCCCCAGTGATGTACTGGTCTGTGCGCACCACCCTCTGCAGCAGCATATGATCGAGGGCAGTACTATTGCCATACCAGGCAGCCCAATCAAAATGCTCTCAATGGTACAGCTGTAAAACTTTTAGAGGATTTTTAAACATCCTGACAGGGAGGTTGCTCCCTTTTGGACCATTTGAAGTCTTTAGTGATTTGGACACAGAGGAACTTGAAGCTCTCGACCTGCTCCACTGCTGCCCCGTTGATGTGGATTGGTCTACGGTGTCTGGGATGGTGGAGTTGATGTGTGCCAGAACCAGCATCTCAAAGCGCTTCATGATTACAGAAGTGAGTGCTACAGGGCGGTAGTCATTGTGGCATGAAGCCTTAGAGTTCTTGGGGACAGGAATGATGGTGGTCATCTTAAAACTAGTGGGGATTACGGATTACAGACTGGGACAAGGAGAGGTTGAAAACTACCATGAACATGCCTGCCAGCTGTTCTGCACATGCTCTGAGAACCCGACCTGGAATACCGTTGGGCTCCGTAGCCTTGCAGGTGTTGACCTGATTGAAGACCTTTCTCACGTTGGCCTCGGAGAGCGAGATCACCCAATCCTCTGGGTCGGCCCTCACACCCGGCACGATGTTGTTGTTGTCAAAGAGTGCATAAAATGAATTGAGTTCACCTGGTAGAGAGGCATCGTTTGGCAGACCACAGTTGGGTCTTCCGTAATGGACTGTAGCCCCTAACACATGCAGCGGGCGGCGGAGCCTGTGCAATATGATCCCACCTTTTTCTTATATTGTCCTTTTGCTGATGACTCTGCAGGAGGTCATAGAGGGCCTTGTTGTACTTATTCCTGTCCCCGACTGTAGTTTCAGGGTTGTCTACGATAGCCCTGTGTGCGGTAGTCCTGTCCTTTACTTTAGCGCCAACCTTGGTATTAATCCAGGGCTTTTGATTGGGGAAGCCAATCCCTAGCATACAGCCTTTCTGCTATCCTGCGGTTGTGTAGTAGTGGAAGGTAGTGTAGTCCTAGGCCCATTCCTAGGCCTAGGGTACAGTAATTAGCCATTTTCACAGCCACCTGCACACACACACACGTACGAGCACACTGGGGCTTGGAGCCGCTCAGCGCTGCAGCAGTAGCCTTTCACAGCTCTGATGAGCTGCAGTAAAATTGAATAATTCAAAACTATAGCAGTCAGGCAGCAGATAATTTCAGGTTGAAGAACACAGCATCGCAGGCAGGCAGGCAGACGGTGTGTGACAACCTAGCAGCACAGTCAGTGTCAGAGTGCTTCTCAATCACAGATCTTAAAGCTTAACTAGATTTGCTAACAGACATCAGAAAGTATTTACACATCTTAACTTTCCCCACTTTTTGTTGTGATATAGCCTGACTTTAAAATGGACTAAATTAAGATGATCTGTCACTGATCTACACACAAAACCCCATAATGTCAAAGTGGAATTATGTTTTTAGAAATGTTTATCCCTTTGTTATGGCAAGCCTGTAAGTGCAAGAGTACAAATGTGGTTAACATGATTTTTTTATTGACTACCCCATCTCTCTACCCCACACATATAATTATCTGTAAAATGCCTCAATCGAGTAGTGAATTTCAAGCACATATTCAACCACAAAGACCAGGGTGGTTTTTCAATGCTTCATAAAGAAGGGCACCGAATAATACGCCACATGACCAAAAGTATGTGGACACCTGCTAGTCGAACATCTCATTCCAAAATCATGGGCATTAATGTGGAGTTGGTCCCCCCTTTGCTGCTATAACAACCTCCACTCTTCTGGGAAGGCTTTCCACTAGATGTTGGAACACTGCTGCAGGGACTTGCTTCCATTCAGCAACAAGAGCATTAGTGAGGTCGGGCAGCGATGTTGGGCGATTATGCCTGGCTCGCAGTCAGCATTCCAATTCATCCCAAAGCTGATTGATGGGGTTGAGGTCAGGGCTCTGTGCAGGTTAGTCAAGTTAATCCACACCAATCTCGACAAATCATTTCTGTATGGACCTCGATTTGTGCACGGGGGCATTGTCATGCTGAAACAGGGAAGGGCCTTCCCCAAAGCACAAAATTGTCTAGAATGTCATTGTATGCTGTAGCATTAAGATTTCCTATCACTGGAACTAACAGGCCTTGCCCGAACCATGAAAAACAGCACCAGACCTTTATTCCTCCTCCACAAAACTTTACACTTGGCACTTTGCATTCAGGCAGGTAGCGTTCTCCTGGCATCCGCCAAACCCAGATTCGTCCGTTGATCTGCGAGCACACAGCACACGTTTACACTGCTCGAGTCCAATGGCAGAGTGCTTTACACCACTCCAGCAGATGCTTGGCATTGCGCATGGTGATCTTAAGCTTATGTGCGGCTGCTCAGCCATGAAACCAATTTCATGAAGCTCCCGAAGAACAGTTATTGTGCTGACGTTGCTTCCAGAGGCAGTTTGAAACTCGGTAGTGAGTGTTGCAACCGAGGACAGATAATTTTTACGCGCTGCGCGCTTTAGCACTCAGCTGTCCCGTTCTGTGAGCTTGCCGTTGTTGTGCCTAGACATTTCCACTTCACTTTCCGCTGCCCCTATAATCGCCAAGCCTGTCTCTTCTCTCTGGGGAGGTTCCAATTTATTCGAAGGCAGCCAGCATTCGTCCTTTATTTAAAGGTGGAGATCAAGCTGATCCTAACTGTTATAGGCCTATTTCTATTGTGCCCTGTCTATCAAATGCAATCTGGTTTCCGCTCAGGTTATGGATGTGTCACTGCAACCTTAAAGGTCCTCAAAATGTCACCATTCTCCTAGATTCTATGCAATGTTGTGCTGCTATTTTTATTGACTTGGCCAAAGCTTTTGATACGGTAGACCGTTCCATTCTTGTGGACTGGCTAAGGAGTATTGGTGTCACTGAGAGGTCTTTGGCCTGGTTTGCTAACTACCTCTCCCAAAGAGTGCACTGTATAATGTCAGAACATCTGCTGTCTCAGCCACTGCCTGTCACCAAGGGTGTACCCCAAGGCATGATCCTAGGCCCCACGCTCTTTACAATTTACATCAACAACAGCTCAGGCAGTAGGATGCTCTCACACCCATTTATATGCAGATGATACAGTCTTATACTCAGCTGGCCCCTCCCCGGATTTTGTGTTAAACGCTCTACATCAAAGCTTTCTTAGTGTCCAACAAGCTTTCTCTACCCTTAACCTTGTTCTGAACACCTCCAAAACAAAGGTCATGTGGTTTGGTAGGAAGAATGCCCCTCTTCCCGCAGGTGTTATTACTACCTCTGAGGGTTTAGAGCTTGAGGTAGTCACCTTATACAAGTACTTGGGAGTATGGCTAGATGGTACACTATCCTTCTCTCAGCACACATCAAAGCTGTAGGCTAAAGTTCAATCTAGACTTGGTTTCCTCTATCTTAATCGCTCCTCTTTCACCCCAGTTACCAAACTAACCCTGATTTAGATGACCATCCTACCCATGCTAGGTTACAGAGACTAAATGTATAGATCACCAAGTAAGGGTGCTCTCGAGCAGCTAGATGTTCTTTACCATTCGGCCATCAGATTTGCCACCAATGCTCCTTATAGGACACATCACTGCAATCTATACTCTTCTGTAAACGGGTCATCTCTATATACCCGCCACAAGACCCACTGATTGATGCTTATTTATAAAACCCTCTTAGGCCTCACTCCTCCCTATCTGAGATATCTACTGCAGCCCTCATCCTCCACATACAACACCCGTTCTGCCAGTCACATTCTGTTAAAGGTCCCCAAAGCATCCCTTGGTCGCTCGTCTTTTCACTTCACTGCAGCTAGAACGAGCTGCAACAAACACTCAACTAGACCGTTTTACCTCAATCTCCCCATTCAAAGACTCATTCATGGACACTCTTACTGACAGTTGTGGCTGCTTTGAGTGATGTAATGTTGTCTCTACCTTCTTGTCCTTTGTGATGTTGTCTGTGCCCAATAATGTTTGTACCATGTTTTGTGCTGCTGCCATGCTGTGTTGCTACCATGTTGTTGTCTACTTTTTAAGTAGTGTTGTCTCTCTTGTCGTGATCTGTGTTTTGTCCTATTTTTGTATTTAATTTAATTTTAGGCCTTTTGCCTTTTGGTAGGCCCTCATAGTAAATAATAATTTGTTCTTAACTTACTTGCCTAGTTAAATAAAGGTTAAATAAAAATAAAAACAATAACAGCACATTCAGTTGACCGTGGACAGCTCTAGCAGGGCAGAAATTTGACGAACTGACTTGTTGGAAAGGTGGCATCCTATAACGGTGCCACGTGGAAAGTCACTGCAGTAAGGCCATTCTACTGTCAATGTTTGTCTATGGAGATTGCATGGCTGTGTGCTCGATTGTATACACCTATCAGCAACAGGTGTGGCTGAAATAGCTAAATTCACTAGTTTGAAAGGGTGTCCACATACTTTTGTATAAATAGTGTAGATATGTACAAATAAAAAATGCAGATGCTGAATATCCCTTTGAGCATGGTGAAGTTATTAATTAGGCTTCAGATGGTGTATCAATACACCCAGTCACTACAAAGATACAGGTGTCCTTCCTCAGCTGCCGGAAAAGAAAGAAACTGTTCAGAGATTTCACCATGAGACCAATAGTGATTTTAAAACACTTACAGAGTTTAATAGTTGTGATGAGAAAACTGAGGATTGTTCAACAATATTGTAGCTACTCCACAATACTAACCTCAATGACAGAGTGAAAAGGAGAAGGCATGTGCAAAGTAAAAATATTCCATAACATGCAACCTGTTTGCAACAAGGTAAAACTGCAAAGAATGTGTCAAAGAAATGAACTTTTAGTCCTGAATACAAAGTGTTATATCTGGTTCAGTCTCCATTCCAACAAACACTGGGAGAAAAATTCCCCTTTCAGCAGAACAATAACCTAAAACACAAGGCCATATCTACACTGCAGTCTACAATGACTTTGAATGATCCTGAGTGATCTACTTACAGTTTTGACTTAAAATGTCTTGAAAATCTAGGGCAAGACTTGAAAATGGCTTTCTAGCAATAATCAACAACCAACTTGACAGAGCTTGAAGAATTTCAAAAATAAATAAATATTGTACAATCCAGGTGTGCAAAGACTTGAGTGAATACTTTCCAAAGGCACTGTATGTGTTTTTGGCTCTCAGGGTTGGCATGCTAGCCAATCTAGCTCCTGTAGCTTTTTTTTTTTGTCAACATTTTATTTTGCGTTAACTAGCATAGATAGCCAAGCTAGCTCCCTGTAGCTTTTTTTTTTGTCAACATTTTATTATGCGTTAGCTAGCATAGATAGCCAAGCTAGCATAGATAGCTTCAATCGCTGTCAACAATCTAATTGATTTTGTCAGATCAATATGTATGCACTTTATTATCTATTAGGGCACTGGATGATCTAGTCAATATCATAATCATTGACTATCTTCCCTGACAACTGACCTTTCTGTTTGTTAGCAACCTGCCTCGTCTTCCTGTTGTTAACAACCTCAACCCCGCTGTGTTTAGAGGTCTAGTTGTCATGACTACATCATCACAGGATGACACACATACCTAATGAAGGATGTTACCTTGTAGCTGTAATTCAGTCCCAGAGTAGGAGACCACTGACTTCATCCACACTTCACATTGAACAGTTTTCCTCATTTTGATACAATATACACCTGCTTGGGGTTGTTACATTCCCAATCAAATAGATACAATTCTAGTATCTTTCCCAAAATGTCTAAGAATATTCCTGGAATCAGAAGAAATTAGCAGGATTTCCAGAATTCTCCAACCATGATATCTGTAAATCCTTGGGATTTTGGGGAAATTACAGGAATTTGTAACCCTAAACATACAGAGACCATTCCAATGGTCTACTCACCACTGTAGGTGATGATCCTGATGGTGGAGTCCCCCTCTCCGAAGCGTGTGATGGGGGTGAGGCGCACCTCGTAGGCCGCAGGCTTGATGAGCTCTGTCAGGTTGTGTGTGTTCAGCTCTCCCTTGGTGATGGTTCCATCCACGGGGATCTCCTGCTCCCACCACCTCTGGAGCCCCGTCTGGACGGGAGGACACATGACAACAGAGTTAGAATGAACATACTTAACACACACACACACACACAGTGTAAAGAACACTATGAGACTCCCACATTCCGGTGATTCAAACCAGCGTTGCCTTCATACACAGAGAAGAAAAGTGAGCACAGGTTGAAACAGAATGAATTGGAATGAGTCACGTGTCATGAATGTAGTCTACAAATCTCTACAGGGGAAGGGGGCATGACCAGTAGTGATGCATTCTCAAGACTTCTTGCCTTTTCAAACTCATCCTTACCAACAGCCTCTTATCAAACATGGTCATCTTTGAAGTTTCCCTCTAACCATGGTCCATATGCTTCTCTATGCATCGCATCACACAGACCGTGCCCCTGCCTTAAAAGAGACTAACCGTAAACAGAATTTTCCCATCACATCTTTAGACGTTGCTCTTTCAGGTGATGATCTAATTTAAGTCATCCTCACACGGCTCCTGCTATTCATGCCTGGTGATACAATTGCAACGTGGCTTTGAACCAGTGTGGAATTCAAAGAGGCAAGTGATGCATTGCACATTCATTGGGAACCATGAAAGGGCTTGAGCATGAGAGAGAATAAGGGAAAGAGGGATGTATTTTCTTCTAGAGGATCAGTTAGGATAGCAGAGACCTGGAAAAGAGAATGGTAACAGCTCCTGCATCACAAATAGTCACCATATGCCATTGTGAATGTGTGTTGCCAGGATAGAGAGGAAGGGAGAGTGAGACTAGAGGGAGAGAGAGAAGCGATGGATGAGTTTCTAAGGATGCGCAGTGTGTGTGTGTGTGTGTGTGTGTGCGTGCATTTGTGGGTGTGTGTTTGGTAGGCCAGTGCCAATTAAGTAATTAACCAGTGTGTGTCTGCTGTGTAATTACCAACTAAGAGTTAGGTTCACAGGTAAATAGCTCTGGTTTTGTCTGTTATTTATAATTGTAGACAGGCTGTAACAGTTCGCCCTTTCATTTCCGCTATACCACAGAGTCCAAAAGGCCCCTCTGCTAATTTGCATGAATTGGAAGGGTTTGGAGATGAGTTTGATGAAGTGTGTGTGTGTCTGTGTGTGTGTGTGTGTGCATACAATATGAGTGCATGCGAGTATCCATGCATGTGCGTGTGCGTGAATGATGAAGTGTGTACAATGCTGTTAGGGGCAGATGGAGGCCTTAAATGCCAATCTTGGCTCCAGAACCACTTTGCCTCAAACTCTGACTGAACAAATGGAAGCTGATGACTCCATCTTTCCACCATCAGGGAACAGAATTGTCTTTTAAATAGTTAATTAAATCTATAATTGCTCATTACAGAAGCCTTTTACTATTTTAATGTGATTTGCAACAGTGCGTCTCTGTTTAACTTCTTTAGGTTTGGTACTTCTGTTTTATTCTCCCATTATTGTTTGTTTGACTTGATGCAATTATCATTTTCTGCGTGTAACTCATTACCTTTCACTCCTAGTGTTTCTTCACAGGGAGTCAGACAGAGGCAGAGTGCCATATCACATCTACATTCACTAGATTGCAGCAACAGTTTGTGGGATTTCTATGGTACCTTTAAGAACCAGAGAAGTTGATCAAAGAGACGGGTGCAGAGTGAAACGCAGGACTAATCAAAGTGGCGTTCAACATTAGGAGAGAGAGAACGAGAGAGAAGAGGGAGAGAGAGATAGAGGAGGAGGGAGAGAGAGAGAGAGAGAGAGAGACAGAAAGAGAGGGGGAGGGGGAGACACAGAGAGAGAGATTGATTGGCTGCATGTAATTAGTCTGCTGCTATTGATCTGTGCTGCTCCTCGCCCCGCTCACTGATCCAACACTGACTGACAGATCAATTGACTGAGGAGGAGGAGGCGCGAGAGAGAGACAGAAAGAGAAGAGGAAGAAGGAAGAGGCTGTCATTTCTTCATTGCAACGCATGAGAGAAGGAGGGAAAGAGAGAGAGAAAGAGAGAGTAAAAAGGATAAGGCTGTCATTGCAGCGTGAGGATGCTTCAGGAGGGAAGAAGGCTGGAACAAGAGAGAGAAAAAGAAGGCGAGAGACATAGAGAGTTGACATAGAAAGGCTGCCTTGTCTTTGCAGTGGGCTGACATGGAAGTAGAGTGTTCAGAAGTGAAGCCCACAGACAGACAGCAGCCATGACTGCCAAGGTGGGCCGTGATCCTGCTCTGTGCTTCTCCTCGCTCCTATACGCTCTTTCCTTTCAACTAGGGCCTCACACTCTCTTTCCTCGGCCCAACCGGCCTGTTCTACCCGTCCGCCTGTCTGTCGGTCTGTCTGTCTTTCACACCAGGCCCCAGACAATAACAGAGAGCCATCCATTATAGAGGCATAAAACACACTAGCCCTCAGTATTAATTCAAAGGCAGCGGCGAAGGGGAAATGATAATGATTATGTGGGAATGGAGGGGGAACATAACAGAACAGGCGTAGTGTTAGCTGCTCTGCTCATGGCTATAAATAGCAGATAGAGCTGAGGAGTGGTCCATGTGCCAACGCTTTCATTACTGCACCACTGTCTCAGCTCACTCCGCTCAGCGTCCTACCGGGGGTATCTAAACATTTATTTATTTATGAAGGAAGGAAAAACTCCTCCTCCTTCCTCCCTCTCACTCTCCCTCTCCCTCTCGTTCCCCCTCTCCTCCTTACTCATTCATGTTCCATCGCCATCTCAATCGCAAAGAGCGATGAAAACAGAATGCTCATTGCGAAGGAAGAAAAGTGGAAAAGAAAAAGGGTCAAGATTCAATCATTTCTTGGCAGATGAAACATGAAGGAGAGGCTCACCTTCAAGGTAAATGTTACCGATGGGCCCCCTCTTAACTCCCGAAAGCATAATACCTCCTGTATCTAAGACAACAGCAGGTAGGGAGGCCTGGGATACACAGCCTAGTTGAGATGCACTCCACTACCTTGGGAGGAAAAAAAGTGTAAAAGAAAATGAATTCTCGCAAACAACGATTTTCTGCATGCCAGGTAGGAAATAAAAAACAAAATGCAAGAGAGAGCAAACAGGCGGGACTATTTCCTTGCCTTTTCTTTTTCTCTCCAAACAGCTAAATAGATTATAATGTTAATGTGATTGCGGAATTACTGTCGGCCCATTTTAGCACCAGCGCAGAACTAATCTGTGAAATTGTGAAGAGGACCAGTTGAATTCCAGCGAAGGGAGAGTAAATGTGTCTTCCTGGCAAGCTCTCGAAAACCAGCCTGCCTGACAAGCAGGAAGCCGGCGTACCATTGGCTCCCACGGCGAATGAACGAATCACATGAATGCAACCAAATTCATTAACAAACAAGCCGACTGAAATTGTTGACAGAAAAATCCTTGAGGTACAGAAACAAGCCCGGTTTTAATGTGTTTTTCAAGCGTAAATTCCGGACGGGGTGTAGTAGGAAACAAAATGGAATTATACTATTTATTGGAGTATACCTATAGCTATTAGACTCGGTATTAGACTCACTCAATGTGAGGACGTCAGTTCAGAAGGCTTAACTGTCGCCTGTAATGCAGTGGCTCTGAATAAGAGCTTCCACTTAACCAATAAAAGCTAACAAATACTATAGCATATTTCCCTGTAATCGTTGTGGTTAATGTAATCAAGACTGCCATAATCAACATTCTCAGAGCGTCAACAGACAGACAGGATCATGCAGAGACTTACAGTAGCGTACATTTCTACATTATGTTTCTGTAGGTTGTGAAAGTCAATGCCTGCTGTGACCAAAGGGAGGGTGCCACTTTGTCCCAGTAGGGGGTTATGGGTACAACGAAAGAGACCACATAAAGTGGCATCAAGCCTCAGTTTAACGACGCTACCAACGTGTTAATGTGATAAAATTGGGTGACGCAACAGATGCTGTTGAAAAAGGGGGACTATTGTCTTTCACTATGATGTGTGAGACTGTGAGAGAATGTGTGAGACTGTGAGAAAGAGAGAGAGAGAGAGAGAGAGAAAGAGAGAGAGAGAGAGAGGGAGAGAGAGAGAGAGGGGAGACTGTGTGAGACTGAGAGACTGTGAGAGACTGTAAGAGAGAAACTGTGAGATACTGTGAGATACTGTGAGAGACTGTGAGAGACTGTGAGAGACTGTGAGAGAGAGAGAGGAGACTGTGCGAGACTGTGAGAGACTGTGTGAGAGAGAGAGAGAGAGAGAGAGATAGATAGATGGATAGATGGATAGATAGAGAGAGAGAGAGAGAGAGAGAGAGAGAGAGAGAGAATTGCAGCGGTATTGCAACGGTCTAAGGCACTGCATCTCAGTGCTTGAGGTGTCACTACAGACACCCTGGTTCGATTTCAGGCTGTATCACACCCGGCCGTGATTGGGAGTTCCATTGGGCGGCGCACAATTGGCCCAGCGTCGTCCCTGTTTGGCCAGGGTAGGCCGTCATTGTAAATAACAATGTGTTCTTAATTGACTTGCCTAGTTAAATAAATAAAAAAGATATATATGCATATAAAAAATTTAAACAACTTAGAAAATAAGAAATTGTGATCAGAAAACAAGAGAGAGGAGGGATCAGTGGTAGTGGGAAGGAGAGAGAGATTGACAACCATGAATCAATGCTGACTGCCTGTCATCTGAAGCCTTCATCTGCAGGTAAACAGGACCAATGGCTGCCACTCCTTTCTCCACATGGTGCTCTCTCTCCACTGGGCCGATGAAGCTGTCCAAGGAGAACAATAACAAGCAAGCAATGCATAGAATATGGGCTGGGAGTACCTACAGAGAGTCTATGACCCTGACTGGTTATTCTGATATTCCCTCTATCATGTTCCTTTTCTGTCATATGTAAGGCCTTTCTACGTCCAGGGTTAGAGTTAGGATGCACACGCACCCATACACCTACCTGTCGTATGCCGAGGCGGTAGGCCACAATGCGGTCCACAGTGTTGGGATTCATCTGGGTCCACTGCAGTTTGAAGCCGTAGACTGTAGGTCGGTTCTGCCACAGAGGACTGTACGTGTCGTAGTAGAACTCTGGGGGATACGCCTTCCCTGTAAACAAAAAAACAATATTTAGGACTAATTCATCTTTGTTCTTGCATTTTCCATTTTTGTTCAGCTTTACCTGTGGCATCGAGGGAGTAAGGGAACCAATCCATATGTATCCGAGATACTGGATCAAGATAAATAAGAAGGTCACATACTGCACAATATTTGCTATTTATTTTGGGTTACCAAAATGCAAATATGTCATGTTGAGTATTATTCCACAAAATGTCTGCAAGGCATCAACCAGAAGACTTGCCTCCAGCAGCCCTCTATTTACCACAGTTAGATGAGGAGTCAGGGTTGTGAGTTCTTTTTTTACAGAAGTCTGTCAATCTTTCTCAGGTATTTTGTCAAGAAAGCTGTTTGATTTGATCGCCAGCCACATGGCCAACTGTGTTATTGTCAGGACAGAAACCTACTGTGTGTTCTGTATTGTGTCCTGAAGTGGGCTGCTTGACATATTACATTTTTTACAGAAGAGACAGAGAGCCAACAAAAAGAAATTCCTCACAGGTCAAAGTAAACACACTAATAGTTTTTTTTAAAAGCACTCAAAAGGAGACTCTCTAAAGACAGTATTACACTCTTCTCGCTGAGACCAAAACAGGAAGCGGTTCATACAGCCGTATCTGTTGAAATTCAGTCTACTGAAGCACAACAAAAAAGGGGAGGATTTATAATAGCGATAGTCAAGACAGAGGCTAATGTTAACTCAAATAAAGCGATGCAGTGATCTGACAATATGAATATGAGATAGAGCAACTTGCTGATCTCTCCGGCAGCAAAGTCTATTAGAGCTGCCATGGCGGTTTACGTCAATGACTTATTAAGACTCTCTATGCAGACCCCCAGACACATTTAATGATCCCTAGAGTTAAGAGTTTAGTCCTGCAGGCTTGGGAGGGTCAGCATATCAGTGCTCAGTCTGAAGAGTGTGAACCAATCAGTGGAGTTTATGCCCACAGGCTGGGAAGTGTGAACCAAACAGACCACAGCTCCATCAGGTGTCTGCCTGCCAGAAGGGCCATCATAGTGGAAAGAACTAAGGGACTGGGTCACTTTTTAAAAGAGAACAAAGGGTAAAAAGTTCACTGGGCAAATTTCTGTCTCACAACATCATGGCTTTAAGACTAGTGTTAGGAACATAAGCACTTCAGTACACCGAAGATGACATCAGCAAAATACAGTATGCGAACGTAATCAATATAATTTGATTTGATTTGTTGTCTTCTTCTGCATCCAACCCTTTCCATTTGGTTCAAATGAGTGAAGCTATTGTTTGAATTATTTTAGAGACAGCAGGGGTTCAAACTGTACAGTTGAACCCAGTTCCTACATTTGAATATAAAAATGGATTTTAGCAAACAAACCTATGCTACATTTTATCTCTGGGACCCTCAGGATGACAAATCAGAGCAAGCTTACTGAATGTAAGTACATTACTTACATTCAGAGGTGAATGTTTCAAACCAGATGCCGTGATAAAATATTTTTGTTGTTGTGCACTCTCCTCAAACAATAGCAGGGTAGTTTATCACTGTAATAGCTACTATAAATTGGACAGTGCAGTTCGATTAACAAGAATTTAAGTGTTCTGCCCATATAAGACATGTCTATGTCCTGGAAAGTTTGCTGTTGCTTACAACGTCATTCTAGTCACATTAGCGCACGTTAGCAACAACCATCCCGGTATATGGACACCGATCCCGTAAATGCTTAAGAGGTTAAACTTTTTTACCTTTATTTTAGAAGAAAGCCCAATTGAGACCAAGGTCTCTTTTGCAAGGGAGCCTTATAACATAACTCAACAAATCTGATTTAGCATCCAATAAATCAATTCAGAGGTTAAGCCTCTACTTTTACAATCAATCAATTAAGTTTCTGAACACAGGACTTCTAAAACCCATCAACAAAATACTGATAAAAAAGGTTGTATACCACTTTGGGCGTAAATCAAGATTGACTGTTTCTTTCAGCCACTCACTAGTCTGATCAATTCTCATAATCACCTCAGATAATAAGTCACAATCTCTCCTGAACGTGTTTTGTCCTGAGTCCTATAGACAATAAATCAGGATAATGAAGCTTTGCATTTGTTTGGACAGCCGAGTAAAGATCACAAGCCCATACATGGATAAAGCTGTTTAAAATACAATATTCTAATCCACACAAAAAAAAAAAACGCTCATTCATCAACAAGATAATATAATTTCTATAGAACAAGAGAAAGAAACCCAATGGGGCTAGAGCAGAACAATATTTGGGGAATGTGTTTCGGTATCTTTACCATAAAAACCTGTTTGGATAAAGGAAGTGTATACTAATGGATTTCTTATGTGCTATTTATCATGCTCTTTGTATCACAGTTTAGAATCCAGTCAACCATGTTTTCACAAGTCATGAGATGCAAAAACAATTCATGGATTCCTAACCATCTCTTCTGTTCAGGGAAGTATATGCCGTTTTGAGAATGTATTCCCAAAATTAGCTTGCACTTGAGATACGTAACTAACCATCGCATAACTGTATTCTACAGTAGTCATCTTTCCAGTAAAAACAATTGTAGAGAAAATATCAAGAACTGAACTGAACACAATACGATTATACCTGACAGTTGTGAGCTGAGCCCATGCTGGGGAATGCTACAGAAACTCCCAGGGACAAGTCACTCTCTTTGTCTCTGTCTCTATCTCTCTCTCTCTCTCTCTCTCTCTCTCTCTCTTTCTTTCTTTTTCTCCCTCTCTTTCTCGTCTCGCCAATTTAATTCCTGTTATTCTTTCTATGTTTTGTAGACATGTGACTTTCAAAGGTCATACACTTGTCACAGAAAACCACTCCTGAAAGGACATCCTGTATATTAATGTAATATGAAAAGTCAGCGTTGATCTGAGGGTCGAAAATCTTGTTTCTGTACAGGTTTTTGGGGTAGAAAACAATAGCCCTTCTCCATCTACCCATGTTGCTTTCTCTCACCCCCGCCCATCTCTCTCTCTCCATTTCTCTCTCATTCGCTCTCTACATCTCTCTCTATCTCTCTCTCTCTCTCTCTCTCTCTCGCTCTCTCTACAATTGAAATAGACTGGAGCACGGACCGACCAACCACAAAGCAAGCAAGGTCAATGCAACAAAACCAAATTATTTGAATTACTAGAGGTCTATTTAGCTATCAATAGATTATATGTATGACTGGTATGGAATGAATGCAAACATTTCCCAAAGTCCTCTCACTTGTTGTGCATTATCAAGCTACTACATGATGGAACACCGTAGTAAACAATGGACTACTACAACAAGCTACGAACTGCTTATACCGACCTGCCACCACCACTACCCATTTGATTTAAATCGATTATAAACATACTTATATTTATTTAGAAGCTGTCCAGCAGCCATATGCTAGTCTGTCTTTACCCCCCCCCCCCCCCCATAGACAGGTATTGTAGCTGAGACTTCATATAAACACACAACCTGCTCCAGTCACAAGGGTCAGGAAGCAGCTTTATGTATGCCAATGACCACGTTAAATAAATAACAATTTGGATCTATGAGTAAAACGATAAATTCAGTTTAAATGTATTTTAATATTCATTGAAACCAAAAGAAAGAGAAAAAGTGACAAAACTAAATTGTGTTAAACCCAAACTTCAGCAATGCGTGAAGAGCAAAAGCTTGCTTTTGGAGTGAAATATTCCCAGTGTTTGCTCTGGTAGCAACAAACACCCAATGACATATTTGTTTTCCAGTGGCTTAACTGTACCCTAGCCTCGGTTTGGAGAAGGGTTCAAAGAACACAGTTGCTCAAAGAAACACATACCAATCTGTTTCCCTCATGAGACTCAAACTCTGCTCCCCAAACATCACAGTGCTTTTGTCTAACAAATATGTCTAGACATAGAACATTATAATGTTACAGTCTGGCTTCTGATTACCAAGGGAAACGGAGATGGATGTGTTATTAATATCAACTGAGCTGTGGTTACAATTTCACTATTGTTATAATAACGGTTGAAGTAGAGACATATTTATAAGATATATTAATTGTCACAATTTTTTAAATATTTTTTTTTTTACATATAGTAATGACACTACGCTGCTTATACATATGCCTTTCAGGCTATCATAAAGGATTACACGTCACATGACTTTATATAACCTATACAGTATGCTTCTGTCCTTCAGGGCTGCCAGATTCCTACATAACTGATCGATAGATAGATAACACTATTCATATGCTCCCTGTTGGTTTCGACAGCACATCGTGTCACTCATCAGCGGCTATCCATCACTGTCAGACAGCAACACACTCAAAAATAATGGTTCTAGTATAGTACCAGATAGGGTTTCTTTGGTTTGTAACCATAGCAACCTTTTTGGTGCTACATAGAACCGTTTTTGAAGATTATACAGATGTGGGATCTCAATTTGATCCCTCGTTTGTTGCTGAGAATGTTCCTGTACAGCAGGAAATGCAAACTTGTAGGGTATTCGAGGTTGACCAGTAAAGAGTAAAACAAACATACAGTCAATAATACAGTATAAACAAGTCTATATACGATGTGAGCAAATGAGGTGAGATAAGGGAGGCAAAGGCAAAAAGGCCATGGTGGAAAAGTAAATACAATATAACAAGTAAAACACTGGAATGGTAGATTGGTAGAAAAATAATGGGGTGCAAAGGAGCAAAATAAATAAATAAATTAAATACAGTAGGGAAAGAGGTAGTTGTTTGGGCTAAATTATAGGTGGGCTATGTACAGGTGCAGTAATCTGTGAGCTGCTCTGACAGTTGGTGCTTAATGCTAGTGAGGGAGATAAGTGTTTCCAGTTTCAGAGATTTTTGTAGTTCGTTCCAGTCATTGGCAGCAGAGAACTAGAAGGAGAGGCGGCCAAAGAAAGAATTGGTTTTGGGGGTGACTAGAGAGATATACCTGCTGGAGCGTGTGCTACAGGTGGGAGATGCAATGGTGACCAGCGAGCTGAGATAAGGGGGGACTTTACCTAGGAGGGTCTTGTAAATGACATGGAGCCAGTGGGTTTGGCGACGAGTATGAAGCGAGGGCCAGCCAACGAGAGCGTACAGGTCGCAATGGTGGGTAGTATATGGGGCTTTGGTGACAAAACGGATTGCACTGTGATAGACTGCATCCAATTTGTTGAGTAGGGTATTGGAGGCTATTTTGTAAATGACATGAGTGAAGGATGCTTTGTTGCGAAATAGGAAGGCAATTCTAGATTTAACTTTGGATTGGAGATGTTTGATATGGGTCTGGAAGGAGAGTTTACAGTCTAACCAGACACCTAAGTATTTGTAGTTGTTCAAGTATTCTAAGTCAGAGCCGTCCAGAGTAGTAATGTTGGACAGGCGGGTAGGTACAGGTAGCGATCGGTTGAAGAGCATGTATTTAGTTTTACTTGTATTTAAGAGCAATTGGAGGCCACGGAAGGAGAGTTGTATGGCATTGAAGCTTGCCTGGAGGGTTGTTAACACAGTGTTCAAAGAAGGGCCAGAAGTATACAGAATGGTGTCGTCTGCGTAGAGGTGGATCAGAGACTCACCAGCAGCAAGAGCGACCTCATTGATGTATACAGAGAAGAGTGTCGGTCCAAGAATTGAACCCTGTGGCACCCCCATAGAGACTGCCAGAGGTCCGGACAGCAGACCCTCCGATTTGACACACTGAACTCTATCAGAGAAGTAGTTGGTGAACCAGGCGAGGCAATCATTGAAGCTTTCATCTTCCTAAGCCAGGATTCAGACACAGCTAGAACATCCGGGTTGGCAGAGTGTGCTAAAGCAGTGAATAGAACAAACTTCTAATGTTAACATGCATGAAACCAAGGCTATTACGGTTACAGAAGTCGTCAAAAGAGAGCGCCTGGGGAATAGGAGTGGAGCTAGGCACTGCAGGGCTTGGATTCACCTCTACATCGCCAGAGGAACAGAGTAGGAGTAGAATAAGGGTGCGGCTAAAAGCAATAAGAATTGGTTGTTTAGAACGTCTGGAACAGAGAGTAAAAGGAGGTTTCTGGGGGCGATAAAATAGCATCAAGGTATAATGTACAGACAAAGGTAAGGTAGGATGTGAATACAGTGGAGGTAAACCTAGGTATTGAGTGATGAAGAGAGAGATATTGTCTCTAGAAACATCATTGAAACCAGGAGATGTCATTGCATGTGTGGGTGGTGGAACTAATAGGTTCGATAAGGTATATTGAGCAGGACTAGAGGCTCTACAGTGAAATAAGCCAATAAACACTAACCAGAACAGCAATGGACAAGGCATATTGACATTAAGGAGAGGCATGCTTAGTCGAGTGATCAAAAGGGTCCAGTGAGTGGAGAGGTTGGTTGGGGGTCACGGCGATTTAGACAGCTAGCATAGGAGCAAGCTAGCATAGGATGGAGGTCTGTTATTAGTCAACTCTTGCGTTCCGTCAGTAGATTAGTGGGTTTCCGTGTGGTAGAGGGGATTAATCCAAATCGCACAACAACAACAAAAATAAAAACAATAGATATAGTTATAGAGGCCCAAGAAGAAAAATAAATAAATAAATACAAATAAAATAAAATAAAAATTGTCCGATTGTCTATTCAGATAGCAGCTGATAAGATAGCCAACGGCTAGCAGGCCGCAGATGGGCGCCCAGGCAACGTTGCGCCGGAGGAGCCAGCCGGACAATTCCCTCGGGTAGACAACGTCGGCAGTCCAGCTGTGAAGGCCCGGTGGGGCTCCGCGTAGGCAGCAAAACGGGTCCGGATAGGTGACTGCAGCCCAGGAGTGATTGATGGAACTCTTCAGCTGGCTAGCTCCGGAACAATTGATGTTAGCTCCGGAATCGACGAAAGCCGATAGTCACACGGATAGCAGCTAGCTAGCTGTGAGATCCAGGTATGGATGTCCAGAGCCAGTGGCCGAAATCCAGGGACATGGAGAGAAAAATTGGTCCGGTATGTTCCGTTCCGAGCCGCGCTGCGCTGCACCGCGCCGTACAAAACTGGCGATAGATTCTCAAGCCAAAGGACAGCCGATGACCACAAACCGTGGTTAGCTGAGTACTAACGATTAGCCAGTAAAGAAGCTAACTAGCTTCTGAACTAGCTTCTGAACCAGCTTCTGAGTAGCTTCTGGACCAGCTTCTGGCTAGCTCCCGGCTAGCTTCTGGCTAATTTCTGGCTAGCCTCTCGGAGGATTACAGATCTGAGGTAAATAATACTTTTTTATATAAATATAAATTGGTGAAGCGGATTGCAGGAGAGTGTTCTGAAGATGAGTTTTTGGAAAATTAAAAATGTATGTGAAAAAAAGTCATAAATATATATATATATACGGGACACGACAGGACGAGGACAAAAATACGTCTGAACTGCTATGCCATCTTGGGACGAATTGTGCCTATAAGAATTATGCGAATAATGCCTTCATAAGCACTACATACGTGTGTCACAAAGCATCTATAACAGTATGTCATGCCTTATAAAGGGTTCATAAATGTGGCATAACTGTGTCACATAATCACCCATGTCAAATGTGACATAACCCACTATGTCGAACCTGATATGAACATGTGCTTTATCAAGGGTGACGTGTTGTGCTGAAAGGACGGCACACGCTCTAAAGCGAAGTCACGTTTGTCACATTACTCCTAATCTCGTCTGCTGGACCAACACATCAAACTTGGCCTTCATCAGTTAGGATTAGGTTTAAATTACAATTTTAAGAAGATAAATTGTGGAAATGGGCAGGGTTTTGACATAATTATGACTTTGTCGCTGTGTTAACTAGTGATGACCAGGGGGAACGTTTTTTTGCTAGCAGAAGACATAAGCAGATTACAAATACTTTACTCAGTAAGGTCACTCCGATAGAATTCTATGGTCACTCCCACTAAAGCCAACACTGAATGGTGGATATCCCAGGCTCATGTGTGCTGTGTGCGCGCAATAACTGCCAATATAAGTAAATTGAAAGTGGTTTTCTTCTGGAACCAACTTACATGTTCTTCAGTACACAAACACGCACACAACCATATAACGAGCTATACCGTGCGGTGCTGGGTCCAGTCAGGTCTTTGACACATTTCACCCACTCCCCTCCTGAAAGATCAGCCACCATTGTACACAGGTTGTAATCAAGCCCTGGTCTCCAGCAAGGGAACAGAAGAGGAATACCTTGTGCGGTAGTCTCAGGTTGGACTACTCCAAATCATCTTAGCTCTGACGCACACACACACACACACACACACACACACGCACACGCACACGCACACGCACACGCACACATGCACACACACACACGAAAGCTTTGCAGGTCCATCAACCTATTTAAATACCTCTCACACACTACAGTAACCTGTGGATCATGAGAGAACCTTCATGAATTAGCAGAACGTTAATAACCTATCTATTGACACTGTATGTAGTGTCCTGCAATACTTCATTTGAAGTGAGACACCTTCGGTCATTCATAACACATCCATAAAGACACCATATCGTATGACACTGTATTTACTTTAAAGTCACACACCTTTGGTCATTCATAACACATACCTAAAGGCTTAATGATGTCAATACAAATGTATTAACACTTAGATAATGATCAATAACAGCTAAAACAAATAAACATGAAGGATATGTTCAAACCATACAGTTCCTTTTTTTTTACACTACAAATACAACACGTTTCAAAATGTCCAGCAACGTAATTACATTGGACATTACACAGGGCTGTGAATGGTGTGGCTTGTCCATGAGCTGGCAGACGAATGGTTATTGCCTCTCTGCCTGCTGGATGTAGTGCATGTTGGTTCCAATCTTAAAAGTAACAACAAAGAAAGTTAGTAGGTCTGTTATGAAATGCCTTTGTCTCACCATCTGGATAAGGTCTGTGCGGCGCCAGAAATACTCTAAATGGGGAGATGGGGAAACTCCATTTGATTCATATTATTATATTCTCTTTCATTTCTAAATCTCATGACGTTCCTATGAGACGTGGCTGTATTTAGGGTGATTTTTTATTTAGCTGAGCCTGCTAGCTAGCAGATTTTTTTGTCACAGAAATGATTTGAAATAACCATGTAATCTAACTCAACACTTAACTACTACAAATTAATTTGAATTACAATAAATACATTTTATCTTACTCATTTTTTTGCAGTCCAGTGGCACCACAAGTGTGCATTTGATTTGCGAACTCATCACATGTGCACTTACTGCGCTACAGAAACACCAAACACTGCCAACCAACAACAGTGCAGGGCATGCACACTGAACTAAAGGGCAACCTCACGCAAAAAATGTATGTTTCTTAGATTTTTCCCAGAACTCAAAAGTCATCCCCTGATGTGGTTTAAAACCTCTTAGGGCTAGGGGGCAGTGTTCGGAGTTCGGATGAATGACGTGCCCAAAGTAAACTGCCTGTTACCCAGGCCCAGATATGCATTAGATAGAAAACACTCTGAAGTTTTTAAAACTGTTACAATAATGTCTGTGAGTGTAACAGAACTGATATGGCAGGCAAAATGTTTTTTTTGAGGTCACAGTCCATTTCAATGCTTGTCTATGCAATATACAAATAACTAGCTCCCAGATTGCAGTTCCTATGGCTTCCACTAGATGTCAACAGTCTTTAGAAAAGATTTCAGGCTTGTTTTTTTTTTAAATTACAGAGTAGTTGTAGTTTTTCCAAGGTGTCTCTCATTAAAAATGTAGTCTTGTTGCACGCGTGAATGAGGTGTGCACTCTGTTATTTATTATCCCTATTGAACAAACTATTCTGTGTCTTAAATTTGATAATTTATTTAGATATTAGAGTACCCGAGGATTAATTAGAAACAACGTTTGACTTGTTTGGATGAACTTTACTGCTAACTTCTTGGATTCGTTTGTATGCATGTTGAAAGAGTGGATTACTGAATCAAGTGCACCAAATAAACGGACATTTTTGGGATATAAAGAAGGACTTTATCGAACAAAACAACCATTTGTTGTGTAGCTGGGACCCTTGGGATTGCAAACAGAGGACGATCTTCGAAAGGTAAGTGATTTATTTTATCGCTATTTGGGATTTTGTGATGCCTGTGCTGGTTTGGAAAAGTATTTTGGTGTAGGGCGCTGTCCCCAGATAATCGCATAGTATGCATTCACCGTAAAGCCTTTTTGACATCTGACAACTCGGTTGGATTAACAACAAGTTACGCTTTTAAACAATGTAAGACACTTGTATTTTCACAAATATTTAATATTCCGATTTTGTAATTTTAATTTGGCGCACTCCAGCTTCACCGGATGTTGTCGATTTTGAGCCCGGGAATGGGATCCACCCGCTAACACAGAAAATCAAATGTTGTTGTTTTTCTATTTAAAAAGGTGTGGAAAAACTGGGGGAAAACCTTGCAAAATTGGGGGAAATTAGGCAACAAAAAAATATATTTTAAAAGGCCCTACCATGACTGCACTTTAGAGTGTGTGTAGCACAGCAATTTGAGGAAAGTTGAGGTCAGGTCCAATATTGGCTATACACCCAAGAGGGAAGAAGAAGGCCATCCTAGAAATGTGTTAGATCAGTGGTGACCTGTCATTCAAGGCATTGAGCCCCACCTGTTTAGCTAAAAATAATAATAAAAAAAGAAGTTGGCCTGTTTTGCATGTTATTTTGGCATTAATTAGTGTTACATATCAGTTTGCAAACAATATATATTTTAGCGTAGACGTTGGTAATCTTCTATAGTTGCGCCGTGATTGGCTCAGTGTTCTGTCACTGATGGGAACACTACGTCCCCGCATAATCTACAGAGAGAGCTAGGCAGTTCAAGCACCCTCGGGTGCTGCCATAGAGTTACATTAGAAGTGCCCATCCAAGAAGGCACAAGATCATTGGCTACAGATATCACATTAAATCTACCGTAGCTTTGATTGGAATGATCATGTCAACATCATACTTTTAAAATCTTAGCTAACAAGTTAACTAGCTAGACAAGCAGTCATCGTCATGACAAGCAGAATCACATGGACAATCAACTGGCAAATCCTATTCAATCCTTGTCATAATTATCGGGAGAAATTATAGATAAAACGTATTGGTGCTCATCGGCCATTGGATATAAACATTACACAACAAGTCAGAAGTCGCAAATTCAACAATGCGCGGATTGGAAAGAATCAGTGGCTGTCTGCAAGCATCGCAAAGCAATCACTATTTTCCTTCCCCTACCTGCTCCAAGTCTGGGTTTAAGGATTTTAAACATCTGTCTGAAAGGGTCCAAGCTTAAAATTATAACATTCACATGCAACACCATGGGCCAGAAATGTTTGAATATATTGGTCATGTGTCAATCCAGCATGACTTCTGTTCAAAAGAACTGGGAACTGGGAAATCTCCGACCTCTGACTTCATTGCATTCAAGACAACTAGGAACTCTGAAAAAACGAGATCCAAATGGGAAAATACATTTTGAACGGTCATCCAACTCGGAATTCCATGTCGGGAACTCAGGCCTCTTTCTAGAGCTCTGATGTCATGATTCAACCTAATTTGTTTTCGAGTTCCCAGTTGTCTTTAAAGCAGCATAAATCCAGAGCATGCCAGACTTTGATGTCAAAGTTTTATGAAAACATTTGCCCACAAGACGGACTGCTGCACCACCTACCTATTCAAATGAGCACAGCACAACAATGGTCCAAAAAATATGTTGTGTATGCTACTGCTAAAATGATGTAATATGCCAGGGATATATCTATACTGTAGCTAAGAAAGTAATGCTAAGTGTATGTTGTGTAGTAGCCCATGTCTCACCCTTGGTTCCGCCCCCTCAGAACTGAATCTACTGTTCTGACTTGGAGCTGCACATGTAGCCTATAGCCTGTTTTAGAGAAATGTCATCATTGAATATTGAAAAAGCTTTCATTGACTGCATATATGCAATCCTTATTTTTTCCACAGCTGACTTGGTGTACAGGGAGAATACTGCAAGAACGGACTATGTTCTGAATTCTGTCGCTTTCCATTTCAAAAGTGCTGAACAAATGGTAAAATCGACTATGTCTGTCTTAGCTCGCTCATTAATGTCTTAATCGAAATTACGGCTTGTCTTTTAGCCACTCATTGTTCCCTTGTGCCATAGTTTGTAAATCTCAATTGTTATCTTGCTTATATTGGTCTCATTAGTATTAGTATCTTATTCATAATTTTAGGCAATGTTGGAAAGATGCATTTCATTGTGAATTATAATTAGCTCATGTGCTTGTCTCTATGAGGAGGGGATACTTAAGTGATAATGCCAGAGAAGCTGGTGTTTGGAGAATATACAGTATTGGCACGGGTGTTGTTCGTCGAGGGCCGGCAAACCGTGCCAATACTGTATATCCTCCAAATACCGGCTTCGAGGACATTATCACTTTTATACAACGGGTTGCCAACATATTCAAATAATGATTGACATATTTTCATTAAAACATTTAATTTGATTAAATTATTCATACTATTTCATCCTTCCACAAAATATAATCCGACACAAATCTAGTGGTGCTAAAGACGCGACACAGTCGTTCAGTCTTTTTTGTTCTGTGTCTATGTAACGGCTCTTGTTGGTGGTAGAAAGAGTAGATCAAGGCGCAGCGTGGAAAGTGTTCATGATTTTAATTTAAAAAACCCTCAAACAAAATCGAAAAGGCACAGTTCTGTCAGGCAACAGTAACTAAACAGAAAACAAGATCCTACAACCTAATGGTCAGAAAAAGGGCTGCCTATGTATGATCCCCAATCAGAGACAACGATAGACAGCTGCCTCTGATTGGGAACCACACTCGGCCAAAAACAAAGAAACAGAAAACATAGAATTTCCCACCCGAGTCACACCCTGACCTAACCAAACATAGAGAATAATAAGGATCTCTAAGGCCAGGGTGTGACAATCTATGGACCTGACCCAGTCGTTCCTTCTAAATGTTCCATTGCCATACTGGCTGGCAATGTTCTTATCCCTTGCTTGCTAGCTAGCCAACTACGGCTAACTTACGATCACATCAAAAAGTGCAGCCAGAATAACAGAAAAGTAGCTGCATTTGCTAGTGACATTCATTTTGACATCCATAACAATGAGCTAATGAGGCGTGATTTCGCCTGGCATAGAAAATGTGCTCACTTGTCAGGACACTGTTGTTTAGAGGAGTTAGCCAACAACACAGCTACAGTAAATTAAACTGAAGCTGGAAAGACTGCAAATTAGCTGCATTTCATTTGACCTTTTTTCAATTAAATTTTTTTTGTATATATCCATAAAAATGATGCCAGCTGATTCCTGATTTCGACTTGCTGAGAAACGCTGCCTGCCTGTCTGTCTCGTCCTGACACGTTCATTACTATTGGACAGCAGGAGATCGAATTTGAATATTGAAACAATGTTGCAAATTTCAGAGACAGACAGCAAGGTTTATACAAATATCCGCTGTTGAAAACTAAATGTTTGAGCAATGCACTGTCCGTGCGTCAGTATATTGTCTATAAAAGTGGATCCTAGTGATTGTATTTTCCTTCTTATTTAGATCTCTCTCTCTCAGACCTCACATCAGGAACAGAGCGGTTCAGGATGGAATCGTATTTGTCACTTTGATCCACTGTCTAGTTCATCTCTCTCTCTCTCTTTCTCTCTCTCTCGCTCCCTCTCTCTCTATATATATATATAGAGAGAAAGAGAGTACCTTTAAGGCCTCAACATCTTGCTGAATTTATCTGAACTAACGTTTTTTTTTCTGAAGTTCTGTTGGTGTCCATTTTGAAGGTGCTGAACAAAGGCCTACCTTTGTCACAACTCGTTTGCTTGCACTTGCTTATACTTAGTGCTAAGTGTTAATGATATAAGAACAAACATTTTGAATTTACTGAACCTAATGTAATGATGTTTGTGTATTGTTCAAAAGTCAAAACCCATGTTGCCATTCGGTATTATTGAAGGAGAATGAGGTTCTTATCGAGTTACGCTAATCCACAAGGAGTCAGTAGAAACCATATTTATTTAAGCCATATCAGCTATGGTTTTTTAGAAGGCAGTAAAAATGAGGCTGAATGAACTGCTTCGCTGCCAGAGAAGGCTCAGCTGATAACCAGGTGTAGCGGTGGTAAGGATTCACTCCATGGTGCTGAAAAGAAAGCTCTTCTTTTGGGACAGCTTTATATAGGCTCTAAGAGTTTGTGGGCACCGTTTGTAACCGTTATAGTGCAATTAATGTATTGTTTAGTGTTGTGTAAAAAAATAAAATGGTTGAGTTTGCCCCAACAAGATTTACATGTGAAAATCGTCACTGTTTTGGAGTAATATAATATATAGAATTGATCCAAAGCGACTTACAGTCATGCATGCATACATTTTTACATATGGGTGGATCCGACAATCGCTCTACCAAGATGCATGGCAAGGTTCTAAAAGCGTTGTAAAGCCTAAATTGAATATGATTTATAAACCCTTTATTAAGCAGTATTTATGCCACCATTTATAAAGCACAGGTTTATGTCACATTTGACATTGGTGGTTAGGTCTAACAGTTATGCCACTTTATACCCTTTATAGAGCTTGACGTATGGTTATAGATGATGTGACACATTTATGTAGTGTTTATGAAGGCTTTATGAAGCCTTTATAAGCTGCACGTAATAAGCTGCACGGAAATTTCAGACTTGATTTGCGATAAGATTTTTTTTTATCAAGCCTTACAAAAAATGTCCATTCATTCTAATCATAATTCACATTTCCTGTTTCTGCAAGATAATTTTCCTGCTGTAGCAAACTGAACCATGCTCATAATTATTCTAAATGGACCCTGTATGGTGCCACAAAAAAAGTTTCTTACTATAAAGAACAATTCAAAAAAAGTATCTATATACAGTAGCACCAAAAAAGGGTTCTGCCATGGTTACAAATCTTTTTGGGTCGATATAGAACACTTTTGGTTCTTTATAGAACCTTTATGGAGAATGGTTCTATAAAGAATGTCACAGTTTTTCTTCATGTGTTTATTAATAGGTTGAATCAGGTGTGCAAGCTTTGGAACAGCTGGGTGTCCCTGAGGAGAGAATTGAAAACTACTGACTTAGCCATACATTCTCAATTGACATAAGGCCATACAGGGGGCCATACATAGGCCCCCTGGCCTGTCTTTCACAAGACACCAACACCGGCAATAATCATATATAACAAGTAATAGTATAACACAACAGATTAGATAAACTGGAATGACACTCTCACTCACGGTTGCACAAAAAGAGCTGTGAGCAAACCCCGCCCCCCAAATATTCAAATGAGCCGCCGCACCTACATTTGAATTATCACTAAAAGAGGAAACAACCCTTTTTTGAACTGAAAGAACAATTGAAAGGCTCAAAGGGTTCTTTGGGTCAGTATGGTTCCACATAGAACCATCACCCTTCACAAAGAACCCTTAAGGAACGCTCATTTTTTTTGTATGTAATGGAGAAACAATTTGATTGCGGAGTGGAAACCTCCAGGTGTTCTCTTCTCTCATAAATATTATCATCACGCTCCTTACGGAAACATTTGACTCTATATTCACCTTAGAAAGTATTCTTCATAGGGGTGTTAGGGGTGTTAACCCTGGTGTCCTGGCTAAATTACCAATCTGGCCCTCAAACCATCAAGGTCACCTAATAATCCCCAGTTTACAATTGGCTCATTCATCCCCCTCCTCTCTCCTGTAACTATTCCCCAGGTCGTTGCTGCAAATGAGAATGTGTTCTCAGTCAACTTACCTGGTAAAATAACGGATGAATAAATAAAATAAAATAAATTCATTCCTTGTCCTGAGGACGCACTGGGAGTGCAGGCATTGGTTACAGCACACCTGATTCAACTAATCACTAAACTTTATTAATTACTGAAACAGATGTGTTAGTGTCGGGCTGTAACAAAAAATGGCACGCTCTCACCAGGACCGAAGGGCCCTAAGACCATGATTGAAGAACACTATCCTATCCTGCCAAGGCTCAGCAGAGGAGATAAAACCCTTTGAAAACGCTGGTATGATACTGTTGGGCTAAAATGAAAACCTGCACACCATGTGGTTCCCAAGGACCACAATTGAAGAGCAGCAGAGAAATAGTTCCGTCCAGGGGATCTGAGTGGTGTATGGCAAGCTGAGATGGAGGGTCTT
The DNA here is from genome assembly GCF_057628025.1 of Oncorhynchus mykiss. Lineage (NCBI taxonomy): Eukaryota > Metazoa > Chordata > Actinopteri > Salmoniformes > Salmonidae > Oncorhynchus > Oncorhynchus mykiss. The sequence continues at coordinate 35,549,882 of NC_143029.1, read as the reverse complement.
GCCAGGGCTCAGGAGTGCAGATTAAACCCTCTAAAGACGTTGGCTAACACACTGCCACTCTGCTCTGGCAGGATTGAAGGGCCATCTCATCTCTGTAAAGCCACAGCCACCAGATGTAACCCCCTCACCCCCCACTCCACCCCCCACCCCACCCCCCACTCTGGCATGCACATACACACACAAATGCCCCCTGGCCTAGCTCCTGACCATCAGTGTGATAAAGTGTGTGTGTGTTTGCCCCTGAGCATGGCCTGCTGCCAGGCTTTGGAGTGTATGTGTGGGCATGTCTGTGCGTGCCCCCTGGCGTAATGACTGAGACCCTTGGTTTAATCAACCCACTCTGGCTTTCGGCCAATGGCTTTGATTGATACATTTTTACTGTACACAGACCTGATCTTCTCTCTGCCCTCCCACATATATATATTTTTTCTCTCTCGCTCTCTCTCTGCATAGCATTGCCTCAGTCTTCTACCATATCAGAGCTTACCTCCACAGTGAATGATTAACGTGCATTGAAGTTTTGTTGTTTCCCAATATGAAATGCCCTTTATCCCTTCCTCAACAAACTGCTACACAAACTCCTAGCACCTTTTCCTCAGCCATCTTAAATATTGAGTGAAGAGTGAATCTATGCCAGGGAATTTGGACTGATCTTAGGGCAACAAACACACAGAACCAAAACAAACGTAATTTGAGGCAAATTGGTCAATCTATGGATTAAGTTCCCATGTGATTACTTTCTCCACTACTGACCTGTCTTGGCATTCAAGCTTTTGTATCTGTCCATTCATAAGCAGGTCAACTACTTAACTCACTCTCTAATCGCTAAACCCCAGTCGATATACAGTCAGAACGATATGCTGTTAATAAGAACAAAAAATGCCATTATGTCTGGCCACCGTTGCAGACACACTCAGGGATCGGAATAGCCTCATCTTTTCAGATGGTGATGGTGGTAGGGGTGATTAGGTGAGGCTCGGTGCATTGGAAGAGCTCATGTTTTAGAATGGGAGGAGGAGGGGGTGGTTAAGTGAGGGAATAAAGAGAAGGATAGGGTACATTGGAGCCCAATGTTGATTTTCAGCACTGGGCTCCCTCCAGGTCCCCGGGGGCCGCTAACTAACTGAGCTGCCGTACCTTTGGCAGCAGACACATCCAGATGGTAGAAATCTGGAGCACTGGGATGGAGGGAGGGCTGGAGGGATGGAGTGAGAGAGGGATGGAGGAATGAAGGGAGAGGGAGGATAGAGAGATGGAAGGAGGGCTGTAGGGATGGCTGGAGAAGGGAGAGGTGGAGGGAGTGACATGGGGAGGGATAGATGGCTCAAGGGATAAATGGCTCAAGGGAGAGATGGATGGCAGGAGAATTTGGTAGAGGATGGATGGATGGAGGGCTAGAGGGAGGGATGAATGGTAGGAATCTGTGTGAACTGGGATGGAGGGATTGCTGTAGAGATGATGGAGGGAGGAAAGTAGGACAGGAGGGGTGGAAGTAGAGAGCGAGGGAAGGAAGGTGGCAGGTGACCGATGGCACATGAGACCCGCTGAGAAAAGCAAACGGCCGGAGGGGATGATCTTCTCTCCTCCTCCACTCTACCTTCTCCTCAGGGGCTGGACTGATATATGACTCACAGACCAGACACTGTCCATCTCTACCAGACGGAGGGAGGGACAGAGAGACACACACACACATAGAGAGAGAGAGAGAGAGAGAGAGAGAGAGAGAGAGAGAGAGAGAGAGAGAGAGAGAGAGAGAGAGAGAGAGAGAGAGAGAGAGAGAGAACGAGTGAGCCGCAGGATCATGGCAAAGGTTTCTGCCTCCCAGACCTCCCATCAGGAACAGAGCGGTTCAGGACGAAATCGTATTTGTCACTTTGATCCTCTGCCACTTATGCCACTGTCCCCTGGCACTGTCTATTTCACTCGTTCTTCTTTCCTCAACCTGTGTTTCTCCATCTGTCTCTCTCTCTCTCTTTCTTTCTCTCTCTCTCTCTCTCTCTCTCTTTCTTTCTCTCTCTCTGCCGCTCCAAACTAATCTGGCCCTGTCATAAAACACAAACCCTCTGTGTGAGCGATGACACGGCCACTGACTGCTCCTCCTGCTATTTTCATGCGCTCCACCACAAACACTTTAGCATGGCAATCTAAAAATACATAGCCGGAGGGGAATAACAATGAATTGCCTAACAAATCTGTTTCCTGTATGAAGCATCGGGTCCTTCCTGCATAGTGCGAGCTGTCATTAGTAATCTAGAAAGCCACATCCCAAATGGCACCCTATTCAATACATGGTATACTACTTTTGACCAGGACCCGTAGAAAGTAGTGCACTCTATAGGGAATAGGGTGCCATTTGGGACGCACTCTAGGGGATGTGTAAAAGTAAGTGTTAAGACTGACATGGATCTTATACAAGACATCTCTTCACATTCAAATGGGCAATCTGTATTAGGCTGTCGCCCGTCTCGCCTACTCCTTTTCAATCAATTGCCTTATGGGACACGTACTGTATCTACCTACCCGTCTGACAGGCAAGTTTCAATTTGCTCCAGACATCATTCAGCCATTAAGGATACATCGCTGGGAAGTTTAATTGCCATGATGGAGGATAGGGAAACCTCATCCTGCTTCAGAACTCTGTTACAGAGATGGGGCACAGCATGGCTGCTCGGCTACCCAGGTGGGTGGGTTTCATTAACTCAATGTGAAGGAAAGATGTAAGTTATACCTCATAAAATGTGAAGTGCTTTGAGACGTAGTGAAATAGCCAATTTAAATTCTGTTCAGTATAACTAGCATGCTGACACTGGACAAGGAAAGTCAGAATGCCGGGCTACAAACCACATTGAGTGATGTCAGCAACTGAGAACAGGAAGCATCAAATTAAACTTTATTCAAATGCATTTCAAAACATCAAGTATTCCTTACCTGTGACCAGGAAGGTGCAGCGCCCAGCCCCGGCCTCATTGTTGACATCACAGGTGTACTCCCCCCAGCCCTCGCGGTTGAGGCTTTTGACGGTGTACTCTGTCTCGTCGCTCTGGTCGAAATGTCCAGCGTGGAGCAGGCGGTTCCCCAGCCGCCACTCATAGCGCAACACCCGGGAAGGGTGGGCACGCAGGACCCGGCAGTTCATTACCACTGGCCGGCCCAGGCCCTGACGCATCTCTAACAACACAGGCTCCACCGACGGAGGGTCTGGGGCGGAGAGAGGAAGCTGTTAGACTAGTATAGGGTTAGGGTGAACCAGGGTGAATCACTGAGGGTCTCTGAAAGAAAAAGAAAGAGCGTTAATGATGAGAGATTGAGAGAAGTAGTCTTATTTAATATTTTATTTCACTGTGGGAGGGTCTTGGATGGGGAAGAAGAAAGACTGCACTGTAAAAAAGATCCTGTAAATTGTAAGTTACTGTAAGTTACTATAAGTTACTGTAAAAAAAAGAAACAGTATGTTGCATTACTTTACATTTAAAGAAACTTTGGTTTAACAGTACATTACTGCAAAGTGTATAGTAATGTACAGTTAAACCAACATTTCTTTGGAATTTACAGTAACATACTGTACCTTTTTCGACAGGTAACTGACTGCCAATAAGTTAGCAAAAACTTTTATTTGCAACAGTGCAGGGCTAGAAGGTGCAGTACCATCTCTCATTCTACCTTTTCGAGAATCAGACTTAGAAGGGTTTGGGAGGGACACAGAGAGATGGATCGGAAGAGGAGACACTTGGGAAGGAAAGGAGAAAAACTCTCAGAGTTAGACCAGGGACCTAGGAGAGCTAGACAGCGAGAGAGGGGGGAGGTATATCTGTGTCATTTACTCAGATCACTGTGGGAGGGTACGGGAATGACACAAACCACTCAAGATCGCTTCGAGGAAAGCTAGTTTTCCACAAGGGAGCTTTGTACTCTCGTCCTCAAAGTACACTTCGAGACCCAAAGATGGAAGGTATGTGAGGGATAAAGTGTGAGAGAGAGAGATACAGTGGGGAGAACAAGTATTTGATACACTGCCGATTTTGCAGGTTTTCCTACTTACAAAGCATGTAAAGGTCTGTAATTTTTATCATAGGTACACGTAAACTGTGAGAGACAGAATCTAAAACAAAAATCCAGATAATCACATTGTATGATTTTTAAGTAATTAATTTGCATTTTATTGCATGACATAAGATTTTGATACATCAGAAAAGCAGAACTTAATATTTGGTACAGAAACCTTTGTTTGCAATTACAGAGATCATACGTTTCCTGTAGTTCTAGACCAGGTTTGCACACACTGCAGCAGGGATTTTGGCCCACTCCTCCATACAGACCTCCAGATCCTTCAGGTTTCGGGGCTGTCACTGGGCAATACTGACTTTCAGCTCCCTCCAAAGATTTTCTATTGGGTTCAGGTCTGGAGACTGGCTAGGCCACTCCAGGACCTTGAGATGCTTCTTACGGAGCCACTCCTTAGTTGCCCTGGCTGTGTGTTTCGGATTGTTGTCATGCTGGAAGACCCAGCCACGACCCATCTTCAATGCTCTTACTGAGGGAAGGAGGTTGTTGGCCAAGATCTCGCGATCCATGGCCCCATCCATCCTTCCCTCAATATGGTGTAGTCGTCCTGTCCCTTTTGCAGAAAAGCATCCCCAAAGAATGTTTCCACCTCCATGCTTCACAGTTGGGATGGTGTTCTTGGGGTTGTACTCATCCTTCTCCTTCCTCCAAACACAGCGAGTGGAGTTTAGACCAAAAAGCTCTATTTTTGTCACATCAGACCACATGACCTTCTCCCATTCCTCCTCTGGATCATCCAGATGGTCATTGGCAAACTTCAGACGGGCCTCGACATGCGCTGGCTTGAGCAGGGGGACCTTGCGTGCGCTGCAGGATTTTAATTCATGACGGCGTAGTGTGTTACTAATGGTTTTCCTTGAGACTGTGGTCCCAGCTCTCTTCAGGTCATTGACCAGGTCCTGCCGTGTAGGTCTGGGCTGATCCCTCACCTTCCTCGTGATTATTGATGCCCCACGGGGTGAGATCTTGCTTGGTCTTGGCCATTGTGGAGAGGTTGGAGTCTGTTTGATTGAGTGTTTGGACAGGTGTCTTTTATACAGGTAACGAGTTCAAACAGGTGCAGTTAATACAGGTATTGAGTGGAGAACAGGAGGGCTTCTTAAAGAAAAACAAACAGGTCTGTGAGAGCCGGAATTCTGGTTGGTAGGTGATCAAATACTTATGTTGTGCAATAAAATGCAAATTAATTACTTAAAAATCATCCAATGTGATTTTCTGGATTTTTGTTTCACAGTTGAAGTGTACCTATGATAAAAAATTACAGACCTCTACATGCTTTGTAAGTAGGACAACCTGAACAATTGGCAGTGTATCACATACTTCTCTCCACTGTATATAGAGATAAAAAGTGACAGAGAAAGAGAGAGAGGCACAGCAAAAGAGAGAGAAAGAAAAACATTGAGAGAGAGAGTGAGAAAGGGGAAGAGGAAACTGAGGTAACAGAGTGGACTGGATGTTACTTCAGCTAAAAGCACAATTTATGTTAAAAAATTAGATTTAGTTGACTCAATTAAAGAGTATCAAAAAACACTTAGGAAACCAGCTGACAATAATTAGCATATCGTAATGTCAATACTCTTCACTGATGGATGAGAAACCAAGAATAACAACAACTCATTAAATCAATACAAAGTATTAAATTATTATAAATTATTATAAATGTCTAAAACAGAATATGTCATGCGTAATCTGAATCTGGTGACTGAGATGACAAACTGCATCTGAAGAATCTCCAAAATGGGGAGAAGTATATGAATTAATGAATAATCTATTTGAGAATGAGACAGGCTGCGTCTCCTCTTCCACCAGACCAGACCTCTTCATGTTAATAATTCACCCAGACATATCCATTCAAGGTAAGAGTCTGATTCTGCCCACGGCCCTGGTTGGTAGGTATTACAATCCAATCAGGAGAGCTGTGTGTGTGTGTGTGTGTGTGTGTCTGTGTGTGTGTGTGTGTATGTGTGTGTCTGTATGTGTGTGTATGTGTGTGTGAGAAAGAGAAACAGAGTGTGTGTGTGTGTGTGTGTGTGTGTGTGTGTGTGTGTGTGTGTGTGTGTGTGTGTGTGTGTGTGTGTGTGTGTGTGTGTGTGTGTGTGTGTGTGTGTGAGAAAGAGAAACAGAGTGTGTGTGTGTGTGTGTGTGTGTCTGTATGTGTGTGTATGTGTGTGTGTGTGTGAGAAAGAGAATCAGAGTGTGTGTGTGTGAGAAAGAGAATCAGAGTGTGTGTGTGTGTGTGTGTGTGTGCGCGCGTGCGTGCGTGAGGTGAGAGAGGCGTGTGTGTGTGTTAAGTATGTTCATTTGTGTGGGAGGTGTTGTAAGCAAGTGTGTGTGTGGTTTTGACTAAATACATTCTCTCCTAATGATGCTCTGACTTGACAATCTTCACGCTCTCTATACAGATGTTTGACAGAAGTCACAGTGGGGTTTTAAAACAACACACAGAGAGAGGAGAGAAAAAGAGAATTACACACAAGAGGCTTAATTGCCCAGAATTAGCATATGCCACAGTGTAGAGTACAGCAGCTGTGCTGGTGTTTCTGTGTTGTTACTGTGGTGTTGCTGTTGTGTGTAGCAATTGCTCTGGGTCAGAGGTAGAGGAAGGGAGAGCTGAAACAGCAACATGAGGGCTGAAGACGGTAATCCAAAAGGACATTTGGTTCGCGTGCCCCCAAGCCCTGGTCATTAGCCTCTCAGAACCAAGGTTTTAATGAATGACTTATATGATAAATTAAACAAAGAACCAGGATAAGGACTAGCTGCCTGCAAGGTACGAATGTAAATATAATAACCTCACAAAGGATTATATGAACGAAAAAGAGGGAACACATTTTATTGTGGTTGTTAAAAGAATAGAGCAGCATATGTAGTCTGGTGTTACTATGTGTGTGTGTGTGTGTTTTAACTATACTTATGGGGACCATAAGTCCCCACAATAATAGTAAACTAACAAAAATATGACCAACTGGGGACATTTTGTTAGTCCCCACAAGGTCAATTGCCATTTCTAGGGGGCTTAGGGTTAAGGTTAGAATTAGTGTTAGCGTTAGAATTAGGTTTAGTAGTTAGGGTTAGGTTTAGGAGTTAGGGTTAGGTTAAGGGTTAGGAGCTAGGGTTAGGTTTTGGGGTTAAGGTTAGGCTTAAGGTTAAGGTTAGGGGTGTGTTTGTGTGTGTGTGTGTGTGTGTGCACGGATGAGACTCCTTTTTATCTTGGCTCAATGAAAACAGGAAACAGCAAACCACTCCTTCCTTCATTGAAGCAGGCCTGTGCTTTTACCAAGCGAAACAACTAGCACCGTCTGAAAGGTTGGAGTCTGAACCGAAACTCCACTTATAACATTACAATTGTAGGCTTGTGTGGAACGACTGCGAATCAGGCACTATGCTCCTCAGACTCGCTGAGTGGCACTAGACCAAATTACAGTAAGTGCAGTTCAATTTCACACAGAAAGACAAATAAATACAGAAGCCTTGGCAAGTTGAAGAAAAAAAACTTAAGGGAACGTCTTTTAACTACACAGGCTTTACGGCCTTATCCCTCCAGTATTTCTCCAGTGGAAACGCAGTTTGGTAAACTGTGTGCTTCGTGTAACAGTAAGGGTTGATGGTAAGGTAGTGAGGGCGACTTGCTGCAATGTCCCTGTTTTGGGGAGAGTGTGCGTGGGTGTGTGTTTGGAGTGCGTGTGTGTACATTTAAACTTTAGTCATTTAGCATGCGTGCGTGTGTGTGTGTATCGCAGGTTTGAGGACTAACCATGGAGCTCAGTAGTAATCCATCATCAGTCAGTGGGTAGTGTGTGTGACTGTAATGAGTGTTCTTCCATACCGATCTCGACAAACCATTTCTGCATGGATCTCGCTTTGTGAACAGGGGCATTGTCATGCTGAAACAGGAAAGGGCCTTCCCCAAACTGTTGCCACAAAGTTGGAAGCACAAAATAGTCTAGAATGTCATTCTATATGCTGTAGCGTTAAGATTTCCCTTCACTGGAACTAAGGGGCCAGAACCATGAAAAGCAGCCGCAGACCATTATTCCTCCTCCATCAAACATTACAGTTAGCACTATGCATTCGGGCAGATTTGTCAGTTGGACTGCCAGATGGTGAAGCGTGATTCATCACTCCAGAGAACGCATTTCAACTGCTCCAGAGTCCAACGGCAGTGAGATTTACACCACTACAGCCGATACTTGGCATTGCGCATGGTGAGCTTAGGCTTGTGTGCGGCTGTTCGGCCATGGAAACCCATTTCATGAAGCTCCCAACGAACAGTTTTTGTACTGATGTTGCTTCCAGAGGCAGATTGGAACTCCATCCTGAGGGTTGCAACCGGGGACAGACGATTTTTACGTGCTACGCGCTTCAGCACTCTGCGGTCCCATTCTGTGAGCTTGTGTGGCCTACCACTTCGCTTCTGAGCCGTTGTTGCTCCTAGATGTTTCCAATTCACAATAACCGCAATTGGAATTGACTGGGGCAGCTCTAGCAGGGCAGAAATTTGATGAACTGACTTGTTGGAAAGGTGGCATCCTATGATGTTGCCACATTGAAAATCATTGAGCTCTTCAGTAAGGCCATTCTACTGCCAATGTTTGTCTATGGAGCTTGCATGGCTGTGTGCTCAATTTTATACACCTGTCAGCAATGGGTGTGGTTGAAATAGCCGAATCCTCTAACTTGAAGGGGTGTAAACATACTTTTGTATATATAGTGAATGTCACCGGTTTCACAAGGGGAAAACATCAGCGTTTGGATGTAATTTCCCTATAGATTCCCATATAGACTCCGCAACATGCTCCATTAGAGTAAGGATATACAGTATTCAGACCCCTTCCCTTTTTCCACATTTTAATATGTTACAGCCTTATTCTAAAATGTATTAAATAAAAACAAATCCTCATCAATCTACACACAATACCCCCATAAATGACAAAGCGAAAACAGGTTTTTAGAAATGTTTGCAAAAAAAAAATATACATATATATCCTAGTTACGTAAGTATTCAGACCCTTTGCTACGAGACTAGAAATTGAGCTCAGGTGCATCCTGTTTCCATTGATTATCCTTGAGATATTTCTACAACTTGACTGGAGTCCACCTGTGGTGAAATTAATTTGATTGGACATTATTTGGAAAGACACACAACTGTCTATAAGGTCCCACAGTTGACAGTGCATGTCAGACCAAAACCAAGCCAAGAGGTCAAAGGATTTTTCCGTAGAGCTCCGAGACTGGATTGTGTCGAGGCACAGATCTGGGGAAGGGCACCAAAAAAATGTCTGCAGCATTGAATGTCCCCAGGAACACAATGGCCTCCATCCTTCTTAAATGGAAGCAGTTTGGAACCACCAAAACTCTTCCTAGAGCTGTCCGCCCGGCCAAACTGAGCAATCGGGGGAGAAGGGCTTTGTTCAAGGAGGTGACCAAGAAACCGATGGTCACTCTGATAGAGCTCCAGAGTTCTTCTGCAGAGATTTGAGAACCTTCCAGAAGGACAAAGGGTCTGAATACTTTCCGAATGCACTCTACATCATAAATATACACTCACCTACATATTTATTTGGACAGGGATTCAAATTTTTCTATACCCCAGCATTTTGGATTTGAGATTAAATGTTTCATGTGAGGCGACAGTACAGAATGTTCAGTACTTGAGTGTATTTTTATACATGTCTGTTTTTGAGTTTAGAAATGTGCAAATAAATACGTAGAGCAGTGTACATAAACCCAGTGGACACATGGATGTATGTGTTTGTATGTGTGTATGTGTGTGTTTGCATCCATGTTGTAAGGGACACTGTATGTCACTGGTTCAGGGAAAAGCTTGGCATTCAGATTTAATTTCCCTCGACTCAGACTTCTGATGCTTCCATCAGGGAGTGACACAAAGTAGACACTAACCAGCGGGCACACAGACACACTCACTGCTGGATGTGTGTGTGTGTGTGTGTGTATGTGTGTTTAACCATGTGCTATGTTGTTAGGCAGACTCCATTCCCTTTGTGTGTTAGGGTTCAAGGTTCACCAGTTCTCCCCATGTGGCACAGCCAACAGCCTATTCTTGTCTCTCTCAATCTTGCTCTCCCTCCCTCTCTCCCCACCCCCCATCCTATGGGTGTTGCCTCTCCTTCATTGCTCAGTATAACTGGTGTGCTATTGGATCTCCCCCCACCACCACCACATGGGTACAACACAGATTTACGTCTATTCCTCACCGTTCGAAGCCAATGAGCCAATACAGTACCATACGTGTCACGTGTTTCCTCACTGCATTGACTTTCCACAGCCTACAGGGAAACACGCAGGCAACACCTGAAAATATAGACCTTTTACCTAAAGAGAACTCAAGCGTTCTTATGCGTGTCACCTTTGGAAATCCATCGTGTTTTGATATTGCATTCTGATACAGGACCTAACAGTCATTAGCTAGTCAAACTGATGGCATATTTAATGATGAATGCGATTGAACTGTTTATAAAGAGTCTTCATACTGTTGAATAATGCAGACGACAATGCTGCGTCGCTTGAACGCACCCCTCTTAGCTGCTTCCACTAAGGCCAGAGATAAATGAAATAATGAACTTCCAACAGCAGGGTCTGCATTACCATATTGTTATTCAACTTTTAGCAGTGCTGGGCAAAGTACCCAATTGTCGTACTTGAGTAAAAGTAAAGATATCTTAATGGAAAGTTACTCAAGTAAAAGTGAAAGTCACCCAGTAAAATACTACTTGAGTAAAAGTCTAAAAGTATTCGGTTCTAAATATACTTACGTATCAAAAGTAAACGTAATTGCTAAAATATACTTAAGTATCAAGAGTAAAAGTATAAACCATTTCAAATTCCTTATATTAAGCACCATTTTTATTTATTTTTTATTTACAGATAGCCATGGCCAATTTCAACACTCAGACATAATTTACAAGCGAAGCACGTGTATTTAGTGAGCCCGCCAGATCTAAGGCAGTAGGGATGACCAGGGATATTCTCTTGAGAAGTGCGTGAATTGGACCATTTTCCTGTCCTGCTAAGCATTGAAAATGTAACGAGGGTGTTTGGGTGTCAGGGAAAATGTATGGCGTAAAAGCACATGATTTTCTTTAGGAATGTAGTGAAGTAAAAGTATAAGTTATCAAAAATATAAATAGTAAAGTACAGATACCCCAGAAAACTACTTAAGTAGTACTTCAAAGTATTTTTACTTAAGTACTTTACACCACTGTGTCACATCCTGACCATAGTTCCTTTTTTATGTCTCTCTTTTAGTTTGTTCAGGGCGTGAGTTGGGGTGGGCATTCTATGTTTTGTGTTCTATGTTTTCTATTTCTATGTGTTTGGCCTGGTATGGTTCCCAATCAGAGGCAGCTGGCAATCGTTGTCTCTGATTGAGAACCATACTTAGGCAGCCTGTTTTCTCACTATGGGTGGTGGGTAGTTATTTTCTGTTTAGTGTTTTTGTTGCACCTTGCAGAACTGTTCGATTGTCGGTTTGATGTTTTTGTTTGAGTATTCATCTTTATTAAAAGTATTATAAATATGTACAACGCTGCACTTTGGTCCTCTTCTCCTGACGACAATCGTTACACACTGACTATAGAGAGGGATAATCTATTACCTAAAAAGTATCAAATGTATGCTAATCAATGTGGTAGTTTCATAGAATCACTAATGGATTTACCTCCGTCATCAACTCGGATGTATAAATCTGAAGCATCCGGTTGGTGTTTCCATTCACTACCAAATATGGTGATAAGAGGAAGCCTGTGGCTGGCAGTGGGAGAGATGGATTTTGGATAACATTCTGCTAATTTTGTCATCGATGAAACATGTTCATCTCCATTCAGTTTTCTGTTTCCAACACTAGAACCTGGTTTCCAAAACTAGAAACATGTAACAAACAGAGCGGACTGTGTTTTGTAGACTATACCTTTTGACAAAGTTTTTTAAAATTGCGTTGTTTAGAAGGAGTGCAAGGGTGAAATGAGTTATTGTACACGCACACTTCACAGAATAGTCCTTCCCTAATGGAAATATTCAAATACATACTAGAAAGCGCCAATAGGATCTCACTAGCTCGTGCTTGGCTCTGCCCACCTCCACTACGATTAATTTGCTCCCATTGGAAACAACACTGGTCTATGTTGGCTTAGCTATAAAAATCGTAAGAGATTACTCTATCCCAGCCTCATGTTTACAACCAACACAGTCGCTGACCTTTGCTGCTGCCGCAACGCCATTCGTTCAACGCGGCTGATCAATTCAATATTGTTCTATAAAAATGGTCATATTCAAATTTCAGGCCCCAAATGTAGTGTTGTAGTTAGGCCTCGTTATGTAATGTCATGTGTGGAGATTAATTTGGCGTTAGTAAGTGTGCCGTTAGTTTAGGGGGTGATAGTGATTCATATTAGAGTGTCGCCCCCGGGAGCTGTCGTACTCGCCTTTATTGATGCAGAAAAGAAAATTAATTAAAAACAATAATCGTATAATTCCGTGCATTTTTCTCCGACAACAGTCTCTTTATCCCACTCTTTTGATGTATGTCAGTTAGAGCTGCTGCTCCGCTCGGGGCAAGAATCACACAATAGCAGCGGCGTAACGTGGTGGGGAGGAGAGGATGTGAGAGACAGCAGCATGGGGACATGCAGCTGCGTTTACACTGCTCAGGGGCTGAGAGGAGAGAGAGGGAGAGAGAGAGAGAGAGAGAGAGAGAGCGAGAGAGAGAGAGAAATGAGAGAGAGAGGACTCAATTGTTCTAATCCTGACAGACAGCCACCACCGTCCAGCCAGGATACCTCTTTATCCCTCTCTCTTTTTTCTCTCTCTATCCCTCTCTTCATACACTCAGGGATTCACCGAGTTAGTTTTAATAAGAACATTAGAGTTTCACAGCTGGAGATATGATTTCTGCCCTTGCTTTGCGTTTCTATTAGAGCCAACACATATTTCCTGGATGTGGCATCGAGACGAGGCCTCCCAATCCTTCCCTTCCTCCCCTTCTGGCTCAACCAGCTAGCCGAGCAGCAAACAGATGCAGGTTTTTACATATCAAAGCTGTCGACTGGGCCCCGCTTGACGCCTTCCTTCACGCCTCTAATGCTCTTTGCTTCAGAGGACTGTACCTCGGCCCCTTGATCGAGTTACTAAACACGACGGCTTTGCAGATGGCACGCCACCAAGGCATGCTGCTGCTCGCTCTCTTCCTCGCTCACGCTGGGGTCTGGAAACGCAGGCGAGAAAAACATCTCAGAGGGTTTGGGTTGCTCTCATGTGGCGGGAGACAGGCCAAGAGAGAGAGAAGGAAGAAAGGAGAGGGAGAGGGAGAGAGAGATGGGGAGTGAAAGTGTCTGTACCACAGTAACATCTAAGACAGTACAGTATAAAGATAGGCAGGAACTGCTTCTCCAATAGAAATCTTCGTTCACACTTGTAGGTGATGTAATGGCGACATTGCCTAGCTAAGATCATGCGCAGAAACACGTCATCGGGTTCAACGGTCGTCTCGCACTGAACTGCGCATGTGCAGGCTGTCAAATCAAAGTTGTTTTTGGTGAAAATGAAAACGTGTCAGTTTCTCACTTTCACACGGTTGGAATAATAACAACTACTGTACTTTTAAGACACTGACTCCAATCTAGATTGTGCCTTTAGATTTTGAGAAAATCATCCACTAAGGAAGAATTTTTCACTTCTCTAATGATTGTGGGCGATTAGAACTGGCTCGCAGTCAGCATTCTAATTCATCCCAAAGGTGTTCGATGGGGTTGAGGTCAGGGCTCTGTGCAGGCCAGTCAAGTTCTTCCATACCGACCTCAACAAACCATTTCTGTATGAACCTCGCTTTGTGCATGGGGCAATTGTCATGCTTAAACAGGAAAGTGCCTTCCACAAACTGTGGCACTAAGTTGGAAGCACAGAGTTGTCTAGATGCTTGGTCATGAAAACCCATTTCACGAAGCTCCCGATGAACAGTTATTGTGCTGACATTGCTTTCAGAGGCAGCTTGGAACCTCGTAGTGGGTGTTGTAAATGAGAACAGGCGATTTTTTCGCACTACGCATGTCAGCTCTCGCCGGTCCCATTCTGTAAGCTTTTGTGGCCTACCACTTCGCGGCTGAGTGATTGTTGCTCCTAGACGTTTCCACTTCACAATAAAAACATTTACTAGCAGGGCAGAAATTTAACTAACTGACTTGTTGGAAAGGTGGCATCCTATGACAATGCCACGTTGAAATTCCCAGAGCTCTTCAGTAAGGCAATTCTACTGCCAATGTTTGCCTTTGGAGATTGCATGCGGTGTGCTCGATTTTATACACCTGTCATTAACCAGTGGCTGAAATAACCGAAACCACTAATTTGAAGGGGTGTCCACATACTTTTGTATATATTGTGTATTTGAAACCACACTGAATACACAACAGAAATAATAGTACAGAACAATTACAATCGAGCTGGATACAATGCATACTATGTACTGTACCTATAGAACAATGACCCTCTCCTCCCATGTCTGTAAAAATGTGCCCCTCATCTCACATGTGTTAAAAAAAAAACATTTGCAATTTTGACAGTAACCCTCCTTTTCAATTTCTACACATAGCAAGCAAAGTGTTTGTGATGTCCAACCTACATGGGTAGTTGGTGAGTCAGACAGTTTTCATGCATCTAATTTCTATTCTGCCGCATATTTCTCAGCGGAGCCGGTGGCAGCCTGCCTCACCACATCAGCAAAGCTACCACCTTGTCCTCGACTGACGAAACACCTTCACAGGTGGAAGCTAGGACGCTATTTCCCTAGCAGCCTTCCAGTCCCGACAGAGCCCTTCTCTGCCCGGCCCGACAATGACAGTGGCCTTGCTCCTCCTCTTCCTCCCTCGAGAATTAGTGATAGTTTCTATAGTTAGAGTGCCAGCCCTCCTTCTCCTCGTCCTCCACTCCCAGAAAACCAAGCTGACAACTGCCAGGGACCAAGCAGCACTCGTGAGAGCGACGCCCCTTCTCTAAACACTGGCAAGCAGACAAGTGACGAGACAGATTGCGTGGAGTCCGAGTTCCAATGTGTAGGCCTAATATAAATAGCCTCCAGATAAATACTGTATAGGGTATATAGCTATAGCTAGCCCAGTAGTCTAGACTGCATTGTCTGCATAATATAAACAATCCCTAGTAAGCTATTGTTTTGACGCTGGACTGATTGTATTATTTACCATTAATAGACTGGTTTTACACAGCACAAACGTTATATCTAAACTGCGAGAGAGGTAGGCCTACAGGACAGTTGTATATTCTGTTTGAATTTCCCAATTGAATTATTGAACAAGTAAATACGTTATTGTCGCCAGTCAGCATTCTAAATAGCAGCATTGCGACACCGTAAGCCTATAGCTTCGTGAAACATAAACAGTAGGATAAAATGACCACCAAATAAAAATAAACATGTATCCATTGAAGCAAAGCTATAGGCTACTGCAAGCACTAGCGCCACATAATCTGATAGTCTATCGATAGTCGGACGCGTAGAAGTAACAATTTCAGAACCATGGACAGCGATCGGTAGTCTATACTTTGTGAGTAGCTGACGCATTCGTTTCTTTGGGGTTCAGAGAAACCGCGCTGTGCCAGTGTATTTAGTACTCTGTGACTGGTAAAAAGGGCCATGAAAACACACACTGATATGATGATTGATTTATCAATGCTTAACCTCTAATAACTGGCTTCACTATAAACACTGCTTTGGGATGTTGGTGCCGAAGAATATAGTTGTCTGCCAAGATATCACTCATTGAACCTAAACGTGTGTGTGTGTGTGTGTGTGTGTGTGTGTGTGTAAGCGGTGACTTCAGACATGTATTGTAGTCCTAATCTTTACTTGACTGATTCCTGGCCTCCTCTCTCCATCCACTTCAGCTCTATCCATGTCAGACCTCCATCAGTGTATCACTAAAACCTCTTAAAGCCACCCTTATCCACCTTTACTGGTCACCATGGAAACGTGGGGACACACCTACTCAACATAGCTTTTAGACCAGTAGGTCTGTGCAGCCTCAGGATGTATCCCAAATGGCATCCTAAGCCCTACACCCTTAGGAAAAAGGGTTCCAAAATGGTTATTTGCAAGGCAAAGGGTTCTAGCTAGCAGCAAAAAGGGTTCCCTATATGGAGACAAACCAAAGAACCATATGGTTCTACTTAGCACCTTTTTTTCCCCTGAATATTCTTTCCCTCACCCCTGAAAGTGGCCTGAGTTTTCTTCAAATGCCATTGAACTGGTTGTTCAAAGGTTACTGCTACTCAAGGGAAAATAAACATGTTGTTGTTTCTAGTTTTACTTTGACTCTGAGTGAAGATGGATCTTCAGGGCAGAGGAATACTTTTCATTGAGAGACTATTTCTTTAGTCACTTAGGATGTAACAGGGGAAACGGTATAGAGACACCGATTATATTCAGTTACTGGCACAGGTCATTTGAACGTATTAGCCGTCGGTGTGACTCACGTAATAATATGGAGGGAAGATGATTAATTCAGGAGGAGGATAGTTCCATTTACCATCTTATTAGCTCGGTGAGTTTGTGTTCCGTGGTGAACATTATTCTTATCGAAATGGCTTTGGAGATAGATCAGAGCATTTTGTTTTAATATACGGAACCTTTTATGTAACTGTATGCAGACGGAGGACATATTGTCTTTATTCATATCCTCATAGAGGAACTATATTCAACCTTTCCCTTGGTATGGGCAAATCTTATTAGGGTAGTTTAATCTCTGTTCTACCTGCATGTTTTCCTGATGAAGGGAAGCAACATGGCACGCTTCCTCTCCTGCAAGCACAGGCAAGCCTGCCTAACAGATATTTTCACGAATGCAGTTGATTGCGGAGGGATGCTAAAAAGCTTCTGGACAGGCCTTTGAGTTAGTGCCCGCATGTTTATCTTGTTTGCTGCTATTCCAGATCTAATTGTGCTACCCTAAAACCAAACGGGAGTCTCGCCGTCGCTGCTTTACGATGCGAAGGGCAGGCTGGATTATCATGACCTATCGCTCCCGGTAGGAGTAAATTGATCTCGGCCGAGAGAAGAAGAATGGAGGGAAGAGGAGCTGCATCCGTTCATGTCCTCCACTGAGAGTGCAGGAGTGGGCCAGACTAGGCAGGCATTCACAGTGGTGGGAAAAGTACCCAATTGTCATACTTGAGTAGAAGGTTACTCAAGTAAAAGTGAAAGTCACTCAGCAAAGTACTACTTGAGTAAAAGTCTAAAAGTATTTGGTTCTAAATATACCTAAGTATCAAAAGTAAATGGAATTGGTAAAATATTCTTAAGTACCAAAAGTAAAAGTATAAATCATTTCAAATTCCTCATATTAAGCAAAGCAGATGGCACCATTTTCTTGTTTTTAAAATGTACAGATTGCCGGGGGTACACTTCAACACTCAGACATCATTTACAAATGATGCATGTGTGTTTAGTGATTCTGCCAGATCAGAGGCAGTAGACATGACCACAGAAGTTCTCTTGATAAGTGTGTGAATTGGACCCTTTTCCTGTCCTGCTAAGCACTCAACATGTAACGAGTACTTTTGGGTGTCAGGGAAAATGAACGGAGTAAAAAGTACATTATTTTCTTTAGGAATGTAGTGAAGTAAAAGTAAAAGTTGTCAAAAATATAAATAGTAAAGTAAAGTACAGATACCCCAAAACACTACTTAAGTAGTGCTTTAAAGTGTGTTTACTTAAGTACTTTACACCACTGGGCATTCAGAATGTGTGATGGACTCTTATGAAGAGGGATCTTTTTTCTTTTTTTCCCTTTATTTAACTAGAAAAGTCAGTTAAGAACAAATTCTTATTTTCAATGACGGCCTAGGAACAGTGGGTCAACTGCCTTGTTCAGGGGCAGAAACGACAGATTTTTACCTTGTCAACTCGGGGATTCAATCTTGCAACCTTTCGGTTACAAGTTCAAAGCTCTAACCACTAGGTTACCTGCCGCCTGTCGTGGTAATTTCCTATATTACTAAATGATGAGAGAGCAGTCAACATACCAGTCAGAGTTATACTTAAGAAGTCCATCTTTAATTATATGAGCTTCACCATAGCCCTTTGACTCTCAGATCAATTCAGTGTCTATAAATGAATTAATTACAAAATAATACTTAGTATCTTTTATAGCCAAGATACACCCCTCTCAACTCACATGGCGAACCACCGATCTTAGGAACTTCACAAAGGGACTTTTACTTGAGAGAGAGGAGTATCCCATAGCCAGATAGCATTAGCTATAAATTATCGCTCCGTTTGGTCTCTTAGACGAGGTTCTACTTCTCGTTCTTGGTACTTCATAGTACCAAAACATTACCTCATCCAATGGCATATATCAATTGTAAATTCTAGACACTCCCATCTCAAATACACCCCCTCCTGGACAAGCTCACGGAGGGGAGTGGGGCTCTAGTTCATATACTAGGTCAAGATTCATGCAACATCAGAGGGTAATACAATGGTTCCAGAAACTGCCATACTCCTCCTCCCAATGGGAAAAGGAGGGAGTGACTGGAGAACAGACATGGTGGAGCCCTTCACATGGTTTAGGAATAGTTACAGACACATTCAAATATGAAGAAAATGTTCAAACCTGACTTCTCCCTTTCTAATATTCTGCATATTACCAGACATGTAAAATACAATCCTGACCTCTCCCCTCTCTGGGCCCCACGTGACTTTTCCCTAGAGAAGAAAGGAAAATACAACTGCCAACAGTATAGTCCAAAAGAAGACATTCTAATGACAAGTATAAAGTAAATAAAACATCTTATTTATCTATGTTACCTAACTAATTCTGATTCAGCTACGACACGCCCCTCCAATTGAACCACCTGAGTGAACTACAGGGAATTGATTCTAGCTCAGCACCAACACACCTAATTAGAAACGGGGCTACATGACTTTTCAGAATATGCTGTATTCAACTTAAGATCTGCTTCTTCCCACAACATTGCATTGGAGATGCTGTGAGGCACAATATTCACCTTAACTCTCTTTTCCTCCCCACACATTGCATTGCAGCTGCCCGTGTGTGAGGCATGGGGATCTACAGTGTTGTTGTAGAGCAGGGTTCCCCAAAAGGCAGCCCGTGGGCAGTGATTTTATTTCTCCCCCAAAGTTTTCTGAGCCAAAAATAAATAAAGTATTCCGACCCCTTCCCTTTTTACATATTTTTTTTTAACGTTACAGCCTTATTCTAAATTGGATTAAATATTTTTTTTCCTCATCAATCTAAACACAATACCCCATAATGACAAAGTGAAAACTGTTTTTAGATTCTTTTTTTTTTTTAAATACAGAAATACATTATTTACATAAGTATTCAGACCTTTTGCTATGGGACTCTAAATTGAGCTCAGGTGCATCCTGTTTCCATTGATCATCCTTGAGATATTTCTACGACTTGATTGGAGCCCACCTGTGGTAAATTCAATTGATTGGACATGATTTGGAAAGACACACACCTGTCTATGTAAGGGAGGTGACCAAGAACCTGATGGTCACTGACAGCGCTCCAGAGTTCCTCTGTGGATATGGGAGAACCTTGCAGAAGGACAACCATCTCTGCAAAACTCCACCAATCAGGCCTCTATGGTAGAGTGGCCAGACGGAAACCACTCCTCAGGAAAAGGCACATGACAGCCCGCTTGGATTTTGCCAAAAAGCACCTAAAGGACTCTCAGACCATGAGAAATGAAAACTAAGATCGAACTCTTTGGCCTGAATGCCAAGCGTCACGTATGGAGGAAACCTGGCAACATCCCTATGGTGAAGCATGGTGGTGGCATAATCATGCTGTGGGGATGTTTTTCAGCAGAAGGGACTGGGAGACTAGTCAGGATTGTTTTGGCACACAGCCAAAACAACACAGGAGTGGCTTCCGGACAAGTCTCTGAATATCCTTGAGTGTCCCAGCCAGAGCTTGGACTTGAACCCAATTGAACATCTCTGGAGAGACCTAAAAATAGCTGTGCTGCGATGCTTCCCATCCAACCAATCTGCAGAGAAGAATGGGAGAAACTCCCCAAATGCAGGTGTGCCAAGCTTATAGCGTCATACGCAAGTAGACTCGAGGCTGTAATCGCTGCCAAAGGTGCTTCAACAAAGCACTGAGTAAAGTGAATACTTATGTACTTATGTGATTTTTTTCTCCCTTTTTTTATATTTATACATTTGCTAAAATTGATAAAAACTGTTTTTGCTTCATCATTATGGGGTATTGTGTGTAGATTGATGAGAAAAAACAAAACAATTTGCTCAATTTTAGAACAAGGCTGTAACATTACAAAATGTGGAAAAAGTCAAGGGGGTCTGAATACTTTCCGAATGCAATGTAGACTGAACAAATATATATAAACGTATCATGTAAAGTGTATGT
Source organism: Oncorhynchus mykiss (assembly GCF_057628025.1). Taxonomy (NCBI): domain Eukaryota; kingdom Metazoa; phylum Chordata; class Actinopteri; order Salmoniformes; family Salmonidae; genus Oncorhynchus; species Oncorhynchus mykiss. Next base: position 35,529,399 of record NC_143029.1, on the reverse strand, counting down.
CAAAAGCAGACCTATTTTGGTTGGTCACCCTGAAAAAATTGTCTTTCAACTCGCCAGATTGAACCCGCTTTTTATTGTCACTCTGAGAATAATAATTCCAGATGCAAAATCCGTGTCACTCCACACGGCCAACCTTTTTTCATTTGGAAACATATTCTGTTATATTTTATTCTGTAATATTACATTGTTTTTTTTACTATAAATTGTGTGTTTTTACTGTGATAAGTGCTAAATTAATAAAAGCCATAGGCTTCTACAATCAAGCGCCACTGCTGAGGTTAATGCCTTTTTGATGATTGTGTTCAACAAGATACTATAACCAGTTGATATTGTGGTTTCAATAAATACATTTTAAATGGCACTTGTTAGTTTTTTTGACTAAATTAGCAATTAGGATATATTTGTAATGGTTAGGATAAATTAGGCATTGTTGCGCACTTTTGACATATAGATAAATGCACACATTTCTTTCTGGCCAGGTGTTCTAAAAATAGTTGTGTTCAGTTCATAAATATGGATTCCCCCTGTGAAGATATATTTTTTTGCAACCTCACTTTCAGACAGGCAGGCGCCCATCCACACACACACGCACACACACTTGCACACGCACATACACAGCAGGCTTCAGAACAGCCCCTTAGCTACAGTATAGTACTGTACTCCATTCCATTGAAACCCCACTCCTCCTAAAGATATGACATTCTAAGATGGCTTAACGGCTAATTAGCAGAAGGCTAATTTATTCCCGCTAGTATTCATTTTGTATTCATTAATGTAGATTTGAATGGAATATTTAAAATCAAAGACTGGGATTCAAAGCAGTGTTACTCATTCAGAGATGGAAGTTTTTCAGGAGAAAGGAGAAAAAAAGAACGAGGGAATGAGGGAAATTAAAGCAATCCATGCATGGCGCTGGGTGAATGCATACGGTTTCTCTGGCAAGTGATTATAGGAAATAAGAAAACTTAGGGAAAGGGTTGATTCTGTTACTGTGTGCCATATATTCTATTGTTATTGGTGATTTAAAGTTTCCATGACTCGAATCCCCATTGTTTTCTCACATGGCCCAGTTAGTTAGTTAGTTTGGCCCTCACATGTTCAATCAAAACTCCTGTACTTATTCCCTCTGAAGCCTAGAAAATACTCACTGACCAGATGATCACAAACAGGAGATTTTCTATTGAAAGTGCTCCTTAGTCCAAAACCAGGCTTGATCTGTATCCAGGATACCCGCACTAGGTGTGTATATGGAACACACCGTAATAACCATTTATAGAACAAGTAATCAATCACAACATGACTATAATGGAAGTATGATGGAGTAGGAACTCAAGTGACCACAGTTATTGGGGAAGAAGGGACATTTTATTTTTGTTCCTTATTTTTCTCCAAGGTATTTTGATGTGGCCATCACATCTGAGTTCAGTAATTAATGAGTGTGCTCTGTGAGGAACATTAATGAAGTTCTGATGTGCTTTGAAGACTAAACAGCCAATGCTCATTGAATTGATTGTGATTGTAACGCTGATGACAGGCAACACATTAGTTAGCGGTTAGGCTTGGCTCCGCACTGACGCAGTGGCTGAAAAGGTAAACAAAGGATTTAGCCGCTATGAAGATCATTCACCTCACCTCACTCTCTACAACAGGAGTCCCCAATTACATTCAGCCATGGGACGATTTTTCCTTGAGCGGATGGTCGGTCGGGGTGGTGGAACATATTTATAAAAAATGTGTACATTGCAAATGAACAGCAAGAATCCCAAACGGATAAAGTATTTGCCAAATACATAATAATTTATGATTAGCCTACATTGGTTAGCCTACATTGGGATACAATCACATATGCCGCTCTATTTATGCGTGGGAATTCTTGGGAACAGATTTCCTAAATTAAAGTCACTTTGGGCTGATTTCCTGATGAATTTACAGTATTTTATGTCCAACAACGAAAATTATACTGAACAAAAAATATGAACACAACATTATCCAAGATTTTACTAACTTACAGTTCATATTAGGAAATCAGTCAATTGGAATATATTAATTAGGTCCTAATCTATGGATTTCCCATGACTGGGAATACAGATATGCATTTGTTGGTTATAGATACCTTTAAAAAAAAGTAGGGGCATGGATCAGAAAACGAGTCAGTATCTGGTGTGACCACCATTTATTTACCTCATGCAGCGCGACACACCTCCTTCGCATAGATTTGATCAAGCTGTTGATTGTGTCCTGTGGAATGTTGTCCCACTCCTCTTCAGTGTCTGTGCGAAGTTGATGGATATTGGCGGGAACTGGAACACGCTGTCATACACGTTGATCCAAAGCATCCCAAACATACTTACCAGACATGTCACCCATTGAGCATGTAGGCCATGGAAGAACTGGGACATTTTCAGCTTCCAGGAATTGTGTACAGATCCTTGCAACATCGGGCCATGCATTAATATGCTGAAACATGAGGTGATGGCGGTGGATGAATGGCATGACAATGGGCCTCAGGATCTTGTCACGGTATCTGCGCATTCAAATTGCCATCGATAAAATGCCATTGTGTTCGTTGTCCGTAGCTTATGCCTGCTCATACCATAACCCCACCGCCACCATGGGGCACTCTGTTCACAACGTTGACATTAGCAAAACGCTAGAGAAATTAACATTACATTTTCTGGCACATTCCTGCAGTCAAAATGCCAATTGCATGCTCCCTAAAAACTTGAGGCATTTGTGTCATTGTGTTGTGCGACAAAGCTGCACAGTTTAGTGTCCTTTTATTGTCCCCAGCACAAGGGGCACCTCTGTAATGATCGTGCTGTTTAATCAGCTTCTTTATATGCCACACCTGTCAAGTCAGGTGGATGGATTATTTTGCCAAAGGAGACATGCTCACTAACACGGATGTAATCTAATTTGATCACATCAGTTGAGAGAAATAAACTTTTAGTGAGTATGGAACATTTCTGGGATCTTTTAGATCAGCTCATGAAACATACTTTAGATATACATACCTTCGATTTAGTTTATTCTGCCTATTCTTTGAACACTGCATGGTGATGAATCACGGCCACGACATCTGTTTGGTGAGTAGGCCTAGGCTTAATGATTCTGATCAAAATATGCTTGTTGTCTTTATCAAACTAATGTTTATGCATATGTTTATGCATATATGTGTAGAGTGGTTCTAGCCTAGCCTTAGGCTAACCAATTATAAATGTCACTGGCAGTTCACAAGTAGCCAAAGTGAAAAATAGACAGAATGTAATTATTCCAAAACTGCAGTTCGTTGTTGGAACACATATTTCCCTACTTCAATCAACCAGTCCATTTTGAATTTGTGATAAAACTGTCGTTATTTAGCAAGGAATGTAGCTTGTGTATCCCATCAGATACATTGTATGGGCATTTATTTATGTAGGCCTAATGGGAGCATGTGTGCGCACTCAGGATGCATGTATAGAGGGAGCAGTCGGAAGGCAATTGAGTGAGTGAGACACCCAATTGAGTGAGACAGAGGGGAAAGGAAATTTAGAGAGAAGAACTGTGTGATGCTTAGCTTGGTTTGTTGTGCCCCACAAAAGTACATATTGGCCTATGGAACAATAGAGTCAAAGCAAATGAACCTTGTCTTCAAGACAAAATGTATATTATTCAAAGCAAATTATACCAAATAGTTTTATAGTACTTCTGGTTAAAGATTGAGCTTCGACGTCCGTCGAGAACAGATTTCCTCGCGCTGTCACAGTGTCACCATGAAAATTTTAAAACATTGTCTCAGCAGCATAAATATTTGATGCAATGAGGGTAGAAACAGCAAGGCTGTTTTATCATGTTACAAATATCCTGTCGTTTTTTATTTTGCGCATAGCAGTGGCGATTTTAGCATGTAACTCTTGGCAAAAAAATGTAAAAGTGGAATGCAAGTTAGCAAAGCCACTACACAACACTAAACAATACATGAATTGTACACTAACGGTGACAAACAGTGCCCACAAACTGTTAGGGCCTACGTAAAGGGCCTACATAAAGCAGTTCCAACAGCAGTCCCAACATCTTACCACAGCTACACCTGGCTATCAGCGGAGCCTTGTCTGGCAGCGAAACAGTTCATTCAGCCTCATTTACTGCCTTTAAAAAAAACATAGCTGATATGGCTGACTTGCTAAAACAAATGTGGTTTCTAATTACATTTGAGACGTACAAACTATGGCATAACCTACAAATAAATACATTGTGAAACATTTGCGAGTGTGCGACATGGTAGGGACAAAAAGAGCTCAGCATTTGTGATTAACCAGATTCGGTTTTATGTAGCAAAATTTGAAATAGTGTTTTTTACATTGGATAATAGTAGAGATTCAGAGCTAGAAAATGATATATCATACACTACAGTTGAGGAACAATGGGAAAGTAATTCTGCTTTGAAAGTTGATAAACTTGTAATCTCACTTTTGAAAAATGGCCCTTGAATATTTTTGGTAAACCTACTGGAGAGCTCTTCTTTGTCTACACCCATTCAGCATCGTTCACACCCTCTTAAGCCTTAGCCCCACCCATCTCTTTAAGGATTCAGATGTGAGGCCATGCACTAAACAACCAAAGATTTCAAGACTAAGGCTGGTTTATACTACGGGTGTATTCGTTAATTCAATCTGGAGTGGCAGACTGTGCCCTGGGTGTTCATAAACTCAGAACGTTGTCAGAATGTCCGCTCGTAAATTCAGAGCGTTTCGCTCTCGGAGTGTTAAGAGTGCACACCTTTTGCTGACATTTACTGACACCGGCCATATTCAACAGGTGTTGAGTGTTTCTTCATTTCGTCAGTTACTCTGCGCTATGGCACACTCAGAGGAGAGTGCTCTGAAATCGGAGTAGATAGCCAGTACGAATTTACCAACTACGTCTATTGACAGTTGTCACAGTGACATGATGAACATTCTATTGAAATGGTTACTTGCATAGTGGAGTGTTTTGTTTAGACATGTAGCTAGCTAGCAAAACAATGAACCATAATCCTAACTCATAACATTACTACCCTGCATGAATCTGCAGGTAACCAGGTTCAATGTTAGCTAGCTAACATTAGGCTATAACTAGCAATGTAAATGGCCATGAGATACAAATAATATTACTATACAGATCAATCATGTAAAGCCTGCTAACCTGCTAACCTGCAGCCTGCTAACATTAGCTAGCTACCTAACAGTACGCTTTAACTTGAAACGAAAACGGCTTTCTGACAAAATTAGGAACGTGTAATATCTATCTTACCAGTATTCATGGATGGACGCTTCTCCCTCTCTGTCTCGAATGCCATGGTTGCCCTTAGTTTGAAGATGTAATCCGGAGACAGGTGTTTTATACATCCTTCTGTGTGTTCTCTTTTCGACTCATATTTGCAATCAAAGGCCAATCAAATTTTCTCCATCTCCGTACCTATCATATTCTAATGCCTTCCACTGATTTCAAAACTCGGTCCTCCAGAAAGTGGAGAGCAACACTTTGATATCTTTAAAAAAAAGCTGCTTAGAATGGATTACCTACAAATACTGACCAGCTCATGTTATAGACAGAAGCGTGGCAGACCAATCCGAACTCATCTCTCGGCATGTCGAGCTCTTCCATTATCTCAGCCAATCATGGCCAGCGGGAAGGTTCCTGTCTTTTTTCATGGCTAAACCAACTAGGCTCGTAGTTTAACAATTTCATTTGTATTTACAGATGGCATACAAGTTTGTTATTAATGCACATGAAAGTTCAGATGTTCCATAAGGCATTTCTGCCCAAAAACGCATCCAAAAATAATTAGATTAATGTTCAAATGGCTATCCTGTGAAGTAGTGACGTATGACATATGCCCAATTTCCTGAAACGAGTCACATTGTGCATTATAGACTGATACAAATTAAATGAAAAATGACTATGTACCTTTGAATTCATTTTTAGAAACACAAGTTTGACTTCAGGCTCATGCGATGGTGCCTGGAGAGCAGGCCGGCAGCAGAGAATAACCTCCCCACACTTGCAAAGCCACTGGGGATCCTTTTGGGCATTCTTGCCAGGCTGGGCAGAGATGCAGAGTTTGTTTAAAAAAATATATATATTGGTATGTAACGTTCGTTGTTGGAAGGATTGGACCAAGGTGCAATGTGGAAGGCGTTCATCATATTCATTAATGTGAACCAGCAACAAAACAAATAAAGAGTAACAAATTGAATGTGCAGCTTTGTAGGGCTAAAAAGCAACAAAACAAAAATCAAGATCCCTCAAACAACAGATAATCAGAATGAAACAATATGATCCCCAATCAGAGACAACGATATACAGCTGCCTCTGATTGGGAACCATGCCAGGCCAACATAGAAACCTGACCTCACACCCTGACCTAACCAAAATAGAGAAATAAAAGGTTCTTTAAGGTCAGGGCGTGACAGTCCCACCCCCAAAAGGTGCGGACTCCGGCCGCAAAACCTGACTCTATGGGGGAGTGTCCGGGTGGGCATCTAGCCTCGGTGGCGGCTCCTGTGTGGGATGTAGATCCCACTCCGCTCGCGGATCCACCAGCTTCGGTGGTGCCTCTGGTGCGGGGATCGTCACCGGAAGCGCCGGACCGTGGATCGTTGCCTTAGGATCCAGACCGTGGATCGTTGCCTGGAGGAACCAGACCGTAGATCGTCACCAGTGACTCCGGATCTTGGATCGTCACTGGAGGCTCCGGGCCATGGATCATCACTGGAGGTTCCGGGCCATGGATCGTCACTGGAGGCTCCGGGCCATGGATCGTCACTGGAGGCTCCGGGCCATGGATCGTCACTGGAGGCTCATCACTGGAGGCTTCGGGCCAAAGATCATCACCATAGGTCTGGAGCATAGAGCTGGCACAACGTGTCCTGGACAAATGACCACCTTCATGCGGGGAGTTAGCACAGGACGCACTGGGCTGTGAAGGCGCACTGGGGACACAGTGCGTAGAGCCGGCACAGGATGTACTGGACCCTGGAGGTGTACTGGAGACCAGGAGCGCTGAGCCAGCACAACGTTATTGGAAGGATTGGACCAAGGTGCAGCGTGGAAGGCATTCATCATATTTATTAACCTTTCTAGGGCTGGCGGAACCCCTCAACAACATTCCGCTGAAAAATTAAAAAATTTTTTTTTGAAATATGTAACTTTCACACATTAACAAGTACAACACAGCAAATGAAAGATAAACATCTTGTTAATCTACTCATCGTGTCCGATTTCATAAACGCTTTACAGCGAAAGCACAACATATTAGACATGTTAGGTCATAGCCAAGTCCAAAAAACACACAGCCATTTTTCCAGCCAAAGATAGGAGTCACAAAAAGCAGAAATATAGATAAAATGAATCACTATCCTTTGATGATCTTCATCAGATGACACTCATAGGACATCATGTTTCACAATACATGCATGTTTTGTTCGATAATGTGCAAATTTAAATGCAAAAATCTCAGTTTACATTGGCGCATTACGTGCAGTAATGTTTTGATTCCAAAACATCCGATGATTTAGCAGAAATACTCATTATAAACATTTATTAAAGATACAACTGTTATTCACAGAATTAAAGAGACTTCTCCTTAATGCAACCGCTGTGTCAGATTTCAAAAAAACTTTAAGGAAAAAGCATAATCTGAGAACGGCGCTCAGAACCCAAAACAGCCAGAGGAATATCCGCCATTTTGGAGTCAACAAATTTAGAAATAACACCATAAATATTCACTTACCTTTGATGATCTTCATCAGAAAGCACTCCCAGGAATCCCAGTTCGACAATAAATGACTGATTTGTTCCATAAAGTTCCATAAAGTCCATCATTTATGTCCAAATAGCCACTTGTTGTTAGCGTGTTCAGCCCAGTAATCCATATTCATGAGGCGCAGGCACTTCGTCCAGACAAAAACTTGAAAACTTCCGTTACAGTACAAAAATCAAGATCCCACAAACAACAGGTGGGAAAAGGCTGCCATAATATGATCCCCAATCAGAGACAACGATAGACAGCTGCCTCTGATTGGGAACCAGACCAACATAGAAAATAAAAAACTAGACTACCCACCCTAGTCACACACTGACCTAACCAAAATAGAGAAATAAAAGGTTCTCTAAGGTCAGGGCGCGACATGGTAGGCCTAAAGGTTTTTCGGCAACATATGCCAGGACTGTTAGGTCAAAATCAATTATGGCCTATTGTATAGACAATAGAACAAAAATGAAAGAAACGTTTAAGAGATCTGATTTTTAGTTTATAAATACTTTGCTACAATGACACAGTTATCTACCCACCTCGTTCCTTCTTTTTAGCATGTGCACATAGTAAGTACACCATCATCATGCTTTCGAGATATGTGTCTTTTCAGATTCCACAATGATTCTTTAGTTGTAGACCATACATCACCACACTCCCTCTCTTGCTCTTGGTCCTCATCTTTGTAAGTCACCTTGATTTAGCACCTGTGTGCTTTATCAGTTCCTTATTGAACATATTTAGTGAACTCCATGACAGTAGCTAAAGCAAGGGGCTATAGCAGCACACAAGTAGACTACAAATGCATGCCCTGAGCTTGTGAAGTGAGTGCTACTGGAGCACTACTGGAGAGAAACTGGAGCGGGCAAGAAGGCTGACGCTCCAGCCTTTGGAAATCTTACTCCATGCTCCAGACATACTCTGATGTCTGGAGAGTATGCAGGCCATGGAAACAACTGGGACATTTTCAGCTTCCAGGAATTGTCTACAGATCCTTGCGACATTGGGCCATGCATTATCATGCTGAAACATGAGGCGATGGCTGTGGATTAATGGCACGACAATCGGCCTCAGGATCTCATTACAGTATCCCTGTGCATTCAAATTACCATTAATAAAATGCAATTGTGTTCGTTGTCCGTAGCTTATGCCTGCCCATACCATAACCCCACCACCACCATGGGGCTCTCTTTTCACAATGTTGACATCTGCAAAGCCGTTAGCCCACACGACACCACACAATTGGCCTGCGGTTGTGAGGCCGGTTGGACGTACTGACAAATTCTCTTGGACGTACTGACAAAGTCCAAATGACGTTGGTGGTTGAACATTCAATTCTCTGGAAACAGCTCTGGGGGACATTTCCTGCAGTCAGCATTCCAACGGAACACTCCTTCAAAACTTGAGACATCTGTGGCATTGTGTTGTGTGACAAAACTGCTAGTTTTAGAGTGGCCTTTTATTGTCCCCAGCACAAGGTGCACCTGTGTAATGACCATTCTGTTTAATCAGCTTCTTGAAATGCCACACCTGTCAGGTGGATGGATTAACTTGGCAAAGGATACATGCTCACTAACAGGGATTTAAGCAAATTTGTGAACAAAATTTGAGAGAAATAAGCTTTTTCTGCATTTTATTTTAGCTCATTAAACATGGAACCAACATGTTGCTTTTTCATTTTTGGTCAAAATAATTGAGCTACTCATAAGCTACTCATTGACAGCCCACAAGCTACCAGATATGCAGTTTTTTGCAAAGTTGCAAACTGTGGTAGGCTGATGGAAGTCTACTGTAAGTCAGCAGGAGAATCTCAATTGCATACTCCTCTTGCCCTCTCCTTCTAAAAATCCATTGCATGAGAAACCCAGAGGTCCTTCCCTACTGACCTTCTCCTCCAATGGGTTTTTAGAAGGAGGCGAGGAGAGAGGACACGAGCCATTTAAATTCTACCAGATGCTGTGATACAGTGAAGCCTAATCAGACATGCCTGTGCTCATCATACCTCTGACAGGTAAAGTGAAATGACAAAATTTGTAAGTGGTGCACACCTCTCAAATGATATATAACAACACCCTGAGAGCATCAGACATGAAACAATACAACAGCACAACCACATTTTATTTTGCAGGTGCCTATTAATGTTAAACACCAGTGGTGTAACTAGAGCTTTCTAACTGCACTGAACCAAAACAGTGGCGTCGGGAGGGAAGCAACAGTTTCCAGCCGGCAAAACCATTAATCTTGAGGCGACAGGGGGAGGGGGTGCAACATGTCATCTGTTAATTATTATATAATATGGATCTCTTTTAATTCAGACTAGCTCAAAACATGACTAAATATTGAAAATGACAAATTGCCCAATGGATCATTATACTATTTTGGTTAAAATTTGGTATTTTGGTTTGCTCCCCTATTTTTAAAGTGGGGATGCATTTGCTCCATCTGCCCCATTGCTCAGGCGCCTATGTGAGTGTGCATATATGTGTGTCCTGACAGTGCAGCTATAGAGGTTGGGACTCATTTTAAACCCTTCCCTTCAAAGGAACATTGGGTGGCTGTGGGAGGGCGAGAGGTGTGGAGTGGAGAGAGAAAGAAAGAAAGAAAGAAAGAAAGAAAGAAAGAAAGAAAGAAAGAAAGAAAGAAAGAAAGAAAGAAAGAAAGAAAGAAAGAAAGAAAGAAAGAAAGAAAGAAAGAAAGAGGGATGAGATCTATTGAGGCTGCTGTGATGTTCTGTTACACACATAATGTAAGTGCACAAAAGCACATACACGATTACACATTCAGTGCGGTCTGGTCTGAATGAGGCTATTGAGAGAAATCAAATAGATAGACCTACCACAAAACCGATCACAGATACTCCAGACACAACATACAAACACCCAAACACAAAACATAAGAAACAACCACCCAAAGACCCCCAATCAAACCCCAACAGACATCCTCCACACCAATTCCAGCCACACACACCTACCCCACACAATCCTCCAGACTCATACCATTACCCACGACTCACATTGTACGATCAGCTCCACCACAGCTTCCCTGGGTTTCACATTAAACCCGTTGAACTGGCTGGTCTGGCAGCGGTAGGAGCCGGTCATCTCTCTGGACACGTTGACGATCCGCAGCACCCCGTCGTAGCTCTCAGCCTGCAGGCTCCCATCCGGCATGGGTGCCTCTTTATCGGCCCGAGACCACAGGATAATGGGCTTGGGCTTCCCTGAAACCAGACACTCGAGCTCCACCGTGTCGCCCTCCCGAACCACCAGGGGGCTCTTACCCCGTGGCACTGTCAGGTTGGGGGGAACTAAGAAAGAGAAAAACAGAGGAGGGACTGATATGGGGCTCTAGAAAGTCGGTTGGCGGGGTAAGGGGGAATGGTCGACGGGGGGAGAGGGGGAGGGATGGGAAAGCGAATGAGCATCCATGTTGCAATGGATTTGATGGAGTTTGAGTTGAGTGCTCGGCCACATACACACATTGCTAGTATGAGTTGAGTTGAGTCTCGGCCACACACACTGCTATTATGGAGAGCCATGCCACGGAGAGAGTTGGAGTGATGGCTGTTAGCTTGGATTAAAGTAGGTAGGGAACAGTATGAACATTCACCAAACATGGTGATCAGCAGAGAAAGGGTTAAATGTAAGTAAGCAATGGTAAAACAATGGACAATGCAATGAAGAGCTGACGCACAAACAGACGTCATGAACGAAGGTCAACGAGAGGAATCAATAACTAAAATGCATCAGAAATCTGACAGATTTGCTTCCAATAAAATCAGACTTAAGGAGTCAGGTCTTGTCCTCTCTAAACATGAGGCAAAAGAGGAGAACTTCAACCACAAATCTATACCAATGAGACCTTCTCTCAGTCATTATCACCACCATGACCATAACCTTGATCATCATCATCCCCACCATCACCATGACGATCATTATCATCATAAATAATTCATCTTAGTTTTCCAGGTAAGCCAGGTGAACACAACTACTCATGAAAAGTACTGACCTATCTTTAAAGGTAGACTCAGTGAAATTACATTACCATGAACAGCACTGCAGATATACTGTCTGCAAGACTTCAGTCTCAAACAGTCACACACAATATCTGTGAATGTGCACAGGTTCGCTTCACGCTGTTCACACCAAAACCAGGGGTTTTCACTTCGTTCTGAACAGAACCATTCTTTTTTTCATTCCCTTCCTCTGTTCCAACCAGAAAAGATCTGAACCGGTTTGAGCCCCCAAAAAGTACCGGTTTATATTGTTCCTTTCTGTTCCTTTTTAAACTTATAAAATATATATATTTTTTACATTTCGCTCAATATTGAATTACTTCATCAATCAATGTGAATAGAGCAGCTTGCTGTGGAGTAGTTAAGCGATATAATCTATATTACAAAGTTGTTAAGGGCAAGTTGTATTTTGCAGTAACCGCATGTTTAATTGTAATGAAAGAAACACACACACTATGCTCACAGTCACAGTGGAGGGTGCGAGGGTGAGAGGATGGAGGAAGCTTGCCTTGAAGCGCTGGGTATCTTGTTATAACATGCATTAGGCCCACAGAATTATACCTACGAAGGAGCAGCTTCTATGGAGGAACTTTGTATCTCTTTGAACTTCCAAGTTGATTTAACGTTGGACCAGAGCAAACATTAGCGAGCTAGCTAGCTAACAGGTCCGAACTAAACTCAGAAAAAAAAGAAATGTCCCTTTTTCAGGACCCTGTCTTTCAAAGATAATTCGTAAAAATCCAAATAACTTCACAGATCTTCATTGTAAAGGGTTTAAACACGGATTCCCATGCTTGTTCAACGAACCATAATCAATTAATGAACATGCACCTGTGGAACGGTTGTTAAGACACTAACAGTTTACAGACGGTAGGCAATTAAGGTTGTGCCGTGGCGGAGATCTTTGTGGGCTATACTTGGCCTTGTCTCAGGATGGTAAGTTGGTGGTTGAAGATATCCCTCTAGTGGTGTGGGTGCTGTGCTTTGGCAAAGTGGGTGGGGTTATATTCTTCCTGTTTGGCCCTGTCCGGGGGTGTCATTGGATGGGGCCACAGTGTCTCCAGTTTATGTGTCGGGGGGCTAGGGTCAGTTTGTTATATCTGGAGTACTTCTCCTGTCCTATCCGGTGTCCTGTGTGAATTTAAGCATGCTCTCTCTAATTCTCTCTTTCTCTCTTTCTTTCTCTCTCTCGGAGGACCTGAGCCCTTGGGCCATGCCTCAGGACTACCTGACATGATAACTCCTTGCTGTCCCCAGTCCACCTGGCCGTGCTGCTGCTCCAGTTTCAACTGTTCTGCCTGTGATTATTATTATTATTTGACAATGCTGGTCATTTATGAACATTTGAATATCTTGGCCATGTTCTGTTATAATCTCCACCCGGCACAGCCAGAAGAGGACTGGCCACCCCACATAGCCTGGTTCCTCTATAGGTTTCTTCCTAGGTTTTGGCCTTTCTAGGGAGTTTTTCCTAGCCAAGGAATGAGCGTTACACCGAGGCCTGTACTCTGGAGCGGGTTCAATTTGGAGGTGGAGGGTCCGTCAGGGTCTGGGGCGGTGTGTCACAGCATCATCGGACTGAGCTTGTTGTCATTGCAGGCAATCTCAACACTGTGCGTTACAGGGAAGACATCGTCCTCCTTCATGTGTCATCCTTCCTGCAGGCTCATCCTGACATGACCCTCCAGTATGACAATGCCACCAGCCATACTGCTCATTCTGTGAGTGATTTCCTGCAAGACAGGAATGTCAGTGTTCTGCCAGCGAAGAGCCCAGATCTCAATCCCATTGAGCATGTCTGGGACCTGTTGGATCGGAGGGTGAGGGCTAGGGCCATTATCCCCAGAAATGTCCGGGAACATGCAGGTGCCCTGGTGGAAGAGTGGGGTAACATTTCACAGCAATAACTGACAAATCTGGTGTAGTCCATGAGGAGGAGATTTAATGCAGCTGGTGGCCACACCAGATACTGACTTACTTTTGATTTTGATCCCCTTTTGTTCAGGGACACATTATTCCATTTCTGTTAGTCACATGTCTGTGGAACTTGTTCAGTTTATGACTCAGTTGTAGAATCTTGTTGTGTTCATACAAATACTAACACATGTTAATTTAAGTTTGCTGAAAATAAACACAGTTGACAGAGAGAGGGCATTTCTTTTTTTTGCTGAGTTTAGAATTAAAAACCTATCTTACCTTTTTTTAGTTAATAAATTCAACGTGAAACATGGTAGCTATAGTATCTTTAACTAGGATTGAAAAAGTACATCCATTCTTCTCTAATTAAACATCTCACCTTAATTTATGAATTACACGTGTAATGTCGTCAGTAGGCCACCATAACCTATGCTTCAGATGGGAAGGGCAGGTAGCCTACACACACACACGCACACCCAGTGTCAAAGTTTCCCAGCTGGCAAGCAGATGCTGGAATACGTTTCTGAGTGACAGAGTGAGGGCTTTGCATAGGCGCCTTGTTGCAATTTTTGCAGAATGTAAAAAAATGTTATTAACCAGTTCCTATGCTTTTAAAATAACAGTTATGTTCTGGAACAGTATAGATCACATTTTTTTTCTCAAATAATTGTTATTTATTTTCAGTTCTTTTCCCTTAACCGGTTTCAACCCTTGACAAAAACAGCAGAGAAGTTGAACCTTGTGCGGCAAGTTGTTGGCCCGGAAATTGACCCATTATGCTGTTTCCCTTCTGCAACTATGTCAAATCTCTGAGTCTACCTTAAAAGCACAACAACAACAAATCTAGACCAAACAAGACCCAGAATATCTGACCCCACACACAGTTAAGGCTTCTCCTAAACTCTGAGGATACAAACCATTCAACAAAAAGTTATTCCTGAACTTTCTACATCCGATGATGGATGCAGAACCATTAGCAGAGACAAACTAAAAAGTTTGTCCCTATAAATATGTAGTTAGAGGGGAAGTTGAAGGGCCATTAGTGAGTGGACAATGAAGAAACAGGGGCAGAGTTTAGAGTAAAATGATACATTCCTACGTAGAGGTCTCCATTGATTCCCGAGTGTGTGTGTGTGTGTGTGTGTGTGTGTGTGTGTGTGTGTGTGTGTACGTACTGTACATGCATGCGTGCAATTGTGTCCTGGGGCTGAGGATAAAATACATTGGCACTGGCAGGTTGGATCAACGGGGTAATCTAGTGGGCTGGACACAGTAAACTTGTTAAATTAGAAGATATGCCTATAAAACACAGCCTCTTTGTGTGTGTGTGTGTGTGTGTGCGTGTCTAAACTCAGAGACAGATTTGCAGCTCTGATCCAAATAAACAATGCAATAAACACCAACCAGTCATGAAATCATACCCAACAAACCTCAGACATTACACCAAAGCTCTTGCCCCTGACTTCAACACAGCCCTCAATGGACTCAAATGATGTAGAAATTCCACCCAATCATTTGAAGAAATATTGAAACTCCACTTCCAATAAATGTGTATGATGATGATGATAGTGATGAAATAACAGTCAATCTGACCCAGAAAGAATGAAATCACTTTTTTTCTGATCCCGGTTACGTGATCTACGTGATGTTCGGTCTGAACCTAAAGATTAGCAAATAAAACACCTGTTTCACCATGTCTTCTTCAACGAGTAGACAGACGGGTACAATGAATACGGTACGTAACTAGTAAATGTCTATTAAACCACAAAACATACATCAGTCGCTAATGAAGAATTTATCCAACATTTAACTACATACATTATTTGTTTTCACTAGGGACATTACTGCAACAATGGGTAGTAAAAAAAAATGGTAACCACTATGAATGGTCAAGCTCTAGCAAAGTACATAACAACATGGACTATAGTTATTTTCTCACTCTCTCTAGTGATCACATAACACCAATCCATGACACACTTTCATAGCATATTGTCCCCTTTTGCTAATTTTACCCAGTTCTACACAACAGTTCTGAATATCCAGTGTGGCAATGCAGCCATACATTTGGACAACGGGCCATTAGAGTTTCGACATGAGGCATATTCTCTGAGTTTCCATACCAACATGAAGGCCGTCTTTCCATGTCTCTCTAGCCCAGTGGGCAGTTACAGCTGCTGGATTGTGCTCTTGGCTGGAGAATGCCATCGTAATGAAACCATGTGGAGCTGTTGCTGCTGCTGCCATCATCCTCGTGTGGCAACACACACACACACACTCTCTGTCACTGGTTAGTGTGTGTGTGACAGTTAAAGAAGCACACACATCTTGAACTGTGTGTGCCTGCTGAGGTGTGTGTGCTTGCATGCATGTGCAAGGGCTGATTTCCCAACAGACCCTCAGTGCCAGGCAGGGGCCGGGCCCTCTGTTTGTACTGCAGCCAGGCTGTCCCTTCCAGGGATCTGCCACTACCACCACAACAGACACCTGGCTATGTGAGCAGACTGCCAATATGGAATGTTTGTTGCTTGTTATTTTTATACAGCTCAGGCATATGTGTGGGGTCAGAAGGACTGCACGCATGACACAAAAAATAAACAAACAACTTCTCAACTGGCCTCTTTGGGTGAGTGCTGTGACATCACTTCCCATTGCTATGGTAACGCTGCACTCTGCTCAAGTGAGTGTGTTTTAGAGAAAGACAGAGAGAGAGACAGAGAGAGAGAGCGAGAGAGAGAGACTGCGTGTGATGGCTCTAAGCCAGTGACTCGGCTGCTCTGTGACAGCGCTCTCTGTGGAGCCACTCCTCTGAGCTTCACCCCTGTGGGGACAGTGCGTGTGTGTTTTTGCGTGTGTGTTGGCCTTCAGGAATATACTGTGTCTGTCCTGCGGGGGCTCAAAAGGGCTTAGCAGGCTGACAGACCGCGAGGGCACAGGGGAGAAACTAACACCACTCACAGGCACTGAGGCTCCACACACAGGGGCATTCCTCCAGGCCTAGATTCTATGTGTGTGTGTGTGTGTGTGTGTGTGTGTGTGTGTGTGTCTGTGTGTGTGTGTGTGTGTGTCTGTGTGTGTGTGTGTGTGTGTGTGTCTGTGTGTGTGTGTGTGTGTGTGTGTGTGTGTGTGTGTGTGTGCGCGCTTGGGTGAGTAAGTGTGAGCGTGCGTTCATATTTTTATGCGTGTGAGCCCTGATGCATATCGCGGTGCTTTCTTCTCCCCTGAAACTCCACACTGAACATCACTGAAAGGCTTGTGTTCTGGTCATATGATTGTCACCATGGCAAATGAGATTCTCCACAGGCATGATTATTGTCATTTCACAAACAGGGGCTCACAGCAGCCTCCTCCACTATCGAAATAGGTTTTATTTTTATGGTTAGACTTACAGACTATTTTACAACAATAAAATATGATCTTTTAGAAGAGGATTTCATTAAACTGACGTACAATATGCATTTCATTAAGTACAAGTCAACCGCAATAGTGGGTACAGTTGGTCGAATCGACAGATCAAATAGAAACTAAATACAGTGATTCAGCCCTACCTTCAGTGAGTGAGTGTGGAAAACCAATCCCACAGCTACCAACTGACCCACGGCAACCACAACACAAACAGGTACAGGGCTGGCCCGCTCATTAGGCAGGATGGGGCGTCAGCAGATTGGCGAGGGCGTCATTTTTTAAAGATAAACTGAGCAAGACGCATCTGCAACAACACATAAAACCTAATTAAATTCTGCCCCAAAACAATGACAATTTCTCTCAACCAGTGGCGTATTTGCTTTTTAGGTAGCGCTGATGCTGACCTATGATAAGCAGTGCCCACTTTGTCAACGGCAGAGACGCAAAATATTTACCTTGTCCATTCCCAGCACGCCTCTTGTTGAGGCTGTTGGAGAGACGCCTCGCTGCGGGCACTCCACCAACATTCAGTATTTAAAAAAACCAAAAACTAACATAAATCATGTACTGTAGCAGATATTAAAGGCATTTGGAAAGTATTCAGACCCCTTAACGTTTTCCACATTCTGTTACGTTACAACTGTATTTTATAATTGATTAAATAAATACAAATGATCATCCGTCTACACACAATACCCCACAATGACAATGCAAAAAACAGGTTTTTAGAATGTACATTTTCTAAAAACCTGAATACTTATGTAAATGTGATATTTCCTTCATTTAAAAAAAAAAACAACAGTTTTTGCTTTGTCATTATGGGTTATTATGTGTAGATTGGTGAATAAACAATACAAATGTATACATTTTAGAATAAGGCTGTAAAGTAACAAAATGTGGAAAAAGTGAAGGGGTCTGAATACTTTCTGAATGCACTGATAGGATATTATAGAAAGAGTATGTGGCCTTTCCGGTAGCCTGGAGACGAAAAATGTTTACATCAAGCAGGTTTCTCCAATCAAATAGCTTGACGTAAATGGCGCCCAATCAAATAAAAATATGCTGACATGTTAACAAACAACATATCCTAAAAACAGGACAGGTCAAAGTAAAATGGACAACATGGTATGGACAATCAGGCTACTCACAACCAGGTGTTTCATCCCGTGGGCTAAATTGTCATGATCTGTGGTTTCAAGTTTGTATCCTTAAAATGTTTTCCGAGCTGATCATAGCGAAAAAGAAAAATCCTTCTGCATTTCCCTCAGGCTCAGGATAATCAAGAATCCAAACTAAAAAAGACAACGCAATGCCTGTTTTACAAACTTTGAGCCTACCACATGGATGGGCATTCATAAAATGATATTGCGGGCCGACATGGTAGGCTACACCCAGTAAGCACAGACCAACGCCTACCACATAGATGGGCATTCCCAAAATGTCATTTCAGACGACACTGTAGGCCAGGGATAGGATCTCCAGGCCTCTGGGGCCTGATTGGTGTCACGCTTTTTTCCCCAACACATCTGACACCAATAATCAACTAATCATGATCTTCAGTTTAGAATGCAATTAGTTTCATCAGCTGTGTTGACTAGGGATGGGGAATAAGTGTGACACCACTCTGGCCCAAGGACTGGAGTTTCCCATCCCTGCTGTAGGCTGTACCTGAGTAAGCACGGACCGAAGCTGATGCCTTTTGGACATGTTTTTTGGTGCAGTCTGGACCGGCATGATTTCCACATCCATGGAGAAAATAATTGGTCCATTCCGGACCAAATCTGAACCAGTCATATACGTCTATGTTCGGTTGGACCAGCCGTGATTTGGCCCAAATATAGACTACTATAAATGACATATTTTCATTCAAATTACATAACTTTCATTCAGAACCGAAAATGAGGCTGATTTCAACATCCGGAAAATATGTATTTTCAATACACAGAAAGTACACATTTTTAATGTTTGGGAAAATACCTATTTTCAACTTTCATTCAGAACCGAAAGTGAACCTAATTTCAACGTGTGGAAAAACACATATTTTAGAAGTCTTTTCAATGACATTTGGTTACTAGGAATATTCTTGTAGGGGTGGCCATTTTTTGTCATCCCTAAGGCGGCAGAATGGCCAGGACTGGCCCTGAACAGGTAACTGAAGGTATCATGAGTCAACGTGAATGTGCCATACAGGATTCCTTTATCAGGCTCAGTGAGCTGGACTGAAGGCCTAGAGCAGATCAACAAACAGCTCACATCACATCAGCAACGTCTGCAGTGGCAGCCATGACAGTTCACTACACTCACCAGATAACACGGTCACTGGGATGATCAGAACCTCTCACTTCCTGTTAGTCCTGACGAGAGAGGGATGGACGGTTGAACTAAGGACAATGTGGCATCGATGAGTCAAACATTTATTCTAGTGTCAAAATTGACTAAAAGTATAAATAGGATAAATTCTGGTCATGAAGTCAGTCCCATCTAAAACGGAGTTTGGAACCTAAGTGCATTACAACGAGTAAATGAAAGTTGTGTTTGGATGTCAACAAATCATGCCCCCCTTTTGCCAAGCTCAACATAAAAATTGCCCTTCCGCCCAGTTCGCTTCCCTTCATTGAATGGGGCTCCGTTGATTCATCGCCCCCCAACCAACGCGTTCAAAGGATCACAGACCTTTTAAACTGAAAAGTCCTTTACGAATTGACATAAAATGCATGCTTCCAGCAGGATGCTCAGCCAACAACTGTGGTTTGCATGCCCTGATGAAGGACCCTATCAAGCGGGAATAGGTGGCTGTAGTTTGTTGGTCCCCAGTGGTGGTGAGTATACCGGTAGCTAGACCATAGATTGTTGGTTATGTGTCTGGTTATGTATATTTTGATCATCTTTATCACCATCATCCCTAGCATAGCTGATGTTAGATAGCTAGCTACCATCTGGCTACTAGCTGGCTAATGTTAGCCTACCTCAATACAACTTGGATTTGGCTTAGAAACACGATCACTTTTGAAAAGGAGGCAAATAATTAGTAGGAAAACCTTTTATCATGATTGTGAAGACACCAGATTGACTTTAGATGCAGTATAACCAAAAATGTTTTTAAACTAACCCAAGATAGACCCGAGCCTGTCATTTCCAATGGGAGCAAATTAATCATAGTGGACAGAAAAAGCAAAGAGGTGGGCAGAGCCAATATCGAGCTAGTGAGATACTATTGGCGCGTTCTAGCATTTATTAGCATATTTACGTTAGGGAATGTGTGCAACAACTCAATTCGCCCTTGCACTCCTTCTAAAGAATGCAATGTTTTTGAAACGTTGTGTAAAGTCTAAAACGCAGTCCACTCTGTTTGTTAAAAGATTCTAGTTTTGTAAACAGAAAACTGTACGGAGATCAAATGCTTCATCAATGAGAAAATATGCAGAATGTCGGCCAAAATCCATATTGCTCCATCCTCTTCCACTGCCGGCCACTGGGATTCCTCTCATCATCATATTTGGTAGTGAGTGGAAACACCAACTGGATGCTTCACATTTACACATCCAGTGAAATATCTGGCTCATTGTTCTATCTGTGGTATAACTTTAGCAAGCTAACTAAGATTGAGGGGACCACCATATTTTAGCTGGTTAACATTAGGATTGCTGGTTATTTTTGACAAACTTTGCTAGTAACAGTAATGGCAACATTGACATCTCTCTACTCATAATATGGCAAAGTTGTTTCCTATGAACTATTTACATTTTAACAGACTCTCTTATTCAGAGTGACTTACAGAATGATTGCATACACTTTTATACTGGGTCCCCGTGGGAATCAAACCCACAACCCTGGCGTTGCCAGTGCCATAATCTACCAACTGAGTTACATGGGACTGTTTGCCTATTTTAGCAATGTCATCATATTTCCATGCCACTCTAAGTTAAGAGTAATTAGACAAAACAGTCACAAGCCGCCGAGGTGCAACCCATGTCCAGGGCACAAATAAATATTGGATGCAGCTATGGTGGTAGTAGCTAACTCACATCTGACTACAACAGGGTACTAACTAGCAGCCCCAAACTCAAGCCAAACCAGGGCCAAAGCAAAACACGGCAACAGTTCGTTGCATAGTGTAACGGTTTCGCCGGCCTGAATCTAGTCCAATCTGTGGCCAGTCAGTCTACATCTGTAAAGCATAGAGTTAGCTTCCAAACGAGTTAGAATCAGCTTCCAAATGATTTCTTGAGCTATGTTTCTAATTAAGGGATGATGGCAATCGTTGATCATGTTTTTCTGTTAGACAAAGTGCACAGTTGGGTGCCTGACTGATCCCCTGGTCATTAACAGATGCCGGGACCTGCCAGAAGGAGCAAAGGTGAGTATCATAACATGTCCAGCAATGTGATTGCAGTGGTTTAGCGACATCCAAAGATAATTTCATGCACTGTTCACTTGCTATTTTCACAGCTTGTCAGGCAAGACCTCAGAATAAAAAATGTGTCATGCGACACAAGTACCCTTGTGACACCTCCTCCGTTAATTGCCAGTCTCCTATGAGACAAAATGCAATTGACCACTTGGCTGTGTATTATATCACCCTGTCACAGTCCCTCCCAGTCAAAACTACCCCATAAGATTGCCTGCTGTAGTTGTGTCGAGAGATGTCCAGTTTGCAGCTGAACATGCAGCATGAAGTTGACCAGCAAAGTGGCTCTCATCTGCATCATGCAGACATACCCTCGCTGTGAGCATTCCTACGAGTGGAACAGTTGGCAAGTATCCGGCCAACGACCTTCACCTGTCAGCGGCAGCTTTCACAGGCTCATCATTTGTACAAATTCAGAAGGTAACCCACTTCCTTACTTTAATACATTTGATAACCCAATTGTGAAACACAATTTATATGTAAACTGACATGATTTGTTTCCTAATTTCCACTTTTTAGATGCATATTGTATAATGTCCAGGGCGTAATATAACCTGGTGGAACCAGACTAATCTCTGTGTTCACCATTCTATTTCACTTCACATTTTATGGTATCTGAAGTGAAATAGAAAGGTGAATGCAGCGATCATGTAGGTTCCACCAGGCTAATCATAACCACCATTGATAATGTAATCAGTGCTCTGTGTGTGTGTGTGTTTGTGTGGCACCGACCAGTAACTTTGATAAGGGGCCAGGAGCTGATCTACACTGCTATGACCATCAATGGGGTTCTGGCAAAGACCTCACCTCCAGCCTCACCTCTTGCCTTGCTCATAATTATAACAGAATTAGGTAGGTTTAGTCTGACCTCTTCAACCTTCAACATAGTACATGTTTATGTGTCAGATATGGCCTATCCTAAATTACATTGGTAATAGAACTATGTGTGTATGTGTTCACAGAAACATGTATGGAGCCAGAACATGGAGACCTGCAAGATGATGTGATGAAGTCCAGACTGACGGACAGGCTTGATGCTGATGTCTCTGAATGGAGAGAGACCTGGCACTCAGTATAACATTTTTACTAGACACAACTTTTACTTGTATTGTATGTATTTGATGTTACTGAATTGACTAGTATCAGTCAATATGGGGAGGGAGAAACCCTGTGTATTCTGCATCAGGACCAGGGAACTTCTGTGGTATACGGGACACCACACAGGAAGGTATGACCACTCTGACATGTTTGCCAAGGTAGCCCCATTACCAACATACAAAATGCTGATAGGCACAGTATCCATATCAACTGGGAATAACAATGAAAGATGAAATGTTGTATTAGCAGAACACTGCTTCTATGGTATTACATAAAGGGTTGTTTACTCTACACGAACCTGTTACTACATGTAAAAGTTATCAAAACACTTAGTTTAGAATATCTACATAAATTCAGCAATTGCATTCTTCTCATATTACTCTGTAGGCTACGGACCTATTCAAAGCTTCCTCTGGCACCTCGCCCTGCCTGTAGTTATTGAACTCAACCTGCAGGAGGTTTGTGTGTTGTGAAAGCTGGGGGCAAGGTTCTGACAGATTGGTGGTGGTAAGGACACACCCAAGAAACACCCACATCAAACCAACTTACGTTTGTTTCCTGTCATGGCTGCCTGCATTTCTTGAGCAGCAAGACAAAAGACGAGGCCAAATCAGCGGGTGTAGTTCCCCTTTAAGTGAGTGCACTGGGGCTGAATTAAGTAGAGGGTCACATAGAGTAATGTTACCCGACTCAGATATCTCAAATGAAATAAAACAAATTAGAGGTTGTCTCCAAGTCTAACCATGCTTCTGGAAGGACAGTGTCTCTCACCAGTGTTTATTATTAATACAGCTTGGTGCCTGCCTTATTTTGAATCCATCCTTCATTTATTTTTATTAAGTGCAGTTATTAATTTGGTTGGAGAGCCGCCGTGTGCTATTGGGTATCCCAGGTGTGGAACTGGCTGATGATTGAGAAACTGCTTATCAGGAACAGATTCATTACTTAAACATGGGAGAGATGGAGGTGATTTCCTCTCCCCAAAAGGATCCGTGTTAATCAATTACTACATGGCTCAGGCCGAGCTAGGAGCTAGGATGAAAACCAGTGGAGCTCGTAGCTCTCTGGGACTGGGTTGGAGACCACTGGGAGTAAGATGTGGAATTACAAAATGTTTGTATCCCTAACAGGCAAGGTTTTCTATTTCGTGTGTGTGCAACCACAGGTGTAATGCTGCAACAATTTTCTGTTTATGACCAAGTCAGACTCAGTAAGTCTCGGATAGAATAGGAGCGTTTGTATTCTTCCTTTAGCTAACTATATTCGGTTAGATCACTCAGTTGATGTATGGAAGCATATAATTTCCAAATGTCAGATAATTAAATCACATAAAATGCATGTTTTCTGGGTAAAACTACTGTAACTGGGGCCTGGGGCCTAACCTTTACATAAGCATTCATAACACATTTATGAAGCAGTTCATGACACATTCATGAGAGTTTAAGTAGGCCTATCATTCATTACATTAACATTCATGATTGATGTACTCATTCAACATCAGTGTCTCTCACAAGTAATGTTTGGTCAACACATTATTCTAATTTTATTGCGTGTGTTTGTGAAGTGAGGGAGAACAATAGATGGGCTGGTTTAAATGAACTAATATTGCATATGATTGTGTGAGTCTACACAAAAGGTACAGCTAGACATGGACTCATCACAATATTAGACAACTTTTTAGAGCAGAGAACATTTGACAAACTCACTTCAAGCCTCAGTATCTGAGAATAACAAGTATGCAAAGTTTGTGTTCGGGCTATTGTAATGTCAGTGATATGATGAACTAAGTGGCCACATGAAGCAGAACATGCAGAAATATGTCATTTTTCTGATGTTGTGAAACACAATTTATGTTTTTGCAGGTTGTGTAATTGCCACTATGCAGGTTTGGTCTACCTGAAGCATCATCTTGACACAATGGCATAGGACGAGACAGAGCAATGAATGATGCCCAAAAAGGTCACAAGGTACAGGGGAGCTGGATGGGTACCTTGCCTGTGTGTAAGACAAGATGGACCTGCTTCATTCCGTTCCGTACATAAAGAAGCTGTCTCTCAAATTGAACACAGTCCGGCGATGCCTCTGCAGCTTGTAAGTGTATTTTTTAGCTGTGTTGGACTGTTCTTCACTGCAAAGACTCAATTCACTTTGAAAATCAGCTTCTGCTGAAACCGAACAGCAAGTTCAGAGAGAAGTGAATGACAGAACTCCTTTGTTTTTGCTGCAGGAACACAACACAGCCTAATGTACTTCATAAATGTGGCCTACAGTTTATCAAACTATTGCGACATCTATAGACCCTTTTCTATTTCAGGGGGTCTCAACGGTTTGCTCATTCAATTAAGCTAATTATCAAGGTCAATGATTTGATTTGCAAAGCAACGGCATTTATTTTACCCCCTTTTTCGCCCCAATTTCGATCTTGTCTCATCGCTGCAACTTCCCAACGGGCTCGAGAGGCGAAGGTCGAGTCATGCGTCCTCTGAAACATGACCTGTCAAACTGCGCTTCTTAGTACCTGGTCATTTATCCCGGAAGCCAGATACACCAATGTGTCGAAGGAAACACCGTTCAACTGACGACCGAGGTCAGCATGCAGGTGCCCGGCCCGCCACAAGAGCGCGAGGAACAAAGTTAAGTCCTCCCCGGCCAAACCCTCCCCTAACCCGGATGACGCTTGGCCAATTGTGCGCCGCCCTATCGGACTCCCGATCACTACCGGTTGGGATCGAACCCGGGTCTGTAGTGATGCCTCTAACAATGCGATGCAGTGCATTAGATTGCTGTGCCACTCTGGAGGCCTACTTTTTAAATTAGCTACTTTTTACTTTTACATGAGTTGTTTTTTTACTCTAAAAGGGCACTATCATAACAATTTTCACGGTATTATTCCAATCACATAGTGTGAAAATATATACAAAACACAAGAAAATCCTTATTTTGACTGCAGTAGGCCTTTAAAGGGGAACACTAAGATGAATTGCATTTTATCCCATAGCATGAAAATGAGTCCTCCTCCGTTCCTCTCTTCCTCTTTTCTTTTCACCAGTCTTTTAATTCTGTTGGTATTGGATGGGGAAATCTGGGCTCTCGTTTGGATACTGCCCATGAATAAACCATTAACTGTGCAATCTCAGGGTGCCCAAAAGAAAAAAAAAGACTTGGATACTTAATGAGTGTGCGATAATTGTAAATATTAGCACTATTTTGTGTGTGTGTGTGTGTGGGGGGGGGGGGGGGGGGGGGGACTAATGAAAGCTGTGGGGATAAAAGTGTAGTTAAAAGTACAGTAGAGTAGGAATATTCCCTGTCTGTGTTGTAGATAATGAGTGTTGGGCTTGGCTGGGGCTGGGGGACTAGGACTGCAGTAGGGTAGAAGAGGCTGGGGTGGGGTGGAGGCTGGGCTGGAGGCTGGGCTGGAGGCTGGGTTGGGCGTGGTTAAGCATGACTACAGCTGGAGCTGGAAAAGACTGAGCTGTGCTAATTTAGTTGGACTGGCCTGGGTCCGCGCTTGGCTGTGAGAGAGTTTCACAGTGTTCAGGATTGAGATACTTTAAGATTCCATCTCTATCCAAACACTTCTAGGGCGTGAGGCCCCATCTCTTTCCAAATACATCAACAGCGTGAGGCCCCATCTTTTTCATAACACTTCCATGGCCAGTAGCCCTGGCAGAGCCGCAGTGTAATCTGCTCTAAATGCTTATATTAAGAGACTGTAATTACCACTAGTCTCTCTCTCTCCCTTCTGGAGAACATCAGAGATGGCTTAGTTAGCCCAAACAGACCGCCAGCCAGGACCGAGACTAACCACTCAGTGCACAGCCGCACCATTGGCTAATAGGCTAATAAACCGCTGCGTCACTGGCTAACAACAACATAGCGACAGCCAGGATACAAAACAAGGAGATACAACAATTTTTCTCGACACAGTGTTCATACCTACTTCAGAACATCTCAATGTAGTCCCCAAAGAAAGCTACGGAAGGGCAATGACGAAGGCATTACACAGTAGAACTGTATGTTAATTTTTCTCTTCTACCTGTACATGAATCACCGTGTCTGTAACGCAACGTTTTCATCGTATTCAAACCGCCGCAACTTAAAAACAACCTTCACCTTAAAAAACAAGTACGCTAAAAAAACAATCCCATCCAAGCACAAAAGGCCCTTTCATATTATATGATCATCATAAAGACAGGTATTTCCTTTGTGTTTCTCTCTTCTCCTGTCAGACAGCGGCAGTGATGGTTCACATTAAAGAGTGTGTTTCTGCGTCGGTGAGTCTCGGCCAGGCACACACAAACGCGCATGCACGCGCAAAAACACACACACACACACACACACACACACACACACACACACACACACACACACACACACACACACACTCTCTCCAAAGGGAAAGGCTGCACTACTTAGAAGATAATGAGGAAACAAACTGGACAAGTACGATTGATCCCACTGTTTTATAGCACGGGGGATTATCAAAGGATTATTTTAGGGTAATTATGCACGAAGGTCGACAACAGGCTTTCATGTTGCTGCAGTGAATGGCAGCAGGGTGTGTTGTCACAGAGTGTGTGTAGTAAAGAGAGAGAGGAGGCTTGCCATAGCTACACGCACAGAGGCAAGCATGCACAGGCAGGCAGACACACACACACACACACACACATACAAGTGCACACACACAAATGCACGAACGCGCACACACACTTAACAGGAAGCCACCATGCCCTGGCGCCTTTCAAACACACCAAATCAGCAGCCAGCAAACTTGGAATGTTTCTTCGGGAACACAACTGCCTTCCTTTTGTCATTCCAATCTCGGAGGGACAACGGTCAAGATGAGAAACTGCTTGCCTGTTTGGCAGAGGAATTCCAAGTGGAAATTCCCAATTGGAGCACCTCTCTTGTGAGGCATGTTATCGATCAGGTCCCGTCCATTAGCAAAGGAGATGAACGATGGGGTAATTGGAGGCGGCACAACACAGCAGGATGGGAGATCATTGATTGACCTCTAAGTGGTAATTACACATGATACCCCCCAACCCCCCTCCCGACCCAGTGTAATCACTTCTCCCTGTTAACCCATAGGTCTCTTCTCTTCCTTAACACCTACCATTATTTACCTAACCACTACCAATACAAACTTCTTCCCTTCTCTTTTCCTACTGTATCGATGGTACCCTCCACAAACTCACTGTGTTGGGTATGTGCTGTATATCTTCAGGTTATTCTCTTGTAATGAAGCCACCATTCTAGTCACCAGAATATCCTTATCTAAAGTCTCCCAGAGACATCATGCATGTAATGGATGTATGTCATGTTAGTAACACAAATGGTAATAGCAGCAGCCAATTAAATGAAAGGAGGGAATGGATTTAGTTTTGGAGCATGTCTGCATTCCAAATGGTAACATTCCAAATGGCACTCTATTCCCTATTTAGTGCAGTAATTTTGATTAGAGCCCAGGTCAAAAGTGGTACACTATATAGGGAACATGGTGGTATTTGTGATGAAGCCCATAAATTGAGTTTGGATACCAGACAATAGGATGTTTGGTTCGGATTAGTTTGGGGTAGGAAATAGGTCACATTGTGGAAACAATACCACATGCTAATTGGCAAATTCAATAGGCCACCATTTTATGTGTTTGTGGGAAATAGAGGAATTATGAAAGTGTATTTCTCCAGAGTGTGTATGTTTCAGCAGAAGAGAACATTTATATTGCTGTGTGTGTGTGTTAGTCTTGATGATGTACTGTGTGCATGCATGTGTCGGGGTACATCCCAAATGGCACCCTATTCCCTATATAGTGCACTACTTTTGACCAAGGCCCATAAGGCTCTGGTCAAAAGTAGTGCACTATACAGTATAGGCTACAGGATGCAATTTGGGATGCAAACACTGTGTAGTCTTACGGAAGTCTCTATCCACCACAGTGGCGAAATGCTGATGTGTGTGTGTTATTGCTGAGTGTGGGGAAGTGTATAAGTCAATCTCCTGCTCTGACATGGCGGTGTGTGAGACTCACCAGTAGTGGAGGAGATGTTGACGTCTATGCTGATCTCAGGTATGCCCCCTCCCTTCAGCGCAGCCACACAGGTGTAGGTGCCAAAGTCAGTGAACTTCAGGTCGATGATGTCCAGGTTGGTGGTGCCTGGGGAAATGTCAGGGTCCGTCTGGGTGATCACCATTCGCTCAGAGCTACGCATGGCGCGGCCGTTCTTCAGCCAACCAAATGTCAGTTCCTCAGGGGGCGTGGCCTCCACCTGGAAGGAGTGGATAGTTGAGTATGCGTGTGAAAAGGGGATGGTGTGTGTGTGTGTGTGTGTGTGTGTGTGTGTGTGTGTGTGTGTGTGTGTGTGTGTGTGTGTGTGTGTGTGTTCTTACCTGGCAGGAGATCTTGACCTCGCGGCCTATTTGGATGTTGTCGTCATTATGGTAGGGGTCAGGGGTGATCCAGAAACGCCCCTTCTTCAGCGCTGTGGAGAGAACATACAGGCAGACACACCAAAAAGTGAGAGAGGTACGATGCATGTGTGTGTTTAAGTGGCAGCCACAGGAGTAATTCCACATTGCCCTTTATTTGACACTGTAGACAAAATATACACTTAAAAGCATTTTTCTGCTATTTGTAGAACAATAATGGAAAAACAAATTTTTTAAAGAAAATGTGTATTTTTGCTTTTCCCCAACCTCATGAGACAACAAAAACACAACAGTTGAGAGGTTAGAGACAGCATGGGTCAGCAACAGTGCAACACTTTTTAGAAGGGTGCAGGAAATTGATTTTGAATGGGGCGTAAAATTGTAAAGTAGCAAACTGCTGGCTGATCAGACTGAAATACTGTATGTTTGTCTGAGATTCACTTTTTCCAGTCACAGTCTGTCTGAGATGTGATTCATCCAATCACACAAGTGTTGCTTGCATTCATTGATTGGAGAGGAAGTCGTTACACGAACAAACACACACACACACAGAAAGCAGAAATATCAATGGAAAGATACTTATGGCTAATCCAGTTTAGTTTTCAAACAGCGTCATCAAATCAGAGCGAAGAGAAAAGCGGGCTGATTTCATTCTAATCTATGTGGCATTGTTTCCCAACGCTGCTGCTGTACAATTCATCTCGTCTGCACACAAAAAAAATGATGGCGCTACAGAAATCGTTTCATCTAGCAATTCCCTTGAGACATTATCATATTCGGTTTGGCGAAAAAGGAAAATGAAAACAAAACCTGCATGTCAGGTTTAAACACAGGAAATTGAATGTGCAAAACATTGCGATGCTGGAGCCGAGCAGAGAGAAGAAGGGGGGGGGGGGGGGGGGGTGGCACAGAGGGAAAGATTGACACAAGCCTGCACACTAAGAAACCAGACTCAAACCAGACTTAAATCAATGTCAGCAGGCGGGTGAAAGACTGAAGACTGTTCCTGACACGTCTCAACAAATGTTAGTATTTGATTTTTATTAGGATCCCCATTAGAGGTTGCAAAAGCAGCAGCTACTCTTCCTGGGGTCCACACTTTACATGAAACATGAGATAATACAGAATACTAACAGACAAGAACAGCTCAAGGACAGCACTACATCAATTTACAAAAGGCCCACATAGTTTGTGTGTTTGTATTGATATGTAGGCTATCTATGTCAAATACAGGAGAGGTGTTGTGCCGTGAGGTGTTGCTTTATCAGTTTTTTTAAACCAGGTTCTCTGTTCATTAAATGAGATGGGAGTTCCATGCAATAATGGTTCTATATAATACTGTATGCTTTCTTGAATTTATTCTGGATTTGGGAACTGTGAAAATACCTCTGGTGCTATGTCTGGTGTGGTAAGCGTGTGTGCCAGAGATGTGTGTATGTTGACTATGCAAACAATTTGGAATTTGCAAAAAAAAAGACAAAGTGATGCAGTCAGTCTCTCCTCAACGCCCTGGCCTTAGTTAATCTTTGTTTTCTTTATTATTTTGGTTAGGTCAGGGTGTGACATGGGGGATTTATGTGTTTTGTCTGGTCTAGGGTTTTTTGTATGTTTATGGGGCTGTTTCCTTTCTAGGTAGTTTGTAGGTTTATGGTTGCCTAGATTGGTTCTCAATCAGAGGCAGCTGTCTATCGTTGTCTCTGATTGGGAACCATATTTAAGCAGCCATATTCTGTGGGTATTTTGTGGGTGATTGTCTTCTGTCTTTGTGTCATTGCACCAGATAGGACTGTTTTGGTTTTCACATTTGTTATTTTGTAGTGTTCTCGTGTTATGGTCTTTATTAAACATGTTGAACTCTAACCACGCTGCATTTTGGTCCTCCTCTCCTTCAACGGAAGAAAACCGTTACAATGACAAAACTAGAGCCTGTAGGACTTGCTTTTTGGAGTGTGGTGTCAAAAAAAGCAGAGCATCTCTTTATTACGGACAGACCTCTCCCCATCTTTACAACCATTTAATCTATATATTTTGACCATGACAGTTTCCAATCTAAGGTATCACCAAGTAATTTAGTTTCCTCAACTTGTTCAACAGCTACACCATTCATTACCAGTGTCGTGTCTTCAGTATCCTTAATGTGATGACATGCTATTTTATCAAATCTAATACCTAACGTTTAATTGATTACGCAATTGAATTAAATCATGCAACAAAAAATGCATTAATAACCTGGGGCACCATGGAGAAGATTATTTAAGGAGGTCCGTCTTCCAAATGAATTCTTAGAGATCTAAAGATCTCTTACATTTCAGTCATCATTAATTATACTTTACTTTCTTTCAGTCTCATCTGAACGTCGTACAATTCTTGGTTGTATGCACAAACCTTAGTTTCCATAATGAATCAGCAATATACAAATTGGCTTAATTATTTATTTACTAACTAACAAAATAATCACAGAAATACATTAAAAAAACAGTAGATATTGGTTACTAACAATGATAGAAAAGTCCCTAGTGGACTAAACAGACATGACAGCTTGGTAGACAAAAGGAAAGGGGTGGGACTGAGAGAGCAGGAAAGACAAAATGGATTCATTACACATAGTCTATAATTATATTCATTGATATGCTAATCCTTTCCACATGAACGGCCGCTCATTCGAGAATAATAGCAATGTATATATATTTACGCCCGTATGTCGTTGGTGGCTTCTCTGTTGGATTCCTCGATCGTCTTGTAGGGTTCATTAGAGTCTCTGGTAAGTCTTTCGCGGCTCTGGTGGTTAGAATGGATACTTCAGACTACCATTCAGAAATGTTCTCATAGATTGATGCTTCGGCGGTTGTCAGTATTCTCGTTCTAGGTTAAAGTAATTTCTAACTGCAGACCGGAAATTCGGGTCTAGAATTTGCTTCTTCTGTAGTGAATCGATAGTCTCAGAGTCTAACCATCTCCAGCCGTGTAGCTAATGCTCCACGTGGGATGGTTTTCTAGTCTTATGGTTTGTGTGGTCTTAACCTTTAGAGACGTCCGGCTTACCGTGGGTTTATTTGCCTTGTTGTAGTTTGAAAGACTTCACACCAGCGTCACCCGGCATGTTTTGGTCTATGATGCCTAATGTGATGTCTGGGCTCACGGGTGTGTGGCCACTGACTAGTTAATCTTTATATGAAAATCCATACTCTCATTTAGAATGTTAATAATTTCACATTACATTTTTTCACAAATAGTTTAATGTTTAATCACATACGTTTCACAATATTTAGATGTAAACCTGACAGCTGGAAATGTACACTTTAAAATATACCGTTGTGTGTGTTTCCTGTCCTTCATGAGATCACCAAATGAAACACACTCGTCATAACTGTCCATTATGTGTCCACGGACCATTCCCACATTCTCAAAAATTCCCATTTTGGGTATTTAGTAGTTTGGCCAAGTGAAGGCCTTTGTTCTCTCTCTGTGATCTCCCTCTCTTTCAGCATGACCAGGGGGAGAGAGTCTCTGCCAAGAATTTATGACCTGAGATAACAAAACCTGGGTTAGGAGAGAGAGAGAAAGGGCCTCGTCATGACACCAGATTCAGCTGAGGTCTTAAACTTAGGGAATGATTTGTACCAAATACAATGCTCTTAATTTTAGAGATGTTCAGGAACAGTTTATTACTGGCTACCTATTCCAAAACAGACTGCAACATTTTGTTAAGGGTTTCAGGGACATTAGTAGCTGTGTTTGCTGATGCGTATATGGTTGAATCATCAGCATACATTGACACACATACTTTGTTTAATGCCAGTGGCAGGTCATAGGTAAAAATAGAAAAGGGTAAAGGGCTTAGAGAGCTGCCCTGCGGTACACCACACTTTACATGTTTGACTTTAGAGAAGCTTCCATTAAAAAAACTCTGAGTTCTATTAGATAACTCTGAATCCACAATTTGGCCGAGGTTGATTCATGTCAGGGTAGGTTCCTGCAAGGCTTAGATCACAGTTAAATTATCTTCACACATTTAATTTGTGACATACTTTTCTCTCCGGAGCAGCTTTAGGACTGTAACAAGTATACAAATATTTTTTAAGTGGTGCTGAATAACATTATGTGACCCGTTTCAGGAAACTAGGGTAATGTCGCGGGTCACTACTTCATAGGAGAGCCATTTGAAAGTAAACTTTTTTTTTAATCAAAATGCATTTTGGGCAGAAATGCCTTCTTGAACATGTGAACTTTCATGTGCCTTAATAAATTGTATGCCATCTGTAAATAAAAATGTAATGAAAAATGAATAAGGCAACAACCTTCCCGCTAGCCATGATTGGCTGAAATAATGAGTGGGCTGGACATGCCGAGAGATGAGTTTCGATTGGTCGGCAATACAGCACGCTTCTGTCTATTTGAGCTGGTCAGTATTCTATGTATTGCTCTCCACTTTCTGGAGGACAGAGTTTTGAAATCAGTTGAATTAGAGTAAGATAGCTAAGGAGATGGAGAAAACACCTTTCTCCGGATTACATCTTCAAACTAAGTTCAACCATGGCATCCGTGACAGGAAGACTCGTCCATCCATGAATGATGTACACATGGAAGATAGTCCATCGTTATGTGTATTATCTTATTATTCGTATCTCGGATGCAAGTAACCATTTCAGGTGCATTCATAAATTCAGTCTGGCCATCTACTCCGATTTCAGAGCACTCTCGTCTGAGTGTGCCAGAGCGCAGAATAAATTATGTAATTAAAGGTTGGCAAAAAAGCATAATACATTTTTTTTTGCCAGCAGCACAGTTACAGTCACCAATGCTCTGGATAACATGTAAACAACCTAACCAGCTCTGCTAGGGCGAGTAAAATGGTCAGAGTTTCGGTGGGGGCTAAAGCTTAAGAGGGTGTGAATGATGTTGAATGGCTGTAGACAAAAAAACTCTCTCCAGTCGGTACAAAAACATTCAAAGGCCATCACATGAATGATGATGATTTGATTTACATATGATTTACCATTTTGTAGCTCTGTGTCTCTACACAATTTCACATTTTGCTACATAAAATCGAATCAAGGCGGTCGGTCACATACAGCCATGGATCGACTATACTGTAGGCATTCGACTATAGTGAAGGCAAAAGCCCATTTGATATTACATATAATATTGTTCAAAATGAGTTGCGTACGTAATTATGTCTGTTGATATTGAAAAAGTTGTGCTGAATCACAGTATATCCATGGATTGACAGTGACCTTCACAATTCAAACATCAGGTATTAACGAAAAGCCATATCACCGCTCTGTCTGTACGCTCTCAATAGAACAGCCTAGTATGTCATCATGTTGGAAAGGCAATTTTCCTGAGATGTAATATAATATAATACAGTAATACTATTGGACGTATTTACACAGTGGTGGAAGCAGTATACACTTCGTTCCAACCATATAAATAGTAAATACAAGCACATAGAGGTACTGTATGGGGAATCAGTTAATTAAATGGTTTAGAGTGGATACTACCAGTGTACCTTAACAGTGTGAAAGGCTATTTTGTGTTGCCTCTGTGTTGAGTTGATCTATTACAGCATTCCATTAATACTAGTACACAGACTGTATCCTAGGGGATGGACTACTATAATCCAATCAGATCCCATTTAGGCTCCCGATTGGCGCAGCAATCTAAGGCACTGAATCTCAGTGCTTGAGGTGTCACTACAGACACCCTGGTTTGATTCCAGGCTGTATCACAACCGGCTGTGATTGGGAGTCCCATAGGGGAGTGCACAATTGGCCCAGCGTTGTCCGGGTTTAGCTGGTGTAGGCTGTCATTGTAAATACGATTTTGACTTGCCTAGATAAATGAAGTAAAAAAAAAAAATGTTGTGTGTGTGCGTGCGTGCGTGTGTGTACATGTGTGTCACAAAGGTGTCAGTGTACAAACATTGGATTAAGACTGTAACAATTCACTCTACCTTAGTTAACTGTCTAGTGTGAATACTCTGACATTGTCAAGTCAAGTTCAAGTTCAACACGGTGTGGACTGCCTCCCTCTTGAAAACATATTGTCCACCAAACCCCAAATCCTTCCCCAAAACTCTACACACATTCCTCAAGCAAGGATACAGGAGACACAGGCAAGCAAGCAAGCAAGCAAGCTAGCATGCATGTACACACACACACACACACACACACACCTCTATACAACAACAACAACAACGCAATCATTACAAAGGCCCAGTGAATCTTTAACTCTTTAACGCGGGCACCGCTCGGAAACAAAACCTTCCCATTTACTGTAGGAGGGTAAACCCATCGCTCTGCTTGTCTCCGCCTGTTCTTACATCACTTCCAGCACTTCATCCATACCTCAAAAGAACATGCGACTATAGAAGCGGTGTGGAGTAAGCTGGTGGAGCATGTTGGTATACAGAGAAGGCAGAGCCCAGGCACAGAAATTGAGTCACTTATTAAGAAGAATCCTAGCAAATTGGAGCGAGAGAGGGGAGGAGAGGTGAGGAGACAACCTGGACTCATGGTTAGATGTAGCATAGTAAATAAAAATCTTGGCCACTTAAATTAGTATGATATGTTACATTATGTAGGGTGTTTGTAATAATTTACCAAGACAGGGGCTGACCGTTTTCATAGCCTACTGGTTCAATTTGAATGTTTGTCATTACTCTGCCCTTTGGCCACACCTAGTGGACTACATCATATCATGGCCATTGAAATGTCACTGATCGCTGTTAACATTGTTCAATAACTAAAGCTGAAGGTTATACTCTTTGTTTAAAGTGTGACCGAACCCCAATTAGTGCACTTGCCTAATGACATATTTTATTTGTTCAAGGGTGTATGTAACTTCTTTCCTAGGTCGGTTTGACCTCACAGCACATTAGGGTAATCAACGGATGCTGAGTAAGAGAATTCCTGCTGCTCGTCTTGTTCATAATGACGAGTTTAGGATTTGTATTTTTTTCTATAAAATGGAATTGTACTATCGCTTTAATATTTTTTTTTGGTCTATGTTGGGAATGTCGGGGGATCCGTGGTGGTGGTGGGGGGGGGGGGGGGGGGGGGGTGTATGTTGGCATTATCCAAATATTCTTGTGCTCTGTTTCTGTCTCTCTGAAGGATTTGAGTTTTTTTTAATTCAGATGTTTTTTTTCATGCTGCTCCTCTCTCAATCTCTCTTTTCCTCTTTCTTCTTCATTTGACTTCTCCTCTTATCAATAATTGAGTTTCAAGTTTCAGCCTCTGCGTATAATTCAGGGGATGGTGAAGTTGTATACTGCCGGTCTATTGTCATGAGTCCACGAGTTCTTGACGATTCAGTTTCCTTTGTTTGACATAATGAGCATGGTAAGAAATTATATTTTCCTC
The DNA here is from genome assembly GCF_057628025.1 of Oncorhynchus mykiss. Classification (NCBI taxonomy): domain Eukaryota; kingdom Metazoa; phylum Chordata; class Actinopteri; order Salmoniformes; family Salmonidae; genus Oncorhynchus; species Oncorhynchus mykiss. The sequence goes on along the minus strand of NC_143029.1, from coordinate 35,492,986 downwards.
ATACAGCTTTGAACGTCTCCCAAAGAAGAGAGGGGGAGGTGTCGTCATTTTTATTAATTTGAATGAATACATAGGGTCGTGTTTAATCTTTTTGTGTGTGTTCGGATTAAGAGCTAAGTCCAGAATGTGGGGGGGGGATGTTCTGAAATTACTATAGCAGAATATTCTGTCATTTTAAATGAGGGGAGAATGTTACTATCTAAAAAAATTAAAAAGTAGTCTATGCGCGAGTAGGTTTGATGAACATGAGAAAAGTAGGAGGAGTCCTTTGTGTCCGGGTGGAGGAAGCGCCATGGATCAACACAACCCATTTGGGTCATGAATGTAGAAATCTCTTTTGCAGAAATACTTTACAATTGTTCCTCAAATGCAATGTATGTTATACCATTTTGTAGCTCTGTGTCTCTGCTTTTATTCAATGTAAAAACACAATTTCAAATTTTGCTACTTAAGACTGATAAAGCAGAGTTTCTGTTGCAACAAACAAAGGGGATGACCTATGAATATGGTAACAAGGCCAGCCATCTTTTGGCAAACCAACTTAAATGCCAGTCAGCATCTCACCTCTCAGGTAAATGACTCTTCCCATAATCTTACAAGTGATCCCCCTAATATGAACTTTTGTGTCATTTTATTCTAACTTCTACAAATCCCCATCAGAAAATACGGCTATGGACAACTTTTTAGATAACTTGGATATTCAATCCATTGATATGGACATGAGTAAAGTTCTGGATAACCCTCTGCATCTAGATGAGATAACAAAGGGTCTAAAGTTAATGCAAAGTGGCAAGGCCCCAGGCCCTGATGGCTTCCCCGTCGATTTGTATAAAGCATTCTCAGATCAACTCGCCCCATTACTATTAAATATGTTCATGGACTCCATATCACAGGGCTCTCTCCCCCCCGATGCTAACTCAAGCCTTTATCTCACTCATGCTCAAAAAAGAGAAATATCCGGCGGAATGTGGTGGATATCGGCCCATTTCACTTTTGAACGCTGATGTTAAACTATTATCTAAGGTTCTAGCATGCCGGTTGGAACCCTGCCTTCAGGATGTCATAGCTGATGCTCAAACAGTCTTCATCAAAGGGTGACAACTGTTTGCCAATGTATGCCGTCTTTTGAACATTAATTTCTCTCTTTCTGTCTCTCCAGACCCCAAAATTTGTGTTTTTCTTGATGCGGAGAAGGCTTTCGACCGGGTGGAGTGGGATTATTTATTTAAGATTTTGGGAAGATTTGGTTTTGGGTCCAATTTCATCTCATGGATACGTCTGCTCTATTCTTCTCCTATGGCTAGGGTACACAGTAACTCTCAACATTCAAAATACTTCCCCGTCTCCAGAGGGACCGGTCAAGGGTGTCCTATGTCCCCGCTCCCTTTTTGCAGTTCCGATAGAACCACTTTCCTTGGCCTTAAAATTATCATCATCATCCACCGAGCTGGTGAAGAACACAAAGTGTTCAAAGTGCAGATTATCTACAGTTATATATCACTAACCCTATGAACTCTGTTAATAACATATTTTAGACACATTCGGATCATTCTCAGGTTACAAATGAAACATTCAGAAAAGGGAATGTTTTCCGATCAACCCCACTGCCAAGCAAATTCCCCCTGGAGCCCTCTGGTTTTTCCTATTTTGGTGTGAATATGACACATTCTCTAGCTACCCTCCATAAAACTAACTTTGCATGTCTAGTCACATGAGTTAAAGCAGACTTAAAACGCTGGGATAGTCTCTCTCTTTAGCTGGCAGAATTCATCTTTCTGCCAAAATCATTTTTTTGCCAAGTTGGACAGGCTCGTCAGTCATTTTATCTGGGCAGGCAAATCACCTAGGATACATAGAGCAAAACTTTTAAAAAAGAGACATGACGGAGGATTGGCACTTCCAAATGTACTGCTTACCTATCGAGCAACCAATATTCTAAAGATTATGGTCTGGTGTGATGCTTCAAGTAACAACTGGTGCTCATTAGAAGCACACTCCTGCCAATCATCCTCCCTTTTTGCTCTTACTTGTGCCTCACTGTCCTTGTGTCCTTCAAAGTATACGGGCAACCCCATTGTGCTCTCTACTTTGAAGATCTGGGGATATTTTCGTCAACATTTTAGACTTTCTGCCCCTTCTCTTCTAAACCCTATTTGGAACAACCACTTATTATTATTCTTTTATTTTTTATTTATTTTTTGCTGTGGAATCAGCAGGGTCTGATTTCTAGATTATATGACATTATGCTTTCCTCTGAACCCTCTCCAATAAACAAAATCAAGACAGACTGGGGTAGTGAACTTGAACATGACCTTACTGGTGGGAGGAGGCCCATAGGGCTAACTCCACATCCTCATGTACTCATTACGTTTAATTCAGTTTACAGGTCTTGCACAGAATTCACTACACCAAAGAAAAACGGTGTAAATTCCTCCCAGACACAAATGGGATGTTCAATCACTCCTGCAACCCACACCCATATATTTTATTCATGTTCTAAGCTGTCTGAGTCTTGGTCATCCCTTTTTAATACTCTCTCTAATATTCTAGATCTTGACCTGCAGCCTTGTCCTTTGATTGCTATATTTGGAGTTCCATCTTTGTTACCTAGTCTCACTAAAAGTAAAGCAGACGTTGTAGTGTTTGCTTCCCTCATAGCCGCCAGCAGATCTTGCTTAATTGGAAATCCTCCAAAACCTCCCACTGTAACATCTTAGTTGAAAGATCGAATGTCTTTTCTACACTTAGAAACAATTAAATACACTTTGAGAGGTTGTATTGATTACTTTTTCTTGAGATGGCAGTCTTTCATTTTATTTTTTGAACAGTTGCCTTCTATTTATCAGGAGTAAGAATGTTGGCCAACAGGGGATATGAGAGGATGAGGGAGGGAGGGGACAGTATGTTGTGATATTGTGTTATTTATTTTTGTGTATGTGTGTATGTGTGTATGTACCAGTCAAAAGTTTGGGTACACCTACTCATTCAAGGGTGTGCCTTGAATTCTAAATAAATCAGACCGTGTCACCAGCAAAGCACCCCCACACCTCCTCCTCCATGCTTCACGGTGGTAAAACACACATGCGGAGATCATCCGTTCACCTACTCTGCATCTCACAAAGACAGGGTGGTTAGAACCAACAATCTCAAATTTGGACTCGTCAGACCAAAGGACAGATTTCCACCGGTCTAATGTCCATTGCTCGTGTTTCTTGGCCCAAGCAAGTCTCTTCTTCATATTGGTGTCCTTTAGTAGTGGTTTCTTTGCAGCAATTCGACCACGAAAGCTTGATTCATGCAATTCCCTCTGAACAGTTGATGTTTAGATCAGTCTTTTATTTGAACTCTGTGAAGCATTTATTTGGGCTGCAATCTGAGGTGCAGTTAATTCTAATGAACTTATCCTCTGCAGCAGAGGTAACTTCCTTTCCTCATGAGAGCCAGTTTCATCCTAGCGCTTGATGGGTTTTGTGACTGCACTTGAAATAAAAATCGAAGTTCTTGACCTGGATTGACTGACCTTCATGTCTGAAAGTAATGATGGACTGTCACTTCTCTTTGCTTATTTGAGCTGTTCTTGCCATAATATACTAATTTTGTGTCCCAGATTTTAATTTACTATGTTTCATTCTAGTCTGAGACCATGCTGGAGGACAGAAGAGAGCCTGCATACAAAAAACAGCTCAGAAACAGGAAACATTTACTGAATGTAGACCTTTCCTGCATTCAAATGGCCAAATCGGCCTCTAGTGACCTCATGGTTGGAATGTTATTCAGTTTTGTTATATTGCAGTCTTCTGTGATGTGTATATATAGTGTCATATTGGGATACAAACTCAAAATGGAATACATTTCAACTCTATATCTGACATGGTACAGGTGTCTTTTTTTTCTAAGCCCATAACCATGTTTGTGAGGTGTATACTTTTGTGTCAAAGTAGATTTGTTTAAGACTACCAAGAAACACTCTGTGTGACCCTGATTTACCTCACTGCAGTAGTTAAAAGCGTTTAAGTACCGTGAGCACCGAGGCACAAAATGAAAGTTAACGTGCACAAACACACATTCACCATGCATTATTAATGAAAAGGCTTTTGGAAGTTGGTTCTCTTCACCGCTCTGAACATTTCTGTCACAGAACCAGGGCCATGGTTGTGCGGGAGAGAAAGAAATGATCAATGACTACTGTTTCCAGTAAGACTTTTCTTTTAAAGCTCTTTACTCCTACCTGCGCTCTACAGAATACTTTTCTACCCTGCATTATCAGAAAGACAATGGAAGGAACTGTTTAAACACTTACTACACTCCACTAATGTCAGGCAATTTCTTTCTTTCTCCTATGATCTAAAGAGGTTACACTGATTACATTGTAGCTAGGGCACTGATGAATAGGATACTTTCTGGTTACCTGGATTTTATTTACCTCTTTGAATATGAATCATGATGCAACCTCCTGCGTGTTTTGTTAAGCCAAAGTGCTTGTGCCTGTAAAGAGAGTGTACTATTCTCCCTGGCTTTAAGACTTTAGACGTGTGTGTGTGTGTGTGTGTGTGTGTGTGTGTGTGTGTGTGTAATAGTCTCCATGGTGGTACAGTAGCTGTGGTGAATAATAATGGGTGGCCTGTAACATGAATAAGTAGATAATGACACAATGAAAGAAGTCTCTTTTGGGGTTTGGTCCATAGAGGACTCTAGTCACACGGCTGATTACAATACCCCCTCATGGGAGCTGCTTGGCTAATGAGGGGACACATGCCCCTGACGTGGGTACAATGACACAATTACAGGCACGTATACACAAACACAAATTCACATACACATAGAGACAGACAGACACACACTATCCCTGAAACCTCCTCAAGACTGGCTGACAAGATGACACTGACACCTATATCTCTCTTTCTAGCCCCCAGTCTCTCTCCCTCTCTGTCTGTCCATCTCTCATTTGGCACCACACAATGGCCTCCATACATCCATTCATCTCTCCCACTGGTAATCAGCAGGTTTAGCTTAGCGGTCCTCTCAGGGCCAGATGGCTCTCTCTCTCCTCTACTTTACCTACCTCCTCTCGGGGACATTAGTCAAGGGTAAAGACATACAGGGGACAGAGACATTAGCACCAGACCCCAGCCATACAGACCCCCGCCAGACACACACACACCGTCCAACCCCAGACCCCGACCACACACACACACACACCCCTCTCTGATTATCATCATACTATCACACATTCACGCCATGCCTCCACACACTAACGCTCACACACACTGACATATGCCAATGTTTGGATGTGGCGAGTGACAGGCCGTTGTGCTGTATATTACCTTTTTGGTTGACCTCTAATGAACTTGACAAGTTCAGTCGCAGGCCAGCAGGACTCACACACACACAAACAACCACACTTACACACACTGACAAATAACCCCAGTCCTGAAGGCCGCTGCCCAACTCTCTAGTCTGTCTGCCAGGCCCACTCACCCAGACCATTACATTTGCCATTTATGAATGGAAATGTATGCAGCTCCGGACCAGAATGTATTCCAGAGCAAATTTGAGTCATTCACATGTTGATTTACATGCTGGCGTCCAGGTTGTTACAAGTCACGTCATGAGGGGTTTGTTTTCCCCTGACAATTCTCAACAACAGCCTAAATAACATCAGCAGGCTGGCTCACTATGAAACCCATTGCAGTTTTTCTCTGCTATTAATAACACAGAACCCCCTCACAGAGAGTGTAGAGCCTGTGTGTGTTGTGGAGGGGTTGCCTGTGTGTGTGAGTTGCTGTGTGTTCGCTGACTGAAATGGCTGATGTCTCATTTGGAGTCATTTGGAAGGAAGAAAGTCCTGGAGGAATTGTCAGGCGAGACAACAGCAGAACATCGTTTGATTCTGAATGTTTGATACCTCCAGCACCACTCATTTCTTCACATCACACACCTGCAAAGCACACTGTTTTAAGAACGCACAGGGAGGAAACGTAGGTACAGTGCTAGGAAACGTAGGTACAGTGCTAGGAAACGTAGGTACAGTGCTAGGAAACTGAGGTACAGTGCTAGGAAACGTAGGTACAGTGCTAGGAAATGTAGGTACAGTGCTAGGAAACGTAGCTACAGTGCTAGGAAACGTAGGTACAGTGCTAGGAAACGTAGGTACAGTGCTAGGAAACGTAGCTACAGTGCTAGGAAACGTAGCTACAGTGCTAGGAAACGTAGCTACAGTGCTAGGAAACGTGGCTAAAGTACTAGGTGTGTAAATGGTATTGGTGGGGGAAAAGGAAATGAACGCAAGGCAATGTCTCTTAGACGTTCCTCTCACTGCATGCTGTCGCTTCACGTTTGATAAACCGGTGTAGTGAACAATTCACAGACATGCAGTAGTTACACACACACACACACAGTAAAACAAACCTTACAGCAAACACATTCCCTAACAAATGAACTAAGTGTTGACAGAGGTGGAGAAAATATCTCATTGTCCAGGTCATTGTGTCACTAAAGTATCCTTTTGTTGCCAAACATTGTGTGATCTGGACTAAAAACACAGGGTATTGACCTGCATTTACAGACGTGTCTCCTTCCTTTCATCCATGAAAAGATCATGGTAGTAGAGCTGCGGTGAACCAACAGCATGCTGAGCTGTACCAGGGGGCAAGCCAAACACACACACACGTACACACAGCACTGTAGGAGGGGGTGAGCCAAATGGCGAGCCAGCATGGCTGGTGGGACAGCATGGTCAGAAACGCCACCATCTGCTGACAACAGATCTGTGGAAAACACAGACAGTCCCTTTGGCAACACCCGCATGAGAGGGCTTCTCAAGGACTAGAGTGTGATCAACAAAAAGACACAAACATGTGTAAACAAATATACATACTTTAAACAGATAGTAACACATAGACTGTGTAATATCTGTTCACATACACAAACACACACACATATGCACACACACAAAATATGCATGCTCATACACACACGCACATGCCCACACACACACACCACCACCACTATCCTAACCAGCTGTCATATTCAGCATGACCAAATGAACTGTGCTAAGTGCTTGTCCTACTTCACTGAGTTCATCCCAGTTTCTCCGGCAACACAGTCTTCACTCAACTCACCACAACACTGAAGACTCACACTATATAAATCAAACATTTAAATGTCTCATCCTACTATACGGCCGGAGAACCAATGGCTCTTCCAAAGGCAAGTCTATAATATTGGCTGTTCCATGTATGAATTACCTTGAGATAAAGGGCCTTGGACACTAAATCCTTAACACATTGGCTGCTCCCAAAGGCAAGTCTGCAATTATTAGCTTCTTCGTGTGTCAATTACCTTGAGGGGAAGAGACTTGGACGCTAAGTCTTCATCCCAGTTGATTGTCAAACAGCCTGTAGTGCCTTCAGCTTGACTGCCATAGCTTAATGACTCTAATTGGCCGTTAATAAGTATCTTTAATGAGTGGTTTCACATGCATCCCCATGCTATTGGCTTCACCCAACAGTTTATTGCACAGAAGTCGTAACACTGTATGGAATATGTTGATATGCTCTCAATGTGTCTCCAACTATAGCACCGTGTGTTGTAGGATCGTACAGGCAATACAGCTTTCCTAATGCAACATCAAATGTGAGATATGTCAATTGTAGTGAAACAATGCTCACACACTGTATTAACTCTGTAGCAGCAAAAGAAACAAGTAACCATATTAATAACCATTCCTTTCACTTGAATGTTGAAAAGCGGATTAGCTCATAAAGAAATAGCCCATGAGCAGCCTAAGCGGGACTAAAATCTCTGACCTTGCCTCTGTCAGTCCATTACATACAGTAAGTCATTTTACCTAGAGGTCGGGACCCTTGACAGGGCTGACAGTGCTCTTCTAAGGATTCTACAATATATGTATTGTACACTCCACCTACAACAAACACCCACTCCTGCTCCCCTCTCACCTCTGACCACTATTGTGGTAGACTTCTTGGCTGGGTTGCCCACGTTGTTACTGGCTACACAGCTGTAGACCCCAGCCTCGTCTGAAGTGATGGCTGGCAGGGTGAGTGTTCCACCCTTCACCACGCTCTTCTCAGGCAGGCTGTCAGAGCTGCTGACCCAGCTCAGCGTGGGGTTGGGCTCCCCACCCGTAGTGATACACACCAGGGACACCGTCTGGCCAGGGTTCACCACGATGGGATCCTCCACCAGCAGCTTAATGGAGGGAGATGCTGGAGAGGAAGAAGAATAGGATGGAGGTTTGCTGTTTTCTGATAAACCTTGTTGGTGAGTTTGGTGAGTTTGAAGATTAACCTGTCTTGTTGGTGAGTTTGAAAACTATGCTATGATACCAACCTGTCTTGTTGGTGAGTTTGAAGATTAACCTGTCTTGTTGGTGCATTTGAAAACTATGCTATGATACCAACCTGTCTTGTTGGTGAGTTTGAAGACTAACCTGTCTTGTTGGTGAGTTTGAAGACAATGTTTCGGTCGGAAATGCCACAGACGTTCCTAACAGAAGCGATGCAGCTGTAGTTGGCGTAGTCCTGAGGACGAAGGTTCTTCAGCTTCAAGATTTTCGTCTCCCCCTGCAGCTCAGATACACAACCACAACAACACTAGTGTGCAAATGTGTGCAAATAGAATGAACACAATAATAAACACACTTCATGAAGTATCTCCACTTCATTCAAGGCTTGCAAAATTCTGGAAACGTTCCCATAGTTCACAGGGGTTTTCAGAAAATGTTGAAATGTTGAAACTCAATGTTATACACATTTACTGTAAATCACGAAACAAGGAAGATCCGCATGAAGTGCACTGTAAAACAAGTCATCATGAAACATCAAAGCTTTTCCTTATTTCATCTGGTGCCAAACCACAGTGCAAATCACACCATGGATCACACAACGTGGTCCACATGCTACACCACACCACATGGGGACAGTGGGAATCTTTCAGTTTCACTGTGTGTGTCTGTTTGGTTGAGTCCTCCACCACCACCACAGCAGCCTGACAAACAGAGACAGTGACTCCAGGGTTGATCCATGTCATTTCAGCAAGCCATGGCGCCGACCATCTCAGATTGTTCTGAAACAATTTCTGTGGTTAGAAACAGGTAAGCATTCCTGAAACATTATATTTCTTTTTTTATGTAATTTGAAATCTGAGAAATTACGCTAATTGATTGCAACCAAACTGGCAATTTTAATATATCTGATTTGGACAACACTTTTTCCTAACTATAGCTAGGTTTTCACCCAAATGACGACAGATTGTCATGCGAATATTCTAAAATGTACATTAAGACAATAAACCACAGGACCAAAAGTATGTGGACACCTGCTCATTGAACATCTCATTCCAAAATCATGGCCATTAATATGGAGTTGGTGCCCCCTTTGCTGCGATAACAGCCTCCACTCTTCTGGGAAGGCTTTCCACTAGCTGTTGGAACATTGCTTCCATTCAGCCATAAAAGCATTAGTGAGGTCACCAATGTCGGGGCATTAGGCCGTGCTTGCAGTCGGCGTTCAAATTCATCCCAAAGGTTTTCGATGGGGTAAAGGTCAGGGCTCTGTGAAGGCCAGTCAAGTTTTCCCATACTGATCTCGACAAAACATTTCTGTATGGACCTCGGTTTGTACATTGGGACATTGTCATGCTGAATCAGAAAAAGGCCTTCCCCAAACTGTTGCCACAAGTTGGAAGTACAGAGTCTTCTAGAATGTCTTTGTATGCTGTAGTGTTAAGATTCCCCTTCACTGGAACTAAGGGGCATAGCTCGAACCATGAAAAACAGTCCCAGATCATTATTCCTCCCCCACCAAACTTCAGAGTTGGCACTATGCATTCGGGCAGGTAGCGTTCTCCTGGCATCCGCCAAACCCAGATTTGGCCGTTGGGTCTGCCATGTGGGGAAGCGTGATTCATCACTCCAGAGAACGCATTTCCACTGCTCCAGAGTCCACTCCAGCCGACGCTTGGCATTGTGCTGACGTTGGTTCCCGAGGCAGGCTCCAGAGGCAGTGAGTCTTGCAACCAAGGACAGATGATTTGTACGCACTGCGCGCTTCAGCACTTGGTGGTCCCGTTCTGTAAGCTTGTGTGGCCTACCACTTTGTGGCTGAGCCATTGTTGCTCCGGGGCAGCTCTAGCAGTGTAGAAATTTGCCGAACTGACTTGTTGGAAAGGTGGCATCCTATGACAGCACCACATTGAAAGTCACTGAGCTCTTCACTGAGGCCATTCTACTGCAAATGTTTGTATATGGAGATTGCATGTCTGCGTGATCCATTTTATACTCCTGTCAGCAGCAGGTGTGGCTGAAATAGCTGAATTCACTAATTTGAAGGGTGTCCACATACTTTTGTATATACAGTGTAAATACAAAAGGCTAGTCTACATGATGAGATTATTATAGATAATAGTGAGAATATTTGTATTTGTCAAACGGCAGTCAAGCATTGATCACCCTGTCACCAGAATCAGACTCTCAATGTTTGTCGGAAAGGCGCATCAAGATCACTGTGGACTTTCACCTCCCTGTGAAGTTTATCATAAGTTATTCCATCGGTAGCCTAAAACTGCATGCTTTCATGAGACATATTGGGAGGACCACACACCATATCGTCGAGTGACTCGACATGATATCATGTTATTACATCAATATTTGCACATAAACACGTTTCCACCTCCATTAAGTTCATTATTGATTTACAGACACAAAAAGATCCCAGCATGTCGAACGAACAAATGTGTCAGCATTTATAAAATGGTACCAAAACTTCCTGTTTTCATCACAGTTGTCTTGGGTTTTGCTTTATACGGTATGACTTTAATCGCATAAAAACTGTGGATGGAAACTTGGTTAGTAAGTACGACATGAGGAATCCAAAGAAATTGTCAACCCACAGAACCCCCACACCATCCCTAACAACTAGTATACCGTATCAGTTCTCTATGTCTGACAAGTAGTATGGAGCTGAGGCTCGGCATATTGTTTCTTCATCCTATGTAATGAATTTGGTGATGTCTTTCTTTCCCTGATAAGAGAAATTAGTCATTCAATTTGTTAGTTTTATGTCCCATCCTGCATGCTGATATTCCCAGGTTCTGACCACTAGACGGTGGTGTTCCTACTTTTAGGTGTTTTTTAAGAACCCCCCCCAAATCAATGTTAAAGGGATAGTTCTCCCAAATTACAAAATTACTTATTGGTTTCCTTACCATGTAAGACGTTTATGGACAAGGTATAACAGCAACCCATGCTTTGGTTTTGTTTACCTGGAGACTGTTTAAAATGCTAACTTTCTAGCATTTATGGCACAAATACAATGCAAGTCAATACCTACAGTATATTAGCATTTCAGTGCTACATATACAAATCATCTATGAGGAACATTATTGAGTCACACAATACATTTTTTGATACTTCAGGATGATTTGGACATGCTTGTACGTTAATATAGGTACCATTGAATTTGTGCCACAAATGCTAAAAATGTAGCATTTGAAACAGTGGACAACAAAACTATTGCATGGTGCTGTCATACCTTTTCCATAGACTGCTTATAGGGCAAGGAAACCAACATGTAATTTAGTAATTTAGGTGAAGTATCCCTTTAACATTGAGGTGGGATTCTTTAACACTAGAACTGCAAAAGCAGTCATTTTGACGGCTCATGAATGTATTTTATTTTCAAAGTCATGCCACCCACCATCCGTGACTTTTCCTAAACAAGTCTATATAACACACTGCCATTGTTAGAATCATTTTTATCACAAACAGAACTGGAGTTATAACCAGTTTTAGGAGGGCATGGCATTATTTGAATGGTTTCCCGACAGTAGGGCCTGCTTCACTCATTCTCCCGACATTGGAAAGTGCAGTGCCCAGTTGATATTCACCCCAATAATTGCCTCGAAACTGAACCTAAACCAAAATGTATTTCACACATAACAGATGAAATAAAATGAAGTAAAGTACGATGGGTGATAAAGGGGGAGAATAGGTGAGTTGATGAGTGAGGGGGAAGTGAAAATATAATTATGGAATCACCAACTGTGAATGAAGAATAGGGCAGGCCATTCTATTGTATTGGTATATTCTAATTATAAATCTCAACACGGTATGTACCCTATATCAGTCCACCAAATCCAAGCAATTTTATCAGTCTACTCTGGCCTACTTGGAGTACACAGTGAGAGCCTGCATAATGTAGAATGGCAAGATAACCAAGACGAATGGATGCATATGCTGCGTTAGCACCGCTACAAGATCTGAATGAGAATATCTCAGATGGAGGGGAACAAATTAATCCTGACATCTCTGATGACTATTTTTCTGATTCTGAGCCTCGACTTGAATAACCTGCACCTCCGAGGCCTAAACGCAAAAAAATCCAGAACAGTGCGCACTGAGCAGGCGCTCGCTCCACCACCCAAATTAAACCGTGAGACAGGAAAGAGGGAGGGATGGCACCATTTGGAAAGAATACACCGATGACAACAGCACAACATGTCATCACCGAGAGAGCAGGCCCTACGCAACAAGCAAAAAAAAAACATCAGCAACGCACTCGCCAGTTTTCGTTTTTTTAATGTTACATGGACATGCTACAACACATCAGAGACTGTACCATAACTGTGGTGCACAGGGATCAAGGAGACACTAGGGATCAAGGAGACACTGCCTGGGATCTGTCTCTGTTGATGAGCTGGAAGCGTTCATTCCAATCCTGTATGTCTGTGGAGCATTCGGTGGAAAGAGCGTGTATATGCAGTATGGTGAGCTTCTGGTCATACATGTATAGGATACCATTCTTTGGAGAAACCATGACATGGGATACCTTGAGAGAGATCATGCGTTTACTGGAGAATGAGAATGCGACGCCTGGAAACGGTTGGAAGAAGTTTGTACAGAACAGCATTGCATGTTACAAACCAGGAAAGAACATCACTGTCGATGAACAATTGTTCCCTGCAAAAACTCGTTGTGGCTTTACGCAATACATTGCGAGCAAACCCGACAGGTTTGGAATTAAGTGTTGGTTAGCCACTGACATCGACACCAAATACATGCTGAATGGCTTTCCATATCTGGGAAAACATCCACGTTGGGCAGCAGGTGAGCAAGTGTCTGAGAATGTGGTGATGAGGCTTGTGGAAACTTATGTTGGCAAGGGGAGAAAAGTCACCATGGACAATTTCTTCACCGTCATTGGCGAACAAGTTGCTGGCAAATAAAGCAAGCCTAGTCGGCACCATGAACAAAGCAAGACGGGAGCTCCATCCCTCTGTGCACAATAAGGCACCTGCACAGCGATTGTACTCCACAATGGTGATGAAAGAATGACAAGACAAAACTCACACTATACCAATGCAAGACAAGAAGGAACGTTTCTGCAATGATCACCATGCATCCGACAGCTTGCAATCTATACTATTACGCACTGCAACCAAACAGAGGTATGTCAATATCACTTAATAAGCATATAGATAAACTTACACAAAAGAATCCTAATGTTTTCTATTCTTTTCTGTTTCATAGGTTGGTGTGGATATTTTGGATCCGATGTCATGGCTATACTCTGAAAGGAGGCACCAGCCCCGTTTGGCCTGTTGCTGTGTTCTATAACATGCTTGACTTGGCTGCTATTAAAGCACACCTGTTGTTCAAGCAGTGCATGAACAACACCATGCCCAGGGGAGACTTTAACACGAGTCTGGCATACAGGGCTACGTGAGAGACATACTGTATGAGGGCCAAGGCAGCAGCAAAGATTCCACGTGATCCTTTGCACGAGCCAAAGGAGAGCCTTTGCGCACAGCTCCCGGGGAGGAGACAGTGGCAGGTGGCCAGATGCACAAAGGACAGAACCCATGATACATGTGTCACCTGCAAGAGACGTGTTTGTGGGAAGTATGTCAAGCAAGTGAAAGTGGCGAATTTCTGTGTTGACTGTTAGGACAAGGGATAACCACTAAATGAAATCCAACTGATACCAATGCGTGAAAGCAAGAGCTGATAATAATTGACTGTTTTTTACTGCTCTCATATTAACGCTTATATTCATTATAATACCATTATTGTTTTTATGCTGATTTTCACCATTTATCAAGCACACTTGGAGCTTATAATAATGTTTAGGCTACTGTTTCCATCAGTGATGCGCGTTTTGCTGGCGTTCATCATTGTCGTTCGGGTATTTTGTAAAAGAAAGAAGAAATATTCTAATAGAAATAAACTGTTACCAAGTTCCAACAAATATGCGTTCTGTTTCATAGTTATAACGAAGGCACTCAACGAAAATGTTTTATTTGGTTTTTACATATTGCCTTCACTGTAACGCCTGGGGTGTAGTGGGGAAGAAGTCAGGTGCCGGAAGCAGAGAGTTCAGGGTAGCGCTAACTTTTAATGCACCACAACGGTGAACATACGCCAACCAAAACAAATGCCCCAAACACGGGGGACTTAAACAGTCCAGCAAAAAACCCAAACCAATGGACAACCGTGACAGACAGCCGTGTACACATGTGCATCGAAATAATCCCGCACAACCAGCAGGCTGGTAAATAAAGCCCAACCAATCAGCCTAAACTAAACACAGGTGAAACCAATAAACAGAAAACGAAAAACAAGGATCAGTGGCAGCTAGTAGGCCGGTGACGACGACCGCCACCCGAACAGGAAGGGGAGCCACCTTCGGTAGGAGTCGTGACATTCACTAACTTAAACTAATGAAAATATTATTTTGTTATTTGAAATGAAAAAAATATACAGTACCAGTCAAACGTTTGGACACACCGACTCATTCAAGGTTTTTCTTTCTTTTTACTATTTTCTACATTGTAGAATAATAGTGAAGATATCAAAACTATAAAATAACACATAAGCAATAATTTAGTAACCAAAAAAAAGCGTTAAACAAATCTAAATATATTTTATATTGGAGATTCTTCAAAGTAGCCACCCTTTGTCTTTATGACAGCATTGCACACTCTTGGTATTCTCTCAACCAGCTTCATGAGGTAGTTAATTTTAATTAACAGATCTGCCTTGTTAAAAGTACAATTTGTGGAATTTCTTATCTTAATACGTTTTAGCCAATCAGTTGTGTTGTGACAAGGTAGGGGGCGGCAGGTAGCCTAGTGGTTAGAGCGTTGGGCCAGTTACCGAAAGGTTGCTAGATTGAATCCCCGAGCTGACAAAGTAAAACACCTCTGCCCCTGAACAAGGCAGTGAACCCACTGTTCCGAGGCCGTCATTGTCAATAAGAATTTGCTCTTAAACTGACTTGCCTAGTTAAATAAAGGTTAAACATTTTTTTTTAAAGGGATGGTATACAGAAGATATCCCTTTTTGGTAAAAGACCATGTCCATATTATGGCACGAAGAGCTCAAATAAGCAAAGACAAATGACAGACCACAATTTCAAGAACTTTGAACGTTTCTTCAAGTGCTGTCACAAAAACTATAAAGCGCTATGACGAAAATGCCGCTCATGAGGACCGCCACAGGAAAGGAAGACCCAGAGTTACCTCTGCTGCAGAGTATAAGATTGCAGCCCAAATAAATGCTTCATAGAGTTCAAGTAACAGACACATCTCAACATCAACTGTTCAGAGGAGACTGCATGAATCAGGGCTTCGTGGTCGAATTGTGGTAAATAAACTACTACTAAAGGACACCAATAAGAAGAAGAGACTTGCTTGGACCAAGAAACACGAGCAATGGACATTAGACTGGTGTAAATCTGTTCAAATTTGAGATTTTGGGTTCCAACCGCCGTATGTTTTTGAGACGTAGAGTAGGTGAACCGGTGATCTCTTCATGTGTGGTTCCCACCGTGAAGCATGGAGGAGGAAATATGATGGTGTGGGGGTGCTTTGCTGGTGCCACTGTCAGTGATTTATTTATAATTCAGCCATGGCAAACCTTGACCCAGAAAATTCGGCCTATATCGAATCTTCCATTCCTCTCAATAAAAAAAAAAAAAGCTGTTGCGCAGCAACTCACTACCTTCCGGAAGACAAACCATGTATACAAAATGCTTCAGTCTGGTTTTAGACCCCATCATAGCACTGAGACTGCACTTGTGAAGGTGGTAAATGACCTTTTAATGGCATCAGACTGAGGCTCTGCATCTGTCCTCATGCTCCTAGACCTTAGTGCTGCTTTTGATACCATCGATCACCACATTATTTTGGAGAGATTGGAGACCCAAATTGGTCCATACGGACAAGTTCGGGCCTGGTTTAGATCTTATCTGTCAGAAAGATATCAGTTTGTCTCTGTGAATGGTTTGTCCTCTGACAAATCAACTGTAAAATTCGGTGTTCCTCAAGGTTCCGTTTTAGGACCACTATTGTTTTCACTATATATTTTACCTCTTGGGCATGTCATTCGAAAACATAATGTTAACTTTCACTGCTGGAGGCAGGGCTTTCTCCTATAGAGCTCCATTTTTATGGAATGGTCTGCCTACCCATGTGAGAGACGCAGACTCGGTCTCAACCTTTAACCTTTTGCGTGTAGAGGGGGCAGTATTTTCATTTTTGGCAAAAAAAAACATACCCATTTGAAACTGCCTATTTCTCAGCCCCAGAAACTAGAATATGCATATGATTGTCATATTAGGATAGAAAACACTCTAAAGTTTCCAAAACTGTAAAAATATTGTGTGTGAGTATAACAGAACTGATAGTGCAGGCGAAAACCTGAGGAAAATCCAATCAGGAAGTGTCTCTTATTTTGAAACCTCTCCTATGCGTGCCTATCCTCCATTTAAAGGGATATCAACCATATTCCTTTTTCTATGGCTTCCCTAGGGTGTCAAGTCTTTAGACATAGTTTCAGGCTTTTATTTTGAAAAATGAGCGCGAAAGATCACATTGGATAGGTGGGGGCTCTCCGAGTGAGTTTTACGCTACAGAGTAAAGCGGCCATTGTTTCTCGCGGTGTTTTTGAAAAACTTACACACCCGTTTGATATATTATCAAATATATATTTTAAAAACAACCTGAGGATGGATTATAAAAACGCTTGATATGTTTCTGTGGACATTATGGATATGATTTGGATTATACGTCTGCTGTGTAACTGTTGTGTAACTGGGAGTCTCGTGAGTGAAAACATCCGAAGATCATCAAAGGTAAACAATTAATTTGATTTATTTTCTGATTTTCGTTTCCTAGCTACTTAATGCTTAGTGTACATAATGTTATGCTATGCTATCGATAAATTTACACAAACGCTTGGATTGCTTTCGCTGTAAAGCATAATTTAAAAATCTGAGACGACAGGTGGATTAACAAAAGGCTAAACTGTGTTTTGCAATATTGCACTTGTGATTTCATGAATATTAATATTTTTTTGTAATATTATTTGACTGTTGCGCTATGCTATTCAGCGGTTGCTGACGGAAATGATCCCGCTAAAGGGATGGGTAGCGTCAAGAAGTTAAGTCTTTATTGAAGACTTATCTCTTCAGTAGGTCCTATGATTGAGTATAGTCTGGCCCAGGAGTGTGAAGGTGAACGGAAAGGCTCTGGAGCAACGAACCGCCCTTGCTGTCTCTGCCTGGCCGGTTCCCCTCTTTCCACTGGGATTCTCTGCCTCTAACCCTATTACAGGGCCTGAGTAGCTGGCTTACTGGTGCTCTTTCATGCTGTCCCTAGGAGGGGTGCGT
Organism: Oncorhynchus mykiss; assembly: GCF_057628025.1. Lineage (NCBI taxonomy): Eukaryota > Metazoa > Chordata > Actinopteri > Salmoniformes > Salmonidae > Oncorhynchus > Oncorhynchus mykiss. The sequence goes on along the minus strand of NC_143029.1, from coordinate 35,475,296 downwards.
CACCTGAGTGAGTTGAGTCACTGATGTGATCTTCCTGTCTGGGTTGGCGCCCCCCCTTGGGTTGGGCCGTGGCGGAGATATTTGTGGGCTATACTCGGCCTTGTCTTAGGATGGTAGGTTGGTGGTTGAAGATATCCCTTTAGTGGTGTGGGGGCTATGCTTTGGCAAAGTGGGTGGGGTTATATCCTTCCTGTTTGGCCCTGTCCGGGGATATCATCGGATGGGGCCACAGTGTCTCCTGGCCCCTCCTGTCTCCAGTATTTATGTTGCAGTAGTTTGCGCCGGGGGGCTATGGTCAGTTTGTTAGATCTGGAGTACTTCTCCTGTCTTATCCAGTGTCCTGTGTGAAATTAAGTATGCTCTCTCTAATTCTCCCTAGGACCATGCCTCAGTACTACCTGGCATGATGACTCCTTGCTGTCTGTCCCCAGTCCACCTGGCCGTGCTGCTGCTCCAGTTTAAACTGTTCTGCCTGCGGCTATGGAATCCTGACCTGTTCACCGGACGTGCTACCTGTCCCAGACCTGCTGTTTTCAACTCTCTAGAGACAGCAAGAGCTGTAGAGATACTCTTAATGATCGGCTATGAAAAGCCAACTGACATTTACTCCTGAGGTGCTGACTTGCTGCACCCTCGACAACTATTGTGATTATTATTATTTGACCATGCTGGTCATTTATGAACATTTGAACATCTTGGCCATGTTCTGTTATAATCTCCACCCGGCACAGCCAGAAGAGGACTGGCCACCCCTCATAGCCTGGTTCCTTTCTAGGTTTCTTCCTAGGTTTTGGCCTTTCTAGGGAGTTTATCCTAGCCACCGTGCTTCTACACCTGCATTGCTTGCTGTTTGGGGTTTTAGGCCGGGTTTCTGTACAGCACTTTGAGATATCAGCTGATGTACGAAGGGCTATATAAATACATTTGATTTGATGGTAGGCATGCTGGTTAACTTCTTTGGGGTAGGGGGCAGTATTGGGTAGCTTGGATGAAAAACGTGCCCAAATTAAGTTGCCTGCTTCTCAGCCGTAAAAGCTAGAATATGCATATAATTAGTACATTTGGATTGAAACACTCTGAAGTTTCTAAAATGGTTTGAATGGTGTGTGTGAGTATAACAGAACTCATATGGCAGGCAAAAACCAGAGAAAAATCCAACCAGGAAGTGGGAAATCTGAGGTTTGTAGTTTTTCAACTCGGCCCCAATTGAAGATACAGTGGGATATTAGTTATGTTTCACTTCCCAAGGCTTCCACTAGATGTCAACAGTATTTAGAACCTGTTTTGAGGATTCTACTCTAAAGGATGGGCTCATAAGAGCTCTTTGAATGAGTGGTCTTGCAGAATGCCACAGCCTCGGTCTGGCGCGCTCATGTGAAAGGTAGCTACGTTCCACTTCATTTGTACAGACAAAGGAATTGTCCGGTTGGAACATTAATGAAGTTTTATGTTAACAACATCCTAAAGATTGATTCCATACTTAGTTTGGCATGTTTCTACGGGCTGTAACGGAACTTTTTTAACCTTTCGTCCGATGTTTGGCACGACCTGAACACGCTTTTGGGATTTGTTTACCAAACACCCTAACAAAAGAAGATATTTGGACATAACTGATGGACATTATCGAACAAATCAAACATTTATGGTGGAACTGGGATTCCTGGGAGTGCATTCTGATGAAGATCATCAAAGGTTAGTGAATATTTCAAATGCTATTTCTGAGTAATGTTGACTACCCAATATTGCGGGTTTCTTTTTGGCTGCTTTGTTGTCTAAAGGCTACACAGATTATTGCATGGTTGGCTTTCTCCGTAAAGTTTTTTTGAAATCTGACACAGCGGTTGTATTAAGGAGAAGTTCATCTAAAGTTCCATGTATAATAGTCGTATCTTTATCAATGTTTATTATGAGTATTTCTGTAAATTGATGTGGCTCTCTGCACAATCACCGCATGTTTTAGAACTACTGAACGTAACGCGCCAGATTTTTTTATATAAATATGAACTTTATCAAACAAAGCATACATGTATTGTGTAACATGAAGTCCTAGAAGTGTAATCTGATGAAGATCATCAAAGGTTAGTGATTCATTTTATCTCTATTTCTGCTTTTTGTGACTCCTCTCTTTGGCTGGAAAAATGGCTGTGTTTTTCTGTGTTTTGGTGGTGACCGAACATAATCGTTTGTCGTGCTTTCGCTGTAAATCCTTTTTGAAATCACACACTGTGGATGGATTAACGAGAATTGTATCTTTAAAATGGTGTAAAATACTTGTATTCTTGCGGAATTTTAATTGTGAGATTTTTGTTGTTTTGAATTTGTTGCCCTGCACTTTCACTGGCTGTTGCGGAGGGGTTCCACAGGTTATGGCACACTTAACCAGCATGTCTACCACAGCATTCTGTAGCGATAAGGCATGTTTTTCAACAGTACAATGATCCAACACACCTCCAGGCTCTTTAAGGGCTATTTGACAAAGAAGGAGAGTGATGGAGTGCTGCATCAGGTGACCTGGCTTCCACAATCACCCAGGCTCAACCAAATTGAGATGGTTTGGGATAAGTTGGACCGCAGAGTGAAGGAAAAGCAGCCAAAAAGTGCTCAGCATATGTGGGAACTCCTTCAAGACTGATGGAAAAACATTCCAGGTGAAGCTGGTTGAGAGAATGCCAAGAGTGTGCAAAGCTGTCATAAAGGCAAAGGGTGGCTACTTTAAAGAATATAACATGTTTTTTGATTTGTTTAACACTTTTTTGATTACTACATATGCATTATTTCATAGTTTTGATGTCTTCACTATTATTCTACAATGTAGAAAATAGTAAAAATAAAGAAAAAGCCTTGAATGAGTAGGTGTGTCCAAACTCTTGAATGGTACTGTATATTCTAATGTTACCTAAATTTTAAAACACATTCATGAACACAAACAAATTATTATTTTAGTGATAGCATATATGAAATGTATTAATACACTGTTACAATGTTGTAGTCAGAATGACTGCTCATTAGTTTGAAGGGGAATCCCTCGAGGCCCAGCAGTTCTAATGTTAAAAAAATAAGTAAAATGGAACAGGACAATCTAATGGTCAGAACCTGGTAACATTAAGATGTAGGATCGGACATAAAGTTGAAGTCGGAAGTTTGCATACACCTTAGCCAAATACATTTAAACTCAGTGTTTCACAATTCCTGACATTTAATCCAAGAAAAAAATCCCTGTTTTAGGTCAGTTAGGATCACCAATTTATTTTAAGAATGTGAAATGTCAGAATAATAGTAGAGAGAATGATTTATTTCAGCTTTTTATTTCTTTCATCACATTCCCAGTGGGTCAGAAGTTTACATACACTCAATTAGTATTTGGTAGCATTGCCTTTAAATAGTTTAACTGGGGTCAAATATTTTGGTTAGCCAAACACAAGCTACAAGCTTCCCACAATAAATTGGGATAATTTTGGCCCATTCCTCCTGACAGAGCTGGTGTAACTGAATCAGGTTTGCTGGCATCCTTGCTCGCACACGCTTTTTCAGTTCTGCCCACAAATTGTCTATATGATTGAGGTCAGGGCTTTGTGATGGCCACTCCAAGATCTTGACTTTGTTGTCCTTAAGCCATTTTGCCACAACTTTGGAAGTATGCTTGGCGTCATTGTCCATTTGGAAGACCCATTTGCGACCAAGCTTGAACTTCCTGACTGATGTCTTGAGATGTTGGTTCAATATATCCACATAATTTTCCAGCCTCGTGATGCCATCTATTTTGTGAAGTGCACCAGTCCCTCCTGCAGCAAAGCACCCCCACAACATGATATTGCCACCCCCGTGTTTCACGGTTGGGATGGTGTTCTTCGGGTTGCAAGCCTCCCCCGTTTTCCTCCAAACATAACGATGGCCATCATGGCCAAACAGTTCTATTTTTGTTTCATCAGACCAGAGCACATTTCTCCAAAAAGTATGATCTTTGTCCCCTTGTGCAGTTGCAAACCGTACTCGTACTTTTTTATGGCGGTTTCAGAGCAGTGGCTTCTTCCTTGCTGAGCCGCCTTGCAGGTTATGTCGATATAGGACTCATTTTACTGTGGATATAGATAATTTTATACCTGTTGCCTCCAGCATATTCACAAAGTCCTTTGCTGTTGTTCTGGGATTTATTTGTACTTTTCGCACCAAAATACATTCTACTCTAGGAGACAGAACGTGTCTCCTTCCTGAGCGGTATGACGGCTGCATGGTCCCATGGTGTTTATACTTCCTTACTATTGTTTGTACAGATGAAAGTGTTACCTTCAGGCATTTGGAAATTGTTCCCAAGGATGAATCAGACTTGTGGAGGTCTACAATTATTTTTCTGATGTCTTGACTGATTTCTTTTGTTTTTCGCATGATATCAAGCAAAGAGGCACTGAGTCTGAAGGTAGGCCTTGAAATACATCCACAGGTCCACCTCCAATTGACTCAAATGATGTCAATTAGCCTATCAGAAGCTTCTAAAGCCATGACATCATTTTTTTGAATTTTCCAAGCTGTTTAAAGGCACAGTCAACTTAGTGTATGTAAACTTCTGACCCACTGGAATTGTGATACAGTGAATTACAAGTGAAATAATCTGTCTTTAAACCAATGTGTGAAAAATGACTTGTGTTATGCACAAAGTAGATGTCCTAATTGACTTACCAAAACTATAGTTTGTTAACAAGAAATGTGTGGAGTGGTTGAAAAACAACATTTAATGACTCCAACATAAGTGTATGTACATTTTCAAATTCAACTGTAAACATAATTTCAATGACTAATTTCTATGAACAGTGGGGGGTGGGGGAGGTCACCAAATTAACTGGGAATACATTACATAGGATGAAGAAACAAAAGTCCGAGCTGCAGCTCCATACTACTTGTCGGACATAGACATGCTGGGGTGGGATTGGGTCCAAGGGTGGCTTTTGAACATTTCTTTGGATTCCTCATGTCTAATTCATTGTTAGAAAAAAGTTTGGCCCATGTCGGATGTTAGGTACCACATTTATTTAATATTAGCTGAATCTTATAAATTAAAGTGGCCATCAATTAGCTTAATTTCTCAGAGATCTAATTATATTTCAACAAAATAATGTTGCAGGAATGCTACTCATCTGTTTCTAACAGAAACCATTTCAGGAAAATCTGCGATAGTTGGTGTCTAAATTATGTTTCTTCGAACCTCCACGAAGACCAAGCTCTGTGATGGGATGTGATAAAGAGTCTTTAATCTCCTTCCTATCCACCAAGGGGTCAGATTACGACTTCAGTCAACCTGGCACATCAGTCCTCACTAGCCACAATCACAGTCCACAGAAATCCCAGTCACAGTCCTCACAAACCATAATCACTCATCTCTTTCATTCCCCCCAATGATCATCATCATCATATTGCATGACATTTATACGTTAATTGTATTTGATTGGGGATGGACTCAGTCTGTGGATGCAGTCGTATTACCTCCTCCTCTCTGGCTTTGGCTGATAGTGGAAGATGTATTTGGTGGGAATGATGATTCAGAGGCCAGTTTAACACAGTGGGAAACAAATAGGAACACATATCTATTTGGAAGACAAGGGGGTGGAGAGAGGGAGAGAGAGGGATAAAGGGGGTTGGAGGAAGGAATGGAGTAGGTGGGAGAGATATAAGGGATTGGTGAGAGGGATGGACAAGGATGTGAAAGAGGTTAATGAAAAGGATGGAGAAAAGACATATGGAGGATGGATGAAAGATTAAGGGTTGTGTGAGAAATGTAACAGATTGGAGGGAACCATGAAAAGATGGATGAAGGACAGAGAGATGGTTAGATGGAGGAATTAAGAAAAGGGACTTGCAGGAGCAATTATGATTAAGTGCCTTGCTCAAGGGCACATCAACAATCAGCTTGGGGTTTCAAACAAGCAACCTTTCCGTTACTGGCCCAATGCTCTTAAACGCTAGGCTAACTGCCGCCCCCAGAGATGATTGAATGGATGAAGAGACTGCTTGATTGTTGGTCTGGGTGTACAGACACACAGCTGTGTGATCAACACACCCACGGCCGAAAAGCTTTCAACAGCGACCTCAACAAGACCTGGTCACAGTGTTCTAGAATGACCTCCCAACACAAGTTAACACCATCCCCCTCTGCTCTCCACCCATAACACCATCCCTCTCTCCTCTCTTAACCTTCGCCAGAGAGAAACGGTAAGCTGGTATTTAGCAATGGGGGGAAAAAACACGGTGGCTTCAAACGCGTCCCCTGATCTTTCTGTTCTTATGCTCGCCACGGGGAATAAGGCAGGGAAGAGGGGTAGGCAGAGAAGGGAGATCGGGAGGGAGCCCTCAATGAAAGCGTGTCACTTCCTGGCTAATTACCAGGCCACATTCCCATGCTGGGTTTGAAATGCCACGCCTGTGTTTTATCTCTGCTCTGTACAAACGCTTGGTGGGCTGAGGGAAGGAAGTATGGAGGGAAGAGAGAGAAGGGAAGAGGAAAGAAAAATAGGGAAAAGAAGAGGTGCACTAGGAGGGGAGAGGAAAATTAGGGAACTGGAGACTCAGAAGGGCAGCCGACTACTGTACCTCAGGCTCGCTTGCTTATATCATCTATGATAGTGCACTCTGTCTGTTGCTCTCTCTCCTACCTCTTTCTGTCTCTTTGTCTCTCATTCTCATTCCCTCTTTTTCCCATAGCAGTCTCTGGGGACACACTTATTTATATAAATATATATCAGCCCACCCAGGGGTCACCGCACTCAGAGTCTATAGTATATTGAGATCTCTACATAAACCCCACTCTGATATACAGAAATTGTATAGTATATTGCCTCCCCCTTACCTGTGTGAAGAATGGTTCGTAGATCTCCACTCCCTTGTCGGAGCCTTGTGAGAGGACGTCTCGTCCGCGGTGCCAGCTGTAGCGGACTGGGGGGTTGGAGTTGGCCACGCAGCGTAGGAACACTGTCCTCTCGTAATAAAACTGTTCTTTAGCCTCTCCTACACTCTGGTGCACCGTCACTAAAGGGTCATCCAGGTCTGGAGACAGAGAGGAACAGAGGAAGAGGAGAGGTAAATCCATTGATGAAACAATGAATCAATGAATGAATCAGTCCATCATGCATTCAGATGTACGACTGACTAGGTTGCCCCCCTTTCCCTAAAAATCCACCGTGCAAGTAATGAATCCATTGAGAAATCAATTGAATGGCTACCTAACCAATATGACATTTGTATTATTGATAATTAACACGCATATCATACTTTATTCAAAAAATCAATCAAATAAATAAAATCAATCAAATAAATAATCAATCAAACGGTTCCATTACCATAAACAAGAAAGACACATTCAACATAAATGTAGTCGTATTGCATATCTGTCACCTGCAGGCAGCCTAATACAGTGCCTTGCGAAAGTATTCGGCCCCCTTGAACTTTGCCACATTTCAGGCTTCAAACATAAAGATATAAAACTGTATTTTTTTGTGAAGAATCAACAACGAGTGGGACACAATCATGAAGTGGAACGACATTTATTGGATATTTAAAACTTTTTTAACAAATCAAAAACTGAAAAATTGGGCGTGCAAAATTATTCAGCCCCTTTACTTTCAGTGCAGCAAACTCTCTCCAGAAGTTCAGTGAGGATCTCTGAATGATCCAATGTTGACCTAAATGACTAATGATGATAAATACAATCCACCTGTGTGTAATCAAGTCTCCGTATAAATGCACCTGCACTGTGATAGTCTCAGAGGTCCGTTAAAAGCGCAGAGAGCATCATGAAGAACAAGGAACACACCAGGCAGGTCCGAGATACTGTTGTGAAGAAGTTTAAAGCCGGATTTGGATACAAAAAGATTTCCCAAGCTTTAAACATCCCAAGGAGCACTGTGCAAGCGATAATATTGAAATGGAAGGAGTATCAGACCACTGCAAATCTACCAAGACCTGGCCGTCCCTCTAAACTTTCAGCTCATACAAGGAGAAGACTGATCAGAGATGCAGCCAAGAGGCCCATGATCACTCTGGATGAACTGCAGAGATCTACAGCTGAGGTGGGAGACTCTGTCCATAGGACAACAATCAGTCGTATATTGCACAAATCTGGCCTTTATGGAAGAGTGGCAAGAAAAAAGCCATTTCTTAAAGATATCCATAAAAAGTGTTGTTTAAAGTTTGCCACAAGCCACCTGGGAGACACACCAAACATGTGGAAGAAGGTGCTCTGGTCAGATGAAACCAAAATTGAACTTTTTGGCAACAATGCAAAACGTTATGTTTGGCGTAAAAGCAACACAGCTGAACACACCATCCCCACTGTCAAACATAGTGGTGGCAGCATCATGGTTTGGGCCTGCTTTTCTTCAGCAGGGACAGGGAAGATGGTTAAAATTGATTGGAAGATGAATGGAGCCAAATACAGGACCATTCTGGAAGAAAACCTGATGGAGTCTGCAAAAGACCTGAGACTGGGACAGAGATTTGTCTTCCAACAAGACAATGATCCAAAACATAAAGCAAAATCTACAATGGAATGGTTCAAAAATAAACAGATCCAGGTGTTAGAATGGCCAAGTCAAAGTCCAGACCTGAATCCAATCAAGAATCTGTGGAAAGAACTGAAAACTGCTGTTCACAAATGCTCTCCATCCAACCTCACTGAGCTCAAGCTGTTTTGCAAGGAGGAATGGGAAAAAAATTCAGTCTCTCGATGTGCAAAACTGATAGAGACATACCCCAAGCGACTTACAGCTGTAATCGCAGCAAAAGGTGGCGCTACAAAGTATTAACTTAAGGGGGCTGAATAATTTTGCACGCCCAATTTTTCAGTTTTTGATTTGTTAAAAAAGTTTTAAATATCCAATAAATGTCGTTCCACTTCATGATTGTGTCCCACTTGTTGTTGATTCTTCACAAAAAAATACAGTTTTATATCTTTATGTTTGAAGCCTGAAATGTGGCAAAAGGTCGCAAAGTTCAAGGGGGCCGAATACTTTCGCAAGGCACTGTAGAGGTGAAAAGTGGGGGAAAGAGTAAGACAAGCTCGACAGTGAAACAGAGGCCCAAACACGCACGCACACACCCAGGCTGCACACACAGACTCTCAGATCTCCGGCCGCCACATGAACCCCAGAATCAATACATCCCCTTGACTTTCCTAATCGGTGAGCTAGCATGCACATCCTTCAACGTGAAAGTCCTGTAAGAGACAGACATGGGAAAGGGCCGCACATTTTTTTTTCTCTAATATCCTGCGCAAACACTTCCCTGATGCGCATCCCTCTTTTAAGATACTATTTAGTTGCCCTCTTGTCCATAACAGGAGACCAGTAAATGAATATCGCTGTTTCCTCGCTCCCATTTCCCAACACATCAGAGGGAAGTTTTCCCCATCTGTCTGACAGTTAGCTATTTGAGCAAAATCGCTCGCCGTTGATTAAAACGGATTCAAAGTTAATCATCTCACTCGCCTGACGATTAAAGCCTTTGGCAAATGGGTGTTCATCATAACTCTGTCTGTCTTTTAGCATGCTAATGCTCACCTTTTTAAGATCATGTCAATGAAACGTAAAGGGGGCTAGTCCATTTCCCCTTTTCATCTCCCTCTGAGATGCAATCAGTATCTCAACGCAAGCGAACAGGCAATTTAAATGGAATTGATTAAGGAAAAACCAATGCACGTTATCCCCTCATGCTAAAATACCCTAAACGATTACGGATGACCTTATGTGCTTATCTCTCAATCTCAATCTCCATGTACAACTATTTTCATTCCACTGCTTAAACGTTTGCTGAGAAAACGATATTAGGCATTGAATTGGAGAGGTTAATCAATGGACGCATGCCTTGAATTCAGACTGTCAGTATCGTCCTGTCCTCCCTCGGAGTTAAACCCCAGGACCTATTTAGGGAGCATGCTGGCCGCACCGCACACACCAGGGTTTTTTTCTGGAACAAAAATGGGTTTCGGTGGTGGGCATGGCAGGGCGCGTGGAAAAGGGGAAGGTCAGTGGTCGGCCCAGGCTACATTTGAGGCCCTAATCTTGGTGGTGTAGTAAAAATGTTGAATTTTTAAGCAAATTTTCTACAATTCTACAAATTTTGCCATGGAGCTGAAAGACATTTATGCAGTTTAAAAGCAAATTTCCTGCAATTCTACACATTTTGCCATGCAGCTAAGATAAAATGTTGCAGTTTTAAAGCTAATTTCCTGCGATTCTATGCATTTTACCATGGCTAATGCTGTGTTTGCCATGGCTAATTCATTGTTTTTTAATTCATTTCTATATATCTGGTTTTAGTCATTTAAGTTTACATTTCAAGAGTTTTTCCATCCCAAAAATTAATTAACTCCAAAAATATTATTATTATTATTTATTTTTTACACGGTTTGGCCCAAGGATTACAGTGGCAGAAAAATCCCTGCACACAGACACGGACCAGAATGCTGATTCCTCAGTTACATGCTCTAGCCTACAGCACCTTAATCAAACCCCAGCAGTGGTCAATACTTCATCCAAAAGCCATTACATTACTCTCTGTGTGTGTGTGTGTGTGTGTGTGTGTGTGTGTGTGTGTGTGTGTGTGTGTGTGTGTGTGTCATTACATTACAGAGGCTCAGCTCAGGTATGGGCAGCAATTATCTCTGGGAGAAGAGAGACTGACAGCCATGCCGAGGAAAAGACAGAGCGATTGACTGCAAACGTTTTGGCTGTGCACATTACTCTAAATAAATACACTGATTCATTATGTAGAAGAAGGGAGGATGGCGTTGGTATTTGTGTGAGTGTGCGTGTGTGTGTGTGGGGTGTGTATTCACACGTGTGTAGGTATGCAAGCTTGTGTGTGCGTGTATGTGTGTTTGTGTATGAATCCCACATCTTATCTCCAGCTCTTCCCTGGTTCCCCTCCACTCAATTTAGGGAGTGTGACGGAAAGGCAGTGATTCAGAAGGAGACGTATCGTATCTACCCTGGGATGGATACACGTGTCTCTGAATGCACAATCTGATTGGGGCTTGTCAACTATCCTGTTAATGAGAGCGGGGGTAGCTAGTAGATGTGTATATGTGTGTGTGTGTGTGTGTGTGTGTGTGTGTGTGTGTGTGTGTGTGTGTGTGTGTGACAGACGGACAATTTGGGAGGGGAGGCGGAACTATTTATAATCAAATGTATGCACGGAGGAAGTGGATTGATGCTAGGAGCACAGTGTGGAGAGATAAATATGAATATATGGAAATGTACGCACTGGATAAAAATTGGATGAATTTCAAACAAAATTCCACCTTCACCATCCGTCCTCTCTCTCTCTGCTGTGAGGATGTTACTTTGCATGTCGCTCTTGTGCAATTTCCTTCAGGAGTCACGCTCTGATGATTGTGAAGCTTAATGTACAGAGCCCAGAAGAGGTGTGTGTGCATGCGTGTGTGTGTGTGTGTGTGAACACTGTGGTATAGGCTCCGCTACAGAGTTGTTAGGGTTTGTAATTGCAGGTTTAACGGGTGGTTCCCAGGCAAGTAAATCTGTCCATGTACAGCTCAAAGCTCCGTGGCACCAAGTGAACCTTTTATTACGTCACCGGCCGCTCTCACTCCCACTAAGCACATAGTCTTGACCAGAGTCGCAACACAATGTCTTCCTGTTTCAGATGCAAGTGAGTGAGAGAGAGAGAGAGAGAGAGAGAGAGAGAGAGAGAGAGAGAGAGAGAGACGGGAAGAAAGTGAAAGTGAAGAGAGAGCGAGAGAGAGAGACAGGGGAAGAAAGTGAAAGAGAGAGAGAGAGACAGGGGAAGAAAGTGAAAGAGAGAGAGAGAGACACGGGAAGAAAGTGAAAGAGGGAAAGAGAGAGACGGGAAGAAAGTGAAAGAGAGAGAGAGAGACAGGGGAAGAAAGTGAAAGAGGGAAAGAGAGAGACAGGGGAAGAAAGTGAAAGAGGGAAAGAGAGAGACAGGGGAAGAAAGTGAAAAAGGGAAAGAGAGAGACAGGGGAAGAAAGTGAAAGAGGGAAAGAGAGAGACAGAGCTAGAAAGTGGGCAAGAGGGAAAGACACAGACAGACAGACAGACAGACAGACAGACAGACAGACAGACAGACAGACAGACAGACAGACAGACAGAATGGAGTGGGTGGTGATGGCATGTCATATCGTTTACTCAAGCACTGTACATTAGATATGACAAATGAGTCATACAAACTCTTCTGCAGGCAGGGACCATGGAGCATGTTAATGATGGCGGTTCTCTAGTGGAGGTCCACATTAAATTACAAGGATGCTAGTGTACACTTCATACTTCATGCTTTCACGACTATCTGGTTGATTTCATCAGTACTACAGTACAGTAGATTACTTTGGTAATAGTCATTGAGAAACTAGAACACAGACATTGGATGCTAGCTATTCAAGATGAATATGAAAAAACAATTCTATTTACCGAAATATTGTGTTTGTCAAATGGGCTGACTAGAAGGTTTGTATTAAAAGAGAAAGCATAAAGACTAAAGCAGACAATTATCACTTCAAAACCTGAAACACATTTTCTTTCATGTCCATTCTCCCGAAGATACACACACATCTCTCTCCCACCCCCCTCTCTCTATCCCCCTGTCTCTTTCTCCCTCCACACCTCTTTTTCCCTCTCTATCTCCCTCCCTCCTTCTCTCAATCTAATCTGCACCAGTCATTTGGAAGGGAGAGAGAGACAGAAAGAGAGAGAGAGATCAGAACACCCATGAGGCTTTGAGTCCGTCAGCCCATCGTGTCAGAGGGCTGTGGATTAATTTCACCCTGTTGCCGTGGCACTAATCATTTATCCCAGGTTGATTACAATGCGGTGCCAATCGACCTCCCTCAAACTGTTGTGTTTATCCTTCCACGGGTAGAAATATTCTCATTATGTCTAAGATAAGCAATTTGCTTTCAATCTCTGCTAAGAGAAAGGGAAGGAGAAAGGGGGGGGGGGGAACGTGCAAATTGCAGGCATCCAGATGCCGGGTTAATGAGGTGGTAGATCCAGTGGCTGTCTACTGCAATCATCCCCTCAGTATGGGGCGGAGCGTCCTCTGCTCTCATTGCAAGGGGATATTTTGGTGGATGGTGGAGCGAGAGAGAGTCGTGGATGAGTGTTATCAGTGAGAGCAGCTATTACCTGGCAAAAAGCCCTAATGCTCTGAAGCAGGGCCTCTTCCTTCCCCCTCTCTCCCATCCTTTAACACTGAGGCCTAAAAGCAGTTCCTAAACGTGCCTAGCTACCCTTCTTTAAAGGTCCAATGCAGTCCTTTTTAACTCAATGTCAAATCATTTCTCGCTAACAATTAAGTACCTTACTGTGATTGTTTTAATTAAAAATGTCCACAAAAAAAAGAAAGACATTTTTAACTCAATATAAAATAATTTATGGGTAACAATTACGTACCTTACTGTGATTGTTTTCAATTAAAATGGCAACAAAAAAAAGAAACAGACATTTTTATCTCAATATAAAGTAATTTCTGGGTAACAATTATGTACCTTCAATTAAAATGGCAAAAATTAGTTTAAAAAAATAGTTATTTGCAAGGAGCAATTTTCAAGCAAGAACTAGGACTGTGTGGGTGTGGTCTGAGTTGGGAGGGTAAAACTAAAAACTAGCTGTTATTGGCAGAGAGGTTTGGAACTCTCTTATTATTGGTATATTAATAGCTTGTTTTCAGTGCAGTCAAAAATTTGATTTTCCTGTATTCTATATACACTGAGTGCACAAAACATTAAGACCTTCCTGATATTGAGCTGCACTCCTCCCCTCTTTTGCCCTCAGAACAGCCTAAATTTGTCTCAGCATGGCCTCTGCAACGTGTAGAGCTTCCACAGGGATGCTGGCCTATGTTGACTCCAATGCTTCTCACAGTTGTGTCAATTTGGCTGGATGTCCTTTGGGTGGTGGACAATTCTTGATACACACGGGAAACTGTTGAGCGGGGAAAAACCTAGCAGCATTGCAGTTTTTGACATAAACCAGTGAGCCTAGCACCTAATACCATACCCCATTCAAAGGCACTTAAATACACTACATGGCCAAAAGGTATGTGGACACCTCTTCAAATTTTCCATGGCCAAGCAGCCGCAACAAGCCTAAGATCACCATGCGCAATGCTAAGCGTCGGCTGGAGTGGTGTCAACCTCGCCGCCATTGGACTCTGGAGCAGTGGAAACGCGTTCTCTGGAGTGATGAATCACTCTTCACCCGACGGACTAATCTGGGTTTGGCGGATGCCAGGAGAAGGTTACCTGCCGAATGCATAGTGCCAACTGTAAATTTTGTTGATACTACTGCAATGTTGGAGCTAGGAACACAAGCATTTCGCTACACCCGCAATAACATCTACTAAATATGTGACCAATAGAATTGCATTATATTTCATTTGATTTGATCTTGTAGCTGAATGGAAGCAAGTCCCCGTAGAAATGTTCCAACTTCTAGTGGAAAGCCTTCCCAGAAGAGTGGAGGCTGTTATAGCAGCAACTCCACATTAATGCCCATGATTTTGGAATGAGACGAGCAGGTATCCACATACTTTTGGTCATGTAGTGTATTTTGTCTTGCCCATACACAATCCATGTCTCAATTGTCTCAAGGCTTGAAATCCTTCTTTAACCCGTCTCCTCCCCTTCATCTAGTGGGGTGGCGGGTAGCCTAGTGGTTAGAGCGTTGGGCCAGTAACCGAAACGTTGCTAGATAGAATCGCCAAGCTGACAAGGTAAAACTCTGTAATTCTGCCCCTGAACAAGGCAGTTAACCCTCTGTTTCTAGGCTATCATTGTAAATAAGAATTTGTTCTTAACTGACTTACCTAGTTAAATAAAGGTTAAAAAAAAATAAAAAATTATAATCTAAAAATCTACACTGATTGAAGTGGATTTAACAAGTGACATCAATAAGGGATCATAGCTTTCACCTGGATTCACATGGTCAGTTTATGTCACGGAAAGAGCAGGTTACCTTAACGTTTGGTACACTCAGTGTATATTCCCACAGTATGAGGTTGGAATAAAACTGTGAAATTGTGAAAATTATGATAATAGCCCTTTTAGTGTAATGAGAGCTGTTTGAAAATACCTAAAAATGCTAGTTTTGGTGGGATGTTTTTTAAAAAAATGTTTATGGTAGAAAATAAACAAAAATTAGTTATTAGTCATGATAAGGTGGCCCACTCTATCAGATTGAGTAACAACAAAAAACACATTATTACTACAAACATACTCCCCCAACTCATTTCTGCCTACACCCCTGCTAGGAGGCCATCAAAATCTTGTGGCCATTGCTCCTTTGTCTCTTACGTGTCCCACTGTTTGCATTGTGTGTTTGTTTCACACCTCTGTGTGAGGCACTCTGCAGACAGTGTCCAGACAGTGTCCAGACAGTGTCCAGACAGTTACAACACCCCTGGCCTGTTACGTATGTCCAGTGGGGAAGGGGATCCTACTGAAGGAGTTTTAGGCTGGGTGTTTTCCAATTTTAGGCTGGGTGTTTTCTTTTAGTAGATTGCTTTTACATTACAGTAATGTGGTTTTGTCAAATGAGTCAACTGTATCTTACAGCAGCATGGATCCCTTTATATCCCTTTATTGTATTCCCCACAGAGGGGATGATGACATTTGGGAGCAAACCACCCCATGGAAAGAACCCCCCCCACCGGTCCTGATCCACAACCCCCACTGCTGTCTCTAATGCTGTCTCTACTGATGGTTCAAGCTCCACCACTACACCCCTCTTCCACTACCCCCAGCCAGTTCATCTAAGACACATATGTCAGAGTCAAGGCCCGCGGGCCACATCCGGCCCGCAAGAAGGTTTTTTACGGCCCCTGGGATGATCTTGATTTATTATTAGAACCGGCCCGCAGCAAGCCGGCAGCCCGCAGATCTTTTACACGCACCAATACTACATTTCCCACAATGCAAAGGTGACGCACCGAGCAGTAGGCTGCTTCATTTCAATATTTATTGGCACAGCAGTCGTCAGCATCACAGTAAAATTAACTTTCAGATACCCATCAAAAATGGCAAAACGGAAGGTGGATACTGAGAACCGGGGGTTTCAAACAAGGTGGGAGTCGGAGTATATGTTCACGAAGGTAGCTGGAAAACCTGTGTGTCTTCTGTGTGGAGAAAGTGTGGCGGTACTGAAAGAGTATAATCTGAGACGACATTATGAAACGAAACACGCGGACACACACGCGGACGCAACTGTCAAGGCCAGTTTTATTTTGGCAGAAGAGATCGCTAAATCAGCCCGGCCATTTACGGAGGGGGATTTCATCAAAAACTGCATGATTAAAGTTTGTGACGAAGTTTGCCCAGAAAAAAGGCAACTCTTTTTAAATGTGAGTCTGAGCAGAAACACCATTGCCGAGAGAGTAGACCAGTTGTCCATCAATCTAAAAGAGCAGCTTGTGAAAAAGGGAAAAGATTTTATTGCATATTCCTTGGCTGTGGATGAGAGCACCGACATTTCTGACATTGCCCAGTTGTCAATTTTCATCCGCGGAGTGGACTCCAACCAAAGCGTGAAAGAGAGGTTTTTGGCTTTACGTCCTATGCATGGCACAACTACGGGGCATGATTTGTATGAAGAGGTGTCAAGATGTGTAAATGAGATGGAGCTGCCTTGGGAAAAACTCGTGGGTTTGACAACCGACGGAGCACCTGCGATGTGTGGACACAGGAGCGGACTGGTGGCGAAGATACGGGAAAAGATGCAAGAGGAAAACGCGACAGGTGAGCTGACAGCTTATCATTGTATCATACACCAGGAAGCGTTGTGCGGTAAAGCCTTGAAAATGGAGCATGTAATGAGCATCATCACGCGCACAGTTAACTTTATCAGAGCCAAAGGTTTGAATCACCGCCAGTTCAAGGCATTTCTGACGGAGTTAGAAACGGAGCATGGTGATTTGCCTTATCACACAGAGGTGCGATGGCTAAGCCAGGGAAAGGTGCTTCAAAGATGTTTCGAGCTTCGTGAGGAGATTTGTCTGTTCTTGGACAGCAAAGGGAAAGACACAACACAACTCCGAGACGAAATGTTTCTGTGTGAAATGGCTTTTCTGTGTGACATTACGAGTCATCTGAATGCAATAAACTTGCAGCTGCAGGGTCGGGATCGTGTCATCTCTGATATGTACAGTACAGTGAAGGCATTTAAAACCAAACTGACTCTGTGGGAGACGCAGATGCGGAAAGAAAATTTGAGCCACTTTCCCAGCTGCCAGACCATGAAAGAGAAGCTCTCTACCAGTGCGTTCCCGAGCACACAGTTGGCTGATAAAATAGGTATGCTTGCCGCTGACTTTCGACGCCGATTTGCTGACTTTGAAGCACAAAAAAGCAGGTTGGAACTGCTCGGTAACCCATTTGCTGTTGACGTGGAAAGCTCACCACCAAACCTCCAAATGGAGTTGATTAACCTCCAATGCAATGATGCACTGAGGGCATAATATGCGGCAGTGGGTGCTGCGGAGTTCGCCCGTTTCCTCCCCGGCACAATGCCCCAGCTGCGCATCCAGGCTGCTCAAACGTTGTCTATGTTTGGCAGCACATACCTGTGTGAACAACTGTTTTCTTTGATGAACCTGAACAAAACATCACACAGAAGTCGACTTACTGCTGAACACCTCCACTCAATTCTGAGGATTTCTTCAGCTCAGAGCCTTACCCCGAACATTGATGAACTTGTGGAAAAGATGGGACACCACCAAGTATCACCCTCAACCTCAAACAAGTGAACATTACTGTGCAATCACATATTTAGAGTTTTTACTCAGTTCAAGTTTAAAAGTTAAAATTTAATATTTGTTTTCACTGCATGTTACTTCTCCTTAAACAAAGTGTTGTTTTTGATTAATAGATTTTTGCACTTTATTTTTTTGTATTTCAATCCAATTATATTTTAAAAATATTTCAGTTGAGTAGATGATAGAAAATTGCTATTATTGTTTTTTCTTTGAAGTAAATTTAGCCCACTTTTGCTAAAATAGAAAATATAGTCTACTGATGGTGCCTTGAATACCGGTTTCTTTCATTTAATGTTCATGTTATGGGGATATTTATATAAAGGAAATTTGTCTTTTGTGTCTGTTGAAAATTAAAGATTACTGACAGAGCCATAAGAAAATATTGCTTTATTTATCTGATCATATTGTAATATATTTGTTAGGTTTTCAGTAGGTTCAATTAGGTTCACTAGACTATATGCGTCATTTAAAAATTTTTCAATGAACATTCGAACAGTCCGGCCCTCGTCTTGTAGCTGATTTTTTTATTTGGCCCTCCGTCCATTTCACTTTGACACCCCTGATCTAAGAGGTGGGGGGGGGGGGGGGCAAAGGGGACACCTAGGCCTCAACAGAGAAGAGGGAGGAGCAGAGGTAGGTGCAGTAGAACCAGCAATGGAAACCAGCACAACCGAGGGAGATGAACCTGAGGACAGATGTCGTATAGTCGTTGAACATTATGTGGAGCCAGTTCAGACCCAAACAACCTGTAGGCCCACAGTTGGACAGCACTCAAACATACACCCTCTTCCAGCTGTTTCAGCTCTACTTCACCACCTCTGTGCTGGGGACACTAGTTTCCAATACCAGCAAGTTTCGGGACAAGAAGGGGGGGGTGCACTGGACACATGTCACCGTGGGCGACATGCTGTCGTACATTTCCCTGGTGATATACATGGGACTGGTGAAGATATCAAGACTAGTTGACTAGTGGGGCAAGTCCCTGCTCTACCGATTCAAGGTCCCCACCTCCATCGTGTGTGAAAAACATGTTTTGGCCATCAACCGTATTCTTCACACAATAGGATGAGGAGAATGACAAGAAGAAGGGGACTGCAGGGTATGATCGTCTCGCATTAGTCAAGCCCAGTTTACATTTATAATGTATATCTGTTTTAAACATTTTTCTTGCAAATAGTTCTTAATAATGTGGGACCAATACCTTTTTTTGGTTTATTCAATGTGTAATAGAAGTGGAATTACCCCATTTGGACACTTTGGAGAGGTTGTAAGTACACTTGGAATATACCCTGGATGTCCCCTGACACCACAACAATGGTTTAAGAGAGGTTGATATTGTAGAAATTGTGTTTTATAGTGACCAATAACTTGTAGGCTTATTCAATGTGCAATAGCAGTCGAATGACCTAATTGACATACTTAGGACACTTCGGAAAGCTTGAGGGAAGACTTAAAGATGTCCGTTGACCACACCTGACACCCCTGACTAAAACGTCTGTAGAGTTCTAGCTGTTGTGTCTACCAATACAATTTTGTTTCCCAGACGTTTGTTGAACTTGTTGTGGAAGCCAACTGATGTGTTCACCACTCTGTTCCTGACTAAGTGACTTTATGGCTTGTCCAAACAAGAAAAAAATACATAAAAAATGGTTACGGTGTGTGTGCTTGATCTTGTGTGATCTGAACTGTGCCATTCCTATATACTGTATGTGCTGACCATTTCCTTATAGTCCCCCTGGTGTTTTCTTTTCAATATATACCACGTTTATGGACGTCCTTATCATTTAACTGCTCGTGAAAAGCAGTCACTTCTGGGTATGTCTATTTAGCCCGGAAATCTACATTTCTGCCATTGTACATTTAAGAGTTAAAAAAAGAAATGACATCCCACTAAAAGGGAATTATCATAACTTGAACAATTTCACAGTATTATTCCAACCTCATTGTGTGGAAATATAAAACACAGGTAAATCAAGTTTGACTGCACTGGGCCTTTAATAAATTGGAGGCAAAAAGAGGTGAAAAATAGGTTTCTGCTGGCCGCAAAAGTGACGTGTCGCTCTGTGAAGGGAAGATGGATGATTTCAGACATTAAGACTGGCTGGTGAAATTGTAACCCGAGGAAGAACAAGATTAAGTGTCTGTTCGAGGTAAGTTGGAGTGAACGGAAGGGACTTTGTCTAACCGAAGTCGGAATACATTTAGCTGATAGCTGTTTGCAAATGAAACCCGCTACCTCAGCGAGACACAAACACAAAAAAAAAAAAACATCGAATGAAATCACAGGGGAAATGTATCGGAGAAGATACATTACAATCATCAGAACATTGCAGCAATTAAAGAGAAGTGCCAGCTAAATGGGAACCTACACATGTAGACTGATGTTGTGACACGCATTACCTTTCATGGCATCAAGAAAGTGAACAAAACTAATCAGCAACGATACATCAAAAAATAAAAGTGCACACGCTTCACAATTTGCTGAATGAGGTAGTTTTGTTCCATTACTCATTCATAAGGGCCATATACTGTAGGCTAGGATGCTCATGAGATACATGACCCTCTGTCCTACCCAGGTCCCCTTATGAAATACCTGTATCCACCAAGCCATTTACTGTACACAATATTATATACCATAATTCCTTTCCCACCATCTCTCTGCTGCTCTTGGTGTCATGTGGTAACCCCTATCACCTGGTCCATAGCTAGATTCAGTAATAACTAGCTATATATCTATAACAGACGACTGGCTCTATACAACACTGCACAAACACACACACACACACTTTCCATTTCTTCCAAGCCCGATAGAGATATTCTTATTCTCCTCCTCCCTGACAGGCAGCATTGAGAATGGTGGATGACATTATTCACCAGAACCAATATCTGCTGTCCTAGAGATATTCAGTTCGCCGAACGAGACAGAGATATCTCTTTCACACAGGCGCCAACATTGGAACGGCGCGTGTGGATGGATGTTCTCCCCCCTTACTCAACCGCAAAGTAAAATAAATGAGCGAGAGAGCTGAGAATAGGTAAGCCCATTCAATACCGTTGTTATTTGTGTGAAAGTCTAACAATCTAACACACAACTCTCCCACAGTGGAGATAGAGAGAGAGAGACAGACAGACAGATTGAAAAAAATGAGTGAAATAGACAGTGCCAGGGGACAGTGGCTTAACACTACTGTAGAACTGCCTGGCATTTCAGCCTATAAGTACCCAATAGATCATTGCCAGACGTACCTTTAGCATATGCATCCAATGCATATCAACCAATAAGACGTGCAAACTCAAGCACCAACGCTGGATACATTTTGACTAAACTATTGTAAAGGATTAATTGCATGAAGAAATGTTGGAAATATGAATAATAAATAAAATTGTTATTTGTTTAGATAGAGTCAAGGATGTGTTTTGTATAATTCTACAAAGTCCTAGATATACATAGATTTGGGGCTAATGAATTTATTTCAATTGAAAGATTTACTGTAACTCAGTAAAATGGTTGAAATTATTGCATGTTGCGTTTATATTTTTGTTCAATGTAGTGTCCCTAAACAAAAGCACCAGTGCATCAATGTATTGTGCCCTTATACATGTGGCTTCATGCATGAATCAATCTTGTCTTCTCTTTATGCTTTGGGTCCACAGTCAGCACACAGCTTCTGGGCTTTGTGTGAGCAAGCCCCACAAACAAATCGGTTGCACTGAACAGTTTTCACGGGCCTTGTTTTGTGTGTACCTGCCACAGGTGTCGCAAAATCTCCCTGAAGTGGTTGCTTCCCATGGTCTCTCAGAAAAAGTACATCCTATATTTATCAGACGAAAATGACTACTTTCGACCGTGTGCCCCGTGGACATACAAGAGTGCAATAAATGCTTTGAGTTCATCCCATAGACATGTCCCACCTACTGTTTCCTTTTCTGTGTGCATGAGCAAAAGTACAATCTCTGATTGTGCTGCAACATCTGCATGTCACATGAGCTCGTCACTCTTTTCTACCCAAACCGTGCCATCCCTCCCAGACTCCTGTCTCACTGTGGCAGTTGGGATCACATTCTCAGTTGGCTCTGTTCTGTTTTTTTTCTGTTGCGAGGATCAGGCATCGGAGGCTCGAAGTCAACATCAGAATCAGATGAAGACTCTTCATCGGCAGCGTCGATTTCAAGCTCAACATCCGATCCTCTATTTGACTCCAACTCATCTAAATTCTGTAAGATTTGTAATGTTGTCAGTATGTCCATTTGCTTGGTTCAGGTTGCCATTGTGAACTACAACACATTGCATGTTGTACTCAGTGTCTGATTTGAATCTCTGAGCGGAGATTATATAGACTACCATTTCCTAGACATTCATAATAAATAATTAGACAGCCCACAACTCCCACAATTCTTCATCCTCGTCCTTCATCCTCATTACTCACTAGACTCCTATGATCACTCGGCTATGCATGCCTCTCCCTAATGTCAATATGCCTTGTCCATTGCTGTTCTGGTTAGTGATTATTGTCTTATTTCACTGTAGAGCCTCTAGCCCTGCTCAATATGCCTTCGCTAACCCTTTAGTTCCACCTCCCACACATGCGGTGACATCACCTGGTTTAAATGATGTTTCTAGAGACAATATCTCTCTCATCATCACTCAATGCCTAGGTTTACCTCCACTGTATTCACATCCTAACATACCTTTGTCTGTACATTATGCCTTGAATCTAGTCTATCGCACCTAGAAACCTGCTCCTTTAACAAACAGATTACCGACCATTTCGAATCCCACCGTACCTTCTCCGCTATGCAATCTGGTTTCAGAGCTGGTCATGGGTGCACCTCAGCCACATTCAAGGTCCTAAACGATATCATAACCGCCATCGATAAGAGACAATACTGTGCAGCCGTATTCATCGACCTGGCCAAGGCTTTCGACTCTGTCAATCACCATATTCTTGTCGGCAGACTCAACAGCCTTGGTTTCTCAAATGACTGCCTCGCCTGGTTCACCAACTACTTCTCTGATAGAGTTCACTGTGTCAAATTGGAGGGCCTGTTGTCCGGACCTCTGGCATTCTCTATGGGGGTGCCGCAGGGTTCAATTGTCGGATCGACCCTCTTCTCTGTATACGTCAATGATGTCACTCTTGCTGCTTGTGATTCTTTGATCCACCTCTACGCAGACGACACCATTCTGTATACTTCTGGCCCTTCTTTGGACACTGTGTTAACTAACTTCCAGATGAGCTTCAATGCCATACAACTCTCCTTCCGTGGCCTCCAACTGCTCTTAAATGCAAGTAAAACTAAATGCATGCTCACACCTACCCACCCGTCCAGTATCACTACTCTGGACGGTTCTGACTTAGAATATGTGGACAACTACAAATACCTAGGTGTCTGGTTAGACTGTAAACTCTCCTTACAGACTCACATTAAGCATCTCCGATCCAAAATTAAATCTAGAATCGGCTTCCTATTTCACAACAAAACAACCTTTACTCACGCTACCAAACATACCCTGGTAAAACTGACCATCCTACCGATCCTCGACTTCGGTGACATAATTTACAAAATAGCCTCCAACACTCTACTCAACAAATTGGAAGCAGTCTATCACAGTGCCATCCATTTTGTCACCGAAGCACATTCATCTTCTGCACATCTATCACTCCAGTGTTTAATTGCTATATTGTAATTACTTCACCATTATGGCCTATTATGGCCTATTTATTGCCTTACCTCCCACTAGGGTAGCCTAGTGGTTAGAGCGTTGGACTAGTAACCGAAAGGTTGCATCCCCGAGCTGACAAGGTACAAATCTGTCGTTCTGCCCCTGAACAAGGCAGTTAACCCACTGTTCCTAGGCCGTCATTGAAAATAAGAATTTGTTCCTAACTGACTTGCCTAGTTAAATAAAGACAAAAATAAAACAATTACCTCATTTGCACACAATGTATATAGACTTTTTTTCTACTGTATTATTGACTGTGTATTTGTTTATTCCATGTGTAACTCTGTGTTGTTGTATGTGTCGAACTGCTTTGCTTTATCTTGGCCAGGTGGCAGTTGTAAATGAGAACTTGTTCTCAACTAGCCTACCTGGTTAAATAAAGGTGAAATAAAATAAAAAACACTATTGTTCTAAATTCAATCATCCTCTTCAGCCTCATCATTCAGATCAATCAAATTGAATCACCCTCTTCACCCTCCTCATCATTCAGTTCATTGAAGTCACAGGCACTATTATCAGTTTCTATCCGCCATTCATCCATTGAGACAGAATAGCATATTTTAATTGTAATTGTATTACGTTACTAGTTTTTGCTTAGTATCCAGTAGCAATGCTGCCGTGCAAGTGGTCATGTGGTGAACGCATGGACAGCATGGATGTTCTTGGAAAAAGTGACATTTGGAAATAGAGCTGCACCCCTTGAGTTTTGTTAGTTGTTTGACCAAGATAAGTGTCATAGAAACAGCTCTTTCTGATACCATATAGCAATCAAAATGTTTTACCTGCATATGACTCTAGAGAAGGATTTGATAAAGTGATTCCCCCTTTCCCTGCATCTGTCAATTACAAGATGTGCTCATCTCTTCATGAACAATTTGACAACTGATAGGGCTAATATTGTCACTCATCAGATTATTGATCATTTAATCTTGTCTATAGACTAACTCTTATTATGTGTGAAATTAATTTCGATATACAGTACCAGTCAAAAGTTTGGACACACCTACTCATTCTGTCACACCTGCTCCCGCTTCACCTCTCTGGCGCTCGAGGGTTGCCAGGACGCCCATCATTAAGCGCACCTGTCACCATCATTACGCGCATCAATGCTCATTGGACTTACCGGGACTCCTTCGCGTTTTTTAATAATGCCTTCCCTATATCTGTCTGTTTCCTCTGTTTCATCCCCGTGTCAGCCTTACTGTTGTTTCCGTTTGCCCTGTCCAGACGTCGTCCGTATTCTGTTCCTGTCCGTGGTTATTAGATATACCTGCTTCTTGTCTCCAGCATCAAGCCTTACAGAATGCTGACACCACTATACGAAGCATCAGGGAGGCTTTTGTTTTCGTTTTGTTGGTGACGTCATGTCCGGGTGCCGCCGCCAATGGAACCGGGGGTGCCTCAGCTGGCTCATCTGGCTTCCATGCCTTAGCTGGCTCAAGATGTTTCCTTGCCCCGGTTGGGTCAGCAGGCTCCCATCCCACGTCATGCCTTGCCTGGCTCGTCAGGCTCCTACGCCTCAGCCGGCTCATTGGGCTCCCATCCCACGTCATGCCTCAGTCGGCCCACCAGGCTCCCACGCCTTAACCGGCTTGTCGGGAATCTACGCCCCAGCCGGCTTGTCAGGCTTCTACGCCCCAGCCAGCTCATCAGGCTCGCCCAGGTGGGACAGTGGGTGGCGCCCCTAAAGATGGGGGTGCTGTCACGCTGGCTCCCGCTCTCCCTCTCAGGTGCTTGAGGGAGCCAGGCTGCCTTTCATTACACAAACCTGTCACCATCATTACGCGCTTCAGCGCTCATTGGATTCACCTGGACCCCTTCGATTCGTTGATTGACCCTCTATAAATCGGTCTGTTCCTCAGTTGTGTTCCCCAGGTCAGCATTATTGTCATTATGTCGTTTTGTTCCCCCTGTCCAGACGCTGATCCTGTTTTGTTATATCCGCTTATACATTAAATGTTCACTTCCTGTACTTGCTTCTCGTCTCCAGCGTCGATCCTTACACATTCAATGATTTTTCTTTATTTTTACAATTTTCTACATTGTAGAATAATAGTGAAAACATCAAACTATGAAATAACCCAAAAAGTGTTAAACAACTCAAAATATATTTTATATTTTAGATTCTTCAAAGTAGTCACCCTTTGCCTTGATGACAGCTTTGCACACTCTCAGCATTCTCTCAACCAGCTTCATGACGTAGTCACCTGGAATGCATTTCAATTAACAGGTGTGCAATGTCAAAAGTTAATTTGTGGAATTTCTTACCTTCTTAATGCGTTTGAGTCAATCAGTTGTGTTGTGACAAGGTAGGGTTGGTATACAGAAGATACAGTAGCAAGGTGAGCGATCAAATAATTTGCAGCTAATAAATAGGCATAACAAAAACTCATCATTACACTATTGTCTTTCCCCATTAAATCAACCTCTTCACCCTTTTATCATTCTGTTATACCTCATTTAAATGAAATTGTGGAATAAGGTGCACAGTTATCGCCCATTCATTCAATTGTAATTAATTCAGTGAGGAGAGAGAGACGCATTAGTGCCTGGCTGGGTACCATCTAGGGTTGAATGGCGGGAACCTGGTTACAGAGATTCACCCCCCAAAACCACTCTCTTTTCCCAGGATAAATAACTGCGAGAAAAGCGAAAAAATTATAATAAATGATTTATATGAACAGCGTGAAATATAAAATGACGTGAAATAGAACTGTTAAATTATATGCAATGTCTATATCTGGCTTCTCTACGGCCTCTCTGCATGATCGACCATCAACGCTCAGGGCGGGGACATACAACCCATCTCAGTATGGAGCGCAGTTCACAATGCATGTACTGTAGATCTATCACCTTGTCATGGTAACTTCTTTTCCTGTGACAGGTAGGACCTACATTTGCTGCAGCATAGTGTCATGACTCTCCTGTGAGGAGTCTACAGAGCCCTCTCACCGCAGGGGGGTGAGACCTCACTTCGATTGTAAATTGTAATGCAGCAGACGACTCCTTTCTGGTCTCTAGTATGGGTGAATGGAATGTCTGTTAGTCACAGAAGAGTTTACCGGACAAAAGCTCAACATCAAGCAATGATCACTGGGACAATATATTTCAACATCCGAATGTTGGGAATGATGAGAGACGGAAAATGAATGTCTATTTTGTGATGTCGTTAAAATTGTTATAAAGGTTATGACGAAAACACTAACTTGAGGAGCTTTACACGGTGTACATCAAGTTGACATCCTTTACGTTGTGTAGAAAATATCAAGGACAAAGATCATGTTTTTGTGACAATCGGATCTCTAACGAGATCATAATAATTGTGATACCTTGC
Organism: Oncorhynchus mykiss; assembly: GCF_057628025.1. NCBI lineage: Eukaryota > Metazoa > Chordata > Actinopteri > Salmoniformes > Salmonidae > Oncorhynchus > Oncorhynchus mykiss. The sequence goes on along the minus strand of NC_143029.1, from coordinate 35,448,471 downwards.
CTCGTAACTAGCCACCTCCCAGGGAGCCCAGAGAGCGTGTCAGCATGACGAAAACACCCCCTTTTTATTGAGTTAAGAATTAATATATGGGACTAGAAGGACCACAAGCTGCAGCTAGGTCTACATTAGTCACAACCCTGAGAATCAGCACGAGGAAGACAAAGGAACCTCTAACAATCAATACTGTGGTTGAGTAGCACTTCTAAGAACTGTATCGAAGAAGGTGAATTTAAGTCGGACCATCCGGTTATTCTCTTCAAATCCTCGTCGCCTACACTGCTCTCATCACCACCCTGGGGATCATCGACACGGCTGATTAGCCGTCCTCAGAAGACCACTCTTCTAGAACGAGTGCAAGTAAACAGACAAATAAGAAGAAGGACATTGGACTCATTCAGAGGACTCTTGGACTCTTGTGGACATTCAGAGACTTACACCAGAGAATGAAGAAGGACCAATTGACTCTTCTCACACAGCGGAACCATTTCCACAAAGGCCTGGGTCCAACAGAGATACCCGACGAAGACCTTCAACACGTAAATACATGCATTACTTCTTACCCAAAAGAGCGGCAGTTCGGGACAAGGTATCAGGGTCAGTAGCAGGACATAGCTTTTTGAATAAACATGGGACTATTGTAGACTGGGCCTCTGTCTGTTTTCATTTCAATCAGTATCTTACAAATCCTGATGTAGCAGACTGAGTAGTTTAATGAACATTGAGAACTTCATTCTCTTGACAATTACACAATCAAACTTTAGTGGCCGTTGGCCTATGGCGGTTTTGGTGGTAAGAGGCAGAGGATCAAAGTGACAAATACTTCTCCATCCTGGACGGACGGACGGACGGTGACACCTGGCAAACATTTATTAACATTCACAAAAAAACGCTGTCCAAAAACGATGTGAATTTACAATGCCATTTATAAACCCTCTCATTGGTTGCAGCGAGTGCTGAGCTATGTGAAATGTGTGTGGATCTCTCTGGATAGTAATCATGGTAATGCGCACATGGCCTCTGTTCCATTATAGATTTAAATGTTATGATTATCATGCCAGACTGTGTAGTCTAACCCAGCTCCAGTGTGGGCTATAACCATAAAGGAAGCCTTCTGAAATCCCCTAGGCTGATAAAGGACTGGCAATCTGCTCCCGGATAGAAATGTCAATGGCATTTTATTGAATATTCAGGAAGTACAGTGGGCACATTCCAAATAGCACCCTATTCCCTATATAGTGCACTACTTTTGACCAGGGCTCTGGTCAAAATTAGTGCACTATATCAGGTTGTCCCTGGTCAAAGTAGTGCACTATATAGGGAATAGGTTGCCATATTGGACGCATCCAGTGTTATCATCATGAACTTCATGTTCAAGGGGATATTAAATTGAAAAATACCTACTGATGTGTTGTGTGACACCTGGCAAACATTTATTAACATTCACAAAAACGCTGTCCAAAAACGATGTGAATTTACAATGCCATTTATGAACCGAATGAACCTCATTAACTTTGTGAATGGCCAATGTGATTTGTATTCAGGATTTATAAATACCAACAAATGAATAGCAATGTTTCTGTCTGATGTTATGCAGCTCCGCTATAATTGCAATGAAGCAGGAACCTTCTACCCAGTTTACCCTTTCAAATGAAACACTACCCTTTCGTAAGGTCGTGTCCAAGATTTTGGAGTGCGTGTGTGTGTGTGTGTGTATGAGGAACTTTCCCAGTCAGAGTAAAGTGTTTGTGTGTATGTACGTGTGTGTATTTGAGAATGCCTGGTTGGGGTAAAGGGGTCAGTTGGGTTGAAGTTCAGAAGGGCACCCTGGCACTCCTGCCGTGTTTGCCGTTTGGAATGCTGTCCTGCTGCTTGTAACAAACAAACAAACAAACACACACACACACACACACACACAGTTTGGCATGCTGTCTTTCTGCCTCGTAACAACCTCTGAATTATTCAATCCGCGTCTCAATCTCCCTCTTTTCACCTGAAAGACTTCGGCTTTGATGGTGCAGAAAGGGAGGGAGGGAGGGAGGAAGGGAGAGAAAGAGTAGGAAAACTCTCTCTCTCTGCCTCTCCTCTCCCTCTCTCACCTCATCTGCCTCCCTCATGTCATAGGAGTAAGATGACGCTATCCCTTACCACTGACCTAAAAGTTAGAATTGAAGGAGAGAAAGCTGATCCTAGATCTGTACATAGAGTTAACTGCTACCTGCAGCCTTTTCGTTAACAGGAGATGAGCTGTGCATTAACGTCTATGGGAGCACATCACACATCATAGTCATCAGCCCTGGTTAGATGTAATTAGAACCGATTATTGTGCTGATGCAGATGGACACAATGGAGCGTTAGGTAATGTACTTCTCGTGGTGTTTTAGTGGCAGCACTGAAAGGGGTATAGAGGGCAGGCATACCGTTAACATTGGAAGGCATATTCTGTTACACCGCAAGATAAAAGGCACAAATAATGACATGCATATGAATCCCTGCAATAGACATCACCGAGTGGTTGCTAGTCCCTAAAGACTAGACATATAAAGTGTGCACTAGTCCATGTAAATTTGAATTAATCAAATGTGTGCTAGTCCATATAACATTATGAAGTGCGGGCTACTCACTAGACCAGACCAAATGTGTCTAATGCATGTGCATACCTGATTAGATAATACTGTAACTTAGTTGCTACTATTGAATAGGTGCACAGACAGTGCATCCACAAGGTCTTAGTGAATTAGCTCTTAAGAACTAAAACGTTTGAACTCCAGTTAAAGGTTCAAACTCCAGTTCTAGCCAATGTTTCATCTACCCAAACTATAGTGTCTCAGCTTTGAGCTAGTATCCTACAGTGTAGTAGCTCACCAGTCTCTGCTCTGTTGTTCTACTCATTGCTGTGTTTCTGGGAGCTGGATCACCGGTTCAGGGTGGCTCATTCTACTTCGAACTACTCATCTCTATCTTCCACAGTGCTGCTCTCTTTCAATTAGGCTGTCTTTTTTGGGGGGTGTGGGGGGGTGGGGGGGGAGGGGGGGTGGTGTGTGTGAGTTTGTGAAAGTGTGTGTGTGTGTGTGTGTTAAGGTGTGTGTGGAAGAGAGAGTTAATGAGACGTCAGCGGCCCCCTCTTTTCCTCCCAGTGGGGTAATAGTGAGCCCCAATAGAGATGTGTGTGTGCGTGGTGGGGGGTTAATGGATACACACACACACACACACACACACACACAGACCCCTACCCTGGGCAATTAATCTCCTCTTCCTCGGCCCATCTCTTCTCCCATTCACCTCGCCACAAACCCAGCCCTGTTCTGTCCTGTACGCTAAATAACAACACCCACTTGCACACACCAAGACGACCCAAGCAACAGTCCTACGGCTAAACTCAAGGATACATGTACAGTAGAGGATCTTCGTAAACCATCCTTCTGTTCAAAATGCTCCAATAGGAGTTCTAGGACAAAGCATATTTCTACCATTCTTTTCTACCATTCTTTTCTCCTTAGGTATTGACTTCTACATTTCAGCAAGTCATGAGTCCCCATTAATGGCCTTGATGGTTCTCCAGAGACCTCTTCAGTCACTACTACATGTCCCTTTAGCAATAACACAGCAAGCGCTGTGTAAATAAACCATTATCGATCCGAAATAGATTTTTCCATTGCGTTATTGACTGTACGTTTGTTTATGTGTAACTCTGTGCTGTTGTTTTTGTCGCACTGCTTTGCTTTATCTTGTTGTAAATCAGTTGTAAATTAGAACTTGTTCTCAACTGGTCTACCGGGTTAAATAAAGGTGAAATAAAAATACAAAATAAAAAAATACAAAATGATAGGATTGTGATGATTTGGGCTTATCTTTATGTTGTCCAGAATCTAGCTATGGACATTCAATCATAAATCATACTGTATGTATTTTCCTATACATTTTTTATCCTTCATGTAATTCAATGTATATTTGTAGCCAAAACAATGCTGTTATCGTGTATGTATAAGTCTATTGTATGTTCTAAGTTTCATATGGAGAATGGGATGGACAATGTATCTACAGACAACAGATTAGGTTCACTGAAATCAAACTACAATACTTTCCTGAACCAAATGACGTATAGACAGCAATGTGGCTCATTTACTGCTTGCAGTACAACTATAAGGGTCATTATAAGTAGTAGAGGAAGGACAAAAGCAGTGCACTATAAAGAGATAGGGCGCCATTTGGGACGCAGACATTGTCTGCATGGACAGCCGCAGAGGGATCCTGTCCTCCACTGATTAAAGTTCCCCCTCCCTAGATCCTCAGAGCAGGAAGACCTTGAGAGATTAATGGCCAATCGCGAACCGGCCTTACCTCCATTAACCACGGCAGCCAACATTTACATAATGTACACATAATGTTGATAACGTGCTGAGTCATCCTGTGCTGATTCGAACAGGCCTCAGATAAGTCACCAGGGCCTGGGTCTCAGCATTCAACATGCCAAATCATTTTACACATAAAACACCTTCGAGGCCAAATACATCTCCGTCTCGACATACATACATCATCTGAACGGATGAAAAATATCTCCCCCATTCAATATAGTTCAAATGATATCGTAGAGCAGAATATAATAGCTGTTTTTGTGAATCAAGAAGAGTGAGATGGTAAGTAACATGACATCATAACTTTGAGTGATATTATTTTGTGGGGTTTCTTTATGCTGCAAAGGAAATCCTTCAGGATCATAGTTGTGTCATCTCCCAAAGGGTCAATTAGCTTTGTAGGAATAAACACGATATACAGTGCATTCGGAGAGTATTCAGACCCCTTGACTTTTTCCACATTTTGTTAAGTTACAGCCTTATTCTAAAACCTTTTTTTTCCCTCATCAATCTACACACAATAGCCCATAATGACAAAGCAAAAACAGGTTTTAATACATTTTCGCAAATTCATTACAAATAAAAAAATGTGATATCACATTTACCTAAGTATTCAGACCCTTTACTCAGTACTTTGTTGAAGCACTTTGTTGAAGCAGTACTTTGTTGAAGTACTTTGTTGAAGCACAAGCTTGGCACACCTGTATTTGGGGAGTTTCTCCCATTCTTCTCTGTAGATCCTATCAAGCTATGTCAGGTTGGATGGGAAGCATTGCTGCGTAGCTATTTCCAGGTCTCTCCAGAGATGTTCGATCGGGTTCCTGGCTCTGACTGGGCGGCTCAAGGACATTCAGAGACTTGTCCCAAAGCTACTCCTGTGTTGTCTTGGCTGTGTGCTTAGGGTCATTGTCCTGTTGGAAGGCTGAACCTTCGCCCCAGTCTGAGGTCCTGAAAGCTCTGTAGCAGGTTTTCATCTTTGCCTCAATCCTGATTAGTCTCCCAGTCCCTGTTGCTGCAAATGAAAAATCAAAATCTTCTCACAGCATGATTAAGCCACAAGCATGCTTCACCGTAGGGATGGTGCCAGGTTTCCTCCAGATGTGACGCTTGGCATTCAGGCCAAACAGTTTTATCAGACCAGAGAATCTTGTTTCTCATGGTCTGAGAATCTTAAGGTGCCTTTTGGCAAACTCCAAGCGGTCTGTCATGTGCCTTTTACTGAGGAGTGGCTTACGTTTGGCCAATCTACCATAAAGGCCTGATTGGTGGAGTGCTGCAGAGACGTTGTCCTTCTGGAAGTTTTTCCCATCTCCACAGAGGAACTCTAGAGCTCTGTTAGAGTGACCATCACCTCCCTGACCAAGGCCCTTCTCCCCCGGGCTTGGTGGTTCCAAACTTCTTCCATTTAAGAATGATGGAGGCCACTTTGTTCTTGGGACCTTCAATGCAGAATGCAGAAATATTTTGTTACCCTTGCCCAGGTCTGTGTCTCGACACAATCCTGTCTCGGAGCTCACGGACAATTCCTTCGACCTCATGGCTTGGTTTTTGTTCTGACATACACTGTCAACTGTGGGACCTTATATAGACAGGTGTTTGCCTTTCCAAATAATGTTCAATCAATTGAATTTACCACAGGTGGACTCCAATCAAGGTGTAGAAACATCTCTAGGATGATCAATGGAAACAGGATGCACCTAAGCTCAATTTCGAGGCTCATAGCAAAAGGTCTGAATACTTATGTAAATACATTTTTTCTGCTGTTTCTCTTAAGACATTTTCAAAACACACACACAGGCTTTCAGATCTCCACACACACACAGGCTCTCAGATCTCCACACACACACACACACACACACACACACACACACACTCACACACACACACACACACACTCTCAGATCTCCACATGAACTCCAGGATCAATACATCCCCTGGAGAGCCCCCTACCACACACACACACACACTACAATCTGCATATAAATCAAAATAAATACATTTTTATTAGTCACATACACATGTTTAGCAGATGTTATTGCGGGTGTAGCGAAATGCTTGTGTTGCCAGCTCCAACAGAGCAGTAAAATCGAACAATTCACAACAATACACACAACCTAAAAGTAAACATTATTAAATGTGACAAGTGTTCCATTATTGAAGTGGCCAGTGATTTAAAGTCTATGTATATGGGGCAGCAGCCTCTAAGGTGCAGCGTTACGTAACCGGGTGGAAGCCGGCTAGTGATGGCTATTTAACAGTCTGATGGCCTTGAGATAGAAGCTGTTTTTCAGTCTCTCGGTCCCAGCTTTGATGCACCTGTACTGATCTCGCCTTCTGGATGTTAACGGGGTGAACAGGCAGTGGCTCGAGTGGTTGTTGTCCTTGATTATCTTTTTAGCTTTCCTGTGATATCGGGTGCTTTAGGTGTACTGGAGGACAGGTAGTGTGCCCCCGGTGATGCGTTGGGCAGAGCGCACCACCCTCTGGAGAGCCCTGTGGCTGTGGGCAGTACAATTGCCGTCCCAGGCGGTGAGGGTTTTAGCTACCAAGCCAAATTTCTTCAGCCTCCTGAGGTTGAAGAGGCGCTGTTGTGCCTTCTTCACATCACTGTCTGTGTGGTTGGACCATTTCAGATCGTCAGTGATGTGTACACCGAGGAACTTGAAGCTTTCCACCTGCTCTAATGCAGTCCCATCGATGTGGATAGGGGCGTGCTCCCTCTGTTGTTTCCTGAAGTCCACGATCAGCTCCTTTGTTTTCTCGACATTGAGTGAGAGGTTATTTTCCTGGCACCACACTCCCAGGGGTCTCACCTCCTTTCTGTAGGCTGTCTCGTCCTTGTTGGTAATCAAGCCTACTACTGTTGTATCGTCTGCAAACTTGACGATTGAGTTGGAGGCGTGCGTGGCCATGCAGTCATAGAGAGATAGAAGCTGTTTTTCAGTCCCTCGGCTCCGGCTTTGATGCAAATGTACTGTCTTCGGGGCGAACGGGGCAAACAGCGGGGCGAACAGGCCTGTGACACCGGGTGCTGTCCCCAATTCTTCGTTATGTACACAGTAACCCAATTATCCCTGCAGTAGGACGGACAGTAAATGGACTCCTGATGAGATAAGAAGCAGCAAACCTCCTGACTGGCTGAGATCTAAACCCGCCGCAGGTAAAGCCATTAAACACACACTGTCCCTGACCGCATGGCCTTGGTACTGACAGATGAACTCAACTCCACTCTGATGCTGGACGCTAGGTAAACATAAAACAGAGAAAGCTCTTCTACTACAGCGTTGGACACACACACACACACACACACACACACACAGTTCTGGCGGTGTGCTGTGTGTTAGCCTACATAGCTGAGGAGACGTGTGTGTGTGTCATGGCGACTTAAGCCTTTGACACGTGTGTCTGAGTCAGGACCTCTGAGTGTGATCATGCATAACCATTGGCCTGGCTTCAGCTCTATTGCGAGCAGCTCTAATGTTATTTCTCAACACTGTGTTTCTGCCAAAGTCTCTGGCTCACTGCATAACAGGTACGGAATATGGAGTGAGCAAGACCTTGCAGGTGAAACTAAATCAATCATGATGCTATTCAGAATATTCTTTGGAGGAGAGGAGTTTAGTGAAAGAGAAAAGAAAACCATCAAGACGACACAGGTGAGCTACATCAGAAAATAAAGATTTGAAAGAAGTTAAGGCTTGAAGAAAAGCTTGAAAGATGTCAGTCAGACTTCAGATGCTTCATACAGTTGAAGTCGGAAATTTACATACACTTTTTCTTGTGAACAAAGTTTTGGCAAGTTTGTTAGGTCATCTACTTTGTGGATGACAAGTAATTTTTCCAACAATCGTTACAGACAGATTATTTAACTTATAATTCACTGTATCACAATTCCAGTTGGTTAGAAGTTTACATACACTAGGTTGACTGTGCCTTAAACAGCTTGGAAAATTCCAGAAAATTATGTCATGGCTATAGAAGCTTCTGATAGGTTAATTGACATAATTTGAGCCAATTGGAGGTGTACCTGTGGATGTATTTCAAGGCCTACTTTCAAACTCAGTGCCTATTTGCTTGACATCATGTGAAAATCAAAAGAAATCAGCAAAGACTTCAGAAAGAAAATTGAAGAACTCCAGAAGTCTGGTTAATCCTCGGAAGCAATTTCCAAATGCCTGAAGGTACCACGTTCAACTATACAAACAATAGTACGCAAGTATAAACACCATGGGACCAAGCAGCCATCATACCGCTCAGGAAGGAGACAGATTCTGTCTTCTAGAGATGAATGTACTTTGGTGCAAAAAGTGCAAATCAATCCAAGAACAACAAAGGACCTTGTGATGATGCTGGAGGCAACAGGTATAAACATATCTATATCCACAGTAAAAGGAGTCCTATATCGACATAACCTGAAAGGCCGCTCAGCAAGGAAGAAGCCACTGCTCCAAAACCGCCATAAGAAAGACAGACTACGGTTTGAAACTGCACATGGGGACAAAGATCATACTTTTTGGAGAAATGTCCTCTGGTCTGATGAAACAAAATAAGAAATGTTTGGCCATAATGACCATTGTTATGTTTTGAGGAAAAAGGGGAACGGCTTGCAAGCCAAAGAACACCATCCCAACCATGAAGCACAGGGGTGGCAACATCATGTTGTGGGGGTGCTTTGCTGCAGTAGGGACTGGTGCACTTCACAAAATGAGGCTGGAAAATTATGTGGATATATTAAAGCAATATCTCAACATCTCATCTAATGCTTGGTCGCAAATGGACAATGACCCCAAGCATACTTCCAAAGTTGAAGCAAAATGGCTTAAGGACAACAAAGTCAAGGTATTGGAGTGGCCGTCACAAAGCCCTGACCTCAATCCCATAGAACATTTATGGGCAGAACTGAAAAAGTGTGCGAGCAAGGAGGCTGTCAGGAGCAATGGGACAAAATTCACCCAACTTATTGTGGAAAGCTTGTTGAAGGCTACCCGAAACGTTTGACCCAAATTATAAAATTTAAAGGCAATGCTACCAAATACTAGTGTATGTGAACTTCTAACCCACTGGGAATGTGATGAAAGAAATAAAAGCTGAAATAAATAATTCTCTCTGCTATTATTCTGACATTTCACATTCTTAAAATAAAGTGGTGATCCTAACTGACCTAAGACATGGAATTTTTACTTCAAGTAAATGTCAGGAATTGTGAAAAACTGAGTTTAAACATATTTGGCTAAGGTGTATGTAAACCTCTGACTTACACTGTATAGTTACAGCAGGCCAAGGTAAGAGAGTCAGACACACACACACTCACAACAACATCACTCACACTTACTTCCGGTATTGAGTTGTTGGTCCTGTGGGTCGGGCGGATGGGGCATCAGCATCCTACTCCTGAATCCTGCTCACGATGGCTGCAGAAGCTGGGGTCCTTGGGATATGTTGCCTCCTCCAGATTTGAGGTCTTATCAATGCCTTGCCCAGCTCCTCGAGAAAAGCTTCTCTGGAGCTTCCCTCTGTTCCAATATGGGTTCAATGCTTTCCAGATGACAAACGCATTATACTCCAATATGTCATAGATGTTGAAGAATATCACAAGTGGCCAGAGTAGGGTTCTTCTTTTGCAGCTGTACCAGTCACCAGCTTGTCTAAATTGTCCACCCCTCCTTTTGTGGCATTGTAATCTATTCTGATTTCTGTTTTTTGATGTTCCTGGCCACAGATTCTCCCATCCCTATTTAGCGTACTCATGAGTACCACATTTTTGCAATTCTTTGGCAGGTAGGACACTAGGGACGTATCGGCCGTGAACACAAACTTAGAGGAATTGATAGGCCTGTTCGGTGTATTCAACAGCTGAGGTGGGAGCTCTGGCTTGTTTTTTTTGTACTGTTCCTACAATCGTCAGCTTCCTCTTGAGGAGCTCCTGTCCCAGCTTGTGCAAAGTAAAAAAGTTATTGCATGTGATGTTGTGGCCATGTGTCCCTGTGTCACATCCAGGACAACCCGCATCCCTTGCTTATTCTCAGGGGCTCCTCCATCTGGCTTCTCTGTAAACACGTGCAAGTTCCATGCATATGATGAAGCAGCATCACAGGCAGCCCAGGTCTCGATTTCATATTTTGCGGGTTTAGACGGAATGTACGGCCTGAATGGGCAGCGGCCCCTAAATGGCATAAGATGCTCATCAACAGTAACATTGGGCCCAGGGTTGTAAAACAGGGGAAGGCAGTCCACCCACTTGTCCCACACGGACCTGTTTGCAGCTAGCTTGTCTCTCTGCCGCTAAGCTGGTCTGGTGTCTTGGTTATCGAAGCAGATAATCCTGGAAATAATGTGGGAGTTTTCCAGAGACATTGTTGCAGAGAAAAGTTATCTGCCAGTTGCTGCATCCCACAGGGATTCTGTTGATTCTCCATTGGATCTTAAAACACCAGCAAGGATAAGAACCCCAAAGTATGCATGTAAATGAGTTGGTTCATCTCCTTCCATCTGTCTCCATCTGTCTCCAAAAACACGCCTTCCCTCCAGTCCAGAATGATTTCCTGGATGGCGTCTGGGTTGAACAGTTCAAAAGAAGACTTTTTGTCCTGCACATGAGTAACCGCCATCCTCTGCAAAAAAATGTATTCTACAGCCCTCTGAGCAGAGAGTCTTTTTGCCATACTGATTGATTGTGGTAAGGAGCCACACATGCAAAGCTATTTATTTGTTGTGTTCCTCCCCCAGTGTATTGAAATAATGTATATAAATAATGTATTGTAATAACATTGTGCAGGTTCCCGTAATACATTGTGTAGTTTCACATACTACAAAGGGTAAAGAGTGCGAGAAAAGCGGGAGACAGGCAGACAGGCAGGGAGACAGACAGGTTATTGGTGCTATGTTGAAACAGCAGGCCCAGGGAGGAGGAAGACAAGAGTGAAGGCACACAGCAAACATTTGTGTTTCATTTTTACTTGTTTTCACCTACACATACTTTTCCACACTTGTATTACTCTCAGTGGACCTGAACACAATAGTGTGCACTCATTGGAAATCGGTTATTTTATTTTATGTTCTTCACAGAAAATGAGCCAAGGCCAATGAGTCTCAGGTTGAAAATATAATTCATTGTATCATTTTTCTTTTAGTAAACAATGAAAATGGGTCCCACAGACCCGAACACCACACAAGGGTTAAGTAACAGTAATTTCTGGTTGTAGTAACATTTTGAGGCTGAGCCATTAAGAAGGCTGTTAAAGATGAGCAATGGGTTGTTTATGGAACTGTCAGAAGGTGATTTACAAAAGTGGCACTAATTGGTGGGTGACTCATAGCCCACAGAACCCTCCAGTGTAAAAATGATCTATTTGATCATTTGCCCACTTTAAAGTGTCCTAGAACCACTTCCATGGTCACATTGGTGGTATATACAGTACAGTGCCTTTGATAAGTATTCAGACCCATTTACTTTTTCCACATTTTGTTACTTTACAGCCTTATTCTAAAATTGATTAAATAAATACAAATCCTCAGCAATCTACACACAATACTCCACAATGACAAAGCGAAAACAGAAATAGCTTATTTACTTAAGTATTCAGACCCTCTGCTATGAGATTTGAAATTGAGCTCAGTGTCACACCCTGATCTGTTTCACCTGTCTATATAAGGTCCCACAGTTGACAGTGCATGTCAGAGCAAAAACCAAGCCATGAGGTTGAAGGAATTGTCCGTAGAGCTCTAGGGAAAGCATTGTGTCGAGGCACACATTTGGGGAAGGGTACCCAAAAATGTGTGCAGCATTGAAGGTCCCCAAGAACACAGTGGCCTCCATCATTCTTAAATGGAAGAAGTTTGGAACCACCAAGACTCTTCCTATTGCTGGCCACCCGGCCAAACTGAGAAATCGGGGGAGAAGGGATTTGGTCAAGGAGTTGACCAACAACCTGAAGGTCACTTTGACAGAGCTCTAGAGTTCCTCTGTGGAGATGGGAGAACCGTCCAGAAGGACAACCATCTCTGCAGCACTCCACCAATCAGGCCTTTATGTTAGAGTGGCCAGACGAAACCACTCCTCAGTTAAAGGAACATGACAGCCCGCTTGGAGTTTTCCAAAAGGCACCTAAAGACTCTCAGACCATGAGAAACAATATTTTCTGGTCTGATGAAACCAAGATTAAACTCTTTGACCTGAATGCCAAGCGTCACGTCTGAAGGAAACCTGGCACCATCCCTACGGTGAAGCATGGATGTGGCAGCATCATGCTGTGGGGATGTTTTTCAGCGGCAGGGACTGGGAGAGCTCAGGACAGACTGGGGGCGAAGGTTCACCTTCCAACAGGACAATGACCCTAAGCACACAGCCAAGACAATGCAGGAGTGGCTTCGGGACAATTCTCTGAATTTCCTTGAGTGGCCCAGCCAGAGCACGGACTTGAACCAGATCTAACGTCTCTGGAGAGACCTGAAAATAGTTTTGCAGCAACACTCCCCATCTAACCTGGCAGAGTTTGAGAGGATTTGTAGAGAAGAATGGGAGAAATTCCCCAAATACAGATGTGCCAAGCTTGTAGTGTCATACCCAAGAAGTTTCTATGTTTTAATCGCTACCAAAGGTGCTTCAACAAAGTACTGAGTAAAACATCCAATATAAATTAGCATTTTTTTTTATTTTTAACTGGTTATGCTTTCTCATTATTGGGTATCGTGTTTACATTGATGAGGGAAACAAATATTTAATATATGTTAGAATAAGGCTGTAACGTAACACAATTTGGAAAAAGTCAAGGGGTCTGAATACTTTCCGAAGGCCCTGTAACGTCGACTCCTGACAAGTGCGCTTCGGATAAGTACAAACTCATTTCAAGTGCACTAAAGTTTTCCAGTCTCGATTCAAGTACATGCTCTTTAAATGCTCCTGATAAATGCACGGGCACACGTGAAGAACATTAGTCTTTTGTCCTTCATTGGAGTCCATTGTACTCTCCTAGTTCTTTTCATGTCAGAAATGTATAACATTGGGGATGTGAATTCCACCTGCCGATGAAGTAGTTTAATGTCAGCTATAAGCCCCTGCTGAAATACTTTAGGCCTTTGTCTACTAGATATAGCAATGCAGCTTCACACACAGCCATACAGCCTAGATTAAATGAAAAACTTTGTAATAAATAGACCCTTCTAGGAACTGAAGTAGAAGAGGCTCGAGGCTTCTCAAGAAAAGCAAAACTACCAATCGATCAATGGAGGAAGTTCTTTATTAACTTCTATGTGGGCATCTATTCCTGCAGACCTCACAATGGACAAACACATCGTCTGAGGCGTCAGCATGTAGAAATGCGCTTAGATGGGGGCTTCGCCGAGCTCGGTGGGTATTTTAAATGAGTTATCGTTGGGTCTGCTAGGCCTGCTAGGGCTAATATCAGCTCCTCTGCACTGCAGAGATAAGTTTACCATTACCCCATCCTGCAGTTGTCTGTCTCTCTGAGTTAGTATAGCAATGCTAAAGCTAGACAAGCCACCTGGGCACCTTCCTTCTTTCATTTCATTCATTTTCTAACCCGGGCAATACATTTAGAGAATTCTCCCTTTCTCTCTTTCCTTCCTTCATTTCATTTCATTCTGTATCTATTGGACGTTGTGAGTCATGGCCGCTCCAGCAGACTCTTTAGAAGGGGAACGGTCAGGAGAGGAGAGCACGTTGATGTTATAAGTATGCTTGTATGAATAAATAAATCTGGGAAGTACCTGTATTTACACTCAAAATTTAAAAGAAGCCACGTGCGCCCCATAATAAGAATGTAGTTTGAGGAGTTAGCGAGGTAACTTTGGTCAACTCCGAGTTCAACTCAGGATAACCGGTACCACGAAAGTGGCTCACCTTTTAGCCAGCTAAATTTCCATGGCAATGAATCCTTCAGATCTAACCTGCTTCGGAGCAGGCTAACTCAGGGCAAACTCCAATATCCTTAATGAGATGGTCTGAGCCACAAGTTGAGGACCAATGAAATCAGATTCCCTCCCTCTTGCATCATCTTCCCTTTAATTTTGTGTGTAAAAAAATAGTAATGTTAAAATACCTATCACATTAGACATTTAGTAATGATATAATGCATTTGAAACTTCACACACAGTAAAACCTTTGTATATTTTTATTGATAGTGGGAAAAAGAGTGCTTGTGCATTGATAAGCACAGCAAAGCACACCAAAGACAGCATTAACAATAAGCAATAAAATAAAAAGCCTAGTCCACACCATATCCTGAAGAATTTTCAAGAAAACATTCATTTAATTTTGATTTTAGCGCAAATGAGAATGTGTCACTGACTCACCTATGGATTGATTGATTGTCTCAATAAAGAGTTTGGCGTTCGGCTAGCCACGTGCGACAAACACGCGCAGTTACAAGCCTGCGAGAGTAGGCGGCAGGGTGACAAGCAATATCCACGGTTACAGTACGGATGAAGCCTGAGCTGGAATGTGAAGCTAACTGCAGCTGGCTAGCCGTAGAAAACCCTGAGTAGATCTAGCTTGCTTCGTAGTATACCCCTCTGATTTCAGAAGGACTTGGAAGGAAAAGCAATAAATGTTTTTTTAAAGCTAGGGGGCAGAATTTTCACTTTTGGATAAATAGTGTGCCCAATTTCAACTTCCTGCTACTCATGCCAAGAATATAAGATATGGCATAGTATTCATAGATGTGGATAGAAAACACTCTGAAGTTTCTAAAACTGTTTGAATCATGTCTGAGTATAACAGAACTTATGTAGCAGGCAAAACCCCGAGGACTGACTGTTCAGATTTTTTCCCCCCCTCTCTGTTCCCTGTATTGTCTTTGCCATGGGATATTTTATAGGAACCTATTTTCAGAACCTACTTCCACTGGATGTCGCCAGTCTTTGGAATTTGGTTGAGGTTATTCCTTTGTGCAATGAAGAAGTAGGCCAACTCGGAACTGGGGACACTTTTGAGAGTTGCGCAAGATGTGAAAAGCGCTGGTTTGTTTTCTTTCCTGTATTGAATACAGATTGCCCCGTCTACAATTTGATTGATTATTAACGTTTAAAAATAGCTAACGTGGTATTACAAAAGTAGTTTGAAATATTTTGGCAAAGTTTATAGGCAACTTTTGAAATATTTTGAAGTGACGTTGCGGTTTTCTAAGCAGTTTTTTTCTGCATCAAACGCACTTTATAAATGGACATTTTGGATATACAGTGGGGCAAAAAAGTATTTAGTCAGCCACCAATTGTGCAAGTTCTCCCACTTAAAAAGATAATTTTCATCATAGGTACATTTCAACTATGACAGACAAAATGAGAAAAAAAAATCCAGAAAATCACATTGTAGGATTTTTAATGAATTTATTTACAAATTATGGTGGAAAATAAGTATTTGGTCACCTACAAACAAGCAAGATTTCTGGCTCCCACAGACCTGTAACTTCTTCTTTAAGAGGCTCCTCTGTCCTCCACTCGTTACCTGTATTAACGGCACCTGTTTGAACTTGTTATCAGTATAAAAGACACCTGTCCACAACCTCAAACAGTCACACTCCAAACTCCACTATGGCCAAGACCAAAGAGCTGTCAAAGGACACCAGAAACAAAATTGTAGACCTGCACCAGGCTGGGAAGACTGAATCTGCAATAGGTAAGCAGCTTGGTTTGAAGAAATCAACTGTGGGAGCAATTATTAGGAAATGGAAGACATACAAGACCACTGATAATCTCCCTCGATCTGGGGCTCCACGCAAGATCTCACCCCGTGGGGTCAAAATGATCACAAGAACGGTGAGCAAAAATCCCAGAACCACACGGGGGGACCTAGTGAATGACCTGCAGAGATCTGGGACCAAAGTAACAAAGCCTACCATCAGTAACACACTACGCCGCCAGGGACTCAAATCCTGCAGTGCCAGACGTGTCCCCCTGCTTAAGCCAGTACATGTCCAGGCCCGTCTGAAGTTTGCTAGAGAGCATTTGGATGATCCAGAAGAAGATTGGGAAAATGTCATATGGTCAGATGAAACCAAAATAGAGGTTTTTGGTAAAAACTCAACTCGTCGTGTTTGGAGGACAAAGAATACAGAGTTGCATCCAAAGAACACCATACCTACTGTGAAGCTTGGGGGTGGAAACATCATGCTTTAGGGCTGTTTTTCTGCAAAGAGACCAGGACGACTGATCCGTCTAAAGGAAAGAATGAATTGGGCCATGTATCTTGAGATTTTGAGTGAAAACCTCCTTCCATCAGCAAGGGCATTGAAGATGAAACGTGGCTGGGTCTTTCAGCATGACAATGATCCCAAACACACCGCCCGGGCAACGGAGTGGCTTCGTAAGAAGCATTTCAAGGTCCTGGAGTGGCCTAGCCAGTCTCCAGATCTCAACCCCATAGAAAATCTTTGGAGGGAGTTGAAAGTCCGTGTTGCCCAGCAACAGCCCCAAAACATCACTGCTCTAGAGGAGATCTGCATGGAGGAATGGGCCAAAATATCAGCAACAGTGTGTGAAAACCTTGTGAAGACTTACAGAAAACATTTGACCTCTGTCATTGCCAACAAAGGGTAAATAACAAAGTATTGAGATAAACTTTTGTTATTGACCAAATATTTATTTTCCACCATAATGTGCAAATAAATTCATAAAAAATCCTACAATGTGATTTTCTGGATTTTGTTTTCTCATTTTGTCTGTCATAGTTGAAGTGTACCTATGATGAAAATGACAGGCCTCTTTCATCTTTTTAAGTGGGAGAACTTGCACAATTGGTGGCTGACTAAATACTTTTTTGCCCCACTGTATATGGATGGAATTAATCGAACAAAAGGACCAATTGTGATGTTTATGGGACATATTGGAGTACCAACAAAAGAAGCTCGTCAAAGGTAAGGCATGAATAAAAAAAAAATCTGCGTTTTGTGAAGCGTCTGCAGGGTTGTAATATGTTCCTTTGTTCACTGCTGTGCAGATGCTGCAGGCTATCAGATAATAGCTTCTTATGCTTTTGCCGAAAAGCATTTTTAAAATCTGACACGTTGGCTGGATTCACAACGAGTGTAGCTGTAATTGAGTGTCTTACATGTGTGATTTAATGAAAGTTTGAATTTTATGGCGTTTTATTTGAATCTGGCGCTCTGCATTTCCCCTGGCAATTGGCCAGTTGAGACATTTGCGTCCCGCCTATCCATTAGAGGTTTTTAAAGAACATGAGAAAGTACTTCACTTTAGAAACAAGATATTCACATTGAAATACACGCCCTCCTAAATTCCTGTCGCTCTCATTTCACGTTTTTTGTATCGTCCGTCAGGCACAATAGAAGTGTCCATCCTAACTAGCGGTTACATATCTGGATAGTATAAACACATTGGTATGAATAAAGACACACCGGTGCAACATCTGAAAAACCAGGCAGTCAACACAATTTGTCAAGGTGTTTCTGTTGAGTCCTGGTGCCCAAACAGCAATTCTAATGCAAATTAAAAAATCAAGGCTGCAAAGCACTAAAAATAGTGAAAGCTGCAAAAGAGGCCCATCAATTAAACTCACCCCTGGGGGACAGCTATAACATTTCTATGGAGAAATCCAGTGTGTTTCTGCTGGATGTGCAATACAACATTCTGCTAATGAAGTACACATGCACTACAAGGCCAGAGACAAGGGCATCTACATAACACTTTAAACACTGCTGCTGTTTTAATAATGTCATATAAAGTCCTGTTTTAAGGCTCTACAATAAGAAGGAATAGCATTACATATTTAGTGTATACTCAATGATAAATATGAAGAGTTTACAAGATGAGATAATGATCAATTCAAGCTTGAAAGGCTAAAGTACTGTACAATGTCTTTGACAATTGATTGTCCCTTTAAATCCCCTTCCAATGGACACAGAGTTCTTCTGGAGAGCACAACTCAGGACCTCATTGGACAGGGAGCCAACTGGAGAGAACATTGGATGACATCATCGGTTGAATGAATGTCACAGCTGATGTTTCCGATAGGCTCAGCAAACACTGCCATGGCTAGGGCTGTTATGAAAGGGGGGGAAGTGGGATACCTAGTCAGTCCATCTGAATATATATTCAACTGAAAAGTGTCTTCCGCATTTAACCCGCATTGAATCAGAGAGGTGCAGGGATCAGTGGGTTAACTGCCTTGCTCAGGGGCAGAATGACATATTTTTACCTTGTCAGCTCAGAAGGGATTTTATCCAGCAAACTTCAGGTTACTGGCCCAACGCTCTGTGGTGACTGTATTACCGCCACACCGGCATTCATGAGTCATGACCACAGTAAAATTCTACATGACCATTTAGTCACGGTAATCTCCTTTTATGCACTCTGGATATTAATTTGTAGTAGCCTACCCAACTCGCTAACGATCATCAGGTCACTAATGGTCTGGTACTCAGGGCTCTATTGTCTCTCTTACCACTCTGACATCGAAAATCACATCAAACACATCATCAAAACAGTAGGTGCTTTTAAAACTCACCTTACTGTGATTGATACATTTGAAGAAAGAAGTTGAACAATAGGTTGTAACTGAGTGAAAAACATTTATTGTGGATGTTGTTTCAAAGCCTAACACAATGGAACGGACAGTGCTTTCTAAGGTGATGAAACCTCTTAAGGATCGGACACATCTCAATTTCCACCTAAAATGACATACCCAAATCTAACTGCCTGTAGCTCAGGACCTGAAGCAAGGATATGCATATTCTTGATACGATTTGAAAGGAAACACCTTGAAGTTTGGGGAGATGTGAAATTAATGTAGGAGAATATAACACATTAGATCTGGTAAAAGATAAAACAAACAAAAACACATGCATTTCCTATTTTATTTTTGTTGCATCATCTTTGAAATGCAAAAGAAAGGCCATACATTGACATAGGATGCTGGGTGTAATTTAGATGTTGTCCACAAGAGGGCAGCAGTGTGTGTCCAAAGTTTTAGACTGATACATTCAAGATGTTTTTAAAATGTTTAAATATATATATTTTTTTATAATAACCTTTATCTAACTAGGCAAGAATAAGAGATCTACATAATATTTAGCTTCCCTAAAAGGTACTAACCTTCACACTTCTAGATGGCCGGGCGGGGGTGGGTGTGGCGCTTAGGGACAGCAGAGGGATCAGACTGGAGGATCCAGGTCCTACGTTTGAATGAGTGGGGGATGGAGGAGTCTCTGCCACTATTGAGGATTTTTTAAAATCTGTTAGAATAACTCAAGTTTACTATTACTTATTTTATTTAACCTTTATTTTAGCAGGGGGTGAGCACTGCATCAATACATCAAATACACAACACATTGTCCTCCCAAGGAACCATCCTTAGTAGACAAGAGGAGTTGCTTTGATGGAAGGGTTCCAGGATGTGGCCGAATGTCACCACCTAGCATTGGACGCATTGTGGGAGACATTTCTGTGGGTTGCCTACCAGGCAGCCTACCCCGACGGTAACCTCACAGCCCCTCAGTAACCTGGCTGGTAGCAGCGCCGTCACCCCGGTTTCCCAGGAACACCGCTTACCTCCCCCGGAGCGCTACAATGGAGATTCCAGAACCTGCCGGGCCTTTCTCTCCCAGTGCTCCCTCGTTTTTGAGCTGCAGCCTTCTTCGTTTCCCTCGGACCACTCAAAGATTATTATGCTGATGTCCGGGAGGGCACTCGCCTGGGCCACGGCGGTGTGGGAGCAACAATCTGCCATCTGCCTCAGTCTGGAGGTATTTGTGGCGGAGGTGAGAAAAGTTTGAGGCTCCGGTGTCCAGGGGGGTACTCCAGCTTTGGCAGGACACCCTCCGGTGATGTTCTGCACGCTAACAGCAAAGGGTACCTGCAATCCGGAAGCGCTGTTCGACACATTCCTGCATGGATTATCGGAGGAGGTAAAGGATGAGCTGGCAGCCTGAGAACTACCGACAGATCTCGACTCACTCATCACTTTAACCTTCCGGATTGATGGTTGGCTACAGGAATGTAGGAGGGAGAAAAGGTTCGATTGCGGTCCCAATCGCTCACTCAAGGATCCCACTTGACATCCGATGAACTCTGGAAGTCCCAGAGAGGATCCGTGCTTACCCGAGTTTCTCCAAGAGCCTCCGGAGACTGCCGATTCATCTCTTCCCGAGCCGATGCGGCTCTGCAGGGTTAGGCTGTCTCCAACCGAATGCGTACGTAGACTTGAGACCCAGAGTTGTCTGTATTGCTGGTCATAATGTGTCTACCTGTCCCTTCAAGAGACCTATCTTATTCGTTGGTGTGATTACTATGGTGGTCCTTAAAGAAACATTTCCATCTCCCCTTGTTCGCCCCCCTCTCCGTGCAATCCTGCGGTGGGGCGACCAGTCCAAGTCTCTCCAGGTACTCATCGACTCGGGGGCTTGCACGCCGCTATAGTGCCGCGGCACCACCCCTGGAAGCCAAGACCTTTCCCTCTGCTCCAAGATAATTAGCCCCTCTGCTGTTCGTCCTCTGTTGCCCCGTACCCTCCGTATTTGTCCTACATTTTCTGTGTTTAGAGTTAAAATCATATCTGACTATCCC
This sequence comes from Oncorhynchus mykiss, assembly GCF_057628025.1. Classification (NCBI taxonomy): domain Eukaryota; kingdom Metazoa; phylum Chordata; class Actinopteri; order Salmoniformes; family Salmonidae; genus Oncorhynchus; species Oncorhynchus mykiss. The sequence continues at coordinate 35,427,583 of NC_143029.1, read as the reverse complement.
CTGCCATCCTGTACCTTTGCCTGCCCGTGTTCAAATTAATAAACTTTTGTTACTTCAACATTGTCTGCACCTGGGTCTTACCTTCAAACGTGATACACATATCTATAAACATATATTCTATAAAGTATGTAGAACACAATCACTATAATGAAATATGTGGACCAATAGGCAACAAGATGCTCAAAAACCACAGCCAGAACATGTCATAGCCAACATAACATACACATAGCCTATACTTATATATTGTATGCCTCAGGTCTATATATTGTATTTATATATATAGAAATCGAAGACAAATACTTTAAATTAATATGCAACCATTTAAACAACTGGATTAGTACGACAAGCAAAAACATATTTTACTTACTGATCTAAAAGTACATTCTTCTTCCAATCTCTCACAAGGACTCCTTGTGTCACTCTCCTGGTCAATTTCTGCAATAATCTCCTCCAAATGTTTATACTCTAAGTAGCCATGTTGTACTTTTTCCGTTTTAACGTTTTTCCATTCCCCTGCGTCCTGTGGATTTTCAATGGAGAATGAATCGCGTTGCTCGCAGCCATAGGACAATAGCCGTTAGTCCTACAAAGGGCCATCACATACTCATGTAAAGCTCATTGGCTATCTAGCTAGCTATGTTTCAAAACAATAGGTGGTCATTGGACCAAGACACTGTCTATCAAGTGAACTGTCTATTGGTCTATTGGTGCATAATGATGGCTGACCTTCATGTGCTAATTGACGTGTTGTGTAGCCAATATGTAATGTAGAATGATGGATTGCGCAAAAACGAAACTTGACTGGGTGAGACAAGGTTTAGCAGATTAGATTTCATTAATTGTTTTGTTGCAAGTTGAAAGAGTTGGAATTCATGCGAAACACTGTACACAACATGGATTGTGTTAGGATATGAAAATTGATTTTATCAAAAAACTATGCTACATTTTATTTCTGGGACCCTCAGGATGACAAATCAGAGAAAGATTACTGAATGTAAGTACATTATTTACAGTCAGAGGTGAATGTATCAAACCAGTTGCCTGGATAAAAGTGTTTTGTTGTTGTGCACTATCCTCAAACAATAGCATGGTATTTTTTTTCTGCTGTAATAGATACTGTAAATTGGACACCACTGATAGCTTAACAGTCATTTAAGCTTTTTGACCATATAAGACATGTCTCTGTCCCGGAAAGTTGGCTTTTGTTTACAACGTCATTCTAGTCAAATATCGCATATTGAGCAGCAAATGTCACGATTTCGGGACACTGATCCAGTAAAGGTTCATTCAAAACACCCTTATTAGCACATTACCTTTATTACTATTAGCACATTACCTTTAGCTATACAGAATATCTCACCACCATGAGTTTCTATGTCCTCCCATCTCTCTTTCATTCCTTTCTCCAGCACGCAGAGAGAGGTGCTGTCAACAGTTTAATGAAATACGTTTTGTTGTGAAAACGTCACTATCGATGTTCCCAAACAGATTTCCCTTGATTTCCCAAATTAAGCACGGGTAAGCACAGGGTAGCAGCAGGAACAGGATTGGAGAGCCCATGGCATACAGAGTTTGGGCAGAATATCACCTGTGGTGCAGCGAAATTACCGGAGTAGCCTACCCAACATGAGTGAAAAACATACCAGCTGGAAAGCAGCCTCAATTCACTATTCCAGTGCATAGGGATGACATGAATTTTTTTCCCCTGCCCCTGCTCCTGTCCATGTGATCATGGGCCATTCTAAATCTATTTGACATATTAGTAAAGACAAGATTAAATTGAGAATAGTCTGATGGGTGAAAAAATGATCACTTGATGAGAGAACAGCGTGTACAGCATGAGGCAAGGAACAGAGCGTAAGCAATAGCTTACATCATGCAGCCCATAAATCTATTGACTTCTAAGACGTTCTAAGGTTTGTATAATTCACAACTAAAGATGCCAAATAACTCTAAATCTAGCATATAGGACCCGTTTCAAATGATCACTTTTACGCTCAACATACCCACTTCAACTTCATATGTGTGCACTCTTGCTTCTGAATGGGACAAATATCCATTATATTTTATTCAGCTAAGTTAAACTATATATTCTTCTCCCTATAAAATCATACATTATAAAATAATGGCACAGGACTTACAAGCATATCCTGTCTGATAAATGAACAAGCCTACAATCTATGGCACGGAGCACAGCCAGATCACATATTATAGACCAATTTATATTCTGTTCCTCTGAAATACATTTTCTACATATCATAATGTTTATTTAGGCCTGCCTAACAAAAATAATGTATTTATTGTCATGGTGTATATTCAATTGATTTGTGTTTCAAATGTAGATGTTCCAAATGCCACATCAGAGGCTTATATGCTGCTTGTATGAGTGGAGCCTGGAAATGTTAAACATGTTTATGTTAATGGTCAATTATCGTGAGACCCGGCAGTCTTTTGCATGACAATAACCTGATGACAAAATTTCATGACCGCCACAGCCCTAGCCATGGCAACCCAGAGAGCCACTGGTCAACTATATTAATCATACTGTTATCAAGCTAAAAACAGTGACACTGTCTGTCCAGGGTCTGTTGTATGTCTCAATTGTTTACAGTTAACCGTGTGGAAGAACTGAAAAGGAGAAAGCAAATGTCTAGTATACATCCACCAGAAAGCCAATATGGCAGTCCAGTGCAGATGAAGGAAAGGAGACAAGGAGAGAGTAAAATACTCCTCTTCCCCCTCCTTCCTCCAAGTTCCAAGCTTTCTAACCATTCTCTATTCCACAGCCCCTGCTCAAGTCAGTACTGATAAACAGGTACAAGGGCTGAGAGCCACACAGACAACCAGGGACCAGAAGGAGGCAGGGAGAGAGAGAGAGTGAGAGAGAGAGAGAACGGAGACAGAGGGAAAGGCAGAGAGAGAGAGAGAGATAGCAAAGAGAGAGAGAAAGAGAGATCAGAGAGAGAGAAAGCGAGAGCAGGCAGAGAAAGAGCCTTGGCTGCGGTGAGGCTAACCACCAGCCACACAGACAGACCCGAAATGTCGTGATAGACCGACAGGAGTCACTGGCAGATGGAGCAGAGGCTTTAGATGTCAGATGAAAGCGATTCCACTTACTTTGGTAACCCCTGCCTGACCAAGGAGAAGAGAAGAGAGGAGAGGCGAAGGCAGAGGAAGAGACAGAGGCAGAGGCCAACGAGAGGTGGAGACAGACGAGAGGCAGAGAGGAAAGACTGAGACAGGACTGCAGACTGATCTGTGTTCTGCCACAGAGAGAGTGGGAGAAGAGGAGAACACAGGCCAAAAGGTTTATCGCTTGCGATGATGTTACGGAAGGGAAAGTGCTGGTTTAATGTGCTTGTGTCACAGAGTGGTGGATCTGGGGAGGTTCTGGCTGGGAGCTATATAATGTTTGCTTGTCTAGGGTTCAGATGAGACAAACCGTCCTCCATTTAAGCGCACGTCTGAGGAGTTGTTGGTTGCAGCTGAAGTAAAGTAGGTGCCCCAGACAACTCCAATTAGACCTCACTATTGTTTAATGGCTAGGTTGACTAGGGTGGAAGCCACTGGGAAGGGTTGTTTATACTGTTGTCTACTGTACAGCCCCCCCCCCCCCCCCCCCCCCCCCTCCACACACACAGACACAGGATGTCCAGATAGGGCCCCAATTCAACATTTAGTATTGACTGACATTTGATTGAATTGTGCAACAATTGGAATAAACCAAACCTTAAAAGATTATCATTCATTTATGGTTGAATTCTAGTTTAAAGATGAACTATGCAGAAATCACTCCACCATTTCCTGGTTGCTAAAATTCGAATAGTTTTCCTAATCTCAGTTTATGTGACAAAACAAGCAAGTGTAGTGTAGAGAATCATTGTACCATCTAAACCGCAGTGAAATATCTTTTCCACAAGCAAAAATGTTGTGTTTTCAGCTGTTTAAAAGTGGTACAGAAAACCCGAAAGTAAAAGAAGCAAAAACAAAACTTAAGGGAAGCATTGAAATAGTGCATATAGAACCGATCTACCACTTCTTAGATTTGCTTTCAATGAGAATGACAGCTCAATAACACAAATTTCTATGTGTATTTGGTTGAGTCGCCCAAAAAGTTACATTTTGCAGCTCTAAAATCAAAAAGGGAATGGTATACGAATTAGCCACATTGAATTTTATGCAATGTTATTACATTGAGAAAGTACATTGAAATAAAATGAAAACAACCTTGACACAACCACTGTGTCCGAAGGTAATGTACAGTACTTACAGTAGACGTCGACCCGTATGGACTTGATGGCCGGGGAGCCCAGGCCATTCTCAGCCTTGCAGTAGTAGCGTCCTCCCTGGTGTCTCTGGATCTTGGAGATGTGCAGCGTCTCGTTAAACACGCTGGAGTCCTGGAAGCGATCCGACACGCTGCCTGCTGTCTTGGTCCATCGGATCTGTGTGGGACACGTGGTTGGTTAGATGACTTACTTGACATAAAGCCCTTGGCTTCTTTAATCAAGGTGCATAGGCCACTGATGAATGTCTTCCATGGTTATTAAAGGGGTAGTTGTGGCACAAGGCCTGGATATAAAGAAAATATAAAGGAAATAGCAACGAAAAGAAAGTGAATGTCTGCTCACTGTTTGCGGAATTAAAAAAAAAAAAACTTCTCGCTAGCTAGAGTTACAACGCTTGGAACCCATCCTGGTCTTTATCAGGTTACTGGGCATTGTTAACCTCCATCAGCCCTGGAAAGGTGAGCCCCTACTCTCCACCAATTTCCTTTTTTTTTATTACAACCACACTTTATCACCCAATATATTGTGTCCGATCCTCAAAGGAGATCTGATATCTCTATCTGATAAACCCTCATTCACAGCTTCACCGTCTTTCACGAACTGGTGCAACAACCTTAACCATGTAGCAGGGGGTGGTGATGAAGGGGGAACTAGCGTTCAGTCTCTTCCTCTGGTCTACAACATGGAGGTGTAATTGACCCTCCATCATGTATCTCTCTCTCTCTCTTTCTATCTTTCTCTCTCGCTCAATTTTCAATTTCACTTGCTTTATTTGCGTGACGTAATGACGTACATATTGCCGAAGCGTACTTTGGAAATGGAATGATTCATTAACAATATCGGTAACATCATGAAAAAGAATCAACATTGTCACGAGCAGGACAATCAGTAACAGCAATAATCAAGGGTGGGGGCGTTTGTATTGGAAATCAGTAAGAAAATCAGTAAATAAATAGGCAAATAACACAAAGACATGTGCAGGTTGGTTGATCTGTCAGACACAATCCCTCATTTTATGGCAGGCAGCAATGTAGTGCGCTGCCAACCCACAGCTCTCTGCATCCTCCCCCAACAGGATGGGTAATCTCTTCTCATCAGAGAGGTCTTGGAAACCTTCAATAACCATTTCACATTTGGGGAAATAACTCTCTCTAATTGCTTTATATTTTTGCAATTTGGTCAGGAAATGTAGCTCTGTGTCAATTTCTGCCGCGGTGCAGTGACTCTTCAGCCTTTCCTCTACAGGGAGCCAGGTATCCCTGTGTCTACCTTTCTCAATGACAAGCCTATGCTAATTAAGTTTGTACTTTGTCAAGGTTCCTCTTAGATTTTGATCAGTAACAACGGTTCAATCATTTGTCATAGTTTACTGTCGATTTATGGCTAGACAGCAATGCATTTTGCTTTGCGCTTGTGTATCCTAATAGGTGATGTACAGATGTAGGATCTGATCCCGCTGTCGCAGGAAAGCTTTCCAATAAATGTAAAACGTCTCGATTATTTGAGGTTTAAAAATGCTTCCTGTAATGTGTACGCTGGGAGTCAGGAAGCAAGTTCAGGGAGTGAAATACTTTAATATAGAAACAAACATGGACAAAACAAGAAACATGAGTAGTGTACAGACATGAAACAACAACAGAAAATATATCAACCCCTACAAAAATATCCATTAATGAATTATATACACTGCTCAAAAAAATAAAGGGAACACTAAAATAACACATCCTAGATCTGAATGAATGAAATATTCTTATTAAATACTTTTTTCTTTACATAGTTGAATGTGCTGACAACAAAATCACACAAAAATTATCAATGGAAATCAAATTTATCAACCCATGGAGGTCTGGATTTGGAGTCACACTCAAAATTAAAGTGGAAAACCACACTACAGGCTGATCCAACTTTGATGTAATGTCCTTAAAACAAGTCAAAATGAGGCTCAGTAGTGTGTGTGGCCTCCACGTGCCTGTATGACCTCCCTACAACGCCTGGGCATGCTCCTGATGAGGTGGCAGATGGTCTCCTGAGGGATCTCCTCCCAGACCTGGACTAAAGCATCCACCAACTCCTGGACAGTCTATGGTGCAACGTGGCATTGGTGGATGGAGCGAGACATGATGTCCCAGATGTGCTCAATTGGATTCAGGTCTGGGGAACGGGCGGGCCAGTCCATAGCATCAATGCCTTCCTCTTGCAGGAACTGCTGACACACTCCAGCCACATGAGGGTCTAGCATTGTCTTGCATTAGGAGGAACCCAGGGCCAACCACACCAGCATATGGTCTCACAAGGGGTCTGAGGATCTCATCTTAGTACCTAATGGCAGTCAGGCTACCTCTGGCGAGCACTGTGTGCGGCCCCCCCAAAGAAATGCCACCCCACACCATGACTGACCCACCGCCAAACCGGTCATGCTGGAGGATGTTGCAGGCAGCAGAACGTTCTCCACAGCGTTTCCAGACTGTCACGTCTGTCACATGTGCTCAGTGTGAACCTGCTTTCATCTGTGAAGAGCACAGGGCGCCAGTGGCGAATTTGCCAATCTTGGTGTTCTCTGGCAAATGCCAAAAGTCCTGCACGGTGTTGGGCTGTAACCCCCACCTGTGGACGTCGGGCCCTCATACCACCCTCGTGGAGTCTGTTTCTGACCGTTTGAGCAGACTCATGCACATTTGTGGCCTGCTGGAGGTCATTTTGCAGGGCTCTGGCAGTGCTCCTCCTGCTCCTCCTTGCACAAAGGCGGAGGTAGCGGTCCTACTGCTGGGTTGTTGCCCTCCTCCACGTCTGCTGATGTACTGGCCTGTCTCCTGGTAGCGCCTCCATGCTCTGGACACTACGCTGACAGACACAGCAAACCTTCTTGCCACATCTCACATTGATGTGCCATCCTGGATGAGCTGCACTACCTGAGCCACTTGTGTAGGTTGTAGACTCCGTCTCATGCTACCACTAGAATGAAAGCACCGCCAGCATTCAAAAGTGACCAAAACATCAGCCAGGAAGCATAGGAACTGAGAAGTGGTCTGTGGTCTCCACCTGCAGAACCACTCCTTTATTGTGGGTGTCTTGCTAAATGCCTATAATTTCCACCTGTTGTCTATTCCATTTGCACAACAGCATGTGAAATTTATTGCCAATCAGTGTTGCTTCCTAAGTGGACAGTTTGATTTCACAGAAGTGTGATTGACTTGTAGTTACATTGTGTTGTTTAAGTGTTCCCTTTATTTTTTGAGCAGTGTATATTAATTATATATATTGTAATCCACATAGTAGTTCACATTTCCTGTAGCTGCAGGATTATTTTCCTGCTGTAGCAAACTGGCTAAAGTTAACATCCGACATCTGTAGTTGCTGCGTGCACATGCACACACACTCACTCACACATATTGGCCTTGCTTTGCCTCCAAAGCCAACACATATCTCTGCTGTTTGAGTGAGCAGAAGACGAGCAGCAGGGCATTGGAATTTGATATCACTGCATTGGCTAGCGATAGCATCGTATTGGAGACTGATAGCATCCCATTTGATGGTGATAGCATAGGATATTATCACACAAGGCTTGGGTTTGGTTGGTGTCGGAGAGATAGCTGTTCTGTTGTATTGGATGTGGGTCATATCCTATGTTCAACTTACACACTGGGAAATATATAGTTGAAGTCGAACGTTTACATACACCTTAGCCAAATACATTTAAACTCAGTGTCTCACAATTCCTGACATTTAATCCTAGAAAAAAGTCCCTGTTTTAGGTCAGTTAGGATCACCACTTTATTTTAAGAATGTGAAATGTCAGAATAGTAGTAGAGGGAATGATTTATTTCAGCTTTTATTTCTTTCATCACATTCCCAGTGGGTCAGAAGTTTACAGACACTCAATTAGTATTTGGTAGCATTGCCTTTAAATTGTTTAACTTTGGTCAAACGTGTCGGGTAGCCTTCTACAAGCTTCCCACAATAAGTCGGGTGAATTTTTGGCCCATTCCTCCTGACAGAGCTGGTGTAACTGAGTCAGGGTTGTAAGCCCTCATTGCTCGCACAAGCTTTTTCAGTTCTGCCCACAAATTCTCTATGGGATTGAGGTCAGGGCTTTGTGATGGCCACCCAAATACCTTGGCTTTGTTGTCCTTAAGCCATTTTGACACAACTTTGGAAGTATGCTTGGGGTCATTGTCCATTTGGAAGACCCATTTGCGACCAAGCTTTAACGTTCTGACTGATGTCTTGAGATGTTGCTCCAATGTATCCACACAATGTTCCTGCCTCATGATGCTGTATATTTTGTGAAGTGCACCAGTCCCTCCTGCAGCAAAGCACACCCACAACATGATGCTGCCACCTCTGTGCTTCACGGTTGGGATGGTGTTCTTCGGCTTGCAAGCCTCCCCCTTTTTCCTCAAAACATAACGATGGTCATTATGGCTAAACAGTTCTATTTTTCTTTCATCAGACCAGAGGACATTTCTCCATGTGCAGTTGCAAACTGTAGTCTGGCGTTTTTATGGCAGTTTTGGAGCAGTGGCTTCTTCCTTGCTGAGTGGCCTTTCAAGTTATGTCGATATAGGACTCCTTTTACTGTGGTTATAGATACTTTTGTACCTGTTTCCTCCAGCATCTTCACAAGATCCTTTGCTGCTGTTCTGAGATTGATTTGTACTTTTCGCACCAAAGTATGTTCATCTCTAGGAGACAGAACGAGTCTTCTTCCTGAGCGGTATGTCGGCTGCGCCCATGGTGTTTATACTTCCGTACTATTGTTTGTACAGATGAACGTGGTACCTTCAGGCATTTGGAAATTGCTCCCAAGGATGAACCAGTCTTGCGGAGGTCTAACATTTTGTTTTTGAGGTCTTGGCTGATTTATTTTTATTTTCCCATGATGTCAAGCAAAGAGGCAATGAGTTTGAAGGTATGCCTTGAAATACATCCACAGGTACACCTCCAATTGACTCAATGATGTCAATTAGCCTATCAGAAGCTTCTATAGCCATTACATCATTTTCTGGAATGTTCCAAGCTGTTTAAAGGCACAGTCAACTTAGTGTATGTAAACTTCAGACCCACAGGAATTGTGATACAGTGAATTATAAGTGAAATAATCTGTCAGTAAACAATGCTGGGAAAATTACTTGTTTCATGCACAAAGTAGATGTCCTAACCGACTGCGCAAAATTATAGTTTTTTCACAAGAAATTTGTGGAGTGGTTGAAAAACAAGTTTTAATGACTCCAACCTAAGTGTATGTAAACCTCCGACTTCAACTGTATGTCCGCCAATTGAAGCTCAACAGAAGTTGGGTGATGCAACAGGACAACGACCCAAAACACAGAAGTAAATCAACAACAAAATGGCTTCAACAGAAGAAAATACACCTTCTGGAGTGGCCCAGTCAGAGTCCTGACCTCAACCATATTGAGATGCTGTGGCATGGCCTCAAGAGAGCAGTTCACACCAGACATCCCAAGACTATTGCTGAACTGAAACAGTTTTGTAAAGAGGAAATGTCCAAAATTCCTCCGGACCGTTGTGCAGGTCTGATCCGCAACTACAGAAATCGTTTGGTTGAGGTTATTGCTGCCAAAGGAGGGTCAACGAGTAATTAAATCCAAGGGTTCACATACAGCACTGTGAATGTTTACACGGTGTGGTCAATAAAGACATGAACACGTATATAATTGGTTGTGTGTTATAAGTTTACGCAGACTGTGTTTGTCTATTGTTGTGGCCTAGATGAAGAACACATCAAATTTTATGACTAATTTATGCAGAAATACAGGTATTTTCAAAGGGTTCACATACTTTTTCTTCCCACTGTATACAGTACCAGCCAAGAGTTTGGACACACCTACTCATTCCAGAGATTATCTTTATTTTTACTGCTTTCTACATTGTAATCATGTAGTAACCAAAAAAATGTTCATCAAATCAAGATATATTTTATATTTGAGATTCTTTAAAGTAGCCACCCTTTGCCTTGATAACAGGTGGCTAGTTTTGATGTCTTTACTATTATTCTACAATGTAGAAAGAAAAACCATTGAATGAGGAGGTGTCCAAACTTTTGACTGGTACATTCTCAATATATATGTAGAGAGAGATAGAGAGAGAGCATTGCAGCATATTGTATCATTATCACTCCCCTGTTTCTTCTTAGAGTATGTGTGTGTTGCATCAGAGGGGGTTCAAACCCCCATACATTAGACAAGTAGATACAGAAGTATTGAACCAAAAACAATTCTCAACTCAGCAAGCTATCAATGGTGAAGCCCAGCAAGCCTGTCACTAAATACTGAGTACATTTCTTCCCTGTTATACCAGCTAAGGACAGCATGAGTTTAAAAAAATCTCTCCTCCTCAGAAGTGAAATAAGTTATGAGCATAAATTAGATAATTCAGAGAGAAACTTTGCATCTTTCTTTCTTCCATCCTTTCTTGATTCCACTCCTCCACTTCTTCTCCAGATCTCCCATTATGCAAAGACAGAAAGAGAGGGAGTGTGAGAGAGAGAGAGAGAGAGAGAAAGAGAGCGACAGAGAGAGAGAGAGAGAGAGAGAGAGAGGGAAGGCAAGGCAACATATTGTATCACTCTCACCCCCCTTTTGTGTGTGTGTGTGTGTGTGTGTCACATCAGAGGAGGTTCAAACCCTACGATTCCATCTTACTCCGGAGGCTCTTGTCCAAGCCAGGGGCCAGAAGCAGAGACAGAGAGAAGAGTCTTCAGATGGAGCCATGGAGTTTATTATTAGCCTGACAAGAGTCCAGTTGTTCATAGAGGGCGAGGAACCAACCAACTAGCCCCGGTTTCTGTACGTCACACAAACTAGCCAGAGTCTGTGTACGTCACACAAACTAGCCAGAGTCTCTGTACGTCACACAAACTAGCCAGAGTCTCTACGTTGCATTAAAACTGAACTATAACGCACAGATCTGACCTGAAGCGCACACACACAACCACACACAACCACAACCACACACACACACACACACACACACACACACAGGGACGACCTCTTCTGTGTACAAGACCTTCATACTGACATAAAGAGGTTATATTAACGTCAAAACTAAAGTGCTTTATGGAAGAAGAAAAAAATGTGACAAGTAGATACAGAAGCACTGAACCAAAAAACCTTTCAACTCAGCAAGCGATCGATGGTGAAGCCCAGCAAGCCTACGCCACTAAACACTGAGTACATCTGTTCCCTATTATGCCAGTTAAGGAAAGAGTGAATTAATAAAAACAACCTCTCCTCCTCAGGAGTTAAATAAGTTATGAGCATAAATTAGATAGAGCCAAAGTCTTCTTTCCTCTCCTCCACTTCTTCTCCAGATCTCCCATCATGCAAACACAAAGACAGAGAGAGAGGGGGAGAGAGAGAGAGAGATAGAGGGAGAGGAATAGAGGGAGAGGGAGAGAGAGGGAGAGAGGGAGGGAGACAGAGAGATAGCTTATGAAGACCTCAGCTGAATTCAATATTCTACCAGCTTATATCCTCCTATTCATTTCCCCTCCTTTGCCATTTGTGTAAAGAGCTTTTGAGTTCCAGCACTGCGCCAATATCAATAAGTGTATTGTTCGAGTGACACTAAGAAGTGGATATTCAAATAGACTCTGTGGTTTTCAAAGGGAAAGTGCTACTGTTTGTTTCACATGGTGGTAGACCACATTATCTGACCGACTGGGAGGCTTTGGAAGTTTTTCCTGGAGCCCCACGGCCATTTCTCTCTCATGTCTTTGCCTTACTTTCTTCGTCTGGGTGCTAGAAATTGTGTATCTGGGTGGGTGCTATGCACGGAGCCTTCGGAAAGTATTCAGACCCATTGACTTTTTCCACATTTTTGTTAGTTTACAGCCTTATTCTAAAATGTATTTAAAAAATGAGAAACAAGATTCTCTGGTCCGATGAAACCAAGATTGAACTATTTGGCCAACACGACAACAGCCCTAAGCACACAGCCAAGACAATGTAGGAGTTGCTTCAAGGCAAGTCTCTGAATGTCCTTGAGCGGCCCAGCCAGAGCCCAGACTTGAAGCCGAATGAACATCTCTGGAGAGACCTGAAAATAGCTGTGCTGCAACGCACCCCATCCAACCCGATAGACCTTGAAAGGATCTGCAGAGAAGAATAGGAGAAACTCCGCAAATACCGGTGTGTAGCGTCATACCCAAGAAGACTCAATACTGTTATCGCTGTCAAAGGTGCTTCAGCAAAGCATTGAGTAAAGGGTCTGTAATTCTGCAAGAATTAGAGTATGCCTGGAAGTACGGTTTGACACTCTTTCTTGCCCTAAGACAGACACTGGAGATCTGAGAGGATAAGATGAGTTTACATTTTTGCTTATACCCACGTAGTTCTCTCAAATAATGTACAATTATACAATTAACAATGTATATACATGTCACGTTCTGACCTTAGTTCCTTTGTTTTTGTCTGTGTTTTAGTATGGTCAGGGCGTGAGTTGGGGTGGGCAGTCTGTTTGTTTTTCTATGTTGGTTTTTGAGTTCGGCCTAGTATGGTTCTCAATCAGAGGCAGCTGTCAATTGTTGTCCTTGATTGAGAATCATACTTAGATAGCCTGGGTTTCACTTTTGGTTTGTACGTGTTTGTTTCTGTGTGAGTGTTTGAGCCACACGGTATTGTTTCGGTTTTGTAAATACAGGTCATCGTTTTTTGTTTTGATTCAGTGTTCAGTGCTTTCTTTTATTAAAATCCTCATGAACCCTTACCACGCTGCGCTTTGGTCCTCCTCTCTTTCTCCCGACAACATCCGTTACAAAACAATTATCAATGTATAATTGTCTTAGACGGGGAGGTCAGGAGTTCAATCTTTACATATCCACGATAAAGAGCATTAGAAAACATTACTTTTTTTTTTGTTTATAAGCAGGGAAGAAGAATTGAGAGAAAGTCATTACAATGATAATGCTATTCTCCCTGTAAGTCAGTCAGTCTTGTCTTTGGCATTCTGATACAGAGATCAACGTTTGCTTTTATGTAAAGTTGCTATTCTTGCTTGTATCTGAATCCAACAGTAACTCCCAGCGGTGATGGTCAACACAGCCACGCTGTGTCCGCCCATGCTCTCTGTCCTAACTTCTGACTGTTTTCTAATTGCTTACCATCTTTTAGTTCTGTAGAGGGTACGAGGGAGGAGGTCAGATAAGGACTCTGTGCAGCCAAGTGTGGCCAAGTATGAAAATAGAATGACCAGAGAAAATCAGCTACGGCTACATATCACAGACTGACGAGATAAACAGTGGGACTCCATGGCACCCGATATTCTTTTGCACATACAGATATAGGATCTTAATTTGATCACCCTTTTGCATGAGAACTTTCCTGTGTTGCAGGAAATGTTAAACTTGTAGTGTATTTGAGGTTTAAAAAGGCCTCTGAAGTTTGTAATTTCCACTTCATTTTTTTAAAATCAACCCCTACAAAAATGTCCATTAATTAGAAATCACAGAATAATTCACATTTTCTGTTGCTGCAGGATTATTTTTCTGGAGTTGCAAACTGGCTCAAATGAAGATCCTACATCTGTGGGGAATACTGTTCATTTCAACTAAGACTCAAAGGTCTGGGGGAAATCTATTTTATCTAAATCTATTTTTAAAATAAATATGGGGGATTGGAAATGATGCAGACAATTGCATTTATGGACACTACAATCTATCTGCATTATTAAAAAATAAACACCAAATGTACAGATGAAAAATCAACAGGTATCATAAACAATGAGAGACAAAGATCCAACTATCCAACCATCCAAATAATGACATTTCACGAAGGGTGAAATGCCTGAATCACAAATACCAAAGACTATACCGAAAGTTCCAGAGTACTGCAGTAGTCGTAACAGTATGCAATACAGTTGCATAGTAAAATGTTGCAATTTTAGGTCTCCCTAAATGAAGAATTCTCTGTAAAGCCTGTGGTTATTGATGACTCACACTGGGATTCATAGGACTCAAATAAACCTAAATGGGGGTGGCTAGGAACACACTGCACTCCAGGCCACAACTCACCCCTGGATAAACTACACTATCTCTACAGTAGCTATATCCTTCCATGAGTATACACTACTCTACAGTATCCCAGAATAATATGGGGCAGCTATAGCCACACTCCCCACTCCAGGGCCAAAACTACAGTATCTCTACAGTAGCTATATTCTTCCATCGCCGTTGGCCCCCGAGCACTGATGCTATAGCCTGCTAGACACTCATGACTCTATCCGGGCTAATTTATACCCCCTGACCCTCTCACCCACCTGTCTGAACTCGACCCAGCCGACAATTGAAGCAGAAATGAGGCGGGGGGGGGGGGGGGGGGGTTGTTTGTGTGTGTGTGTGTGTGTGTGTGTGTGTGTGTGCGTATATGTGTGTGCCTGCATGCTTGAGTGTTTGCTCAGCAGTTTAGCTGGCATATAGTCTGGCTGTATCCTCTAACACAGTGTGTGTGTGTACAGAGTGGAGGCAGGCCAGAGCCCTTTTCAGTGGATATGACAGGGGAGAGAGAGAGATGGCTTTATAATGGAAATTAATCTCACAGTGGCTGTAAGAATGAATGCTTTTGTATGTGTGATAGCCAGTAAAGTGCATGATTATGTCCCAAATGGCACACTATTCCCTACATAGTGCAGTAATGTTGACCAGAGCCCTGTTTACAATAAAAGCCAACATGCTGTCTGGCACATTAATCTAACATCCCTTGTATCTGGCAGTCTGTTCCCATGTCATTCATACCTCAGAAGGCCATTCCTGTTGAAGAGCTAATGTACATTACGGTTAAAGTAATAGTCCTATATCCAAACAGTATCTACAGTAGCCTTCAACAGTGGGGAAGGAAGACTATTGGAATGATGCATCATAGTTTGCCTACAAAGTACATCAAAACCCTAGACAGGTTGGCAGTGAGTGAGTGAGTGAGTGAGTGAGTGAGTGAGTGAGTGAGTGAGTGAGTGAGTGAGTGAGTGAGGAAAAGGGTGAAAGAAACCGAGAGAGAGCGAGAGAGAGCGAGAGAGAGCGAGCGAGCGAGAGAGAGCGAGAGAGAGAGAGAGAGAGAGAGAGAGAGAGAGAGAGAGAAAGAGAGAGTGAGCGAGTGAGCGAGAGAGAAAGGGGAAGCGGGTGAGAGAGAAAGAGCGACAGAGGAAAAGGGTGAAAGAAACAGAGAGACAGAGAGATAGAGAGAGAGAAAGAGAGGAAGAGGGTGAGAGAGACAGTCAGTCAGTGTACCTGGCCTCCCCTGAGATTTGAAACAACACCTCCAGCTTCACACCGCATATTGCTATCTCTTTCCTCCTTACAGCCCTGACTCACAAGTCCTTCCAATGACCTTTTGACCTCTCCATGGGAACCTGCCCTAGCGATGCTCCTGCCTGCCAACAGGTCTAAACTTGACAGGCATCCCATAATAGGAGGCTGAGGTGTGTCAATGTCGTGAGGTTAGCTGTTTGTGTTTCTGTGTGTGTGTCTGAGTGGCATGGGACAGAGAGCGCCATGCTGAGAGAAAGCTTCCACCTGGTTGGACTAGAGCCAAAGCCTCCATCAGTGGGAGGGCCTGAGGGGTTTGTGGGTAATTTAGAGAGAGTTGCTTCTTGACAGACATTAAAATAATTCATCGCTGGTGAAAATTGTCAACGACGGCCCAGTTTAGTACGCAGTTGGCCATTCGCTTTGTGTGATACTGGCCCGCACAAGTCTCAGTCTGAGTAAAGGTATTACTCAGGGAACTGGTAGTTCTTACTGATGGAGAAACACAAGGTCTGTCTGGTAATGAGGACATGTCATCTTTGCAGGTATGCTTATAATAAAGTAGTGCAGGAATTGTGACATGACTTTATAGACATGACCTTCAATGGCACAATGTCGCAACGACGATTAGACTTCAATGTCAAGTGAGGTCCATAGGGATCAGTGGCTTGGTGGATAGTGGTAGTTGTGGGTTCAATTCCACATAGACTTTTATTTGGTAACACTTTATTTGACACCTAGCGTCATAACATGTTATGACACGGTGTGCACCCTTATAGGGAGTATGTGAGTTAACTATAAGTTGTTTTTCATAACACTGCTAACTTCAGTAAGATTAGAAGAACACTTTATTGTCCACTTTCCTTTCAGATTTGCTTTCAAGCCAACTGTCACGCCCTGACCTTAGAGATCCTTTTTATGGTTTGGTCAGGGTGTGATTTGGGGTGGGCATTCTATGTTTTGTTTTTCTATGATTTTCTATTTCTATGTTTTGGCCGGGTATGGTTCTCAATCAGGGACAGCGGTCTATCGTTGTCTCTGATTGGGAACCATACTTAGGTAGCCCTTTTTCCCACCTGGTTTTGTGGGAAGTTGACTTTGTTTAGGGCCTTTGAGCTTCACGGTTTGTTTTGTTGCTTTTATTGTTTTGTTTGGCGTCATTTTTATTCAATAAAAGGAAAATGTACGCTCACCACGCTGCACCTTGGTCCTCTCCTTGCGACAGCCGTGACACCAACCCAAGCAATTAAAAAATACAGGAGGAAGGTTCCTCCTAATCAAAACTGTATCTTTCTTTTCTTTTCTTGTCTAAAAACAACATACAGCTTAGGTTAGAGTAGTGGTGTACTCAGGGCTACGGGTCTGCTCCTCTCTTGGAGGAGGAACAAGTTAAGTCAAATTAGCATGCGGAAGTAGAAATTACAGAACTTTAAGGAGGAAGAGAAGAAGAAGGAGGGGAAAAACAAAGCCACCCCGGGGCTAAGATTATGATACACGTTCAGAAGATACATTTTTCATTCTAATGGAAAGATGAATTGTTATTATTCACTTACAATTATCCTTGATGAGGACTGACATCCCTTATGTTTTACCAACAGCCTCGGGACTCGTACACTAGTACAGACTACCCCCAAATAACCCCCTATTCTTCCCATCTACTTTGTAGCATGAGTCCCGACAACCCCCTTCACTCACACCAGAACCACCAGAGACCCAGGCTGCTCCATCCCTAAGCCCAGAATGACAGCCCTGTTCCTCCCATGCCATGGGATCTGACTGGGGCTCATAATGACTCACTTTCAAAGGAAATCCTGCCTCTCCCGCTACTGCCATGTAGCCCTTTGATCTCTCTCTCTCTCTCTCTTTATCTTTCTCTCTCCTCTGTTGTAATCTCTCTCTCTCCCTCTCTCTCTCTCTCTCTCTCTCACTTTTTCCCCCCCCAAAAAAATTAATTACGAGTATGGAAGTCAAGACGGTGGAAAGAACAAGTTGTCGCCACGGATGAGAGCAGAAGATGAATCGCCTGTCGAGTGTCTCACTAATGTAAGTGTCCTTCACCTTTTCAAAGGGAATCTAAAAATCCATAGCCTTCTTTGCATCTGCATCAACAGGACGTGTACAAAATAATTGTAAATGTATCGATCAAAAGGGAACTAAATATGAATGAATGTAAATGGCAGTCAATCCCATCCCCAGATACACATTGAATTTGTCTAACCAAGCAAATTAATACAGTGCTGGACACGAAGTACTTCTTAATTGATGGACATGTAGTATTTATTTATTTGTTTGTGTCTGAATTGATCGCGTCATCATTGCGGAGCTTGCATGATTCATGTTTTACATGGCAGAGAATCGTGTCTGTTCTACATACCTCCATCTTACTATCTGAACGCTCCGTAACGTGGCACTCATCTGAACGAGCCCTTGGTGTCTCTTCACAGGTGAGAATAAGCATGTGATTGACGATGTCAAGAGCTCAACACTTTAATTGGTTGGAATCACAGAGAGCATAAATAAAAAGCTCCTTGTTAGGATGCTGAGGACCCATTCTGCTCGCTCAACCCTCTTTACTCTGCATTCATATCACACAGCAGTGTTGTTTCCTGTGTTTAGTTATTTATTCACTTACTTGCGTTGCAATGTTGAGTTGGCAGACGCGGCGGCTGTTTTGTCTTCACACTTCTCATTAGATCTGCCAGCTTTTAATTAGGAATTTGCAGGTGCACAGTACAATACGGAGCAACAATAATTGACGGATTAATTTTATAAGCCGGTTTAGTGGGGAGACATGTGGAGTGAGAGCTCTGTGGTGCTGATACCAGTGGATGCTCTTTAGAGGAGGAAGGGGAGGACCATTCTACGCAGTGAATTTCCAAAAATTGCTATTGTGAAAAAGTTATCATTTTTTAAATAAAACTCATGGTTCTCACCCCCTTCTATAGACTTACAGAGTAATTATGAGGACTTCAACCTATCAGAGCTCTTGTTGTATGAACTGATATGTGGTCCATCCAATCAAAGGATCAGAGAATGAATCTAATACTGAAAGCGTAAGCTACAGCTAGCTAGCACTGCTGTGCATAAAGTGTGGTGAGTAGTTGACTCAAAGAGAGAGAAAGACAATAGTTGAACAGTTTTGAACAAATTAATTTCTTCAAAAAGTAGGAAGAAGCAGCAGAGGGAGAGAGAGAGAGAGAAAGAAAGATAGATAGAGAGAAGTAGCTTTTTCTTCTTCTTAGTTTTACCTTTCATTTACTTAGCTAATGTGGCTAATTTAGCCTACTCAACAACTTGACTCAAATAGAGAGGAATACTATTTATGTTAGCTAGCTGGCTAAGGCTACCCAACACTGCAACTCTTCCAAGTCAAGGTAAGCTTTTGGTTTAATTAATATATTGCCACCAGGGCCCGCCGGTGTAACTGATAAACTGCTTGCATTGCACACTGCATGATTGTACACATTCATTGAATTGTGGGTTTACTAACGCGTTAGTTCTAGTTTGTTTTCTAGAATGTTAATATGGTGACAATGACGTAGACTGTTTAATGTTAGCGGTTATGGTATGAAGGTTTGGCTTGAAGAGGTTTTTGCACCTTGTCACAGACAGCTGTTGTGTTGTGCACTGAAGTCCACAAGTGAAGGGACAAGGTGAGAAGAAGAGAGAGCATAGATGCAAGGCGGCGTCATACAACGAGCAAAGTGATGATGTTGTGTGTGGCTGCTATGAAAGTGCACTGTGTGTGCGGGTGATCAGGGGTATATTCATTCTGCCGATTCTGTTGCAAAACACTTCTATTGGACCTACCTCAATTTGTCCAATAGAAACTCTTGTTTTAGAGAGTGGTGGGTGTTTGGACTAATGATTACACTTCAGATCAGCTAGATGCAGGCAAGAGTGTGCAAGGCGGTATTGAATGTGACATTTTCTGTCACCTTGATTACTCTAACCTCATGATGCGTATAAGGCAAATTTGTGTCACGCCCTGACCATAGAGAGCCCTTGGTTCTCTATGGTGTAGTAGGTCAGGGCGTGACTAGGGGGTGATCTAGTATATCTATTTCTATGTTGGTGCTAATGTGGTTCCCAATTAGAGGCAGCTGTTTATCGTTGCTTCTGATTGGGGATCATATTTAGGTAGCTATTTCCCCACCTGTGTTTGGTGGGATATTGATTGTGTTTTGTGTTTGTGCACCGCGTAGTCACGCTTCATTGTTAGTTTATTGATTTATTGTTTTTGCTTTAAGTTTCACATTTAAAATAAATATGTGGAACTCAACATCCGCTGCGCTGTTCTTAATGACAACCGTGACAGAATATCCCACCAACCAAGGACCAAGCAGCGTGCAACGATGGGAAAAATAAGTTGGACCAGGGAAGAAATCATGGAAGGACATGAGACCCTTCCTTGGCAGGAGTCGCAGAGGATGCAAGAAGGACGGTGACGATGCCGGGGACCGCGCCACAGAAACCCAAAGAGTTTTGGGGGGTAGGCACATGGAGCTGGCAGCTGAGCAGAGGGAAGAGCCAGAGAACATCTGGGAGGAGATAGAGAGGTGGTAGGTCGACCCAAGGAGAGTACCAGAGCCCGCCTGGGAGTCGATGGAACAGTGTGAGGAGGGATACCGGAGAATGGAGTTGTCTAGGAGTATGCGGCAACACAGGCGTTTGGAGGAGCGTGTTATCAGTCCGATGAAACCTGGGCCAGCTACACGCATCTGGCCTCCAGTGCGCCTCCCCAGTCCGGTACGTCCTGTGTCTCCTCCTCGCACTCTCCCTGAAGTGCGTGTCCCCAGCCCGGGACGTCCTGTGCCTGCTTCCTGCAACCCGCCCTGAAGTGCAAGAGACGGTCAGGGAGGCATTGGGGAAGTTAGGAGAGAGAGAGATGTTGTGCAAGTGTGTTCTGC
The DNA here is from genome assembly GCF_057628025.1 of Oncorhynchus mykiss. Classification (NCBI taxonomy): domain Eukaryota; kingdom Metazoa; phylum Chordata; class Actinopteri; order Salmoniformes; family Salmonidae; genus Oncorhynchus; species Oncorhynchus mykiss. Next base: position 35,407,127 of record NC_143029.1, on the reverse strand, counting down.
TCAACATCCGACCAGGGGATCCGGTTAGCAGTCTGGTGCAACGTGGGCTGGCTCCACCCTTCTGGTCTCCAGTGCGCCTCCCCAGTCCGGTACGTCCTGTGTCTCCTCCTCTCACTCTCCCTGTAGTGCGTGTCCCCAGCCCGGTCCGTCCTGTGCCTGCTTTCTGTACTCGCCCTGAAGTGCGTGTCACCAGTTCGGTGCCACCTGTACCGGCTCCACGCACTAGGCCTCCAGTGCGTCTCCCCAGTCCGGTACCACCTGTGCCAGCTCCACGCACTAGGCCTCCAGTGCATCTCCCCAGTCCGGTACGTCCTATGCCTGCTCCTCGCATCCTCCCTGAAGTGCGTGTCTCCAGTCCGGTGCCACCTGTGCTGGCTCCATGCACCAGGCCTCCGGTGTGCCTCCCCAGTCCGGTGGTTCTCTATGGTGTAGTGGGTCAGGGTATATCTAGTATATCTATTTCTATGTTGGTGCTAATGTGGTTCCCAATTAGAGGCAGCTGTTTATCATTGCACCACATAGTCACGTTTTGTTGTTCGTTTACTGATTTATTGTTTTTGCTTTAAGTTTCACTTTTGAAATAAATATGTGGAACTCAACATCTGCTGGGAATCGGTCCCGTTCCAATTTAAGTATCATGTAGTAGCCTAAACCTATCAATGTTACATTGAGCTGGTTGAATGGAATATGAATGACAGTCATCCAATATGCTGTAACAGAAATAATGATATGCTCATATAAATAAAACAAATGTTCCTCCCTAATCTTAAATGGCACCGACTGAGTCTAAGAGCATCTAAACTGGACTGGATATCTTCTGAAATTCTCATAGTTCAGAAAGAGAGTGGTGGGTGCAGTGATAAATTAGTGTCCTGATTGGCTGTACAGAGTGATTGGCCGGTGGACTGACCTGTGGCCGTGGGTGTCCTGTGACCAGACAGGTGAGTTCCAGGGTCTCTCCCTCCCGGATGGTGTACACCCTCTCTGTGTGACGTTCTTCCTCCACGTTACACGCGTGGCCCGAATGCACGATGCGGACCGTAGGGGGTGCTGTAGAGGACAAACAGAACATTTAGTGCATCCTAATAAATACAAGCAGAGTCAAACAAATGAACTCACACAATTTGCATTGGAGATGGAAAAGAAACTGTGTGAAGAAATTAGTGAAGAAACAATTTTTTTTTCATTCTATGCACTTTCCCTACGCCTTTTATGTTGGTGTATATGTTTCCCATGCTCCTTCTCTTTCTTCGACTTTCCAAACGTGGAGAAATCTGAATCGATCTAGATGCTATCTGGATGGACTCCGAGGGACAGGTTATCAGTTTTAACAGAGTCAAGGAAGTGGCACTGAGGAGGCACACACAAACACACACACTTCCCCTCATTGATTTCTGTCTGTTTGATAAAATGATCACCCAGCTTGGCCCCGTGATGACCTTGTTATGATACACACAATCCAATATCTGTGGGGTCTGGGGCCTGATTTTCCACAGTCACGGGTTTAGCTTTTTTTTTTTAGGATTACGGTTCAATTGAACAGCATCTGCAGGTATCATGTATCCCGTCAAAACTCAACATGCCTATTCATCTTTATTTGATAGCATTGCAGGTAGTCTGTCCCCTCATTAAACATCAAAACATCTACAAACAAACCTCTAAACCCAACAATCTAGCCGCACAGCAATGACAAAAAAAATAAAATGGGGAAAAAAAGTTTTGTGATCAATCTTGTGCGTAAAATAACCGTATTTCTCAAACTGTTCTAGTGAGTTGTCCAGAGAAATAACATAGATAATTTGTAACAATGTTTTTGGGAAAAATAACCTATGCAATCCCTCTCTCTCCAGTAGGTCCTGCACACCCAGTTGTAACTCCACTACTCTACAGCGCGTCCATCCCCATGTAATTACAACACAGGTGTGTGATGTTTTTCTCTCTATTCCTTACGCTCGGGCCGACCATGCTGATATTTATGAGGACTGATGCTGCCTGCGGTTCACCCCTGTGTAAAGAGAGAGAGGGAGGGAGAGAGAGAGAGAAGAGAGGCACAGTGGGATCATGGGCAGAGAGGCAGGGGTGGGGGCCAGATCAGGTCAATAGGCCATGTCTCCTCTACCTCAGCAAAGGTGAGACGGTAGGTGAGCCCGGGGATGCACGCTAGGCCGACTGGGCCGTGAATGATGGGGTCGGATTAATTTGACCCCTAGAGGCTGATCATAGGTCTGCACATTAGTTTCTCCCTCAAATGGTTTAGGTTAGACCGCGGAAGGTAAACTGAACTCAAATCTATGCAGTTTGGGTTAAAGGAGTCTCGTCATTAGTCGCTGAGCATTAGTCGTGAGCAGTGAACAAGACTAGGGTAAAAGGAAAAATTGAAGTAAAATCAGATGGGAACATACAGTCACCGTATCAGTGTGGTGTCCTGTTCCAAAACACTCAGTAGACTCACACCCTGAAGCAGAGATCCACATTCGTCCCCAGATCTTTCTGGTCTCACAACACGCTAATAAGCCTAGCGATTATGTGTGTGTGTGTGTATGTATGTGCATGTGTGTGTTTATATGTGTTTGTGCGCATGTGTGAGTCGCAACAATCCTCCTATAGGCTGCACTTGGACTCCCAGACACAGTGCATCTGCATGCGCTAACCCAAGACGCTAATCACACCCACCTCTTACTGCACCACTGTGACTGTTCACTGTTTGTCCTTTACTCAGCTTGTTAGCGTAACGCCCTTAAATAGCATTTAGCACGCAAACTGCTACGTAGACTGATTAACACTGAGACTGATGCCAACAACAATTGCTAACTAGTCATGCACATGGACAGAGCCTGCAGTGGGTCTTGCCATTTGGGGATAAATCCGCCAGCAGTACATTCCAGAGGGGGGGAAAGAGGATTGAAAGCCTTGGCTGGGGAGAGAAAAGCTTCACACACGGCTGCCACTTAAAACAAAGGAGGCTTAGGATAAGACCCTAGGGCGCAAGGCAACACGGTGCTAATGCAATTTACTCCAATAAGCCAGTATCTCTACAACATGCTATCAGTCCTGAGACCAGCGCAGAGCAGCAGAGGAGGAAACTGGAGAAACAACCGTAATGAATGATCCTCAGAGATGCTGTGAAAGCAGCCATACGCGCGCGCCCGTTCGTGCACACAGCCGCACACGCAGAAATATGAAGCACATGAACAAATAAAAAGCTTACGCACACACACAAGTGCACAGACGCAAGCGCAGATGCAAGCACATATGCACCAATCAATTGCTCACTGCTCCCATGTGCACACACAGCACACTTGACACTTATGTAGAGCACTACATTGAGCGCCTCTCTCTCTCTATCTCTCTCCAATGCTGTGATGTCAGAACCTGACCTAACCCATCTTCTGGGCTCTGCGATATGTAGGGTAGACTAACTATACATGTACAGTGACCTATGCAGTGTACCAGTGAAATTTAGGCTAGCTGTTGTAGTATTTAGGGTAAGATGTGTGTTAGAGAGCTGCATTCCCTCCTGCGGGTCCCGGCAGAGAGCACTGTGGCTTGGTCAGCATTTTTCATGATGCGGGCTGGAGCAGGGTGAACTTTGGGATGAAAATATATTTTTGTTGTTATTTCGAACGGCTGTCTTTCTGTTTTGTATGTGTTAAATATGGTATGAAAAGCACCTCTTTGTCGCACTAGTCACAAACTTTCATAGGACAAGTAGTAGCCTGCCTCTACTCGGTAGCCGACCTCTACTCTTGTGTTGGGCTTGCAAGATCAAATGTGCTTACGTGTTGTCTCAATTAAATAGCATGTAGGTTACATGCATGGGTGGAGAAGCACCCGCAGTTGTCTTTCCATGGGAATTCACTTCCTAAATATGACAGGGTATTAGTTTAGGCGCCGAGATTGACTGGAAATAAATAGTGATAACACACTTATTTGGGTCTGCCTGCAAATTGTCTGGCTCCTAAGTTATACGAGATCATTTCGAAACGGTTGTCTTTCTGTTTTGAAGACTATTCATTATATATTTTATTTTCTAATAGCCTAATTCCTGCTGATTTACATTCAGTAGCCTACCTTCATCCTCTTTTGCTGTGCCTGTGAGATCAAGTGCATCTATGTGTGGTCTCAATCAAATAACCTGTAGACTAGGCTATATGGGGAGGAGAAACACAGTGCAGTTACCTTGAACTTCTTAAACATGATTTCAATAGTTTAGACCTGACATTGACTGGAAATATTTATGTTCGGACTCCGACATTGACTGAAAATATGTACAACACATGTAGGCCTATCATCCCGCTCTTAAAAGTTATGCAAAATGTAGCTCAAGTCAAGTAAATGTCCACTCTGGTGGATTTCGCCCCAACTCCACTCTCTTTCAAACTACGTCCACCCTATTGGCTGATATAGCCCAGGAATACCGATAGCATATTGGGCCATATGAGAATCTGTTGTGTTGTTTGGCGCATTTTGATCTTGACTAGGTTGACAATATTGCTGGGACCGGGGCTGCAAAGCGAGCTACGTTACATACAACTACAATAACATTTCAGGACTGCGGTTGGGTTCGGGGCCAGTTGTCGCAGTGGCAGGTGGGAGACTGACAAGAAGCCAGCAAGAGAAGCCAGGGGGTGCAGTATGAAAAGAGAGAGAGATGAAAAAATAAGTCCCGTGTGCAGACCTCTAAGGTGTGTCTCAGGTTGGCTGTAGTGTCAGAATTCCCTCACTCACACACACACGCACACACACACGGATACACGGATGCACACACACACACGCACACACGCACACATGCACAGACACCAAAGCCTGGGGGAGTGTTTGTGTGCTATAAATTAAATAACTTCCACTGCAGTGAGGGAGAAGGGGGAATGTGTGTGGGGAATGTGTGTGTGTGTGTGTGTGTGTGTATGTGTGTGCATCCATGCTAGCTTGTGTGTTTATTGGAGGATGCAAAATAGGGTCCCACCGGACAGACAGCCCGGCCCTCCATGTCCCTAGCCGACAGAGGGGAGACGGAACAGCTTTATCCACAGACAGCCAATGGAGAGATTAAATGTGATTTGGCTAAAGCATGCCTGTCACCATGGCCCTGGACTGGCAGAGACAGAAAGGCACAGAGAGAGGCAGAGGGGGTTCTTGGCAGGGACAGAGACTCTACATTTGACAAACAAATGCATGTGAAAAAAGCCCAAACAGCTGGGTCTCGTTGACGCTAGGCTTAATGTCTTCAGAACAACCCCTTAAGACCATTAAACATGTTCTGCTAGTTTCATAGCCCTGTTGGGCTTCTCAGCGTGTGTGCATGAATGCTTGCTTGTGGAAGTGCGCGCGTGTGTGTGTGCGTGCGTGCGTGTTTTTTGAGCGAGTGAGCAAGAGAGAGAGAGACAGAGAAAGAGAGTGCGATTGGTGAGTGTGTGAGTGAGATAAATACAGAGAGAGAATAGTGCACAAGGGAACAATAACAGTATACAATGCCTAGTTTCTCTTTGTGTCTGTTATCCCACCCAGAGTCATTATCAGGAGGCCGCAGGACCCATGATCACCACTGTAGAAGCTAAGCTTCTGTCAGCTGATGTCAGAACTGGAGGTTGGTATATCAGGAGAAAGATTACATCATAAAAGAGTACAACAATAACATCCTTATGATTCAGGCTTGGATTATATTTTTTATTTGTTTTATTTTACCCCCTTTTTCTCCCCAATTTCGTGGTATCCAATTGTTAGTAATTACTATCTTGTCTCATCGCTACAACTCCCATACAAGCTAGGGAGAGACGAAGGTCGAAAGCCATGCGTCCTCCGAAACACAACCCAACCAAGCCGGACTGCTTCTTAACACAGTGCGCCTCCAACCCGGAAGCCAGCCGCACCAATATGTCAGAGGAAACACCGTGCACCTGGCGACCCTGGTTAGCGTGCACTGCCCGCCACAGGTGTCGCTGGTGTGCGATGAGACAAGGATATCCCTCTGGGCGCGAATCCAGAGTCTCAGTGCCCTAGACAACTGCGCCACCCGGGAGGCCCTTTTGGATATATTCTAAAACAAAACCTTATGTAGTCTCACTTTAGGTGAACAACACGAATGGATAATAAGGGGGAAAAAACACAGATGATCCACCGATGGTTGAAACACTGTTACATTAAAACTCGGGGATCATCTAACAGTGCACAGGTAATCCCATTTTGTATCCGCCATTTTGTACACCCGGCACTATTGAAATCTGCTTAAATGTGTGCAAACACTACCAGTAACTGTAACGGCATTCCTCCTCCTCTTCTGAGGAGGAGAAGCGAGAAGGATCGGAGGACCAATGCGCAGCTTGGTAAGTGTACATAACGTTTATTTAAAGACATAAACTGAACACTACAAAACAATAAACGTGAAACGAACGAAACCCGAAACAGTACCGTGTGGCAACAAACACACACACGGAAAACAAACACCCACAACTCAAAAGTGAAACCCAGGCTACCTAAGTATGATTCTCAATCAGACAACTAACGACACCTGCCTCTGATTGAGAACCATACTAGGCTGAACTCAAAACCCCAACATAGAAAAACACACAGACTGCCCACCCCAACTCCCGCCCTGACCATACTAAATAAAGACAAAACAAAGGAAATAAAGGTCAGAACGTGACAGCAACAGCAGAAAGGCACTGACTCATATGGATGACACAACATTGGGTTGACTGTTCAGCACATGCATACACTATTACATCACTGTCATCAAGTAAACCTGACCAGACTTGAGTTGATCACTGTTCCTCAGCATGAGTAGCCAGCAGCCATTGATCACACCCGTTAATGCACTCACATGCGCTCCTGTCCCGAAACTGTTGTTGTAAATGACACTTACAACAGCATTACATCAGCCTTACATCAACATTTCATCAGCATAGATCATCTAGAAAGACGGACTGTGAGAGACATGCTGTGGAAGCAGACTTGGATTGAATACATATCTGTATGTATATCAAGAACCTTCACATACTTGATGTACACTTGATTTATCTTGTCTGTATGGAGCCAATGGAATACTCCCCAAAGTGCAAGCTCTGCTCGTCCTGCACAGGAATGAAGTGAACTCAAGCTCTGCTCAGTCTTTCAAAGTATAAAACAGGCAGCCACAGTAGTTCCACATAAGCACTGAGAAGCTGTGCCCTGTCAGTGCTGCTGTCCATGGTGCTGGACCAGAAGTGCTGAAACTGCTACATATTGCTATAAAGAATGTGATGATATTCTCATGTGGACTGCCAGCCTTGCTACTACAGCACTACTGACAGGATTACTCCTGTGAGTTGCTGAAACTTCTAGCTCCACAGAGAAGCCTAATGTCGATGTATTGACAAGTCTTCAACAGCCATACCTATCCAAAAATCATTCCACATTCATCTACTGTTTCTTTCTAACCGATTGCAGCTGAATTTGGGGGAATTCTTTGTGCTATTGGCATGCTGCTGAATGCTCTAGTGGATACATATTGATTGGCTGAAGTAGTCGTGTAGAGGGGACACTGGTGTGTGGAACCCTGCAGTGTTTACTTGTTTGATGGCGATGCTACATACGTGCATGTGTGCACAGACACACACACACACACACAAATATACACAATCATGCCAAACAATCATTCCAAATGTATGTATACACTGAGTGAATATCACTATTTACAGATGGATTATTGTGCAGAACCAAAATGCCAAATTGTATGACATGACGACAGTCACTATCACCAAACAATCACAAAACAAAGTTCTATTTTATGTGTTATGAGGCCATGCAATGGTATACTATAAAGACATTGTAAACATTGTATACTGTATCTTTATAATCAGATTACACACACTTCCTTACATCAATACATGTTTACATCCGTTATAAGATGAATAAACGTGAAGGGTCCAGGGTGGTACATATATATTGCTGTTAAGGCCTTACGACTTAACAGTGTCTAGCATCTCATGGTAGTGATTATTAAGAATACTTGTTTTACTGAGGTATATGGCTGTACAGAGCCTACTGACACATCTATAAACTAGAAATTACACACAAAGGGACACAAGCACACAAACACACACAAACAATATAGCATTGTTCCAGTTGACTAAGCCTCAGTGGGTTTTTCCCCTCTATCCTGTTCTCCAGTCTCTATGTATGTGGTGCCACATTGGCATGACAGCCCTGTTGAGCCCACTTGATTTCCCTAAACAACCCTAATCGGGCATCTGTAGGGGAGGATAAAGCCCAGATTGTCTGGAATCAGGCAGCAGCTCTCTTACGATAGGCTAGTTCCAACCAGCCCTGCAGAGAGATCACTCCAGATCCAAGTTGAAATGTGATGTTTTTGCAGGTCCCCAGGACGTCGGGAGACGCAGTCAAAACCGTCCACTGAAAAAAAATACAACTCAAAACAAGTGCCTGGAGCTGGGATTGAACCTGCAGTCAATGAACCTGCAGTCAGTCACTGGTTAGACCACCGTGCCATCCTTCCACAAATAGGTAGCAAGACCAGTGGAGTTGTTTTTCGTTTTAGCCATATCCCAAAACGTATCCTTAACTTAACCATTCGGAATTAATGCATGAACTGTTAACCAATTGGAATGAATGCCTGAACTTCACCTTAGAGTTGTTTTGTGAGCCTAAATTGTCTGGAACTCATGCTGGAGCTGTGTACCTAAATACAGGACGTCTGGAGATGAAGTCAGTTTATTAGTCAAAAACAGACGTGGTGTTCCAAGGACGTCAAGAAATTACGTGAGACTGTGATATCTTGTTGAGCCCTTGGATGATTGGATATAGCAAGCCAGAAGCTTCCTTTATGGTTGGCAAGCGCCAGTCAGGAGCCAGGAAGAGCTTGCTGAGAATGGAGTTGCTATTTGGCAACCGTTGTAGGATTGGGAGTCGCCAGCCAACAAACTCTTGGGTGATTGGCTGCTGTGACCATGGAGCTAACTGATCGTCCTATCAATGGACACGGTGCAGGCTGGCTGCTGGGGTTGCCTGCTGGCAGGCTTATTTAGGGCTATCCATAACCCTGCCGTCCAGTGGGGAGCTGTTTGTGCCATCCATAACTCTCGCATTTGGGGAGCTGTGCTGCTAAGCCCAGCCAGAAAGCCCGAACACTTCATTATTCTTGCCCAGGAAGCGATGGGTTTACAGGGCTGTCTCACCATGCTAGGCCCCTAGATATGCCTGGTATTGGAAGGCTAGCACTACTAACATGTACTGGGAAAATGTCATGCTGTGCTGTGTTTACTAAGCCTATGGAAATGAAACAGGAGTAGGGTATACTCGAGAAAGACTGGTATTCTCTCTGATTGATGTTTACATTGTGCTAAATGGTGCATTGTTGACTTGGTACCGTGGTGGGTTTATTTTACGCCAAAATGGAAAACATCACATGCTTTCCATTATTTCTGCTTCATATCTAAATGGTCCATTTTTTTTCCATCCACCTCATAAAATACACTGAGCAAAAAGATTAATGCAACACGCAACAATTTCAAAGATTTTACTGAGTTACAGTTCATATAAGGAAATCAGTCAATTGAAATAAACCCATTAGGCCCTTAAATCAATGGATTTCCCATGACTGGGAATACAGATATGCATCTTTTGGTCACAGATACATTACAAAAGGTACGGGTGTGGTTCAAAAAACCAGTCAGTTTCTGGTGTGATGACCATTTTTCTCATGCAGCACAACACATCTCCTTTGCATAGAGTTGATCAGGCTGTTGATTGTGACCTGTGGGATGCTGTCCCATTCCGCTTCAATGGCTGTGCGAAGTTGCTGGATATTGGCCGGAACTGGAACACGCTGTCATATACATCGATTCAAAGCATCCCAAACATGCTCAATTGGTGACATATCTGGTGAGTATGCAGGCCACTGAAGTGGGACATTTTCAACTTCCAAGAATTGTGTACAGATCCTTGCATCATGGGGCTGCGCATTATCATACTGTAGCTTATGCCTGCCCATACCATAATCCCACCGGCAAAATGGGCAGTCTGTTGACAACGGTGACATCAGCGTACAACTCGCCCACACGACGCCATACATGCTCTCTTCCATCTGCCTTCGGTACAGATTCATCCGTGAAGAGCACACTTCTCCAGTGTGCCATGGGCCATCGAAGTTGGTTATACCGATCTGCAGTCAGGTAGAGTGGCACGCAGATGAGCTTCCCTGAGACGGTTTCTGACAGTTTGTACAGAAATTATTTGGTTGAAACCCACAGTTTCATCAGCTGTCCGGGTGGCTGGTCTCAGACGATCCCGCAAGCGAAGAAGCCGGATGTGGAGATCCTGGGTTGGTTATGGTTGTGATGCCGGTTGGAAGTGCTGCCAAATTCTCCAAAATGTCAGTGGAGGCGGCTTATGGTGGAGAAATGAACATTCAATTCTCTGGTATCCTCTCTGGTAGACATGCCTGCAGTCAGCATGCCAATTGCACACTCCATTAAAACTTGAGAAATCTATGGCATTGTGTTCTGTAACAAAATTGCACATTTTAGAGGGGCTTTTTATTATTCCCAGCATGTGCACCTGTGTAATGACCATGCTGTGTAATCAGCTTCTTGATATGCCACACCTGTCAGGTGGGTAGATTATCTTGGCAAAGGAGAAATGCTCATTAACAGGGATGTAAACAAACTTTTGCACAAAATTTGAGAGAAATAAGATTTGAGGTATGGAACATTTCTAGGATATTTTATTTCAGCTCATGAAACATAGGACCAATACTTTACATGTTGTGTTTATATTTTTAGACCTAGCCCCACCCACATCCATCCACGCATGGAAAGGGGTTGGAGGTGAAGGAAAAACAAATAAGTGCTACCAAATATAGCAATATGCATTTCATAACGGAAAAAGAGCGGTCATATTTTATGGCACCACTCAATGACATTGACCCCAATCTCAAATTCACTATTGAATGTGACACTCAACATGTTCATTACCTCGATATGTGGATTGAGAAATCAAATGGAACCCTGTTTACAACTCTGTATAGAAAAGAAACAGACAGAAATACTCTATTGCAGGGGGACAGCTTCCATCCTGAGCCATTAAAAAGAGGACTTCCTAGAAGCCAGTTTTTCAGACTGCGCCATATATGCCACTCCACATCTAAATGCCACTCCACATCTAAAAGCAAAAAGCAGCGCAGATGCGCACTAAGTTTCTAGGAAGAGGCTATTCACCACATTGTGTGGGTGAAGCTCTTCATTTGGCATTGGGAAAAACACGAGGTGAACTTCTACAAAAAAAGTCCCTCTAAAGAACACTCCGTAATGTTCACCACATATACTTTAAAGTCTCGAAAAGTGGGAGGTGTGGTCAAGAAACACTGGCATATTTTATCATTGGACCCAGCTTTGCCGGCTGAATTTAAAAATCCACCACTTATTGTGTATAGGAAAGGTCGCAACTTACGCGATAAATTGGTTCATGCCAACTGCCAGCCACAAAAGAAAATCAGCCAGGCTCTTTTACGCCCTCTTCCAAATGGTAGCTATAAATGCAGAGGATGCGCACAGTGCAACAATATGATGAAGTGTGAATATTTCTGCCACCCACATACAGGAAAACGGTTCCAAATAAATGACATCATTACGTGTTCCACCACCCATGTTATCTACATTATTAAATGTCCATGTGGGCTCTACTATGTCGGTAAAACCTCTCGTTCTCTCAAACAGAGAATTTGTGAACATAAAAGTTCAATCAGGAGAAACGACAGGTATTATCCAGTGACCTAAAGCATGACATTTCTACATTCACATTTTGTGGCATAGAGAGAGTTAAGATATCAGACAGGGGAGGTTATATTAATAATACTCTGAGTAAAAGACAATGCTTTTGGATTTTCACTCTCCAGACATTATTTCTTAAAGGACTTAATGATGAAATGCCTATGTATGTTATGTTGTGAATTTGAACATTAATTTTGTCCCTATTTAAGGTTACTCTGATGTTTTTCCTACGATGTACCAAATGATTAATGAAAACATGCTATGTCCTCCTTGTGGTTTTACAGACGTGTTGAATACGTCTTATTTACACACTTTATTTCAATATTTATGAAATGCATATTGTTATATTTGGTAGCATTTATTTGTTTTTCCTTCACCTCCAACTTCTTTTCATGTGTGGAACGGATGTGGGTGGGGCCAGGTCTACATAAGGGTGCTAATTTAAAGAAATTCACAAAAGCTCTGACAAAGGCCGTGAGGCCGATACATAAGCTTATTAAAGATCAGTGATACTATCAAGAGCAGTGTGCGGTTTCCTTTTTCATTCATCTTGTTCAACTGTTGCCATGCACCTGCAAAAAGTTTCCTCAGATGTGCGAGTGCCTTTTGAATTTTTAATTACTTTGAATAATCTAAAATATATAATATATTTTGATTTGTTTAAAACGTTTTTTGGTTACTACATGATTCCATATCTGTTATTTCATAGTTTTGATGTCTTCACTATTATTCTACAATGTAGAACACACTTTTGACCGGTACTGTACATTGATGAGCACACTAAAGTACATCAAAGATGGCAGTAACGATATGTAATAAACGGCACTTCTAATAACCAATTTCACAGCACAGCCTGCGGAATTTGCAAGTTAACTTCTCTTTCATGTTGATTTCGGCAAAAATGTAAATGTGTCACTTACTCGCCCATGGATTGTCACACTCAATAGTTCAGCGTTAGACTAGCCATGTGCTACATGCACTCACAATTACAAGCCTGCTAGAGTTAGCTTGAAGCGGACGAGCAATATCCACCGTTGTGGTACAAATGAAGACTGAGCTGGAATGTGAAGCTAACTGAAACTGGCTAGCTTGAGTAGATCTAGCTTCAATCATAGTATAGTATCAATCATAGTATATCTGGTATCATGCCTATTGGACTGTGTGTCTGAGGAATGCAATACAGTAAGACCTCCACACTAATAAACTCGGCAAAAAAAGAAACCACCCTTTTTCAGGACTCTGTCTTTCAAAGATAATTCGTAAAAATCCAAATAACTTCACAGATCTTCATTGTAAAGGGTTTAAACACTGTTTCCCATGCTTGTTCAATTGACCATACACAATTAAGGAACATGCACGTGTGGAACGATCGTTAAGACACTAACAGCTTACAGACAGTAGGCAATTAAGATCACAGTTATGAAAGCTTAGGACACTAAAGAGGCCTTTCCACAGACTTAAAAAAAACACACAAAAAAGCATTCCCAGCTGATCATCCTCGCAGTGGCAGACCACGTGAAACAACACCTGCACAGGATCAGTACATCCGAACATCACACCTGCGGGACAGGAACAGGGTGGCAACAACAACTGCTTGAGTTACACCAGGAATGCACAATCCCTCCATCAGTGCTCAGACTGTCTGCAATAGGCTGAGAGAGGCTGGACTGAGGGCTTGTAAGCCTGTTGTAAAGCAGGTCCTCACCAGACATCACCGGCAACAACGTCGCCTATGGGCACAAACCCACCATCGCTGGACCAGACAGGACTGGCAAAAAGTCCTCTTCACTGACGAGTCGCGGTTTTGACTCACCGGGGGTGATGGTCGGATTTGCGTTTATCGTTGAAGGAATGAGCGTTACACCGAGGCCTGTACTCTGGAGCGGGATCGATTTGGAGGTGGAGGGTCCGTCATGGTCTGGGGCGGTGTGTCACAGCATCATCGAACTGAGCATGTTGTCATTGCAGGCAATCTCAACACTGTGTGTTACATGGAAGACATCCCTCATGTGGTACCCTTCCTGCAGGTTCATCCTGACATGACCCTCCAGCAAGACAATGCCACCAACCATACTGCTCGTTCTGTGCATGATTTCCTGAAAGACAGGAATGTCAGTGATCTGCCATGGCCAGCGAAGAGCCCGGATCTCAATCCCATTTGAGCACGTCTGGGACCTGTTGGATTGGAGGGTGAGGGCTAGGGCCATTCCCCCCCAGAAATGTCCGGGAACTTGCAGGTGCCTTGGTGGAAGAGTGGGGTAACATCTCACAGCAAGAACTGGCAAATCTGGTGCAGTCCATGAGGAGGAGATGCACTGCAGTACATAATGCAGCTGGTGGCCACACCAGATACTGACTGTTACTTTTGATTTTGACCTCCCCCCTTTGTTCAGGGACACATTATTCCATTTCTGTTAGTCACATGTCTGTGGAACTTGTTCAGTTTATGTCTCAGTTGTTGAATCTTGTTATGTTCATACAAATATTTACACGTTAAAATAAACGCAGTTGACAGTGAGAGGACATTTCTTTTTTTGCTGAGTTTATATCTGTTAAACGGTAACAATCAGCCCCACGCTCTCCCTGGCACTCTCTCCCATTCAACACCACTACACTTACTGTAAATGTTAAACCCATCGTCTAATAGTCCATTAACTAAAGTGATATTGTTCATTGACTGTTGTCCTTGTTTGGCTGGCTAGCCTGCTTATCTACCCACACATTGTCACAGATTCAGACACAGTCAGACCCAGACATACTCAACAAGATAAGAGGTCTGTTAAAATGGACTAGGCTAGTAGGGAGTATGTTCTGGTTGTGTCTCATTCCAGGAAATTGTTCCCTCCCATCTTCTCTTGTGTGATGTAGAAGTCCGTCACTGGCCGCTGTCAGCATTTGGTTCTTTAACGCACGCACACATTCATCACTCCTCCCTGCTCCATTATCAGATAAGGTAACAATGTGGGTCGGCACACAAGTTAACTTCTCTGTCTTAGTACATACATTTCACACTTATGTCAATGTTCATTTTTAACATATATAAATATGTATTATACTTATCTATGTTGTGGATGAGCGCATTTCTTTGTTTGTTTGTTTGTTTGTTTGTTTGTTTGTTTGTTTGTTCTGTTCCTCTCTCTCTCTATCTCTGTAGCTTCCGGGTATGCTGGATAAGGACCCGAGCAAATGGAATTGGGCTGACTTTGTAGTGCCTGTCCCAAATGGCTCATTAATGTAAATGTGCATATTGAAAGATACTGTCAGTAGTGATGTCATTTTGTAACTGTTATGTTGTGATATTGTTTCAGAAACATGTTGCAATGTATATACTTTAGTATGTTTAGTTAAATGGAAAATGTAGGTTTGTATAGGTAATTGCTTAATTAATTAGTGTTAATTGTTCTGAGGGGAGGGGCTAGCCCTACAAAAGGAGCCTCTCTTTCAGTTCATGGAGAGGCCATTTTGGATTGAGCTGTGAATGGGGCATTATTATTATTATTATTATTATTATTATTATTATTATTATTATTATTATTATTTTATTTTTTTAAGGTGTCCCATAAGGTATGCGTTTGATGGCACTACTGTTGTTTTTGTTCCGGAATTACTTTGTAAATAAACACCCTTGCACAGAAGAGCATTTGTGGCTCCGCCATCTTTTTATTTTGATAGAGGTTAGGTTTTCCAGTATAGCCTTCTGGCCTACTCTACGTGACATATGGTGGCAGTGGTGGGATGGGGCACCGCAAATCAGTGAATTCCAACAGAGGTAAAGGAATGCATACAGGATTGCGTTCTCAGCAGCAGCGTCAACTGTCAGAAAAGGTACCTGAAGTTGAACCGGTGTGGAATACCATGGAATCGTCTGGTGAAGAAGAGGTCAAGTATGAGAGACTAGGAGCACGGCCAAGGGGCCAAACACAACCAGAACTGTTTGAGCTACCGTTTGAACCAGCAGATACAGCCAGAAAAGACCAGCTGACTGAAGGAGCAGTTGGGGGACCAGAACCACACGCAACCATGGTAGCCCTTTCCAGCAACTAATCACCTGCCTTGAGAGGAGGGATGAAGACCTCAAGCAGGAGTTACTGGGTCTGCGCCAATCTATCCTCACAGCTCCTCACCAAGCGGAACATGTCAGTGAGAGGCCAAGATTGGATCTGCCGACACCAGGACGACAAAGGCTCAAGGCAGCAGGGACTTCAACTCCACGGCAGGCTCCCCAAGCAGTAATGAGGCCAGCCCCAGCACCAGGAGACCAGTCCAGCAGTGTTTAAGTCCATCTTCCAGCATTCCTGAGGAAGGAGCCAAAGATGCCCTCATACCAGCAGGGGGAGGACATTGAAAACTACCTGCTGAGGTTTGAGTGCATGGCCAAGACGTGGCAGTGGCCAGAGGTAGAGTGGGCCTGCAGGCTTGTCCTATTGCTCACTGGCAAGGCCTTAGAGCAGGGGTGTCAAAGTCAAATGGACGGAGGGCCAAATAAAAAAATCAGCTACAAGACGAGGGCCGGACTGTTCGAATGTTCATTGAAAATTTTTTAAATGACGCATATAGTCTAGTGAACCTAATTGAACCTACTGAAAACCTAACAAATATATTACAATATGATCAGATAAATAAAGCAATATTTTCTTATGGCTCTGTCAGTAATCTTTAATTTTCAACAGACACAAAAGACAAATTTCCTTTATATAAATATCCCCATAACATGAACATTAAATGAAAGAAACCGGTATTCAAGGCACCATCAGTAGACTATATTTTCTATTTTAGCAAAAGTGGGCTAAATTTACTTCAAAGAAAAAACAATAATAGCAATTTTCTATCATCCACTCAACTGAAATATTTTTAAAATATAATTGGATTGAAATACAAAAAAATAAAGTGCAAAAATCTATTAATCAAAAACAACACTTTGTTTAAGGAGAAGTAACATGCAGTGAAAACAAATATTAAATTTTAACTTTTAAACTTGAACTGAGTAAAAACTCTAAATATGTGATTGCACAGTAATGTTCACTTGTTTGAGGTTGAGGGTGATACTTGGTGGTGTCCCATCTTTTCCACAAGTTCATCAATGTTCGGGGTAAGGCTCTGAGCTGAAGAAATCCTCAGAATTGAGTGGAGGTGTTCAGCAGTAAGTCGACTTCTGTGTGATGTTTTGTTCAGGTTCATCAAAGAAAACAGTTGTTCACACAGGTATGTGCTGCCAAACATAGACAACGTTTGAGCAGCCTGGATGCGCAGCTGGGGCATTGTGCCGGGGAGGAAACGGGCGAACTCCGCAGCACCCACTGCCGTATATTTTGCCCTCAGTGCATCATTGCATTGGAGGTCAATCAACTCCATTTGGAGGTTTGGTGGTGAGCTTTCCACGTCAACAGCAAATGGGTTACCGAGCAGTTCCAACCTGCTTTTTTGTGCTTCAAAGTCAGCAAATCGGCGTCGAAAGTCAGCGGCAAGCATACCTATTTTATCAGCCAACTGTGTGCTCGGGAACGCACTGGTAGAGAGCTTCTCTTTCATGGTCTGGCAGCTGGGAAAGTGGCTCAAATTTTCTTTCCGCATCTGCGTCTCCCACAGAGTCAGTTTGGTTTTAAATGCCTTCACTGTACTGTACATATCAGAGATGACACGATCCCGACCCTGCAGCTGCAAGTTTATTGCATTCAGATGACTCGTAATGTCACACAGAAAAGCCATTTCACACAGAAACATTTCGTCTCGGAGTTGTGTTGTGTCTTTCCCTTTGCTGTCCAAGAACAGACAAATCTCCTCACGAAGCTCGAAACATCTTTGAAGCACCTTTCCCTGGCTTAGCCATCGCACCTCTGTGTGATAAGGCAAATCACCATGCTCCGTTTCTAACTCCGTCAGAAATGCCTTGAACTGGCGGTGATTCAAACCTTTGGCTCTGATAAAGTTAACTGTGCGCGTGATGATGCTCATTACATGCTCCATTTTCAAGGCTTTACCGCACAACGCTTCCTGGTGTATGATACAATGATAAGCTGTCAGCTCACCTGTCGCGTTTTCCTCTTGCATCTTTTCCCGTATCTTCGCCACCAGTCCGCTCCTGTGTCCACACATCGCAGGTGCTCCGTCGGTTGTCAAACCCACGAGTTTTTCCCAAGGCAGCTCCATCTCATTTACACATCTTGACACCTCTTCATACAAATCATGCCCCGTAGTTGTGCCATGCATAGGACGTAAAGCCAAAAACTCCTCTGTCACGCTTAGGTTGGAGTCCACTCCGCGGATGAAAATTGACAACTGGGCAATGTCAGAAATGTCGGTGCTCTCATCCACAGCCAAGGAATATGCAATAAAATCTTTTCCCTTTTTCACAAGCTGCTCTTTTAGATTGATGGACAACTGGTCTACTCTCTCGGCAATGGTGTTTCTGCTCAGACTCACATTTAAAAAGAGTTGCCTTTTTTCTGGGCAAACTTCGTCACAAACTTTAATCATGCAGTTTTTGATGAAATCCCCCTCCGTAAATGGCCGGGCTGATTTAGCGATCTCTTCTGCCAAAATAAAACTGGCCTTGACAGCAGCCTGGCCTTGTGATTTGGCTTTTTTGAACAGAGCCTGTCGAGATTTGAGGCCTCGTTTTAATTCCTCTGCCTTTTGTAGCCTTTGTTCCATGTCCATATTCTTGTTTTTGTCCGCGTGTTTCGTTTCATAATGTCGTCTCAGATTATACTCTTTCAGTACCGCCACACTTTCTCCACACAGAAGACACACAGGTTTTCCAGCTACCTTCGTGAACATATACTCCGACTCCCACCTTGTTTGAAACCCCCGGTTCTCAGTATCCACCTTCCGTTTTGCCATTTTTGATGGGTATCTGAAAGTTAATTTTACTGTGATGCTGACGACTGCTGTGCCAATAAATATTGAAATGAAGCAGCCTACTGCTCGGTGCGTCACCTTTGCATTGTGGGAAATGTAGTATTGGTGCGTGTAAAAGATCTGCGGGCTGCCGGCTTGCTGCGGGCCGGTTCTAATAATAAATCAAGATCATCCCAGGGGCCGTAAAAAACCTTCTTGCGGGCCGGATGTGGCCCGCGGGCCTTGACTCTGACATATGTGCCTTAGAGGCTTACACAGCAATGGATGAGGGGCTGTCCAATGTCTACAAGGGCTTGAAGGAAGCGCTGCTGGTGAAGTTCGACATCTCCCCAGAGAACTATCGTCAACGCTTCAATGCAGAGCTGCATCGACACCATCGGGTGAGTCGCCGACAGACGTACCACCGCCTGAAGGGTCTCTACCGACGATGGGTTCGACCGGAGGAGAAGACACAGGACGAAATCGGTGAGGTCATCACCCTTGAGCAACTTCTACAAGTTCTACCACACGACATTCAAAACTGGGTCCGAGAGCACGAGCCCAAGGACTGGCTTATGACAGCCAAGCTTGCACTGCAGTACATTAATGCACATAAAGGGGGCCCACCACGACCTGCAGCACCTGCTCCAAGGAGTCTCGGAGACACAAGGGACATCAGACGCCAGAGATGGTGGAGGTAACTCTGGGGGTTATGTGTCTGGGAGGAGGGAGGTAAGGGATCATGTAGTTCGCTCTGATAGGAGGGGTCTGACCTTTTTTTACTGCCGGCAGCAGGGGCACAAAGCTTCAATGTGTCCGCTACGTAAATCCAAGCTCTCAGGTTACTGTTATGTACCCAGAGAGGGGGATGGTGTTCAGAATAGACAGACTCGGGAAGGGTCAGGCTTGATACCTGTTCAAGTAAATGGTAAAAGTCTTACTGCAATGATTGACACTGGCAATTGATCAGATACCTGTTAATGACATTGATTACACTCAACAGACACTGATCCAATGTGTTCATGGTGACCAGTCACAGCAGCCCACAGTTGAGCTCACAGTTGAGATTCAGGGTCAGAAATACCTTCTCAAAGTTGGGGTAATGGGGAAGCTCCCTTTTGAGATGATTTTGGGGAGGGATGTGCCTGTACTCTGATCTGTTGGGAAGTGTGGGGGGTCAGCTATGTGAGCAGTCAGTTGGCCAGTCTGATGTTCAGGTTTCATGTTCAGTTGTCACTCGTGCCTAGACCAAAGCTGGTTTACAACCTCTGCCTGACTTGTGTGATAGCCTGTGCGAGGGGGTAACCAAAGGGCCAGAAAGTCGCGGCGTCTTGAAGTATGTGGGAACCCCTGTACCTGTTGCTGATGTGTCTGGGTTAGAGGTGCAATGGGATGTTCCGCAAAATGTTGCTACACTGCAGAAGTCTGATGCAACCTTGAAATGTTTGTTTGACAAGGCCTTAGCTGGGGACAGTCAATCTCATGTGGGGGGATTTACATGGTAGACAACCACATACTCTACCTTGGGTCAGAGGCAGATGGCAGGAAGTTGGTGGTGCCATCTACCTGTAGACCACTTGTTCTCAACCTTGCACATACAGTTCCATGAGCACGTCATTTAGGGCAACACAAGTCCTATCTTAGGCTAGGCTCCTGTTTCTTTTGGCCTTCCATGTATACTGAGGTACAAACCTACTGCAAATCATGCCCCACGTGCCAGAAAACCAGTGTTGTCCGTAGGTCTGACCGGGCTCCTCTATGTTCACTGTCAGTTATCTCTACCCCATTCAAGATAATTGCAATGGACATTGTTGGACCCTTGGAGAAGAGTAGCACAGGTTACAAGTATATATTGGTGATCTATGACTATGCCACCTGGTTCCCAGAAGCCTTCCCACTCCGTTCCATAACCACTCCAAAAAGAATCAGTGCTCTTGTTCAGCTCTTCTCTCGTGTAGGAATCCCAGATGAAATCCTGATGGACCAAGGGACAAACTTCACCTCGCGACTGATGGTTCAACTCTACCGACAGCTGGGCAATAAAGGCTTGAGGACCACTCCCTACCATCTCCAAACGGATGGGCTCGTAGAGAGATTCAACCAAACGCTCAAGAACATGCTGAGGAAGTTTGTGGCTGACACTGGTAAAGACTGGGATAAGTGGTTACCCTTTCTGCTTTTTGCTTACAGGGAGGTGCCTCAGGCATCGACAGGTTTCTCGCCATTTGAACTCCTCTATGGATGGCCAGTGCAGGGACCACTGGACCTGCTGAAGAAGTGATGGGAAGGTTCCCCAGTAGCTACCTCAGGACTGGGGATTGTCCAGTACGTCCTCCAGATGCGAGACAGGTTGGAGCGGTACGGAGAGGAAGCTAAGGCAAACCTTCAGCAAGCCCAGAAGAGAGGGTACGACCAGCACGCTCGCCACAGAGTTTGAGCCAGGACAGAAAGTCCTGCTCCTCCTTCCCTCGTCTACCAGCAAGCTCCTTGCGCAGTGGCAAGGGCCGTACCTTATAGGGAGGAAGATGGGCCCTGTGACCTACAAGGTGCTGCACCCAGACAAGGGTAAGAAGAAGCAAACCTATCATATGAACCTCCTCAAGGCCTGGGAGGAGAAAGAGGAACTATCCAAGGGAAAGTCCTTTCTGGTCCGCAGAGTAGAGGAAGACGAGTCGGATGGGGTCACAGAGGAATGGAAAGGACGAGCAAAGGTCATACTGGCTCACCTAGAAGAAAACAAGCAAGATGAGCTGAAGCAGCTGATCCAGAAAAAACCAAAGTCCTAGAACATGTAATTCGTTTGAAGCCTGGCCAGAACCCTGTCCGCCAGCATCCTTACCGTGTGCCTGAGAGGCTGGTGGTAGCCCTCAAGGAAGAGGTCCACACCATGATAGAAATGGATGTTGTCAAGCCATCAAGTGAATGGAGCAGCCCTATTGTCATTGTCCCAAAGAAGGATGGGTCTTTGCGTGTCGGCATGGACTTCCGTAAGGTGAATGCCATCTCCCAGTTTGATGCCTACCCCATGCCCCGCATTGATGACTTACTGGAGAGAATAGGTAGAGCTCATTACATCACCACATTGGATCTCTGCAAAGGGTACTGGCAAATGCCCCTGGATGAACAATCCAAGGCCTACACTGCATTCTGGACGCCAATGGGCCAGTTCCAGTTCAAGGTAATGCCGTTTGGCCTTCATGGGGCCCCTGCGACTTTCCAGAGGCTGATGGACAAGGTCCTCCAGGACTGTGATGATTACTGTGCTGCTTACTTGGACAACGTGGTGATCTGCAGCCACTCCTGGGAGGAGCACATACAGCATCTTAGCAGAGTCCTGGGGAAGATCCACGATGCAGGCCTCACGCTTAACCTCCTGAAGTGTGAGTGGGTGAAACAGGAGACAAAGTACCTGGGTTACCAGCTGGGTAAGGGTGAAGTTCGGCCTCTGGTGGACAAAGTGGAGTCCATCAGGAACCCTCAACCCAGAACCAAGACACAGGTGAAGTCCTTCCTAGGTCTGACAGGTTGGTACCGGAGATTCATTCCGTAGTTTTCGACCATCGCTATCCCTCTGACCAACCTCACTTCAAAGGTGGCCAGCAACCCTGTGAAGTGGACTGAGGAGTGTGAGGAAGCCTTCATGATACTGAAAAACCGACTGTGCTCATTCCCTGTTCTTCAGACCCCTGATTTTCAGAAGAGATTACTCGTGCAGGTGGATGCTTCGGCTGTGGGAATTGGAGCTGTACTGGCTCAAGGAGAGCCAGGAGAGTTTCCCGTGCTGTACCTGAGTCGGAAGCTGTTGCCCAGGGAAACCAGGTATTCAACAATCAAGAAGGAGTGCCTGGCCATAAAGTGGGCCCTAGGTAGCCTCCGTTACTACCTTCTTGGGAGGGAATTTGACCTGCACACAGACCACAGAGCACTGACCTGGATCCAGACCATGAAGGACCGAAATTCTCGTGTGACCAGGTGGTATCTGGAGCTCCAGCCCTTCTGGTTCTGTGTCCGTCACAAGGCAGGAGAGAACGTCACGGCGGACTATATATCAAGGCTCCCGAACCTGGTCGCTTCAGGAGAGGAGGAAGGTAATGCGACGTAGAAGTCAGTCACTGGCCGCTGGCAGGATTTGGTTCTTTAACGCACGCACACATTCATCACTCCTCCCTGCTCCATCATCAGATAAGGTAACAATGTGGGTCGACACACAGGTTAACTTCTCTGTCTTAGTACATACATCACACTTATGTCAATGTTCATTTTTAATATAAGTAATATGTATTATACTTATCTATGTTGTGGATGAGCGTGTTTGTTCTGTTCCTCTCTCTCTGTAGCTTCCGCGTATGCTGGATAAGGACCCGAGCAAAGGGAATTGGGCTGACTTTGTAGTGCCTGTCCCAAATGGCTCATTAATGTAAATGTGCATATTGAAAGATACTGTCAGTAGTGATGTCATTTTGTAACTGTTGTGATATTGTTTCATAAACATGTTGCAATGTATATTACTTTAGTATGTTTAGTTAAATGGAAAATGTAGGTTTGTATAGGTAGTTGCTTAATTAATTAGTGTTAATTGTTCTGAGGGGAGGGGCTAGCCCTACAAAAGGAGCCTCTCTTTCAGTTCATGGAGAGGCCATTTTGGATTGAGCTGTGAATGGGGCAGCATTGTTTTTAGCTGTCCTATAAGGTATGCGTTTGATGGCAGTACTGTTTTTGTTCCGGAATTACTTTGTAAATAAACACCCTTGCACAGAAGAACATTTGCGGCTCCGCCATCTTTTTTATTTTGATAGCGGTTAGGTTTTCCAGTATAGCCTTCTGGCCTACTCTACGTGACATCTTGCTAACTCCCTATCTTGCTTATTCCCATTTGCAGATCTGATATGGCTGGATGGGTGAATCTATTACCTATGCCTATCCACGTCAATCAAAGATATGACGGAGTAAATCAGGACAGTTAGGAGTGAAGTGAACATCTTTCTGGAACAAGACACAGCCCTACAGCTCTGTTGAGGGACCTGCAAATAAGCGTTTCGCTGCATAGTTTACACCTGCTGTAACCTGTATGCATGACGAATAAACATTGATTTGATATGAGTTATGAGAGTGGCTGTAAAGGTCGACAGGGCCAAGTACTGTCTCTGTACACACAGACATTTAGAACCAAGCACAAACCCTTTCTGTGGCCAGATATGCACAGGGACGTAATTAAATAATATCTACTTTCTACTGGAAGGCATTACTAATGGAGTACAGTGGAATGGATGGGCCATACATCATAGAGGTATAATTCCTGCCGTGTGCCAATTCTCAAACGCAAATTGGATTACCTGCACAACTAGCCGGGTTATCCAATTGTGAAACACACACACACAGCAAATCTGGACACACACACACACACACACTGGGCAAACCTAGTTAAGTGTGTACCACAAACACACCCACCCTCTGATCTCTTTATTTCCCCTTTCATAAAGTCCACAGTAATATGATTTATGACAGAGAGAAAGATAATACAAACAGTACTGTGATGAAATCTCTGCTTTAAGCCCTTAGCCATGACTTGGTATGACTGTATCATGCTGGACTATAAAAGCTTTTTTTTGTGTTGTGAATTCCGAAAAAAATATATATTTTACGCCTGTAAACATTCTACTGGAACCTGATTTACGATTCTCCAATTAAATGAAGTATACAGTACTTCAAACAAATCCTCAAATGAAATGGCTTACAGTTTGCACAGTTAATTGCTTCCTTGCATCCGATAAATAAGGTATGCTTGTTCAGACATGCCAGCGTTTCACACACTATATCACCGCAATATCAAGCATTTTGCTGCACCTGCTTCAACATCTGCTAATCTGTGTACGCAACAAATAAACTTTGGTTTGATGCCTTCATTATACAGAACATTACAGCTAGCCACTAATGGAGCACTAATTGGTTGTTGAAAACAACATGGCTAAGATGTATCCATCTTGGTAAGCCTGCCTGTCACAACCAATGCAAAGGAGCTAGAATAGTCTATCTAGAAGGCAAATTCTATGGCATCTGTTTTAAGATTGTCAAGTCTGCAAAATAACTTGAATGTGTCCTTTGTGTAGATACATACATAGATGCTAGCTCTAGTCTCTGCAAACCGGTCACTTACACTTTCCGTCTGCGCAAAGACAATTAAGTGTAGTAGGGTGATATTGAACGCTTGGAAAGTAGACCAAAAAAAGTTTGCAAGCAGATTGGTAGGTGGGGTGGTAGATGGGTGTAAACCACTGTGTGCAATTCCCAATTACACTTTCACTTCCTGGTTCAGTCTTTATTTTAACATAGCTTTAAACAGGTCTTTTAACTATCCCTAACCTTTTTTAAACCACTCGCATTTCTCCCTATTTTGCAACGTTTTGGCCGCATTTCGCCATGTGGGAAGACAGGTTGAAGTGTTTTTATATCGTATGGTACCATCCATAACGATATGTAGTGCTGGTCTCTGAATACATTAAGCAGACCCTAAGAGGCCTAATGGTATCTGCATCCTTAAGACTTTATGAACATGCACTACATGACCAAAAATATGTGGACACCTGCTGATTGAACATCTCATTCCAAAATCATGGGCATTAATATGGAGTTGGTTTCCCCCTTTGCTGCAATAACAGCCTCCACACTTCTGGGAAGGTTTTCCACTAGATGTTGGAACATTGCTGCGGGGACTTGCTTCCATGCAGCCGCAAGAGAATAAGTGAGGTCAGGCACTAATGTTGGGCGATTAGGCCTGGCTGACGGTTGGCATTCCAATTCATCACAAAGGTGTTTGAGGTCAGGGCTCTGTACAGGCCAGTCAAGTTCTTCCACACTGATGTTGACAAACCATTTCTGTATGGACCTTGCTCTGTTCCCGGGGACATTGTCATGCTGAAACAGAAAAGGGCCTTCCCCAAACTGTTGCCAAAAAGTTGGAAGCACAGAATTATTTAGAATGCCCAAACCATGAAAAACAGCCCCAGACCGTCATTCCTCCTCCACCAAACTTTACAGTTGGAACTATGCATTGGGGAAGGTAGTGTTCTCCTGGCGTCCGCTAAACCCAGATTTGTCTGTCAGACTGCCAGATGGTGAAGCGTAATTCATCACTCCAGATACCGTGTTTCCACTGCGCCATAGTCCAATGTCGGAGAGCTTTAAACCCATTCACAAAGCTCCCAACGAACAATTCTTGTGCTGACGTTGATTCCAGAGGCACTTTGGAATTAAGTAGTGACTGTTGCAACTGAGGACAGGCTATTTTTACTTCAGCACTCGGCGGTCCCGTTCTGTAAGCTTGTGTGGCCTACCACTTTACGGTTGAGCCGCTGTTGTTTCTAGCACTTACAGTTGACCGGGGCAGGGCAGAAAATTTGACAAACTGACTTGTTGGAAAGGTGTCATCCTATGACGGTGCCACTTTGAAAGTCACTGTGCTCTTTAGTACGGGCATTTTACTGCCAATGTTTGTCTATGGAGATTGCATGGCAGTGTGCTTGATTTTATACACCTGTCAGCAAAGGATGTGGCTGAAATAGCCAAATAAAGGGATGTCCACATACATTTGCATATATAAAGTGTATATTGACTCAACCTGGTGTCAGAACATTTAGTTTTATTCTGTACATAAATCCAAGACACGCCATTTAGTAGAATATGTTACGTTTCGTACGTTATGAATTCATTTGTGGATGTCCATCACCCATTTCATATGATATATTGTGAATTACAATATGTATTATATTTTACAGATTAGCAAAATGTACAATACGCTACAAATTTGCAAAACATACAATATGTTACGAATTTGCTAAATGTATGATATGTTACGAATTCTAGCTAAGTGGCTAATGTTAGCTAGCTCACTAACATTAGCTAGGCTAGGGGTTAGGGGTTAGGGCTAAGGTTAGGGTTGGAGGAAGGGTTAGATAAAAGGTTTAAGGTTAGGGGAAGTGTTAGCTCACATGCTAAGTAGTTGAAAATGATCTAAAATGGAGTGTCTCAGAATTACATACAGAATATAACGAAATTCTCTGAGACCAGGTTGAGTCAAGATACACTATATATACAAAAGTATGTGGACACACCTTCAAATTAGTTTATTTGCTATTTCAGCCACACCCTTTGCTGACAGGTGTATAAAATCGAGCACACAGCCATGCAATCAAGGACTTTTTAACTGACCGCCTACAGAGGGTCCTCATGAATGGGGCCCTCTCTGATGAACTGACCCTGAACACAGGGGTGCCCCAGGGGTGTGTCCTTTCACCTTTGTTGTTCTCTATCTACACTAATGAGATGAAGATCCAAGGAAACAATGTGAGCCTTTTCAAGTACACAGATTACATGGCTCTGGTAGGACTCATCAGATGAGGACAGCTATTTTAAACAGACCAACAACCTTCAAGAATGGTGCCGGTCAAGTGCCTTCCACATCAATGTGGGAAAAACAAAGGAGCTGATCATCAATGGCAACAACTTGCCAATGACCCAACCGCTCTCTCTGAATGACCAACCAGTGGAGGTGGATGAGTGTTTCAAATACCTAGGGACACAAATTGATAACAAGCTGAGTTTTACAGAGAATGCAGACTGTATTCTTAAAAAAGCAAGCCAGCACATGTTTTTAATCAGAAAATTGAAGGGGTTTGGGGTCAGCCATGATGTTCTGGAGAGGGTGTACAGCAGCTTGGTGGAGAGCATCCTCACATTCAATATGACAGTCTGGTATGGTAATCTGAGCGAGAGGAGCAAAAGCAAATTGACCAGAATGGTAAACACAGCCAGAAAAGTAATTGGTCGACCACAGACACAGTTGAGCAGTCTGTTCCACAAGGCAACCAACAAGAAGGCACTGGCTGTCATTGGAGTCCTCCCACCCTCTAGACTACACCCTCAGTTGGAGAGTCTTCCCTCTGGCCGGCGCTTCAGAATGCCCATGGCCAAGAAGAAAGTGTTCAAACATTCATTCGTTCCTTGTGCTGTAGGACTACTAAATGCAAAGTCAACTGCATACCACTGCTACCACTTGATATGTACTTATCTATCCAGTGCAGTTGGGACAGCGATCGGTTGTGAGTGAATATATGAATGTCCTCTATGTTTTTAGTGTATGCAACATGGTTGAAATGTGTATGATGTGAAAATGTATGGTTGAAATGTGTATGATGTGAGAATGTATGTGATCCTTTTAATGGAAGGTGATGCCAAAGAAAAATGTCCATCCTGGATGGACAATTGAATTGAATTTATTTTGAGTAACAGTCATATACTACTAAATTTACAATGTGGACCCAGAGGATATCACTTGAAAGTATTAATTAAAAAGCTTGTTTCCAAAGTGGTCTGCGATTGTAAAAACAATGAGACATATAATGATTAAAAGACAAGACAAAATGACAAACAACCATAAATACATTCATTTATATTGACGTCCTAAAAAGTGGCACTATTCACTGCACTTCTCCCTAACCTTAAAAATCAACCATATTCATTTCACATTAAAACAATCTATTGTGCACATCATACCGGTCCTTCAAATAAATACACCTGACCAGCAGTAGGGGGCAGTTTAATTATATTATATTTTATTCTAAAAAGTAGGAAGTAGTTGAAAAGTTGCTAAAATGCTAAAGTTGTTCGTGATGAAATTCGAACCTCAGATTTTTACCTCAAGTGACCATCTGTCTTATGTAACCATGTGAAACGTAACATATCAAACTAAATGGAGTGTGTCGGATTTACATACAGAATAATACGGAATGCCCAGGTTGCCTGACTGTACATTGTATAAGCTACTGTATAATGAATAAAAATATAAATACACCATTCAACAATTACATTTTTCTTTTACAGATTAACAGTTCATAGATGGAAATCAGTCAATTGAAATAAATTCCTTAGGCCCTAATTTATGGATTTCACATGACTGAGCAGGGGCACAGCCATGGGAGAACATAGGGCCACCCACTGGGGAGTCAGCCCCAGTCAATCAGAATGAGATTTTGCCTAAAAAAGGGCTTTATAACAGACAGAAATAACTCTTCAGCACCCCCTAAACATTATTATTTTTTAAATGCTGAAAATCCGGTGTTTCAATGTCAAATGTTAAAAAAGTATATTTTTCAGTCTTCTGTGATGTATATAAAGTGTAATATTGGGATACAAACTCAAGACTGAATACATTTCAATTCTATATCTGAAATGGTACAGGCATCTTTTTTATGCCTATAACCATGTGAGTGAAGTGTATACTTTTGTTTCAATGTAGATTTGTTTAAGACTACCAAGAATCACTCTGTGTGACCCTGATTTAGAACACTGCAGCAAAAGGTTCAAACATACTCATTATAGGAGGTCTTCTTCTCTCTCTCTCTCTTGCTCTGTCTCACTCTCTAGATATCCTTCTCTGCCTCATCCTGATTCTGTAACACCAAAGGTCTGAGGGAATAGCTTCTATATGCATCCGTTGGGCTGTAAACATGATGAATGTTTAATATATTGGTTGGTTGGTTTCTCTGTAGAAGAAGAGGAAGAGAGCCTTGGGAACTGTGAGGCTGTGAGGCTGAATACGCAATCAATGGTTCGAAACGACTTATTTTTTTAGGTAATATACGCTTATTTAATTGTATTTAAGTTTGTGTGTTAAAACAATCCAAACAAATGGGTAATAAAACAGTGATTTAATAATTCAAGTGGAATTGAAAGCGTTTTAGCAACATGAAATCTTAATAAAACATTATTTATTTATTTTACATTTTCTGACAACCGAGCACTTACATATGGTCATTTTCACGTTTTTATAAATTCATAGGATGTTTAGGAATGATGTAGAGTAAGGCTTTTGTGAAAATTCTATAGAAATATAGAGTGGGAAAGTGGCTGTGCATTTGGACAATTAATAGACACTGCAGTAAATAAAACCTAATAAAAACCTGTCCCCTCTACGCAGACCGGTGCTCCATAGCCAATCAGAGCTACAGTAGGCCTTTATGCAAATAAGTCATTTGCCACATAGGCCTGCCATAATTCACTATGAACTGGACTGTGTGTTTACAGGAGGTAGCAACAATGCGACTTTAGATAATTAGAACAAATTCACCAAAAGCCACAAAATACACCTGAATGGATTTCTGAAAATATGTCAATTCCACGAGAGTCCTCTTATATTTGGGAACTTTACAGTACTAATGATCAAACAAACAAACATGAAAAGGTGTGCCTACCCGAGGAGGAGATAGCCTATCAACAACAACAGGATCAACAACTAATGCTAGCCAGAGCGAGATGAACAAAAAACCCTCTCAAAATTGTTCAGCTAGTTGGCCGTCAAAATTGCACTGATAAACGATGGGAAATAGTAGCCTGCTCATCCTTCTACAGCTTGCCTGCCAATGCATGATTGTCCCAACCCACGTTTTGACAATGGGAACCTGCCTGCCCAACCATTTGATTGATACCAAATACATTTCATTGACCTCTAAAGGTGCG
This sequence comes from Oncorhynchus mykiss, assembly GCF_057628025.1. Classification (NCBI taxonomy): domain Eukaryota; kingdom Metazoa; phylum Chordata; class Actinopteri; order Salmoniformes; family Salmonidae; genus Oncorhynchus; species Oncorhynchus mykiss. The sequence continues at coordinate 35,377,014 of NC_143029.1, read as the reverse complement.
TTCGTAAATTGCCTCCAGTGTGTCCGAGTGCGATCTGGGTTGTTCGTAAATTCAGAGCGTTGTCAGATTGTCTGTTCATAAATTCAGTGCGTTTCACTCTCCAAGCTTTCAGAGAGCACACTGCACTATTGACACTGGATGCTCTGGCCGAGTAGGGTTAATCCGAGCGTTCCTCACAATGGCAGTCAGTCAAGCACCCAAGCTAACTGGCTAAAGTTGACTAGCTTGCTAGCTACTTCCAGACACAAATGAGAACACTCTGACCATTTTATTTATTTATTTTACCTTTATTTAACCAGGCAAGTCAGTTAAGAACAAATTCTTATTTTCAATGACGGCCTGGGAACAGTGGGTTAACTGCCTGTTCAGGGGCAGAACGACAGATTTGTACCTTGTCAGCTCGGGGGTTTGAACTCACAACCTTCCGGTTACTAGTCCAACGCTCTAACCACTAGGCTACCCTGCCGCCCCATTTACTCACCGTAGTAGAGCTGGTTAGGCTGTTTACATGTTATTTAGAGTGTTGACGACTGTAACTATGCTGCTGGCAACAATTTAATTACTTTTTTGCTGATGTTTACTGACACAGTCATATTCAGTGCTTGTTGCCCGTTCGTAAATTCATCAGTTATTGTGCGCTCTGGCACACTCATATGAGAGTGCTCTGAAATTGAAAAAGATAGCTAGAGTGAATTAGCTGTAGCCACCAAAAAACGTTGAGGGGAAAAAGTTGGTCACTCACTCACTCCTCCAATGACATGACATCCTTCCAGCAGCAACTTAGATAGCTAGCTAACGTTAGTCTCCACTAGCTAACTAATGTTAAGCTCCACTAGCTAGCTAATGTTAGACTGTTTTTGGCTTGCTAATGTTAGGCTCCACTAGCTAGCTACCGTTGGTCTCCATGTTTTTAGCTCGCTAAATAAAAAGCTACATAAATAGATGTGCTAGCCTATTAGCCACATTATGACTGACTTTTGATCATTGCCCTTGCTAGTTTGATTACCAGGAAATGTATTGGTGAATTATATTAATCATGCATTGAACTGCATCCATCTATTTTGCCAAAAACGTCTTAATGTACGTTATGGAATTTTGAGTCAAATAGAACCTATTTTTAAAACCTCTTATGAAGTTGATTTTGTGGCCTAAACTGGGAATTTTATATTTTTGATGGAAATTATGATTGTCTGTTTGTTTCATATCTGCAAAGTAGTTCAAACACCGTCAGTTACATTTTAATATGCAGTACAAAAGAAAGGTGCAATTGGATAACACAGAGCTGTAGTCCCATGAACTGATCACATAAACGCACATGCACTCGGGCACATGCGCGCGCACACACACACATATACACACACACACATATACACACACACACACACACACACACACACACACACACACACACAGGGCCTTGACCATAGCTAATATACATGTTTCTCCAAAGATGCGGGAAGGCGAGTGTTCCACTAAACAGGCCCTCTCCCACTCCATGACCCTGCAGAGAAATTAGTTTAGTCGCTTGGACTCATCTGCCCAACTCTTTACTCAGTTGGTCTCATCTGCCCAACTCTCACTCTATTTTCTGCTTTGAAATCCCATGCCGGACAATTGTACTTTACACCCCAGTGAATCCCTCGCTGCATAGGGAAGCGATCGGAAGAGGGTGTTAGAGAGAGTGGGGAAAAGAGTAAGAGGGAGAGAGGTAGAACAGAGAGAGCGACAAAGGAGGAAAAGAGTAAGAGGGAGAGAGGTAGAACAGCGAGAGCGACAAAGGAGGGTTGGAGACAGAGTGAAGGGGTATGAGACAGAGCAGAGAGTGGGAGGATGGAGAAGTTGGATTTGAAACGAGGAGAGTCGAAAACCACAGAGTTGCATCGGCAACTTCACATTAGCCAAATTTCACTGCGCGGGTGTGATATTTTACTCCCTATGATGTTATTTGTTTACTGAGAATTACATCCGTGCATGTATTTGTACAGTGTTTGGGCTTAGAGTCAGCTAAGGAGGTGAAAGCACAGGTTCTTTTTAACCACGGTGTGCTGCAATTCTTATTTATTTTCGGGGTAAAACATGTCGTTCAATACATGCATATAAAATACTGTTGAAACAACTGATTTTCTGGACAAACTCTTAAAACTAATGATCAAGGAAAACAAAACATGCATACGAATATTCTAAGTTATTATACATTAATCACTTTAAAAAATGTTAGAGCTAATCGGATAGCCGTCTGTCTGTCTGTCTGTCTGTCTGTCTGTCTGTCTGTCTGTCTGTCTGTCTGTCTGTCTGTCTGTATGTCTGTCTGTCTGTCTGTCGCTCGCTCGCAGTGGCTCCTCTCTTACCCACCATGTTATTATTAACCTAGACCAGTCTACCTGCCTCTCCTCAAACATTATAAGCTTCGCCTGCTCACCGTCTATGCCTTAAAGGCTCAGTGGAGACAAAAACCTGATTTTAATAATACTGTAAAATTGTGAAAATTATGATAATGCCCTTTTTAGTGTAAGAGCTGTTTGAAGAGACTGCCTGATATTTCGGGCTGCTTTGGTGGGATGGAGTTTTGGTGATGTCACCAGGCAGGCCAAGAGAGAGAGAGTTCCAAACCCTTCTGCCAATAACAGCTAGTTTTTAGTTTTCCCCTCCCCATTCAGACCACTCCCAGACAGTTGTTAATTGAAAACAATCAGGGTAAGGTACTTAATTGTTACCCAGAAATGATTTGATATTGTGTTAAAAACGTCTGCATTGGACCTTTAACACCCAGCCATTTGAAATGACAATGTTCTCTCCACAATGTAACGCTAGCATCTTATCTAGACCAGGCTGTGTCCCAAATAGTACCCAGGCACCTTATTGGGCTGCATATGGTCAAAAGTCTTGCAATACATAGGGAATAAGGTGTCATTTAGGGCGCAACCAAGCACTTGAGACAGTCTGAACATGGCGGAGGTTGAGACCTCCTGCAGAACAAACCCTCTCCAACCAGGAGTAGAATTGAAACAGAAATATCAAAGGGCCTCTTTTCCTTCCTCGTTATGCCAGACGTTGCAGAAGTCTGAGGTATAAATACAAAGGTGAAGTGTTTGTTTTGTAATACAGCCTGAATAGATAAACCAACCAGTCCCCTTCCTGAACAAGGGCCTGAATTAAATCCATTTTAATGCAAGTGAGGTGAATATAAAAGCATTTTAGCCAGAATGTGTTTGTGCTTTCATGGGCAGATCGAGAGCCAGGCGGAGCAGAGCGGCCTTGTTTGATATTACAATCTGTGACCCGCGTCTGCTTCCAACGCCTCTGAGGGGTCGCCAAAAAGTCAACCGTTAAGGGCCCCTTGTGCGCGAAACGGAAGGAGAGGTCAGAAAAACAAGTGAATTCTGTACATAATCTAAACTATAAAGAATAACAGAGGAGTAGAGGAGGGGGAAAGAGAAGGTCTTTGTTATTGGGCTACAGGTCCTTCTGGGGACGATTAGCAGGGAGAGAGATTGAGGAAATACAAACACTCGCATGCGTTGTTATAATTATTACTATCAGCTAGCTTTCACAGAGACTCACACAGTCAAACTGCTTGTCCCGTCTCTACTAGCTACTTTGACACTCAAACTGACTTTGCTACGGCAACAGTAGCCGACAGAGACTAGGAATAGCGCAACTAGCTGTTGTCAACAGCTTGTCAAATCTCATGCATACCGTCTCAATAGCATTGCGCTACATGACATCACTATCGTGCCGACGCACTGTTAAATCTAGATGATGACATTTCTTAAATGGCAAAGCAAGATGGGGAGACACTGAACGACGATGCAACACGTCTGATAATAATATGTCTGCCACTAAGATAAATTATATGATTAAAGCAGTGTTTGTAAATGTGTAAATCAAAGAGGGAGTTATTTAGTAAGAATCTCCTAGATTTCTCTCTCCTGGGTGGCTGGCTGTTGAACGTACAGTATGTCACCTCCTGAGGAACAGCAGCTGTCGAGTGCCATTGGTGACAGAATCAAACATGGGTGTGAGGCAGAGTGAGAGAAAGCCCTTGTGGGACACGGGCGATAACTAGGTACTCATTTGAGAGGTTAGGGATGGTCTTTGGTTCTTTCTTTCCTTTTCTCTTTCCTTCTCTCTTTTTCCTCTCTCTCAATCTTTCTCTCTTTCTGTAGGTGTCTGATGAGAGAGGGGGAGAGAGAGATAGTGAGGTTAAGATAAAGAAAGAGTGAGGGGCAGATGGAAAGAGGGAGAGCAAGAGAGAAAAAGGAACAGACTAGAGCGGAAATGAGAGAAAGAATGATTGTTGGGGATAGAGGGACATGAGAAATCAAAGGAAAGAAATGGAAACAAATAAACAGATAGAGAGAGAGATGGAGAGAAACCCAGACCCCTGTGCCCTGTGAGAGTGACTCACATCATTTTTCCATGAAGGTGTCCGCATGCTTCCCAGCCGAAACAGTTGGGAAGACTTTGTGCATATATTATGACAACATTTTGTGAAGTTTTTGTTCATTTTGGACTTTGGTAAGTTTTTTGGGGGTTGTTCGGGCACACCATGTTTTCTTGAGGAAAGCTGAAGTTGACAGCCAAAGTCTATGCCCCTTTGTCAGTGATTGGTAAACAGAAGGGATTCTTCAGTAAAGTCTTTGTTGTCATTCAACGGGAGACGACTCGTTTTCTTGTAGATTTTTTCATTGAGAAACACTGCACCAAACCTAGTTAGATGTATATATATATTTTTATCTATAGATAAATACAGTTGAAGTCGGAAGTTTACATACCCCTTAGCCAAATACATTTAAACTCAGTTTTTCAGAATTCCTGACATTTAAATCTAGTAAAAAATCCCTGTCTTAGGTCAGTTAGGATCACCACTTTATTTTAAGACTGAAATGTCAGAATAATAGTAGAGAGAATGGTTAATTTCAGCTTGTATTTATTTTATAACATTCCCAGTGGGTAAATATACACTCAATTAGTATTTGGTAGCATTTCCTTTAAATATTTTAACTTGGGTCAAACATTTTGGTAAGCCTTCCACAAACTTCCCACAATATGTTGGGTACATTTTGGCCCATTCCTCCTGACAGAGCAGGTGGAACTGAGTCAGGTTTGTAGGCCTCCTTGCTCGCACATGCTTTTTCAGTTCTGCCCACAAATGTTCTATGGGATTGAGGTCAGGGATTTGTTTTGGCCACTCCAATACCTTGACTTTGTTGTCATTAAGTCATTTTGCCACAACTTTGGAAGTATGCTTGGGGTCATTGTCCATTTGAAGACCAATTTGCGACCAAGCTTTAACTTCCTGACTGATGTCTGGAGATGTTGCTTCAAAATATCCACATAATTTTCCTACCTCATGATGCCATCTAGTTTGTGACGTGCACCAGTCCCTCCTGCAGCAAAGCACCCCCACAACATGATGTTGCCACCCCTGTTCTTTGGCTTGCAAGCCATTCCCCTTTTTCCTCAAAACATAACAATGGTCATTATGGCCAAACAGTTCTATTTTTGTTTCATCAGACCAGAGGACATTTCTCCAAAACATACGATCTTTGTCCCCATGTGCAGTTGCAAACCTTAGTCTGGCTTTTTTTATGGCGGTTTCGGGGCAGTGGCTTCTTCCTTGCTGAGCAGCCTTTCAGGTTATGTCGATATAGGACTCATTTTACTGTGGATATAGTTACTTTTGTACCTGTTTCCTCCAGCATCTTCACAAGGTCCTTTGCTGTTGTCCTGGGATTGATTTGCACTTTTCTCACCAAAGTACGTTCATCTCTAGTCTCCTTCCTGAGCGGTATGACGGCTGCGTGGTCCCATGGTGTTTATACTTGCGTACTGTTGTTTGTACAGATGAACGTGGTACCTTCAGGCGTTTGGAAATTGCTCCCAAGGAAGAACCAGACTTCTGGAGGTCTACAATTTATTTTCTGAGGTCTTGGCTGATTTATTTTGATTTTCCCATGATGTCAAGCAAAGAGTCACTGCGTTTGAAGGTAGGCTTTGAAATACATCCACAGGAACACCTCGAATAGACTGAAATTATGTCAATTAGCCTATCAGAAGCTTTTAAAGCCATGACATAATTTTCTGGAATTTTCGAAGCTGTTGAAAGGCACAGTCAGCTTAGTGTATGTAAACTTCTGACCCACTGGAATTGTGATACAGTGAATTATAAGTGAAATAATCTGTCTGTAAACAAATGTTGGAATAATTGCTTAGTAGATATCCTAACCATAATTCGTGGAGTGGTTTAAGAACGACTTTTAATGACTCCAACCTAATTGTAGGTAAACTTCCGACTTCAACTTTATGATTGGACCTTTATTTAACTACGCAAGTCATTTAAGAACAAATTCTTATTTTCAATGTCGGTCTACCCCGTCCAAACCCTAACCCGGACGATGCTGGGCCAATTGTGCGCTGCCCTATGTGACTCCCAATCACCGCCGGTTGTGATACAGCCTGGAATCTAACCAGAGTCTGTAGTGACGCTGCATCTGCATCTCTAGCACTGAGATGCAGTGCCTTGTACCCCCCCCCCCCCCACAACCCCCTCCATCCTCCCAACTTGACACCTCCTAAGTAATGGCCCCTGTCCCTCCCTCCCTCAATTAACTCTGTAAAAGTCACGATTAATCAAAGAGCCGAGTCAGCCAGACAGCAGTTCAATTACAACGGTAGGAAGGTAGGAAGGAAAGCAGTGATAAGAATAAGCAGTTTACAGTGACTTTCTACTACAACAACCACAGCATGCTAAACAACATGCATTAAAATACAGTTAACATCATAATTACTCAGAGACTTATTCTCGCTGTTTAGTTTGTCAACACATAATAAGCAACCTCAGCCGCAACCACCTACACTTATCCTGTGTGTGTGAGCATGCAACCGTTTAGTGCAGAACAACAACGATGGGGAACATAATTGCAGCTATAGTGATATAATTACGAACCTCCTGTGCCATGGTAATCACACAGTGTGTGTGTGTGTGTGTGATATTTATAAGAGAGGCACAATGAGACATAATGACAGAAACAGACCAAGCAGGGTCACACAGCTGATTTCTACGACCTTCCACTGTCTCAATCAGTCACCTCATTCTGCCATAGCAGAGTAGGAAGACTCAATCCTTTCGAGTAGGTCAATCATAACCCACCATACTATACAGATGCCAAATCATAATTTGAGTCAGTTTCACACAGCAGTGTTGATAAGGGGAGAGCGCCATGGACTAGTGATGTGGCAGGTCAGGTCACATTAAGGGAGAAAGAAAAGTGTATGGCCCGTATCACTTGCCTAGCCATAAAGATACAATGTTTAGCAATGTTGGGTTCTGAGAATAAGATATGCATTTATTCACGTCACTGAGGGAGAGAGGGTAATGTATAATGTTTACATTATGTCAGGATATGTTGTTGTTAGCCATCAGGGATCCTACGGGAAGGATCCTCTGTGAGTATAAGAAACACAGTGTGGTACCAGTCACCATGACAGACATGAGTTGGGGAGGAGTGAGAGGTCAGGTCAGATGAAATGAGGAAGAACAGATATCACTAAAGTTCTGTCTAGCAACAGAGATGCATTGGCTGGTCAGATGTGTAGGAGGAGACTCAGCATAGGAGAAAGGGTTAAATATCAGTGCTTGTGTGAGAATGTCTTTGTTGATTCAGCTGTTCGATCCTTTGTGAAGAATAAACTCTGTATAAGCTTTCACAGTGTCCGTCGAGTTCCTAATCTAATAATTAGAACCTAACCGAATCATGTAGTAACAAAAAAAAGTATTAAACAATTCAAAATATATTTTAGATTTGAGATTCTTCAAAGTAGCCATCCTTTGCCTTGATGACAGCTTTGCACACCCTTGGCATTCTGTCAACCAGCTTCATGAGGTAGTCACCTGGAATGAATTTCAATTAACAGGTGTGCCTTGATAAAAGTTCATTTGTGGAATTTCTTTCTTCTTAAAGAATTTGAACCAATCAGTTGTGTTGTGACAAGGTAGGGATGGTATACAGAAGATGGCACTATTTGGTAAAAGACTAAGTTCATATTATGGAAAGAACAGCTCAAATAAGCAAAGAGAAATGACAGTCCATCATTACTTTAAGGCATGAAGGTCAGTCAATACAGAATGTTTCAAGAACTTTGAAGTTTCTTCAAGTACAGTCGTAAAAACCATTAAGCGCTGTGATGAAACTAAATCTCATGAGGACCGCCACAGGAAAGGAAGACCCAGAGTTACCTCTGCTGCAGAGGATAAGTTCATTAGAGTTACCAGCCTCAGAAATTGCAGCCCAAATAAATCATTCACATACAGTGCCTTGCGAAAGTATTCGGCCCCCTTGAACTTTGCGACCTTTTGCCACATTTCAGGCTTCAAACATAAAGATATAAAACTGTATTTTTTTGTGAAGAATCAACAAGTGGGACACAATCATGAAGTGGAACGACATTTATTGGATATTTCAAACTTTTTTAATAAATCAAAAACTGAAAAATTGGGCGTGCAAAATTATTCAGCCCCCTTAAGTTAATACTTTGTAGAGCCACCTTTTGCTGCGATTACAGCTGTAAGTCGCTTGGGGTATGTCTCTATCAGTTTTGCACATCGAGAGACTGACATTTTTTCCCATTCCTCCTTGCAAAACAGCTCGAGCTTAGTGAGGTTGGATGGAGAGCATTTGTGAACAGCAGTTTTCAGTTCTTTCCACAGATTCCCGATTGGATTCAGGTCTGGACTTTGACTTGGCCATTCTAACACCTGGATATGTTTATTTTTGAACCATTCCATTGTAGATTTTGCTTTATGTTTTGGATCATTGTCTTGTTGGAAGACAAATCTCCGTCCCAGTCTCAGGTCTTTTGCAGACTCCATCAGGTTTTCTTCCAGAATGGTCCTGTATTTGGCTCCATCCATCTTCCCATCAATTTTAACCATCTTCCCTGTCCCTGCTGAATAAAAGCAGGCCCAAACCATGATGCTGCCACCACCATGTTTGACAGTGGGGATGGTGTGTTCAGGGTGATGAGCTGTGTTGCTATTACACCAAACATAACGTTTTGCATTGTTGCCAAAAAGTTCAATTTTGGTTTCATCTGACCAGAGCACCTTCTTCCACATGTTTGGTGTGTCTCCCAGGTGGCTTGTGGCAAACTTTAAACAACACTTTTTATGGATATATTTAAGAAATGGCTTTCTTCTTGCCACTCTTCCATAAAGGCCAGATTTGTGCAATATACGACTGATTGTTGTCCTATTGACAGAGTCTCCCACCTCAGCTGTAGATCTCTGCAGTTCATCCAGAGTGATCATGGGCCTCTTGGCTGCATCTCTGATCAGTCTTCTCCTTGTATGAGCTGAAAGTTTAGAGGGACGGCCAGGTCTTGGTAGATTTGCAGTGGTCTGATACTCCTTCCATTTCAATATTATCGCTTGCACAGTGCTCCTTGGGATGTTTAAAGCTTGGGAAATATTTTTGTATCCAAATCCGGCTTTAAACTTCTTCACAACAGTATCTCGGACCTGCCTGGTGTGTTCCTTGTTTTTCATGATGCTCTCTGCGCTTTTGACGGACCTTTGAGACTATCACAGTGTAGGTGCATTTATACGGAGACTTGATTACACACAGGTGGATTGTATTTATCATCATTAGTCATTTAGGTCAACATTGGATCATTCAGATATCCTCACTGAACTTCTGGAGAGAGTTTACTGCACTGAAAGTAAAGGGGCTGAATAATTTTGCACGCCCAATTTTTCAGTTTTTGATTTGTTAAAGAAGTTTGAAATATCCAATAAATGTCGTTCCACTTCATGATTGTGTCCCACTTGTTGTTGATTCTTCACAAAAAAATACAGTTTTATATCTTTATGTTTGAAGCCTGAAATGTGGCAAAAGGTCGCAAAGTTCAAGGGGGCCGAATACTTTCGCAAGGCACTGTAGTTCAAGTAACAAGACACATCTCAACATCAACTGTACAGAGGAGACTGTGTGAATCAGGCCTTCATGGTCAAATTGTCAAGGTTGTGCGCTACTAGTACGAAGTAAGGTGCAGGAGAGCTTTGTGATTAGTTGTGATTAGGCACACTTTTATTTGGCAAAAGCACAAAAGACAGACGCAACTGCGTTCAAAATCCTCCAGCCACAGATAAAAGTCAATAAGCTTGAAAACACCCACAAATATACAAATGTATGACCAATACATACAACGGGTCAAAATACGATACTCGGGGGGGAAACCCAGTCTGGCGATCACACTAAACAACGTAACAAAACAATTTCACACAAAGACATGTGGGGGAAGAGAGGAATAAATACATGCAGTGTGATTTGTGGATGTAAACCAGGTGTACAGGAAACAAGACAAAACAAATGGAACAATGAGAAAATGGAGCGGCGATGGTTAGGCAGCCAGTGACGTCGACTGCCGAACGCCGCCCGAAAAAGGAGAGGAGCCGACTTCGGCGGAAGTCATGACACAAATTGTTGTAAAGAAACCCGTACTAAAGGTCACCAATAAGGAGAGATTTGCTTGGGCCAAGAAACACGAGCAATAGACATTAGACCGGTGGAAATCTGTCCTTTGGTCTGATGAGTCCAAATTAGAGATTTTTGGTTCCAACCTCTGTGTCTTTGTGAGATGCAGAGTAGGTGAATGGATTATCTCTGTGTGTGTAGTTCCCACTGTGAAGCATGGATGAGAAGGTGTGATGGTGTGGGGGTGCTTTGTTGGTGACACTGTCTGTGATTTATTTAGAATTCAAGGCACACAACCACCATGACTACCACAGCATTCTGCAGCGATACGCCATCCCATGTGGTTTGCGCTTAGTGGGACTATAATTTGTTTTTCAACATGACAATGACCAACACACCTCCAGGCTGTATAAGGGCTATTTGATCAAGAAGGAGAGTGATGGAGTGCTGCATCAGATGACCTGGCCTTCACAATCACCCGACCTCAACCCAATTGAGATGGTTTGGGATGAGTTGGACAGCAGAGTGAAGGAAAAGCAGCCAAACAAGTGCTCAGCATATGTGGGAACTCCTTCAAGACTGTTAGAAAAGCATTCCAGGTGAAACTGATTGAGAGAATACCAAGAGTGTGCAAAGCTGTCATCAAGGCAAAGGGTGGCTACTTTGAAGAATCTAAAATCTATTTTGATTTGCTTTACATGTTTTGGTTACTACATGACTCCATATGTGTTATTTCACAGTTGATGTCTTCACTATTATTATACAATGTAGAAAATAGTAAAAATGAAGAAAAATCCTTGAATGAGTAGGTGTGTCCAAACTTTTGACTGGTACTGTAGTTTTCATCATGAGCTCTGAAGTCACTGTGAAAACATCTTCAGCAAAATTGGTTCTAAGAATATGATCTACTGGCATGCTGGCAATGCTATACCAATCACTCCCATTCACAGCTTCATTGCCATGCATGTTTTATATTCCAATACAGTTTACAGATACAAAGCCATTACCATAGTTGATGGCCTATATTGGTAAAGAAAACAATGAATTTAAAGATGCACTCTCAATTTTTTGTATCATTTCATCCAGTAATTTTGAAAGTGGTGGTCATGAGTCAAAACGGGTCCCTGTTGTTTTGTACTACATCATCCAAGTATGTAGTACGTCATCCAATATGTTACGGATTCATTGTGCTAAAGATCCCAGAGTGCATCTTTAATAGATATACAACACTCCATGTATAAGCACATAGTGAACAGTGAGCTCTGGGAATCCCAAAGTTGGGACATACTGTGTTTAAGTGTTGAACACATTAAATAACTAAATAACCATTCAGCGCGCTAATGCTCCGGGACAGCTAGGGCCGATGTGGATGGAAATTGCTCCCTTTAATCTAAATGCTTTTTGTTGTTGTTGTATTATCTCTTTGGTTATAACATAATGTTCCTAGGAGGACACTTTGTCCCTGTAGAGAGATATTGTGCATTTAAGATATTTTTTTGCTCAATATAGTTGTGTATGGCACCAATTAAGGACATCATTAATTCATGGGAGTGTTGCGCTTGCAGGGGAATGTGATAAATAAAACACATGACAAACAATCAGCATAGAGAATACAGACAGGGAAAGGGCACAACAACAAAGGAGAAGGGTCAAAAGTCATTCAGCAGTTCTGTTGTGTTACTTTGAAAAAGTAATTTCTTTGAAATGACTTTGATGACTAGTTCTGCTGTCCTCTGATCCTTCTCCTCCAGACAGTGAGACATTCAAATTGTTTTCGTTGTTGAGTGAGCTGCATGGCTGGATGCTTGAAAACAAAACTGCATCTGTATCCAGCTAGGCAAAGTGTGTCTGTCTGTAGACTGGGGCAAAGGGGAAGTACACTGTGTCCACAAGAGTCTGCTAAATCAAATCTAAGGAAAAATGGTCTGATTTAGACTAGATGGAGGTGGGGGCGTTAAGAATTCTACTGCGCTGACGTTGCTGCTATCTGATGAGCTGGGGATGTTGGTGATGATAGTACATATGAGATTGACAATGATGGTGATGGTTTTGATTGTTACAGTAACCGTGGAACCGTTTTCTTTAGAATTAGAAGAACCTCATCAGCAAGCTCTTTTGCCTCGCCGCTAATCTTGTCCCCAGGCTATTGCGCACAGCACATATAAAGCAAAGCTAGGATACCAATGATTCAAAGTTGGCATTAATGGGAGTGACCATAGAATTCTATTGGAGTGACCGACTGAGAAGTATTTGTCATCATTTAATTTGAGCAAATCACACAACTGCGGGGTGTGGGGAGGGTTAGGGGGAAGTTATTGTGGGAGAACATGATTGGTTGGTAGTTAGATTAAGAAGATTAAGCCAATGCCTATGAGCAGGGAGAACTCTGTATAGGCTAACACTCTGTATAGGCTAACAAAGACCAAGTTTTTAACTTTTCTCCGCAATTGGTAGTTACAGTCTTGTCCCATCGCTGCAACTCCCGTACGGACTCTGGAGGGGCAAACGTTGAGAGCCACACGTCCTCCGAAACACAGGCCTGCACAACCCTGCCACTGCTTCTTGACACACTGCTCGCTTAACCCGGAAGCCAGCTGCACCAATGTGTCGGAGGAAACTCTGTACAGCTGTTGACAGAAGTCAGCGTGCAAATGCCCGGCCCACCACAAGAAGTCGCTAGAGTGTGAAGGGACCAGAAGACGCAGGGCCAATTGTACGCTGCCTCATGGGTCCCCCGGTCGCGGCCGGCTGCAACACAGCCTGGGATTGAACCCGGGTCTGTAGTGATGCCTCTAGCACTGCGATGAAAAGATCAAGTTTAACGTGTTGGTCCACCAGACTCTTTACGCATTTGGGCAGACACTACCGTCTGGGAACAAGATTATCTCACTGCTTCCTTCTTTCTGTTGTGACATCTAACCTTTTCGTCACAATAACTGGCTGCAGACCTAACATGGATCCTTTGTAGTTTCACCTTGGAAGTCATTTTGACAATTATATCTAAAGTGTGTGTGTGTTTGTGTGTGTGTGCGTGCGTGCGCCCGTGCCCTTGTGTGCGAGTGTGCACATGAATATGTGTGTGTATCGAAGTATTCAGTATAAGGGTTGGCTCTACTTTCTTCACATAGTGATATTCATGTCTGAATATTGTGCAGGGAGTCCAAAAAACCCTTTGTTGTCAAAACGAGAGGCCGCATGGATCTTTCATTTAAAGACCCTTGCTCCCTTCGGTCTCAACGTAGACCTTGATCTGAAGCCATTCCTGTGATCATTGTGTATTTGCTATCCATTGTAAATGTGTGTTGGCTTATATAACCAAATTGTATTTATGTATGTTATCCATTCATGCTTTTTTTTTTATATGTTGTATTTATATCTGTATATCAACCAATGAAATCAAGCCACACCCGGGCCATGTTTACAGACACCTGTGTGTGTCCTTTCAAAGTATATAAATGAGTGACCCGCAGTGTTTGTCATTATACCCTGATGAAGACAACTTGTCTGTGGAAACGTTATTGCATCTGAGCTCCTAGAGAGTGAGCCTCTTCTTTTTCAAGTCAAACGAAATCAAACCAGTCAAGTTTGAAAACATACAAAATAAGGTATGTGTAATGGAAAAGCACTACTATTGCCTATTCTTCTTGAATGTTTTCCCTTACATCTCCCCATTCACTGGACACAGCTATTTTATCCAGCAAATTCACATTACCAAGTTACAGGAATCTGTGTCCTCCTGCTCAATCTGTTGCTTTATGTTGAGATGAATTTAACTTCTCACTAGTTTGTTTGGGTCTAGAGGTTTCATTTGAGGGAGTAATCGCCCTAATACTTAACACTGGAACGGCTGGGCCTCGATGGACCCCCCTTCATGCTAAAGAGCAGTCATTCTGACTGCTACATTCTAACAGTGTAATTCATATATTTCATATATGCTTTTGCAAAAATAATCATTTGGTTGTGTTTATTGAAGGGCTTGGGTAAAATTTGAATAAGATTTAAAATAACACAAAAGCATTTATTGTTTTTTGTTACTATTTAAATAATAAAAATCAATAAATGCCAGAATAAAAGTGTTCAATCAATTTTATGTGTGTAGTGTCTTTGTTACAACTATGAAACAGAAAGCAGCAAGACACACGGTCAAAAGAACGGTCAAATGAGGAAAACATTAATTATAAGTGCCAAGTGGCCTTGATAAATAGTGAAACTCGGCACAAAAGCAATAAAGGCATTATAATGAATGTACAGTTGAGGTCGGGAGTTTACATACACTTAGGTTGGAGTCATTAAAACTTGTTTTTCAACCACTCCACAAATTTCTTGTCAACAAACTATAGTTTTGCCAAGTCGGTTAGGACATCTACTTTGTGCATTTTTCCAACAATTGTTTACAGACAGATTATTTCACTTATAATTCACTGTATCACAATTCCAGTGGGTCAGAAGTTCACATACACTAAGTTGACTGTGCCTTTAAACAGCTTGGAAAATTCCAGAAAATTGTGTAATGGATTTAGAAGCTTCTGATAGGCTAATTGACATCATTTCAGTCAATTGGAGGTTTACCTGTAGGTGTATTTCAAGACCTACCTTCAAACTCAGTGCCTCTTTGCTTGACATCAAGGGAAAATGTAAAGAAATCAGCCAAGACCTCAGAAAAAGAATTGTCGACCTCCAGAAGTCTGGTTCATCCTTGGGAGCAATTTCCAAACGTCTGAAGGTACCACGTTCATCTGTACAAACAATAGTACGCAAGTATAAACACCATGGGACCACGCAGCCGTCATACCGCTCAGGAAGGAGACGCGTTCTGTCTCCTAGAGATGAATGTACTTTGGTGTGAAAAGTGCAAATCAATCCCAGAATAACAGCAAAGGACCTTGTGAAGATGCTGGAGGACACAGGTACAAAAGTAAAAATGAGTCCTATATCAACATAACCTGAAAGGCCGCTCAGCAAGGAAGAAGGCCACTGCTCCAAAACCGCTATAAAAAAAGCCAGACTACGGTTTGCAACTGCACATGGGTACAAAGATCATACTTTTTGGAGAAATGTCCTCTGGTCTGATAGAACTGTTAAGTCAAAAATAGAACTGTTTGTTCATAATGACCATTATTATGTTTGGAGGAAAAAGGGGGAGGCTTGCAAGCCAAAGAACACCATCCCACCCGTGAAGCACGGGGGTGGCAGCATCATGTTGTGGGGGTGCTTTGCTGCAAGGGGGGACAGGTGCACTTCACAAAATAGATTGCATCAAGAGGAAAGAAAATTATGTGGATATATTGAAGCAACAATCTCAAGACATCAGTCAGGACGTTAAATCTTGGTCGCAAATGTGTCTTCCAAATGGACAATGACCCCAAGCATATTTCCAAAGTTGTGGCAAAATGGCTTAAGGACAACAAAGTCAAGGGCAGAACTGAAAAAGCGTGTGCGAGCAATGAGGCCTACAAACCTGACTCAGTTACACCAGCTCTGTCAGGAGGAATGGGCCAAAATTCACCCAACTTATTGTGGGAAGCTTGTGGAAGGCTACCCGAAACGTTTGACCCAAGTTAAACCATTTAAAGGCAATGCTACCAAATACTAATTGAGTGTATGATAACTTCTGACCCACTGGGAATGTGATGAAAGAAATAAAAGCTGAAATAAATAATTCTCTCCTCTATTATTCTGACATTTCACATTCTTAAAATAAAATGGTGATCCTAACTGACCTAAGACAGTGAATTTTTACTACGATTAAATTTTAGGAATTATGAAAAACTGAGTTTAAATGTATTTGGCCAAGGTGTATGTAAACGTCCGACTAGATATGTAGATATGACAGCAGTCATAAATAGTCAATTATTGTCAGCTTGTGTAGCTCTTCACTCAATGGCATTAGATTAATTTAATTGAGCCCTTATCCCTTCTCCTGACAGTTAACACAATTTGTGTAACTTTCACATGCTTGACACACTCTTTTTGTATTTAATTTCATTTAAGTAGGGAAGTAAGCTGAGAACAAATTATTATTTACAATGACGGCATATGAATAGTGGGTTAACTGCCTTGTTCAGGGGCAGAACGACAGATTTTTACCTTGTCAGCTCGGGGATGCAATCTAGCAACCTTTCGATTAGCGGTCAACGGTCTAACCACTAGGCTACCTGCCACCCCAAAGGTTTCCTGACAGCGGTGGGATTTTGACATACCTTTGTTTGGTTGTAGTGGGTAAAAGACTCCGGTTTTCTCTTTATTGTGTCTGTTGTCTTGTCATTCTTCTGCACTGTTGTTCCACAACGGCTGTGCAGATGTGTTAAACTTGTTCAAGAACTTGTTCACCAATGACAGTGAAGGGAAGAAATTTTCCATGGTGACATTGTTCCCCTTGCCAACATAAGGTTCCACAAGCCTCATCACCACATTCTCCGACACTGGCGCCTGCTGCCCAATGCGGATATTTCCCCAGATATTGAAAGCCCTTTAGCATGTTCAATTACTCACTGTGTAGCATTCTCCAAGTAGGCCAGAGTAGACTGATAAGACTACTTTGATCCGGTGGACTAATATAGGGTACATTCCATATTAAGGTTCTAATTAGAATGGATCAATACAATAGAATGGTCGTCCCTGTTCTTCACTCACAATTGGTGATTACATAATTATGCATCCCCTTCATCATCAACTCACCCATTCTCCCCCTTTCTCATCATCAAACTTTACTCAATGTATTTCATCTGTTGCTATATGTGTAAAATTTGTTTCGGTATAGTCTAAGTTCAGTTTCGAGGCAATTTTCAGGGTCATTATCAGCTGGGCACTGCATGTTCAACTGTCTTTCAACAGGACATACTGTTTGGAGAAGGAGGGGCAACGGGGGAAAACCATTCAAAAAAATGACATGCCTTCCTAAAACTGGCTATAATAACTCCAGTTCTGTTTGGTGATGTGTTATACAGTGCATTCAGAAAGTATTCAGACCCCTGCCCTTTTTCCAAATGTTGTTACATTGCAGCCTTATACTAAATGTTTTTTTTTTAAAATGTTCCTAATCAATCTACACACAATACCCCATAACGTCAAAGTGAAAACATTATATACATATGTTTTTTTTAACTGTATTAATAATGAAACACAGAAATACCTTATTCACATAGGTATTCAGACCTTTTGCTATGAGACTCAAAATTGATCCCAGGTGCATCCTGTTTCCATTGATCATCCTTCAGATGTTTCTATAACTGGTAAATTCAATTGATTGGACATGATTTGGAAAGGCACACACCTGTCTACGTATATAAGGTCCCACAGTTGACATTGCGTGTCAGAGGACAAACCAAGCCATGAGGTCAAAGAAATCGTCCGTAGAGCTCCGAAACAGGATTGTGTCGAGGCACAGATCTGGGAAAGGGTACCAAAACATTTCTGCCACATTGAAGTTCCCCAAGAACACAGTGGTCTCCATCATTCTTAAATGGATGAAGTTTGGAACCCGCCAAGACTCTTCCAAGAGCTGGCAGCCTGGCCAAACTGAGCAATTTCAAGAGAAGGGCCTTGGTTAGGGAAGTGCCCAAAAACCCAATGGTCACTCTGGCAGAGCTCCAGAGGTCCTCTGTGGAGATAGGAGAACCTTCCAGAAGGATAACCATCTCTGCAGCACTCCACCAATCAGGCCTTTATGGTAAAGTGGCTGGACGGAAGACACTCCTCAGTAAAAGGCATATGACAGCCCCTTTGGAGTTTGCCAAAAGGCACCTAAAGGACTCTCACACCATGAGAAACAAGATTCTCTGGTCTGATGAAACCAAGATTGAACTCTTTGGCATGAATGCCAAGCGTCATGTCTGGAGGAAACCTGGCACCATCCCTAATGTGAAGCATGGTGGTGGCAGCATCATGCTGTGGGGATGTTTCTTCAAAGGCAGGACTGGTAGACTAGTCAGGATTGAGTCAAAGATGAATGGAGCAAAGTACAGAGATATCCTTGATACAATCCTGCTCCAGAGCACTCAGGACATCAGACTGGGGCGAAGGTTCACCTTCTAACAAGATATCGACCCTAAGCACAAAGCCAAGTCTACTCAGGAGTAGCTTTTGGAAAAGTCTCTGAATGTCCTCGAGTGGTCCAGCCAGAGCTCGGACTTGAACCCGATCTAACAATTCTGGAGAGACCAGAAACTAGCTGTGCAGCGATGCTCCCCATCCAACCTGACAGAGCTTGAGAGGATCTGCAGAGAAGAATAGGAGAAACTCCCCAAATACAGGTGTGCCAAGCTTGTAGCGTCATACCCAAGAAGACTTTAGGTTGTAATCCCTGCCAAAGGTGCATCAACAAAGTACTGAGTAAAGAGTCTGAATACTTATGTAAATGTGATATTTCAGTTCTTCAAAAGTAAAATATAAATGCTTTTTGCTTTGTCATTGTGGGGCATTGTGATTTGATGAGGGAAAACAAATGTTTTAATCAATTTTGGAATAAGGCTGTAACGTAACAATATGTGGAAAAAGTCAAGGTGTCTGAATACTTTCCGGAATGCACAGTATAAACTTATTTAGGAAAAGTAATGAGCAGAGGGGGCAGGACTTAAAAAATGTGTAATACAATTTTATAAAATTGTGAGGAGTAAAAAATGACTGCTTTAGTGGTTCTAGTTTTAAAGACCCCATGCAGTCTTTTGAATTTTATTTTTAAAATCATCACTGTGTGTTTATTTCATGAAAATAACTCTAAATATATTTTATTAATGTATTTCTCTGAGCCTCCTTTTGCCATTGAAATGCTCAGTCTGCTCGTGTGGGCGTATCGATACACGTTTACATATATTAAAATATATTTACATACATAGCCCTGATTGGCAGATAGGATTGTCTCGATTCTAGAGCCTACCCCACTTACTCCTTCAAAGTATGAGGGTAAATATGCAAATAAAAGATGACTGGTCATTGGTCAGAATAGTCCGATTGTGATGGCATGTAGGCCAAAATCTCCAACCTGAGCAGGCTGAATTTCCAGGCATTTAAAAAAAAAACGCTCTTACACAAAAAGTGCATTATCATAATTTTCACAATTTCAGTGTTATTTTGTCCTCATAGTGTGGATATATATATATATATATATATATATATATATATATATATATATATATATATATATATATATATATATATATATTTATTTATTTATTTTTTAACACTAGAACTACCAGAGGCCAACGGTCAAATATGTTGGATTTTGTAAATATTTTTTGGGGTATTTTACATGGCTCATTTGTCAGAATTTTGAAATCACAATATTTAGAGCCTTTTACCTGTTTTTTTTCTCACTCCTAACCCGCCAAGACAATGCGCAGTAGGACGTTGGTACCCAGCCAGGCGCTAATGCGTCTCTCTCTCCTCACTGAATGAATGACAAATGGATGAATGGGCAATAATTGTGCACCTTCACAACTGAAATTTAAATGAAGCCTAACAGAATGATAAGGAGGGTGAAGTGGGTGATTTCTATATAGTACCAGAAAGAGCATATTCTGCAGTTTCTATGACACTTACCTTTGTCAAATAACTCTCAAAATTCAAGAGCTGCAGCTCTACTTCCAAATTTCACTTTTTCCAAGAATATCCAAACTGTCCATGCATTCAGCACATGACCACTTGCACGGCAGCATTGCTCCAGTTACTAAGCAAAAACTGTTAACAAAAGAAACTTAAAATTAAAATATGCTACTTTGTCGTGAATGGATGAATGGGCAATCGAAGCCAGATAGAAACTGATAATGGTGCATGTGACTTCAATGAACTGAATGATGAGAATAGTAAAGAGGGTGATCTGAATGATGAGGGTGAAGAGGACGATTGAATTTAGAACAATAGTGTAATAATAGTGTAATAATGATGAAGAATTGTGGGCGTTATGGGCGGTCTAATTATATTATTATGAAAGGCTAGAAATAGTAGTCTATATAATCTCCACTCAGAGATTCAAATCAGACTATAAGTACAACATACAACGTGTATAGGTCAAAATGGCAAGCCAAAACAAACAAATGGTTGCACTGACAGCACTGCAAATAATACAGAATTTAGATGAGTAGGAGTCAGATATTGAGCTTGAAATCTACATTGCTGATGAAGAGTCTTCATCTGATTCTGATGTTGAATTCGAGCCTCTGCCTCCGATGCCTGAGCCTCACCGCAGGAAAAACCAGAACAGAGCCAAATGAGACCTGCTCTCCCTCTTCCCCAAGCACCACAGCTCCCACTCGGGAAAAAGAAGACACAATGTTAAGTCGGCAGGTGCAAATGAAACAAGGCCCATGAAGACAGTGTGCAGTGCAACCGATTTGTTTGTAGGGCTTGGTCACACAAAGCCCAGAAGCTGTCTGCTGACTGCGGACCCAAAACATAAAGAGAAGACGAGATGAATTAATGCCTAAGGCACGGGTATAAGGGCACAATACAGTGTCTGATACAATCAACAAATGACTGTTTTTATTTATTGTCATAAATCTGTTTCTTCAAATATTTCTTTATGCAATTCATCCTTCACAATTGTTCATTCACTTGTGCTTTTTTTTTTAGGAATGCAGCAAATACTTTCCCCTGCGCTCCTGGCTTAATTATTTTCTTTTTAGTTTCTACTTCGTCAAAAGAAGCTCGAACTAGACTTTTAATTACTTTCACTCTTTTACTAATCAAATCTACAAACTGTAAAGTTTCTATTGTAAGGGAAACGCAAATAGGCTATAGGCCTACATTTTTCTAGGACTTTTTAGAATCATACAAATATATTCTTGACTCTATCTAAACAAATAATTTAAATAAATTATTTATTTATTTACATATTTCCACAAATATTTCTTCATGCAATTAATCCTTTACAATAGTTTATGAATTACACTGAACAAAAAAACAAACGCAACATGCAACTATTTCAAAGATTTTACTGAGTTTACAGTTCATATAAGGAAATCAGTCAACATAAATTAATTAATTAGGCCCTAATTTATGGATTTCACATGACTGGGCAGGGGCGCAGCCATGGGTGGGCATTGGAGGGCATAGGCCCAACCACTGGGGTGCCAGGCCCGGCCAATCCGATTTTTCCCCCACAAAAGGGCTTTATTACAGACAGAAATACTCCTCAGCACCCCCTCCCCACCTCAGACGATCACTCAGGTGAAGAAGCCGGATTACACATGGTCTGCGGTTGTGAGGCCAGTTGGACGTACTGACACATTTTCTAAAATAACGTTGGAGGCAACTTATGGTTGTCTGGCAACAGCACTGGTGGACATTCATGCAGTCAGCATGCAAATTGCTCACTCCCTCAAAACTTGAGACATCTGTGGCATTGTGTTGTGTGACAAAATATGACATTTTAAAGTGGCCTTTTATTGTCCCCAGCACAAGGTGAAATAAGGTTTTTGTGTGTATGGAACATTTCTGGGACCTTTCATTTCACCTCATGAAACATGGGACCAACACTTTACATGTTGCGTTTATATTTCTGTTTACTATATTTATCAAGTGTTGGTGCTTATGTTTGAGCACCTTGCGGGTTGATATGCATCCGATGCATATGCTAAAAGGGACGCCCGACAATGTTCTAGTGGTAAAGGAAAATCACGTTTTTAACTGCACTGCGCCTTTATTGTATTCCTATCATGGATCTACCATACATCAAAAGAAGCTTCGATGGCGGAAGCTTTGTGTATAAAATAGCTGTCAACTGTCTCTGTGTTTATACTTTTCATAAGCGACCATGACCAATTCCTATACAGCGTATCAATCGTGCATTTACGATGCCGCTGCAGGCAATTTCAGTCAGTCGACGGCTGGCAGATGGCCTATGAATCAAGCTAAGAGGCAGATTTATCCTCCATTGGTTGACATCGTTTTATTTTCATATGTGGCCCAAAAGGGTTGTGCAGTCATTCCATTTAATCAAAAGTTTTCCATACTGAAATACCTTACATATGGAATATGTATCTCCCAACCCAAGCCCACTACTACTACATGGAAGTGATTGGAACACTTTTTTTATCTCCATAACCAACCTGACATAGTGTGTGCCAGTATGATACATTGTGTGGTGTGTCGTGTCTTTACTATCATTAACTGAAGACTGATAGTTTTTATCAAAGATTCTCTGTAATTAGTTACTACGCGATCAACTGATTAATCACGTAACTAATCAACTAGGAAGTCGGGGCACCAAGGAAAAATATTCAGATTACAAAGTTATAATTTCCTAAAATAACTTTTCAGATATTTTATCTGATCAATTAGTCTTCGAATTGATGAATTATTTACTTTACCTCACGTTAGTCTCATTCCAAACGTCATTCCAAAATTGTTGGTTATCTGCACGAACCCAGTCTTCACTATGAGTCATCCATACATCAATTGTCTTAAATAATTGATTTATTACTAACTAAGTAATTCACAGAAATGCATAAACAAACAAACAAACAAGGTAAATGTAATGATAGGAGAATGTGCACTAGTGGGCTAAACCGGCATGGCGGCTTGTTAGACAAAAGGGGAAGTGGGGGTCGACTAAGAAGTCACTACAAAATGATAATTATAACAATTGAAATGCCAATCCTTTGCACATGAACGCTCACTCATTCGGGAACAATTGCAATCAATATAAATATTTACGTTCAGTGTGTCGTCTTGATCGCTGGTGAAAAGTTAATTTATTTTGTAGAATTGTCTGTATCTCTCCCTCTCTCTCTCGGTTGTGGTTAGAGGGGATTGTTCAGAGTGACATTCGTTTCGGCGGTTGTCGTTCTTCACGTTCAATGATGCCGAATTCCTAGCTGCAGACTAGTAATCAATATCAAAGACTTATTCTTATTCTGTCGGTATCGATAGTCTTAAGAGTTTAACCACGTGGTATGGTTAAAAGATTCAGCAATGGTCTACAACCTTTGTCCTCCTAATGGAGAAAAACATGGTCTGCAACATTTAGCCATCTCGTAAGTGAGGTAAGCTCGGTCTGCTGATAATTTCTCAAAGTTGGGTTTTATTTGGAATGGCAGAAAAGGGGCTGTCCCAGGAGGCCTGACCCTAACTGGGCTCAGGGGCGGTCCTCTGATTTAGTTCAAATCAAAAGGGAATTGTATTTTTCTTCATTAAACAGTCCAAAATCATATTACACAATTATACAAACAGTATCATACTCACTCATTCATCTTATACAACAATTAGATGTAAACCTCATTTCTGAGGCTATTATATAAACAGCGTTATGGTAATGTGGCCACACCGTCTCCCATGAGCTTTCCCAAGTTGTGACAAACGGACCAGTTCGTAGCTGGATTCTTCACCGATCTTTTATACTTTCTCCGGAACATGAAATTTGTACGTACCTCAAGTTCTGTGAGGTGGAAGGATTTCCTTTGTCTTCTCAGGAATTTACGACCTCTGACCACAGCAACCTAGTTGAAGGAGGCAAGGGGGAGGCAGGGAGAGGGGGAATGGGGTTGCTATTCCCAAAGAGGCCAACGTCATGACAGGTGAGAGGGTCACGGGAGCATGAAATTGAACAGTGTTACCCTGCACTGTGCTGAGAGGGGAAAAAGGGGGAGAGAGTTGGGAGAGAGAGAATGACAGGAGAGCGAGAGAGAGAGAGGTGAAAGACTGTCCCCCTGAGTTTCCTGTCAGTTTCTATGCAGTCGCGCTGCCAGGATTATTCTAGATCCAGTAGTGTGTGTGTGTGTGTGTGTGTGTACACATCAACTGCTGAGACACTGATACTTTGACCTCCGTTGAGAGCACAGCATACATTCCAACACCGACAAAGCGGCTGAGTTCTCACTTTTTTAAAAATGTATACGGTCTGCAACCTCCAAAGTCCAACAGAGAGAACTGTCTGTACACCACCATCAAGAAACTAAAGCCCTTTTTCAGCACTTCCCCTTCCTTCCATCAATGGAAATTGATGTAAAAATGTATAACTAGCCACTTTAAACAATTCCACTTAATATAATGTTTACATACCCTACATTACTCATCTAATATGTATATACTGTACTCTATCATCTACTGCATCTTGCCATCTTTATGTAATGCATGTATCACTAGCCACTTTAAACTATGCCACTTTATGTTGATATACCCTACATTACTCATCTCATATGTACTGTATATACTGTACTCTATACCATCTACTGCATCTTGCCTATGCTGTTCTGTACCATCACTCATTCATATATCTTTATGTACATATTCTTTATCCCTTTACACTTGTGTGTATAAGGTAGTAGTTGTGGAATTGTTAGGTTAGATTACTCGTTGGTTATTACTGCATTGTCGAAAGCATTTCGCTACACTCGCATTAACATCTGCTAACCATGTGTATGTGACAAATAACATTTGATTTGATTTAAAGTGCAGAGTCAGCCACAGTCTTTTCTCAACTTTGCCACATACTTCCAAATACTGGATCATCCATAAAGATGAATATACTACACATAGCAACAGTAACCAAAGTGTAACCTACATCACATATTTGACACACAGGAAGTTGGTGGCACTTTCATTGGGGAGAACGGGCTCTTGACTGGAACGGAATTAGTAGAATGGTATCAAATACATCAAACACATGGTTTCCAGGTGTTTGATGCCATTCCATTAGCTCCTTTCTCTCCTCCGCAGCCTCCTGTGATTTGACAGTCTATACAATCCATCGCTAGAAGGTAAAACAATATAATGAAACATATATTTGTCTATGGCTGACTTAAACTACATTAGTAAACTCAAATCAAATCAAATGTTATGAGTCACATGCGCCAAATACTTACTTAGGAGCCCCTAACCGACAGTGCAGTTTCAAAAAACGTGGAAAAGAATAAGAGATAAAAGTAACAAATAAGAGCAGCAGTAAAAAAAAAATTACAGGGGGTGCCGGTACAATGTGCGGGGGCACTGGTTAGTTGAGGTAGTATGTACATGTAGGTAGAGTTAATTAAAGTTTAAAGTGACTATGCATACATGACAACAGAGAGTGGCAGTGATGTGGAGAGCGGGGGGGAGCAATGCGAGTAGTCTGGGTAGCCATTTGACTAGATGTTCGGGAGTCTAATGGCTTTGGGGGAGAAGCTGCTTCCGGTACCGCTTGCCGGGTGGTAGCAGGGAGAACAGTCTATGAATAGGCTGGCTAGAGTCTTTGACAATTTTTAGGGCCTTCAGCTGACACCACCTGGTATAGAGGTCCTGGATGGCAGGAAGCTCTGTAGTGCCTTGCGGTCAGACGCCGAGCAGTTTCCATACCAGGCAGTGATGCAACCAGATGCTCTCAATGGTGCAGCTGTAGAAGCTTTTGTGGATCTCAGGACCCATGACAAATCTTTTCAGTCTCCTGAGGGGGAATAGGTTTTGTCATGCCCACTTCACGACTGTCATGGTGTGCTTGGACCATGTTAGTTTGTTGGTGATGTGGACACCAAGGAACTTGAAGCTCTCAACCTGCAGCCCCATTGATGAGAATGGGGGCGTGCTCGGCCTTCTTTTTCCTGTAGACCACAATCATCTCCTTTGTCTTGATCACGTTGAGGTAGAGGTTGTTGTCCTGGCACCACACGGCCAGGTCTCTGACGTCCTCCCTATAGGCTGTCTCGTTGTTGTCGGTGATCAGACCTACCACTGTTGTGTCATCGGCAAATGTAATGATTGTGTTGGAGTCGTGCCTGGCCGTGCAGTCATGAGTAAACAAGAGGGGTCTGAGCACGCACCCCTGAGGGGCCCCTGTGTTGAGGATCAGCGTGGCTGATGTGTTGTTACCTACCCTTACCACGTGGGGGCGGCCAGTCAGGAACTCCAGGATCCAGTTGCAGAGGAAGGTGTTTAGTCCCCGGGTCCTTAGCATATTGATGAGCTTTGAGGACACTATGGTGTTGAACGCCGATCTGTAGAAACTCCAACTTAGACAAACAGTTCATAATGTAGTCCAGCATACTATAGTAAAACCGCAACATTGTGTAAGAGGTATTAAAAAACTGTGTTGCTCTGTGAAGTGCAAAATGGGGAGGTTTCTGGAGTGCACAAGGGAAAAGGAGAGAGGAGCAGAGAGGAGTGTGGGTCACTGAGGTAATTTAGTTCTGATGGTGAAGCGCTATTGCAAAAGAAGCCAAGAGGGAAGAGGGGGCCAATGCATCACACCGAGTCATTGTCCGTAGTTGTCTCTTATGATTGATCACCTCACACGTTGCTTTAATTTAAAGTCAATGGCATCTATAGATACCTGTCAGACTGGAGCGTCCCCTAATGCCTTCCCTACTGCAGAACAACCCTCGCTACCTCAGTTCCTCTCTTTAGAAACCAACCCCAATGCCAAACGGAGATTTAGCAGGGGCCAGGTCAGTAGAGGAACAAATGAAGGAGAAAAGAAAAGAGGGAATCGGTGTAATCTTTCATCTGAGCTGTTTCTTTTGACAGGTATGACAGAAAGTGTGAGGTGTCCGGAGGTGATTTGTTTCAGAGATGGATTTGGGAACAGGCAACACACGGCATATGCTGAGTGGCGGGGAGAGCTCTAGAGAAACAGAGTACAATTTCACAGAAATAAAAGGCGAATTTCTCTCTTTAGGATCCATCATTTTTCACAAATAACTATTCTGCCATTAAATTCTTCCATAATAATGTTCTGTACCATCCATAACTGCAGTGACCTTCCCAAGAGGTTCATACCTTTCCAGGTAATAGCTAAAAGGTGTTAGACTGGCAGACTCAGGGTCATATATTGGTGTCAGACTCAAGTAGCTATATTGGTGTCATAAATGGGATGGCGCTGCTGTAAATACTCCAGTATAAATCAGTATCAGTATCTTCCCATATTACAATGCCCTTTCTATACTTGAACATGCACATGTATTTTACAGGAACTTAAACATTGGGAGCAGTAACATTTTGTGATATTGAGACATACAAGTCGAGAAATGACTCAGCGGTCCAAAAAAAATGTCTTAGATTTAAAAGTCTACACCTTTTCTTTTATACTTTAGGTATTAGAGCTGTCAGCTGCACTCACAGATAAACGCTTGGGAGACCACACCCTTGAAATGATTCTTATCTCTTGGCAATTCCAATTTATTTTGGTGATGAACACACGGGATCATCTGAATCATCTAAAACAGGACCGAAGGCGTCACAGAATGAATTGGGGACCTTCATCTTTTATTCGCGATAATAAAACTGAACGTGCCATTTTCAAGCGTTATTATTTCATTGTGTCATTGGGGGGTAATCTGATGTTTTATTCACGTTCATTCCAAAGGAATGAGAGCTCTTTAAAGATAATGACCGTTATATAAAACGTGCCGATCCCGTCAAATAAAAATTTGGATGAAAATTTGACCTCAAATAAGATGCAATCATATCACAAAAAAGGAAAGTTAAATGAACAATTCATTTGAAATGATATACAAATATCCCTTCAAGCTGTTATATAAGGGTTGTGTTAAGTAGGCACGAAATGGGAGAAAACGTTTTGAAAAGCAGAATGTAGGCTACTACCTACCTAACCTTAGAGGCTCAGTTATGAAAAAGTTTAGAAAAGTTTAGAAAATGAAACCCACTAATTTGCTGCCAAAACTACCCCTTAGACCCCCCTTCAACCTCCCTGAAGTCTTTGTAAGTTTTGTAGAAGCTCATTTCAGTTCCCAGCAGGGGAGGGTGTCACCTGTAGCAGATGCTGTGCCAAGCCCCTAGCAGAAATCCCCCCCCCCCCCCCCCCCCCCCACACACACACACACACCTCACCCCCCCTCTTCTTCCCATTAGATCTAGAAGCGCAAAGGCGGTCATTTTGACTGCATAATTAATTTAAAATTGAAATATACTATATGACCAAATGTATGTGGACACCTGCTCATCGAGCATCTCATTCCAAAATCATGGGCATTAATATGGAGTTGGTCCCCCCCCTTTGCTGCTATAACAGCCCCCACATTTGGAAGCATAGATTAGTCTAGAATGTCATTCTATGTTGTAGCGTTAAGATTTTCCTTCTCTGGAACTAAGGGGCCTACCTGAATCATGAAAAACAGCCCAGACCATTATTCCTCCTCCACCAAACTTTACAGTTGGCACTATGCTTTGGGGCAGGTAGCGTTCTCCTGGCATCCACCAAACCCAGATTTGTCCATCGGACTGCCAGATGGTGAAGCGTGATTCATCCCTTCAGAGAACGCATTTCCACTGCTCAAGAGTCCAATGGTGGCGAGCTTTATTCCACTTCAGCAGACGCTTGGCTGGAGTAGTGATCTTATGCTTGTGTGCGGCTGCTTGGCCATGTAAAACCCATTTCATTACGCTCCTGACAAACACTTATTGTGCTGACATTGTTTACAGAGGCAGTTTGGAACTCTGTGGTGAATGTTGCAACCGAGGACAAATCATTTTTACGCGCTACATGCTTCAGCACTCGGCGGTCCCGTTCTGTGGGCTTGTGTGGCCTACCATTTTGTGGCTGAGCCGTTGTTGCTCCTAGATGTTTACACTTCACGATAACGGCACTTACAGTTGACCGGGGCAGCTCTAGCGGGGCAGAAGTTTGACGAACTGACTTGTTTAAAAGGCGGTATCCTATGACGGTGCCACATTGAAAGTCACTGAGCTCTTCAGTAATGCCATTCTACTGCCAATGTTTGACTATGGAGATTGCAAGGCTGTATGCTTGATTTTATACACCTGTCAACAACAAGTGTGACTGAAATAGCCGAATCCACTAATTTGATGGGTTGTCCACTTACTTTTGTATATATGTCTGCAATTTTTTAAGTCATGCCACCCACCTTCCTTGACTTTTCTAAAAAAGTCTCTTTAAACACTTTGTTAGAATTTCGATATAAAAAATTGTTATAACAGAAATAATGTTTTAGTTTTCTGAAAACTAAGCTGGTCTAGCTAGGTCCATCACCAACAACAAAGTTTACATTTCTCTACAATCATTATAGGTAAACAACTTACAATTTCCTGAATAGCCAATTGTTTTGTATGTAGGCAGATCAGTATTTCTCAACCCTAGATGTGTCTACATGTGGATAAGCGAGAGAGGGACAGCACACAGAGAGCTACCACAGCAGAGATCAGGCAGTATACTCCGCGGGGCACAGGGCAGGCCACTGAGGAGCTCTGTGTTTGCAGACACACTCAGTCAGCCCCGTGGTCTGATTATCAATGAGCCTCTGTAACCGGAGATAGGCCAGTCACACTGCTACTCTGGTGGACTGTGGTGTCTGTGTGCCTTGGTTTTTGATCCAGCCCAACACTGTTTATGGAGTTATACAGGTAATAAATATCCCATTGATATAAAAAATGTAAAAATACTTGGTCACACTTTATTTGGATAATCTGGATAGTTCGTCTGCAGATGCTCTACAGATGGTCATACTATCAACAAACTATCTGTTGATAAGCAGCTGCTGCCAAGGTTACGGTTAAGTTTAGGTTTAGAGTAAGGGTTAGGGTAAGGGTTAAGGTTAATGTTAGGGTTAGGATAAGGGTTCAAGTTTGGGTTAGGGTTAATAGACAGTTAGTTGAAATGTTACTGATAGTCTGTAGAGCATCTACAGATGGAATATCCAAATCACAGAGATATGTTCTGAGAGGGGTCAATCATTCACCCTGCATGGGTAGAAATCTCCCTTTTCCCCTCCACAAATTGTTAAGTCCATCCATGACCCATCACTTACAAGGCAATAAACTGGTGACACTGAGTAGACTAATGGACAATAAGACAATACACCCAGAGGAAATTGGAGGAGGAACGTGCCTCCATTTTGTCCATTCCACACACAGTAAACTGTGTCTGATTGCAAGCGTGAACATGCATTTGTTCACGTGTTAGTAGGTATGTGCGAGTTCATACAGTGCTGTGTGTGTGTGTGTGTGTGTGTGTGTGTGTGTGTGTGTGTGTGTGTGAGTGTGTATGTATGTATGTATATATGTATATGTGTTGTGTTTGAACAAAGTCCATTTCCCCCAGCAAGTGAGATACACTTCGGGCGCCGACAGAGATGGCCGCTTCGCTTCGCGTTCTACAAGCATTTCGCTACAATCACATTAACACCGGCTAACCATGTGTATGTGACCAATAAAATTTGATTTGATAAGTTATCATGCCCTGGCCAGCTAACCATACTGTAGCATAACCATAGAGCTCAGAGGGACTAGATCACTGTCCAATCAGAAGAAAAAAAACTCAAAAAGGTCCTTACAACCCAGAGAAGTCAAAGGGGAATCTGAATGTTACCATACATAGGTTGCGTTCAATTCCCATAAACTGATATTCCAACTCCAATTTTGTTAATTTAGTTTTGAAAATTGACATTGAAATGTAAGTTTATATACTGAATTGAAATGATATTGAACCTCATTGAACCTACACTATTTTAATCTAAAGAACAGCATACTTTAGCAACAAGATCGGCTGGCGACAAGCAAAACAGAACAGGGAAGTGTTCACAGACTGTCTGTCACGTCCTGACCTTAGTTCCTTTTTTATGCCTCTATTTTAGTTTGGTCAGGGCGTGAGTTGGGGTGGGCATTCTGTGTTGTTCTATGTTTTTGTGTTTCTGTGTTTGGCCTGGTATGGTTCCCAATCAGAGGCAGCTGTTAATCGTTGTCTCTGATTGAGAACCATACTTAGGCAGCCTGTTTTCCCGCTATGGGTTGTGGGTAGTTGTTTTCTGTCTTTATATTAGTTACCAGACGGAACTGTTTCAGTTGTCCTTTTTGTTTACTTTGTATTGTAGTGTTCAGTTCAGTTTAATAAAATGCCGAACACTTACCACGCTGCATATTGGTCCAATCCTTCCTACTCCTCCTCAGAAGAGGAGGAAAACCGTTACACTGTCATTCATTCAGCATAGGTGTCTCCAACAATGACGTGATGTCAACACTGACGTATTTGTTTGCAGTGTTGGCTGCTCAAGTGAAAACATACTGTGACATACAACGAAGTGCAGAGCTACCATGGCAACACCTCTCAACTGGCTAAAATGGCCTAATAAGCATGTGGAGTAGAAAACTCTGATGAAAGCGTGTGAATTGCGTCCGCAGACAACCGTGAGCGACCTTTACCCTCCTTGGGGGAAAAAATAAAAAGGAAAATGAGGTGACGAGACATTTTAACGTAGTGTGTAGTATTATTCATCTGTTTTGAGATCATGCGAAGTTTACTACCGTTGTGTATTAGCATGTAAAGTTTATTGCCAATATACATGCTGTGCTTGAGATCCGCACCATAATCCTCCCCTACTCTAGATTTACCACCATGCCATCCCATCCCACACACACTCTGGGATCTGCCTCAACTGCGCCATGGACAATAGGCCGCTTCCTAATGATGCTTACACAGAGCAAAAGCGTCATCCCTGAAATACAAAAATGTGAAAATCAGTCATGGATGACGGCTCATGTAGAGGATTTATCAGGGGGATGATGGAGGGATGAGGAGGATGGGAGAGACGGAGGGGAGAAGAGGAGAGGGGGACGAAATGTCAATTACCCAGTCGTTCAGCATTTCCTGCGTGGATAATGTTGTTTCACCTTTAGACCTCCAGCCAGTTGACTCCTCTTCATATAGTTTAATGAGCATATATATCTGCTCCTTTCACTGTAGTGAGTCCTGGTTAATCACAGCGATGCCCATACAGTGGAATGGATCTTTCGGTGCTACTGTAATACACTGTGAGTGTATCTATCTTTCAGTAACACTAAACTTTGTGAGTATAGCTCTCAGTACACGGTTTGTGTATCTCGATTCTCGACTCTCAGTACTAGCTACTACACTCAGAGGAACTATCTCTCAGTACTACAACACAGTGGCTGCGGCCCGATTCGCTCCCATTCTTCCCTTGGATCAAATTGTATTGGTTGATGCACTTGAACTGCACGGTAGAAACATATCGCCAACACTCGAGGTAAACCGGTTGGCTAGTAGCAGATCTAATGGAATGATTTGTGTCGTGAAATTGTAATTGTAAAAAATAGTTGTGAAAAAGCTGTCGTGAATGTTTGACATGTTATGTCATGATTATGACAGTGTTATTCAGTCCTTGTAACCGACGCCAGTTCAAGGTAAAGCTATGCCGACAGATCCTTTAATAAATATACGGCCCAAATGGCACTCTATTCACTATTTAGTTCATTACTTTTGAGAAGGCTCCATCATATTTCCTTAACATGACACACGTATCATACCCATTCCCAGGCCGTCCAGACAAACCAGACAAATTGTCCACTGGCCTTCTGTTCACCTATAAAAAGAGCACAGCAAACAACTGCTCAAAACGAATATACATGTTCCATGAGCTGAAATAAAATATCCCAGACATTTTCCATATGCACAAAAAGCTTATTTATCAGCATTTCTCTTTTGCAATGATAATCCATCCACCTGACAGGTGTGGCATATGAAGAAGCTGATTAAACAGAATGGTCATTACACGGGTGCACCTTGTGCTGGGAACAATAAAAAGTAAATCTAAAATGTGCAATTTTGTCACACAACATAATGCCACAGATGTCTCAAGTTTTGGCATGCTGACTGCAGGAATGTCCAAAAAAGTTATTGCACGATAATTGTATGTTCATTTCTCTACCATAAGCCACCTCCAACGGTGTTTTAGAGAATTTGGCAGTACGTCCAATAGGCCTCACAACCACAGTATGGCGGTTTGCTGATGTCAATGTTGGCGGTGGGGTTATTGTATGGGCAGGCATAAGCTACGGACAACGAACACAATTGCATTTTATCGATGGCAATTTGAATGCACGGAGATACCGTGATGAGATCCTGAGGTCCATTGGTGTGCCATTCATCGCCACCATCATGTTTCAGCATGGTAATGCACACCGCCATGTCACAAGGATCTGTACACAATTCCTGTAAGTTGAACAATTCCTAGTTTTACATGGCCGGCATACTCCCTAGACATATCAACCATTGAGCATGTTTGGGATGCTATGGATCGACGTGTACGACAGCATGGTCCAGTTCCTACCAATTTCCAGCAACTTTGCACAGCCATTGAGTGGGACAAAATTCCACAGGCCACAATCAACAGCCTGCTAAACTCTATGTGAATGAGATGTGTCAAATGGATGAGGCAAATGGAGGTCATACCATTATACATAATGACTGGTTTTCTGATCCATGCCCTAACTTCTTTTTTTAAGGAATCTGTGACCAACAGATGCATATCTGTATTCCCAGTCATGTGAAATCCATATGGTAGGGCCAAATGAATGTATTTCAATTGACTGATTTCCTTATATGAGCTGTAGGCGGCAGATAGCCTAGTGGTCAAATCCCCGAGCTGTCAAGGTAAAAATCTGTAGTTCTACCCCTGAACAAGGCAGTTAACCCACTGTTCCTAGGCTGTCTTTGAAAATAAGAATTTGTTCAGAACTGACTTGCCTAGTAAAATAAAAACTCTGTAAAATTCTTGAACATGTTGCGTTTTTGTTAAGTATACTTTTGTCTGGGCAATCTAATAAAAACACTAAGGTAGTTTTCTTTGATATCTCTCTCTCTCTTTCTCTCTTTCTCTCTTTCTCCTTCTATATATCTCTCCCTCCCTCTATCGGAGCGACCATGATGATTTATAACGGATCTGTGGTAGCTGTAGCGACTCTCAGTATGCTATGAGCGAAAGGCACCTTGGCCAATTTTATGATCCTTGACAAACCGTCCAGGATCATTTCATTATGCCAGTGTCACTGCATATTAATAATGGTCTCCCTCTCAACTGATGCAGACGCTGCCATCGCTACCAACGCCGCAGCCACCTGACGCACCTTCAAAGGAGATAATTTAATCTTCTCCCTACTCGTCCCCAGGCGCGATGACGTGGACGTCGATTAAGACAGTCACCCGCACCTCTCTGACTGAGAGGGTTTTGGTTAAATGCGAGACACACATTTCAGTTGAATGCATTCAGTTGTGCAACTGACTAGGACAAGATTCCACAGGCCACAATCAGCAGCCTGATCAACTCTATGCGAAGGAGATGTGTGTGCATGAGGGAAATGGTGGTCACACCACATACTGACTGGTTTTCTGATCCATGCCCACACTTCTTTTTTATGTATCTGTGACCAACAGATGCATATCTGTATTCCCAGTCATGTGAAATCCATAAATTAGGGCCTAATTCATTTATATCAATTGACTGATTTCCTTGCTTGAACTGTAACTCAGTAAAATCTTTGAAATTGTTGCATGTTGAGTTTATAAATTTCTGTTTAGTTTCGATACATTTTTAATAAAGAACTGTTCAAATGATACATGTGTGACATCAATATTTTGTATTTATTTGTATTTGTTATATTTCAATACAGTAATATGAGATCAGTCTGTAAAACATTGACATTTCACATTTAAGTGATTTAGTAGATGCTCTTATCCAGAGCCACTTACAGTAATTACACTCATCTTAAAAAGTAACCAATTGTCATAGTTGAGTAAATGTAAAGATGCTTTAATAGAAAATGACTGAAGTAAAATTGAAAGTCATCCAGTAAAATACTGCTTGTGTAAAAGTATTTGGTACTGTAGTCAAAGTACTTAAGTATCAAAAGTAAATGCGATTGCTAAAATACACACTGCTCAATGTGCTGACAACAAAATCACACAAATTATCAATTGAAATCAAATTTATCAACCCATGGAGGTTTGGATTTGGAGTCACACTCAAAATTAAAGTGAAAAACCACACTACAGGCTGATCCAACTTTGATGTAATGTCCTTAAAACAAGTCAAAATTAGGCTCAGTAGTGTGTGTGGCCTCCACGTGCCTGTATGACCTCCCTACAACGCCTGGGCATGCTCCTGATGAGGTGGCGGATGGTCTCCTGAGGGATCTCCTCCCAGACCTGGACTAAAGCATCCGCCAACTCCTGGACAGTCTGTAGTGCAACGTGGCGTTGGTGGATGGAGCGAGACATGATGTCCCAGATGTGCTCAATTGGATTCAGGTCTGGGGAACGGGTGGGCCAGTCCATAGCATCAATGCCTTCCTCTTGCAGGAACTGCTGACACACTCCAGCCACATGAGATCTAGCATTGTCTTGCATTAGGAGGAACCCAGGGCCAACCAAACCAGCATATGGCCTCACAAGGGGTCTGAGGATCTCATCTCGGTGCCTAATGGCAGTCAGGCTACCTCTGGCGAGCACATGGAGGGCTCGCCAAACCGGTCATGCTGGAGGATGTTGCAGGCAGCAGAACGTTCTCTGTCACGTCTGTCACGTGTGCTCAGTGTGAACCTGCTTTCATCTGTGAAGAACACAGGGCGCCAGTGGCGAATTTGCCAATCTTGGTGTTCTCTGGCAAATGCCAAACATCCTGCACGGTGTTGGGCTGTACGCACAACCCCCACCTGTGGACGTCGGGCCCTCATACCACCCTCATGGAGTCTGTTTCTGACCGTTTGAGCAGACACATGCACATTTGTGGCCTGCTGGAGGTCATTTTGCAGGGCTCTGGCAGTGCTCCTCCTGCTCCTCCTTGCACAAAGGCGGAGGTAGTGGTCCTGCTGCTGGGTTGTTGCCCTCCTACGGCCTCCTCCACGTCTCCTGATGTACTGGCCTGTCTCCTGGTAGCTCCTCCATGCTCTGGACACTATGCTGACAGACACAGCAAACCTTCTTCAGTAGCTCGCATTGATGTGCCATCCTGGATGAGCTGCACTACCTGAGCCACTTGTGTGGGTTGTAGACTCCGTCTCATGCTACCACTAGAGTGAAAGCACCGCCAGGAAGCATAGGAACTGAGAAGTGGTCTGTGGTCACCACCTGCAGAACCACTCCTTTATTGGGGGTGGCTTGCTAATTGCCTATAATTTCCACCCTCTATTCCATTTGCACAACAGCATGTGAAATTTGTTGTCAATCAGTGTTGCTTCCTAAGTATCACATATATTTTGTGATGTTCCCACAAAGTTCCCACCAGACTGTTCCCACAACTTAATCAAACATTCTGGGAACCTTTAAAGAACAGACAAAATGTGTTCTGGGAACGTTCTTGCAACCTCAGGCAAAAGTTTTATACAAACATTGTATAATTACCTGGAAACCTTTTGGGGAATGTTCTGTGGAGGTTGTTACAGATGTTGTTTTTGTGAATGTTAGGAGAACATTCCAAGGATATTTAATTTAAAACGTAAACAAAACGTATTTTGTTTTCAAAAAAAATGGTTTGAATGTTTTTGGGATGTTATCATGCTAATGTTCGATAAAAACCCTTTCTAGAACGGAATTGGATTCTTAGCTAATGTTCTGGGAATGTTCCCGGTTGGTTGGGTATAGCGTTTTGGAAATACACTTTTAATTTGTCTTCTTCTTCCTCTGTCCTTTTGTACAGTGTCATCTAGGTTCACTCATGTACAGCTTACTGTATTAGTTCTTTCTCTGAAAGCGGTGGATATAATTTTTTATATGATTAACGATCCAAAGTATAATACCCTTTATGAAAAAAAATTATATTTTGGTTGTGAAGGGATGAGCCCCTACCCACAGATAAAGCACTCCGCAAAATGAGAGAAGCAGAAAGAGTAATCTTTTAGGAATAAAGTTTAAGGAAAATAGCCCCATTGTATTCTAGACCATTTGGATTAAGCACACAGTTGATCTAAAACGATGTATATATATCTCACGAAGAGGTTTACTGTATACTGTAGTTTACACACTATTTATTCACCAAGCGTCTACCTTTTTTCCATCCTGTATGTACAGTAATCTATATCCAATGAGACCTGAGTAAAAGAACCAATCTGGCGCACATCGGCTTAACCTGCACCTCTACTGTGTAATAGGAAATTGACTAATGGGCTGTGACCTAGAGACATCCTCCCGTGCCTTCCTGCCTGCCGACTACTGCCATCTACACTAACTGAACAGCACAGCACTGGCAAGGCAAGATCAGGCTACATTGAGCTTGCATTGAGCTACACTGAGCAGACTACACAGGCTACTGTTTTGTTACTGTAGTCCACAGCACTGGCAAGGCAGGACCAGGCTACATTGAGCTTACATTGAGCTACTTAAGGCTACACTGCTCTATTATTGCAGGCCCACAGCACTGGCAGTGAAGGACCAGGCTGCACAGTCAACTGTTGTATTGATGTATAGAGGCCGTGGTCAAACCATGTTGGAACAAGGTCTATCCCAAATACAGACAGGGCCAGCACAGCACGGGGTACACAAAATAGACTGCCACAGAGAAGGACCAGGGTACTCAGGACATGGTCGGCACTTCAGAGGCAAGCGTGGGTACACAGGCTATCCTATCTCTGTGTTGCTCTCTGATGGATCTTGTTTGCTAAGCCACCTGGTTATATCATGACCAACTGCATTCCATCATGACCAACTACTGTATACCGTCCAACAGAGTTCTCAGCCTCAGACAGACTGTACAACTACAAAAAAGCCTGACATTTGAACTCTGTAGCTCTCCTGGACCAGGGTTGAATAACACTACTGTGCACTGATGTATGGAGGAAGGATGTGTAGTACTACTCACCAATTCTGGTCCTGAAGAGCTACATCAACCAACATTGTGCACATTCACGGCAGTCAAATCCATTGAATTTACAAACGTCTGAATTTTGGGTATCCATGCCAACAGTGAGCTGCGTCCCCAAGAAGCTCCTCTCTCTTGGAGTGGGCGGCAGTTTAATGACCTCATCAACATGGTCGTCTCCCATTCGCTCAGTGTGAAATGGCCCTATAACATGTGCAGCAAGCCTGTTAAATGGGAAAACAAATGGAGCAAGAGCATGTTCACTTGTCTCACATGCTCTGTGGGGGGGCTGTGTATGTGTGTGTATCTGTGTGTGTGTGTGGTGGTATGTGTGCATTTTTGACCGAATGTAATAAGTATACAGTTTTAATGCAATAGTAGTAAAGTGCTCTACAGTATTCACCCCTAACCCTCGTTTTACAGTAGAAAGTGTCCGTTTTTCACCAGTCGGTGACCTAATCCTTGCTGTCTGTCTGTAGGGTTTCTCCTTCTCACCATACTCTGTCACTTCCCGCCATACATATCGGTGTGTGTGTGTGTTTTTGTGTGTTTGCTGTGTGTGTGTCAGTGTGTGTGTGTCAGTGTGTGTGTGTGTGTGTGCGTAATGTGTGTGTAGGAGGTGAGAGGGAGAAAGCCAAAGCTGTCAACACAGGTTACCTCAACACTATACCGCCTCCTCCTCCACCCCTGCCTGGCTAGAGATCCCGCCTTAACCAGAAACCCTAACTGAGTCTTTTGTAACCTCCCCCACAAAACCAGGTCACGGTTGATCCGGTGAGAAATAAAAGAGTGTAGAGAAGTGGGAAGAACGATCTTTCCTCCCCCTCCCTCCTTGCTCTCCTCGGGAGGGTGTGAGTCAGCAGGAGGTCGGTCCATCGGACTGAGGGGCGCCTGCAGCACACACACACACATACACACACACACACACACACACACACACACACACACACACACGCATTGCTGATGTTCATGAGGTGACGTAGGTTCCCCATAGGCCTCGGCAGCAGGAAGAGACTGTCTTGCTCCCAAGAGGCGGATCCCAGTGTGTGTGTGCACAGCGTGCTTGTGCATCCTTGCTGCTCCACTGGAGCATGGCTGCACTAGCAGTGAACGGTAATCACACTCTGATCAAACTCCCCAAATGAGGCGTCCTCATCCTCAGTATTAAGGAACCTCTTTGTGACCTTTTCTATGTCAGGCATTATTAATGTCACTTCCTAGTTAAGGAGAGGGCCTGGTGGCGACATTAAGACACCATTGCGTATCACTAAGACATCTAAGACATCTATACTGCAGAGAGGGGTCCGTTCACGTGTGACATGCAGCCAGGCAGCCAGTCTAAGTGATCACGATGAAGTCTGAAGGTTTTTGTCCCAAATGGCACCATATTCCTTATATAGTGCACTACTTTCAATGGGTTCTGGTCAAAAGTAGTGCACTACGTAGTGAATAGGGTGCCATTTGCATGTGAGCCTAAACTGCAGAGGGGGTCCATTTAGATGTGTGGCAGGCAGGCAGGCTGTCTAAGTCAGGGTTTCCCAAACTTGCACCTGGGGGCCCCCCTGGGTGAGCGTTTTGTTTTTTGCCCTAACACTACACAGCTGATTCAAACAACCAACTCATCATCAAGCGTTGATTATTTGAATCAGATGTGTAATGCTAGGGCAAACACCAAGGGCCAAGTTTGGGAAACCATGGCCTAAGAAAACCTGGGATTTTTTTGCTCTGCGTTCTCAGGTTTGAATGACAGTTAAGTTCTCCTCCATATCCCTACTGCTTCTATACTGGACTGATTCAGTGAGGTTGACAAGGGCAGGTGGGCGAATGTGAGGAGAAGGGATCAAATATACAACATACCTTGCTTCATACATATATATATGATTACATACCGTATATACATGCTGCACATCATGTACCGAACATATTCTCTACCGTTCAAAAGTTTGAGGTCACTTAGAAATGTCCTTGTCATTTTTTGTCCAGTAAAATATAATCAAAATTTATCAGAAATACAGTGTAGACACTGTTAATGTTGTAAATCACTATTGTTGCTGGAACTGGCAGATTTTTTATGGAATATCTACATGGGCGTACAGAGGCGCATTATCAGCAACCATCACTCCTGTGTTCCAATGGCACGTTGTGTTAGCTAATCCAGGTTTATCATTTTAAAAGGCTAATTGATCATTAGAAAACCATTTTGCAATTATGTTAGCACAGCTGAAAACTGTTGTTATGATTAAAGAAGCAATACAACTTGCTTCCTTTAGACTCTTTGAGTATCTGGAGCTGGAGTCTGAGAAACAGATGCCTCACATGTCCTCAACTGGTAGCTTCATTAAATAGTACCCGCAAAACACCAGTCTCAACGTCAAAAGTGAAGAGGTGATTCTGGGATGCTGGCCTTCTAGGCAGAGTTGCAAAGAAAAAGCCATATCTAAGACTGGCCAATAAAAATAAAATATTAAGATGGGCAAAAAAACACAGACACTTGACAGAGGAACTAGAAGGCCAGCATCCCAGGGTCGCTTCTTCACTGTTGACGTTGAGACTGGTGTTTGCGGGTACTATTTAATGAAGCTGCCAGTTGAGGACTTGTGAGGCGTCTGTTTCTCAGACTAGACACTCTAATGTACTTGTCCTCTTGCTCAGTTGCGCACCGGGGCCTCCCTCTCCTCTTTCTATTCTGGTTAGGGCCAGTTTGCGCTGTTCTGTGAAGGGAGTAGTACACAGCGTTGTACGAGATCTTCAACTTCTTGGTAATTTCTGACATGGATTAGCCTTAATTTCTCAGAACAAGAATAGACTGACGAGTTTCAGAAGAAAGGGGTACGTACGTGTGTTACTATTATACATTCCAATCTGCAATCTTAATAACGGCCAACGTCTCTCTCCATCTGTGTCCAAAATGCTATCCTATTCCCTATATAGTGCACTACTTTTGACCAGAGCCCTATGGTCCCTGGTCAAAACTAGTGCACTACATAGGGAATAGGCTGCAATTTTGGACCAACGCTCTGATGCTCCAGTGAGAGAGCTAGTAGAGAAGACAGAAACAGGAGGACAATGGTGTAAGCCAGTGTAGAAAATCATCCTTCCTCTGGGTTGGGGGGGTGTTCCAGGGAGTCATGGAGGGACTCCGAGAGCTGCTAGTCCCCCCCACCTGCCCGGGGCTACAGGGGAGTTTTAGGTGGCCATTCACACATCCAATTACCTTGGCAGCATCACGCCAATCCGGGGAGGATGCACATATGCAACCACACCGACACACACACTGATGCACTGAGAATACACACACATACATATTGAGTAGAAAAACCCTGTTGTGCATCAGTTGAACACCTTGAGTATGTACAGGGCCATAGAGTGTTACCTCCCAACACCTTATACAGCACACACATCTAATCAGTAAAGCAAACACATGGGGAACCAAAACGAATTTATGACATAGCTTCCCGGGTATACAGTACTGGGAATAATATTACACTCAGAGATTCACAGATTCCAAACGTTTAATCATGTCCCCCCGCTCCCTCGTCATAGGAGCTATTGAAGCCTTAGGAAATAATCTTGCACGTATAACCGCTGAAGAGATTTTCTGGTATTTATCTAATTATCACAGACTCTTCATTACCTAAAACGTACAAGTCGATGATTGGGAAGGTCGCTAGCACTATTACTGCAACACGAATAATACACAGTCACATGGGCACTAAAGGAAAGGAGCTACACATTGGTTGTGGAAGGAGTGACTTACCATATAATACAATCATAAACCATTTATACTACTTACATTGGTTACTATACAATAAAAAGGTAGCCAATAAAGCTGCACATACACTGGACATTCACAGCACAACCCAACAGCACAGACTACAACCAGTAAACCTAACCTCAATGGTAGCCACTTCACTTCCAGATATAAAACCTTTCCAACTGTTTTGAACAGAGGATAGGTCATTGGTGAAACAAAACCAAAACCAGCCAATCTGGACCAGCCTCTTAAAGCCAAGCATCCCTTGGATTTAGGAGTGGAGGCTACAGGCTAGCTTTCCAAAAGGAGGCCAGTGCCATTCACTGAGGCCCCAGTACTGGGCCCCTGAGGCCTCAGCTTTGAACATGGCACACACACTGCCAGTTACATACTCCAGACACTCCAGGAGGAGACAGATTGAGGGAGATGGAGAGGGAGACGGAGGAGAGAGAGGAAGATTAGGGAAAGAGAGAGGGAGAGAGACTGAGATAGATGGAGAGGAAGAGTGAGGGGAGAGGAGATAGAGGGGGAGAGGGAGAAAGAGAGTCAGACCTTCCTGTGAAAAGACAAGGGTGACATTGACAATGACTGTCACTCCCTGCTGCTATTGCTGTGTGTGTGTGTGTGTGTGTGTGTGTGTGTGTGTGTGTGTGTGTGTGTACTAAAGGGAGGTTCGCTGTGGGCAGCTGTCATAGACACTAAGATGTTGCTGTTGACAGGTCTCTACTCCTCTCTAGTCCAGTCATTGAAAACACTCAATTTCGGAGGCTCTCTTCTTCTGTCTCTCATTCTCTCTCTTTCCAACTCTCCCACTGTCTATCAACCTTGTATCAATGTAACTCTTCTATCTCTCTCTTCCACTCCGTCTCTTTCTCGATTGTCACTTCCATGACATAATTGTTGTTTTGTATCATTCTCTCAAACTCTCGTTCTTGTTTTGAGTCTCTCTCTCAATTCAATTTCAATTAAATTTAAGGGCTTAATTGGCATGGGAAACATGTTTACATTGCCAAAGTAAGTGAAATAGATAATAAACAAAAGTGAAATAAACAATTTAAAAAATGAACAGTAAACATTACACTCTCTCCCCAGTGTTTATGACCCAGCCTATCTGTGCTCTCTCACTGTGCATAGTGACTCACAGCACAGCCTGGTGAATATGCTAATAGCCATGATGACACAGCAGCCAGACACAAAGCAGTTAACACCAACAAGACAGAGAGAGCAGTGGCTAGAACACTTGGTGTGAGTCCCAAATGGCACCCTATAACCTACATAGTCCACAACGTTTAACTGGTTAAAAGTAGCACACTCTGTAGGGAATAGTGTGCCATTTGGACATATTTATTTTACTAGGCAAGTCTGTTAAGAACAAATTCTTATTTACAATGACAGCCTAGGAACAGTGGGTTAACTGCCTTGTTCAGGGGCAGAACAACAGATTTTTTACCTTGTCAGCTTGGGGACTCGATCCACCAACATTTCAGTTACTGGCCCAACACTCTAACCACTAGGCTACCTGCCGCCCCAATGTAACATTACACTTAAATTAATTTACTTTTCTTACAATATTACAATACACAAGGTCTAACCTAGTCCCGGGTTATTTGGTAGATCTGTCTGGTAGACAAATCTAAACAAGGTCCAACAGTATATTGTGGTTTAATGTAATTCTAAAGACAAGTGTAGCAATACAGAAGAGTATGGGCATAATACAATACTGAAGCATGGTTACCTACCGAAATAACATTATTTCCTGCTCTCTCTCTCCAGACCATGTTGTCTGACTACTAATGCTGCCAAAATGTCTGTTTATTCCCCTTTGTTTTTTAAACAACTAATTGACCGATGACAGTTCAATAATTCGAATTCCATTTAGTTTTTTTTTTTTCTGTGAGCTCAATGCACACTTTGGACAGTTTCTGTAGAGATAAATCAGATCAAGCCGAAATGTGCGATGTAGTAGGGAGTTGTAGTTTGCAACAAGTCTACATAGTTTAGAGCAGAAAAAATGGCAATTAACTACAACGACCATAATCCATTGTGCACCTACTTGTCCAGTCTGTGTGTTGCTTTTACCGGACACTGTGAGAAGAGACAGAATGCACGATCGAGGGGTAGAGAGCAGTTGCTTCACGAGGTGAAGCAACTGAAAATACATGATCTAAGTGATTGATAGTTGGAATTCAGCAGTCATAAAAGTAGGCCTTATTTACTGAAGAACTACTAAAATAGGGATTTTGTCAGACAGCATAGGCAACAATTATAGAGATGAGATGATGACTCGGAATGAAGTCATAAAGTCATCAAATAAAATACATGTAATAAACACATCAAAAATATTTTATTAAAGTAAAGTAATGTGAATAAATTACGGTTAATAAGTGATAAGCAGTAATGGGCAGTCAGTACCATCATGGGACTTTTATTAAATGTTTTGTTCTGTGTTGTTCCAGAATTCAACCCACATACTGCTTTAGTGCATTTAATGTAAAAAAAAAAAAAATGATTGAAAGCAAAATCGAAAACCCGTGATTATTTTCTTAATAATAGGACTGAAACCGAACAAACCTCAAAAAGCACTACTGACTACCTCTCGTCTCCCTATTTCTCACTGTTATTCACACATTGGCATTCAAATATCAGCAGC
Organism: Oncorhynchus mykiss; assembly: GCF_057628025.1. Taxonomy (NCBI): domain Eukaryota; kingdom Metazoa; phylum Chordata; class Actinopteri; order Salmoniformes; family Salmonidae; genus Oncorhynchus; species Oncorhynchus mykiss. Next base: position 35,332,611 of record NC_143029.1, on the reverse strand, counting down.
CATTCATTACTGCTGACTGCCTACGACCAGCCTTGAAACCATGGTCTGTATGTTTGTCTGTTCACAGGGGAGGGGGGGGGAGGAGGGGGGGTCTCATTTTGTAAGTATTTTCCCTTCCGCCTGAAAGGAAAGAGGAAGAAAAGAAACAGCCCACGCATTCTGCTAGCAGTCATTCTCTACCATCCGGTAACAAAATGTATTGCTTAAATCACATTAAATTGTGTTCCTCAACCTATTCACAACAAAATATAATTTAAATATTTATACTAAGCTGTAGATGGGGGGGGGGAAAATCGAATAAAATTGTATTTATCACATGCTTCGTAAACAACAAGTGCAGACTAACACTGAAATGCTTACTTGTGGGTCCTTTTCCAACAATGCAGAGTTAAAGATACATTTCAAATATATGAAATAAAAATAGAGATAATGACACAAGGAAAAAAATACATTGTGAATAACGAATAGCAATAACAAATACAAATAACATGGCTATATACAGGGAGTACCAATACATAGTCGATGTCCCGGGGTATGAGGTAATTGAGGTAGCTGTATACATACTGTATAGGTAAGGGTAAAGTGACTAGGCAATAGGATAGCAATCACTGATAGTCACTGATAGTCACTCAATTAGCCATGTCAGCTAACCATATTTAGATTGGTAAATTAGTCTAGCCAGCTATCTAAACTTGTAGTAATCATGGACGATTACCTACCGGTCATTAAGGATGTTTGCCCCGGGGACCTGACAATTATAATTAACATGGCATAAGTCATAGCAACATTTTTTGAATTGCAGGAAATTTGCTAAAAACAACCAAATCTGTCTGAGGGCCCCCAAAAGCTAGAGATGACCCTGGAGTCAGTGCAAGAGAGTTAGTTCAAAAAAAGTAAATGCAGGTAGCCATTTGATTATCTACTGTATGTCGCAGCCTTTTGTTTATCAGTCTTATGACTTGGGGTTCGAATCTGTTCAGGGTCCTGTTGGTTCTAGACATGGTGTGCAGGTATTGTGTGCCATGCAGTAGCAGAGAGAACAGTTTTTGGCTTGGGTGGCTGGAGTCTTTGACCATTCTTTGGGCCTTCCTCTGACATATATTCCTCTGGTACAGAGGTCCTGGATGGCAGTCAGCTTGGGGTTATTATACATTTATGAATGTCTCTACAGAGACATCAAACCCTCTGGTAAGGATTTTGTATTGGAACAATAAAACACTTTTATTGGAAGGTTTCTTAAACTGTGTATAAGCATCATGACACCGTACGAATGTTAACCATTTAGGTCCTCAAAATATTTTACGGACTTCACAAGATGATACAATTAATAAAACTGTTTATAATTTGATTGTAAATAGACCTTTGTCAGCCCTTGACAATATAAGAATAGTAAATCCATTCAAGAATTGCTCCTTCTCTGGAGCTTGTGAATTGTAAATGAAGTAAGTGTGTCGCGTGAGACTAAACTTCCCTTGCTTCCCAGCAGGATTCCATTCACCTAATTGGTTGGTGAGGATATCCCCAGGAGAGCAATGCCTTCTGTGAAACATTGAGGTTAGGAACAAAGTGGGTTTGACACAAAAAAAGAAGAGAAGCCATTTTAAATAATAGAAGTACTGCAGTAAGCCTATATATGGCAGTGGTGGCAGGTAAAACAACACTATCAAATAACCATTTTAGAGTGTGTAAGACATTAGACCTCCATTTCCGATGGAGGGTATCAAATAGTGCAATTGCGACATACATTTTTGGACTTATACATTAACCCATTGATTCTTGAAGGACATACTGTAACTTATTAATTTGATCTCCTCCCCGATAACATTTCAAATGCGAACACATTCAAACCATTCTGATTGGTCCCAGAAGAGGCAGTGGCTCAGGTGGTTGTTGTCCTTGATGATATTTTTGGCCTTCCTGTGACATTGGCTGCAGTAGGTGTCTTGGAGGGCAGGTAGTTTGCCACCGGTGATGCGTTGGGCAGACCACACCACCCTCTGGAGAGCCCTGCGGTTGCGGGCGGTACAGTTGCCGTACCAGGCGATGATAGAGCCCGACAGGATGCTCTCAAATGTGCATCTGTAAAAGGGGGTTGTTAGGATTTTATGTGCCAATACACATTTCTTCAGCCTCCTGAGTTTGAAGAGGCCCTGTTGTGCCTTCTTCACAACACTGTCTATATGGGTGGACCATTTCAGATCATCAGTGAAGTGTACGCCGAGGAACTTGAAGCTTTCCAGGGGCTTACTCCCTCTGCTGATTCCTGAAGAACATGATCAGCTCCTTTATTTTGTCGACATTGAGTGAGAAGTTATTTTCCTGGCACCACACTCCCAGGACCCTCACCTCCTCTCTGTAGGCTGTCTCGTCATTGTTGGTAATCAAAACTACTACCGTTGTGTGATCTGCAAACTTCATGATTTAGTTGGAAGCGTGCATGGCACACAGTCAAGGGTGAACAGGGAGTACAGGAAAGGGCTGAGCACGCACCCTTGTGGGGCCCCTGTGTTGAGGATCAGCGAATTGGAGGTGTTGTTTCCTATCTTCACTAATGAACAGCATTCTTACAGGTATTCCTCTTGTCCAGATGGAATAGGGGAGTGTGCAGTGCGATGGCGATTGTATCGTCTGTGGACTTATTGGAGCGGAAAGCAAATTGAAGTGGGTCTAGGATGTCAGGTAAGGTAGAGGTGATATGATCCTTAACTAGCCTCTCAAACCATTTCATGATAACATAAGTGAGTGCTACGGATAGATAGCCATTTAGTTCAGGTACCTTTGCTTTCTTGGATTCAGGAAAAATGGTGGACATCTTGAAGCAAGTGGGGACAGCAGACTGGGATAGGGAGAGATTGAATATGTCCGTAAACACTCCAGACAGTTAGTCTGTGCATGCTCTGAGGACGCGGCTAGGGATGCCGTCTTGGCTGGCAGCCTTGCGAGAGTTAACACACTTAAATGTCTTACTCACGTCGGCCACAGAGAAGGAGAGCCCACAGTCTTGGTAGCGGGCCACATCAGTGACACTGTGTTATCCTCAAAGTGGGCGAAGAAGGTGTTTAGCTTGTCTGGAAGCAAGACGTCGGTTTCCCGAGATGTGGCTGGTTTTCCCTTTGTTGTCCATGCTTGTCTGTAGACCCTGCCACATGCGTCTCGTGTCTGAGCCATTGAATTGTGAATCCACTTTGTCTCTATTCTGACATTTTGCCTGTTTGATTGCATTACGGAGGGAATAACTACACTGTTTGTATTATGCCATATTCCCAGCCACCTTGCGGTGGTTTACGCTTTCAGTTTTGTCCAAATGCTGCCATCTATCCACGGTTTCTGGTTAGGGTAGGTTTTAATAGTCACAGTGGGCACAACATCTCCTATACACTTCCTAATAAACTCTGTCACCATATGTATTAGTCAATGTTTTTCTCAGAACAATCTTGAAGTGTCGATTCCAAATGGTCAGACCAGCGTTGAAGAGTCCTTAGCATGGGTACTTCCTGTTTGAGTTTCTGCCTACAGGAAGGAGAAAAATTAAGTTGTGATCAGATTTATCGATGGGCGGGTGGGGGAGGGCCTTGTAGGCATCCCAGAAGTTGGAGAATGCAGAGGTCGAGTGTTTTAGCAGCACGAGTACTACAGTCAATGTGTTGATAGAACTTCGGTAACATTTTCCTCAGATGTGCTTAGTTAAAACTCCCAGCTACAATATATGCGGCCTCGGGATATGTGGTTTCAAGTTTGCATAAAGTCCACTGAAGTTCTTTGAGGGCCGTTGAGGTGTTGGCTTGAGGGGAAATATACACGGCTGTGACAACAACCGAAGAGAATTGTCTTGGGAGGTAATACAGTCGGCATTTGATCGTGAGGTATTCTCGGTGAACAAAAGGACTTGAGTTTCTGTACCTTATCACAATCACACCATGAGTGGTTAATCATCTTGGTGAGTTCTTTATTTCTGTCTACGCGATATACTGAGAACCCAGCTGGCTGTATGGACAAAGACAGTATATCCTGAGAGAGCAATGAAACAGAGTATGTTACAATGTCTCTCTGAAGGAGATTCTCACTCTGAGCTCGTCTACTTTATTATCCAGAGACTGAAGATCAGTGAGTAATATATTCGGAAGAGTTGGAAGGTGTGCGTGCCTCCTGAGTCAGACAAGAAGTCCACTCCGAATACTTCTGATCAGCCGGCATTGTTTTAGATCAGGCACTGGAATCAGTTTAATTGCCCTTGCTGGTACGAACAAAGGATCCAATTTCGAAGAGAGTCATATTCCTGGTCGTAATGATGGTGAGTTACCGCTGCTCTGATATATAAGAGTTATTTATGGCTGCATGAAATAACACAATAATGTCCTGGGCTAATAATGTAAGAAATAACACATAAAAACTGCGAAGTTTCTTAAGAGCTAGAAGCAGAGTTGCCCTATCTGTCGGCTCCATCTTGCTACAAAATTATAATCTTTGAGTAAAAGTAAAGATACCTTAATATAAAACTACCCAAGTAAACGTCTGAAAGTATTTGGTTTTAAATAAACTTAAGTATCAAAAGTAAATATAGTTACTAAAATAAACTTAAGTATTTAAAGTAAAAGTATAAATAATTTCAAATTCCTTATAATAAGCAAACCAGACGGCACCATTTAATTTTTGTAAAATAATGTTTTATTATTTATGGATAGCCAGGGGCACACTTCAATGCTCAGACATAGTTTACAAATTAAGCATTTGGTTTTAGTGAGTCTGTGTCAGGGAAAATGTATGGAGTAGAAAGTACATTATTTATTTTAGGAACGTAGTGAAGTAAAAGTATAAGTTGTCAAAAATTTAAATATGAAAGTACAGATACCCCAAAAAACTACTTAAGTAGTACTTTACACCGCTGCAAATAGATTCTACAAATACAAAGCTATATTGTATGCTATATTTTTTAATTACATTATTTTATACTATTCAGAGAAGGAGATTTTGCTTAATAAGTAATACATTTTAAAAATGATTATTGGCACCTCTGTTTTCAATACTCCAGCACCCTCTACTTGCAAGGATAAAGAAACTGAGCAGCCAAGTTTCAGCCTCCTGGCATAGGAAACCAGGTTTTTGGCAAAAATGTCCTTGTACTTGATGTTCATTATGCCATTGACCTTAACAAGAGCCACAAGAGCAGTGGATGCAAAATAGCCCCATAATATCAAAGATCCACCACCATATTTTATGAGGTACTTTTCTACATACACTGGGGAGAACAAGTATTTCATACACTGCCGATTTTACAGGTTTACCTACTTACAAAGCATGTAGAGGTCTGTAATTTTTACCATAGGTACACTTCAACTGTGTGAGACGGAATCTAAAATATCAAAAATCAAAAATCCAGAAAATCACATTGCATGATTTTTAAGATATGAATTAGCATTTTATTGCATTACATAAGTATTTGATCACCCACCAACCAGTAAGAATTCCAGCTCTCACAGACCTGTTAGTTTTTCTTTAAGAAGCCCTCCTGTTCTCCACTCATTACCTGTATTAACTGCACCTGCTTGAACTCGTTCCCTGTATAAAAGACACCTGTCCACACACTCAATCAAACAGACTCCAACCTCTCCACAATGGCCAAGACCAGTGAGCTGTGTAAGGACATCAGGGATAAAATTGTAGACCTGCACAGGGCTGGGATGGGCTACAGGACAGTAGGCAACCAGCTTGGTGTGAAGGCAACAACTGTTGGCGCAATTATTAGAAAAAGGAAGAAGTTCAAGATGACGGTCAATCACCCTCGGTCTGGGGCTCCATGCAAGATCTCACCTCGTGGGGCATCAATGATCATAAGGAAGGTGAGGGATCAGCCCAGAACTACACAGCAGGACCTGGTCAATGACCTGAAGAGAAATGGGACCACAGTCACAAAGAAAACCATTAGTAACACACTACGCCGTCATGGATTAAAATCCTGCAGGGCACGCAAGGTCACCCTGCTCAAGCCAGCGCATGTCCAGGCCCATCTGAAGTTTGCCAATGACCATCTGGATGATTCAGAGGAGGAATGGGAGAAGGTCATGTGGTCTAAACTCCACTCGCCGTGTTTGGAGGAAGAAGGATGAGTATAACCCCAAGAACACCATCCCAACCGTGAAGCATGGTGGTGGAAACATCATTCTTTGGGGATGCGTTTCTGCAAAGTGGACAGGACGACTGCACCGTATTGAGGGGAGGATGGATGGGGCTATGTATCGCGAGATCTTGGTCAACAACCTCCTTTCCTCAGTAAGAGCATTGAAGATGGGTCGTGGCTGGTCCTTCCAGCATGACATCGACCCGAAACACACAGCCAGGGAAACTAAGGAGTGGCTCCGTAAGAAGCATATCAAGGTCCTGGAGTGGCCTAGCCAGTCTCCAGACCTGAACCCAATAGAAAATCTTTGGAGGGAGCTGAAAGTCCGCATTGCCCAGCGACAGCCTCGAAACCTGAAGGTCTGTATGGAGGAGTGGGCCAAAATCACTGCTGCAGTGTGTTGAAACCTGGTCAAGAACTACAGGAAACATATGATCTCTGTAATTGCAAACAAAGGTTTCTGTACCAAATATTATATATAGTATATATACATATACTTATGTCATGCAATAAAATGCAAATAAATTACTTAAAAATCATACAATGTGATTTCCTGGATTTTTAGATTTCGTCTCTCACAGTTGAAGTGTACTCATGATAAAAATTACAGACCTCTACATGCTTTGTAAGTAGGAAAACCTGCAAAATCGGCAGTGTATCAAATACTTGTTCTCCCCACTGTATGCTTCTGTTTATAAAATAATATAATTTTCTAAATGTATAGAGCAATCGATACAGCTCAATATTTGTATTAATTATTGAATTGGGTCTATTGCTCATCTTTATCAATCATTTTGGACCAGACACACATGAGAGGAGCTGGGAGCCTGTGACAAATCCTGAATCCTGCTTCCTGTCTCTGAGTGACTGTTGGATGTGTGGAGGAACCAACAAACGAATGAACGAACGCTGTGATAAATCATACAACGAACACTCCATGAATATTTCTGTCTCTCTGTCTAGATCACAAAGCGGTGCCCTACATAAACGATATACACAGATACCACACTGTGAGCTGTGTTAGCAAATCTGCCACAGTGCAGGGAGAGAGCAAGTGAGAGAGAGGGAGAAACAGAAAGAAAGAAAAGAAGAGAGAGAAACAGAGAGAGAGAGAGGGATGTGGTTGCAGTGTGCAGCCCCCCTGCCGTCTGAGCTCTTTATCATTGGGGTTTGAAGCGGGCAGACTACTGAAGGCGTCACTGTCAACACGCTTACCTCACCACTGTTCCTGCTTGTCAGAGCTACTTAAACATTACTCGCTACAGAGATAAGTAGCCCTCTTCCTCGTCCTCCAGTTGCCTCCCTAAGGATGACATGGAGGTGATTTCTGAAGACTCTCTCCCTCTGCCACTCACTCTCTTTTCTTCTTGTCCCGCTGTCTTTCGCTCTCTCTCTATCTCTTCCTCCATCTCTCTCGCTTTCTCAAAATCTGTCTTTCTGTCCTCTCTGTTCCTCTTCCTTTCATTCTCTATCTCCCTCTATTTTACTACAGCTCCCTCAAAATCAAATTCTCTCTTCTCTTACTCTGTTCTTCTCTTTCCCGGCACTCTCTTGTGCTCATACACACGTGTGAGGCTGCTGCGAGGACCTTTCAGGGTGCAATCACTTCACATTTGTTTCAGCGATTAATTCTCTGGCATGCAACAGCGAGAGAGCAATGGCGAGAGACAGAAAGAAAGAGGCTGAGAGAGAAAGTAACTGTGTGAGAGAGAGAGAGAGAGAGAGAGAGAGAGAGAGAGAGAGAGAGAGAGAGAGAGGCAACGAAGGGAAGTCAGGGGACGTGAAAACAGGAATGTGGCTCCTCGCATAGCGTTGCCATGACAACAGACATCACTTCACAGAAGCAGCACTCAGAATGTCTGTGTGGGCCGGGATAGTTACAGTCAGTCAAAGGCTATGTGCGTCGTGTCAGCCAACCTATCCCATCACTGCGTTTCTCCAGCGTCACTAAAGGGGTGCCGTGTGTTCCTGCTACATGAGCTTAGCTAACTCTAGAGATCAAATTTCTTTCGATTTGTACGTGTTTGAATGCAGTCCCTGCCAGTTCAGATTAACACAGAGAAATACTGTAGCCACATCAAAACAAAAGGGGCATACGAGTGATTTCAATATGAAACAAGCAAATATCATCATGTTCATAGTTAATGACATGCCTACGTAAACAAGCCCGCATTTACAATTCTTTGTGGTCTGCACTTTTCATCAAGATGTACAGAAGCATTCAGAAAGTATTCAGGCCCCTTGACTTTTTCCACATTTTGTTTTCGTTACAGCCACATACTAAAATGTATTAAATTGTTTTTTTCTCTCAACAATCTACACACAATACCCCATGAAGCAAAAACTGTTTCATTGAATTATTCTCAAATGTATTAAAAATATATAATTATCACATTTACAGTACCGTTCAAAAGTTTGGGGTCACTTAGAAATGTCCTAGAAAGAAAAGCAGATTTTTTTGTCCATTAAAGTAACATAAAATTGATCAGAAATACAGTGTAGAAATTGCTAATGATGTAAATGACTGTTGTAGCTGGAAATTGCAGATTTTTGATGGAATATCTACATAGGCGTACAGAGGCCCATTATCAGCAACCATCACTCCTGTGTTCCAGTGGCACGTTGTGTTAGCTAATCCAAGTTTGTCATTTTAAAAGGCTAATTGATCATTAGAAAACCCTTTTGCAATTATGTTAGCACAGCTGAAAACTATTGTTCTGATTAAAGAAGCAAGAAAACTGGCCTTCTGTAGACTAGTTGAGTATCTGGAGCATCAGCATTTGTGGGTTTGATCACAGGCTCAAAATGGCCAGAAACAAAGACCTTACTTCTGAAAATCGTCAGTCTATTCTTGTTCTGAGAAACTAAGGCTATTCCATGTGAGAAATTGCCAAGAAGTTGAAGATCTCGTACAACGCTGTGTACTACTCCCTTCACAGAACAGCACAAACTGTCCAAACCAGAATAGAAAGAGTGGGAGGCCCCAGTGCACAACTGAGCAAGAGGACAAGCACATTAGAGTGTCTAGTTTGAGAAACAGACGACTCACAAGTCCTCGACTGGCAGCTTCATTAAATAGTACCCACAAACACCAGTCTCAACGTCAACAGTGAAGAGGCAACTCCGGGATGCTCTTTCAAAAACAAGTACATTTCTAAGTGACCTCAAACTTTTGAACGGTAGTGTAAGAATTTAGACCCTTTACTCAGTAATTTGTTGAAGCACCTTTGGCAGCGATTACAGCCTCGAGTCTTCTTTGGGTATGACTATACAAGCTTGGCACACATGTATTTGAGGAGATTCTCCCGTCCTTTGAAAATTCTCTCAAGCTCAGGTTGGATGGGGAGTGTCGCTGCACAGCTATTTTCAGGTCTCTCCAGATATAATCGATTGAGTTCAAGTCCGAGCTCTTGGTTGGCCACTCTAGGATATTCAGATCCTTTTTCCTGAAGCCACTCCTGCGTTGTCTTGGCTGTGTGCTTAGAGACGTTGTCCTGTTGGAAGGTGAACCTTCGCCCCAGTCTCTGTACTTTGCTATGTTCATCTTTCCCTTGATACTGACTAGTCTCACCATGCCACCACCATGCTTCACCGTAGGGATGTTGCAAGGTTTCCTCCAGACGTGATGCTTTGCACTCAGCCCAAAAAGTTCAATCTTGGTTTTATCAGACAAGAGAATCTTGTTTCTCATGGTCCTTTAGAGTCCTTTAGGCACCCTTTGGCAAACTCCAAACAGTCTGTCCTGTGGCTTTTACTGGGTAGTGGCTTCTGTCTGGCCACTCTACCAAAAAGGCCTGATTGGTGGATTGCTGCAGAGATGGTTGTCCTTCTGGAAGGTTCTCCCATCTCCACAGAGGTTCTTGGTCACGTCCCTGACAAATGTCCTTCTCCCCCGATTGCCGAGTTTAGCCAGGAAGCCAGCTCTAGGAAGAGTCTTGGTGGTTCCAAACTTCTTCCATTTAAGAATGATGAAGGCCGCTTTGTACTTGGAGACCTTCAATTCTGCAGACATTTTTTGGTACTCTTCGCCAGATCTGTACCTCGACACAATCCTGTCTACGGACAATTCCTTCAACCTCATGGCCGATCCACGGCCTGTTCACCCCGCTATCATACAGAATGTGAGGTCAGCACAGGTGCATCAAATCTGGGACCGAGAGACAGCTTGTATTTCAAGGCCATCAGACTGTTAAATACCCATCAGTAGCCGGATTCCACCCGGTTATATAACCCTGCACCTTAGAGGCTGCTGCCCTATATAAACTCAGCAAAAAAAAGAAACATCCCTTTTTCAGAACACTGTTTTTCAAAGATAATTCGTACAAATCCAAATAACTTCACAGATCTTCATTGTAAAGGGTTTAAACACTGTTTCCCATGCTTGTTCAATTAACCATTAACAATTAACCCTTCCGTGGTCCTGGTGGTCAGAGTGACCCAGGCCCTGAGTTTCGATGGTTCTCCCGCGCCGTCCTGGGTTCAGCGTGACCCATCTGCTCAGCCAGCCAGCACTAGCAAGAAGTGTGTTATTGTGAGTACCATGTGAATTGGGGACCCAGCCAGGGCTACACACGTCCAGACATGCCCCGCTGTGTGTGTGAGTGCAAGAGGACAGCCCAGTGGTGCACGGGTGAACTGCACACACGGCTACACACGGGCGCGACAGGGGCCTCGTCGATTCACGTCATCTCCCGCGTAAGCTGGCCGTAGAGAGAATACTAATATGGTCAGCGGCACACAAAGTCATAGTTACACACACACACACACCCCCCCCCCCCCCCCGTGCTGCATGCTCTCCCCCGCCGCTGCTCAGTGGACCCGATCAGTGGACCCGAGCCACCATGGCCGTGTGTTTCACCGCAGCGCAGGTTCTAGAACAGATCTTCTCCGCCGTCGACCAAGAAGACTACTCTGATTCCGAGGAGCAGGAGGGAGAGGTTTCGTCTTCACGCTCTTCAGACGAAGACCAGGAGGAAGCCCCCGAGGACGAACATGAGGATGACCACGAGGACGAACGCAAGGACAAACATGATGAAGCCCCCGAGGATGAACACGAGGACGAACACGAAAAAAGAGATGGCCGTGGCTCGAGCCCAAAGGGAGACGCCCTTGCTGTTGAAAAACGGCAAAATCAAATAGTCCCCCGTGCCTACGGCCACCGCTGCAGGGCCCGTGCAATCTGTAACGCCAGGCCGGACGAGACTCCGGGCCCCAAGGCCTACGCGGTGTCACGCGCCTGCGACATCGCATCCACCTTCCACCTGTTTGTCACACCGGAAATAGAAAGGATAATTGTGGACATGACGAATCTGCACGGGGCGAGAAAATACAGCGACTACGGCTGGCGAGCCATGAACGCCACCGACCTGCGCGCCTACGTAGGGCTGCTGATCCTAGCGGGCGTCTACAGGTCCCGAGGCGAGGCCGCGGCCAGCCTGTGGGATGCGGAGAGCAGCAGGACTGTGTTTTGAGCCACCATGCCGCTCAAGGTCTTTCACAAGTACTCGAGGCTGCAGCGGTTCGACGACCGCTGGTTGAGACCCGCGAGGCTCACCACGGACAAACTCGCAGCCATACGAGAGGTCTGGGACCTGTGGGTCTGGGACATGCTGATCATCCTCGCAGTGGCAGACCACCTGTAACAACACCTGCACAGGATCAGTACATCCGAACATGAACCCGCGGGACAGGTACAGGATGGCAACAACAACTGCCCGAGTTACACCAGGAATGCACAATCCCTTCCTCAGTGCTCAGACCGTGCGCAATAGGCTGAGAGAGGCTGGACTGAGGGCTTGTAGGCCTGTTTTAAGCCAGGTCCTCAACAGACATCACCGGCAAACAATGTCGCCTTTGGGCACAAACCCACCATCGCTGGACCAGACAGGACTGGCAAAAAGTAATCTTCACCTGCTCGTTCTGTGTGTGATTTCCTGAAAGACAGGAATGTGAGTGTTCTGCCATGGACAGCGAAAAGCCCGGATCTCAATCCCATTGAGAACGTCTGGGACCTGTTGGATCGGATGATGAGGGCTATGGCCATTCCCCCCAGAAATGTCCAGGAACTTGCAGGTGCCTTGGTGGAAGAGTGGGGTAACATCTCACAGCAAGAACTGGCAAATCTGTATCTGGTGTGGCCACACCAGTTGACAGTGACAGTTTACATAGACTTGGAATCACTGGCCACTTTAATAATGGAACACTAGTCACTTTAATAATGTTTAAATAATGTTTACATACTGCTTTACTCTTCTCATATGTATATACTGTATTCTATTCTACTGTATTTTAGTCAATGCCATTCCGACATTGCTTGGTCTAATATTTATATATTTCTCTATTTTCTTTTACTTCTAGATTAGTGTCTATTGTTGTGAAATGTTCGATACTGCCGCACTGCTAGGAACACAAACATTTCGGTACACCCGCAATAACATCTGCTATATGTGTATATGTGACCAATACCATTTGATTTGATATGACAAGAAGTAAAAGCTCAGTTTTGAGAAGTCAAAATAAGAAGAGAGCTGGACCAGTCTTGATTAGTTGGCTCTAGAAGGTCATGGATCTTTAGACATGCTAATAGCCCAAACATTTATTTAGTAGGCCTTTAACCTAGGTTATACATTAAAAAAATATATTATTTATAATGACAGACTATAAAGTTAAAGGAGTCTATGTTCATACAATCATCCATTAAAGATCCAATATCAAATCAAACTTCAATTCAAACTGCATTTAAAATAGCAAGACTCTTAAAACAATAAAATGAAACAACAAGCATGCCAATAAAAGACATCAAATGTTGTTAAAGAACACAAAACGCAAAGGCATCATTGATTAAAACTCTTAAGGATCGGACCCTTTACTTACATTTTCGGCTAAATTGACATACCCAAATCTAACTGCCTGTAGCTCAGGACCTGAAGCAAGGGTATGCATATTCTTGATACTATTTGAAAGGAAACACTTTGAAGTTTGTGAAAATGTGAAATTAATGTAGGAGAATATAACACATTAGATCTGGTAAAAGATAATACAAAGAAAAAAACACGCATATGTTTTAATATTTTATTATCTTTGAAATGCAAGAGAAAGGCCACAATGTATTATTCCAATTTAAGGGCAATTTCATGTATGGGCAAAGTTAGTGTATGGGCAAAGTTTTAGACTGATCCAATGAACCGCTGCATTACTGTTCAAAATGTTGTATCAAGTCTTCCCAAATGTGCCAAATTGGTACATGACGGTGTGCTCTCCTCAAACAATAGCATGGTATTTCTTCACTGTAATAGCTACTGTAAATTGGACAGTGCAGTTAGAGTAACAATAATTTAAGCTTTCTGCCCATATCAGAAATGTCTATGTCCTGGGAAATGTTCTTGTTTCTTACAACATCATGCTAATCACATTAGCGCACGTTAGCTCAACTGTACCACGTGGGGGACACTGATCCCGTAGAGGATTTATAGGCCAAGCTAAAAAGGCTGGTTGACATATGGGATTTTAACCCATCACACAGTTTCACAGTACAATGCAGAGTTCCATTTAACACATTGATAATAAAACATCTAAAAAGCATGATACACTTCCTAAAATAAACACAAACAATGATGAAATCATCAAACATTTATTACTGCTACAATTTAAAAAATAAACTGTGGCTTTGCTATCAAATTCCCAATGCTAGGCCCCTTGATTTCTCAGTGTCACATTCAGACATTTATTTCCATTGTTTTGTCTTTATTTAGTATGGTCAGGGCGTGAGTTGGGGTGGCCAGTCTGTTTGTTTTTCTGTTTGATTTCTGTTTCGGCCTAGTATGGTTCTCAATCAGAGGCAGGTGTCGTTAGCTGTCTCTGATTGAGGATCATACTTAGGTAGCCTGGGTTTCACTGTTGGTTTGTGGGTGTTTGTTTGTCGCCACACAGTACTGTTTCGGTTTCGTTTCTTCACGTTTCTTTTGTTATTTTTTTATTCAGTGTTCAGTACTTTCTTTGATTAAAGTTATGGACCCTTACCACGCTGCATCTTGGTCCGATCCTTACTCCTCTTCAGACGAAGAGGAGATCTGCCGTTACACATAGTTTCACCTCCAAGTTAATATAATGCCTAAAAAGCAGCCCTGCTTGAAGCTGGTACTACATATTGACTGTCTCTGTAGTCCTAGCAAACTGGACTTTAAACCGACAATATGTACAGTGCTTCATAATTCTCTGAACGGGAATAAACTGTGCCGCTGATAGAGATTTCCATGCGTTGCCCCAAACCTCAACAGGGGTCTTGAAAGGATATTGATTTGGATGTTTCAGGAAACAATTTACACGAGCCATGGCATGAGAAATGTGTGTGTTTTCATGTGCTGGACCAACAAGCACATCAGAACAGAGAACAATTGTGTTACTATGCCTGGTGTTAGCTCTACATCTGGTTGAAAGCGTGATATGCCCGTCTGTCTGTCAGTGGTGAACCACTTTGCAAGTACACATGACGAGCAAAAACTTCGACCTTGATCAGTGCTTATAATCTCTCCCAGCATGTCTACCTTATCATGTTGTTCTGCCAGCTGTACAATGGTGAGATCCTTGTTTGGATACATTCATGTGTAGACTATACAGATAATTCCTATCTTCATTGCTATGACAAACATCGGTTCAAAGGGCAGGCAAATAATGTCTGAGATCACTACAAATTAAACACTGGTTAGATCCGTATTCTCACTCTGATCAATGGCATGTAAGTACTTGGTACCATCAGGACCTACATGTATGTCATCTCTCATGACCACCTGCAAACAAGTTCCTCGTAGTCAGTTGGCAAGACCATGCTCATTTACTGAACCGAGATGCTGTGATTGTTGGTCTTCTGTTTGCTTATGAAACCATTTGCTCGCTCAAATGGAAAGCACCAGAAACCATATACTGGACCATAGTCAAAAATAATTTCAGAAAGTAGCTATGGAGGAGCATATTTGGTGTGCAATAGTGTTTTCCATACGACCTTCCAAAGCTCTCACAGAACGGTTGCATGTGGCAATGAGCCCCTCCAACTCACTCCATTTTGACATAACTTTGACATAAGATGGTACAGGCTTTGACAAAATGGGTCCAGCAATCATAATGGGCATCCTCCACAAATGGGCATCCATTAGGGGCAAATAAGAAGTTAAACGCATGTCCAATATTTATATTATTGTGCATTGTAGGTGCTTTCAGTGCATCAATTTTAAGCTGAATATTTCTTAGTATTCCATCATCCAGCACACCAATATTCTTCCAGAATCTGGCCCCAGTTTCAGTCTCTATTCTTTTCTTCTCTGACATGGTCTTCACCTGTGTCAACATACTCCCTTGCATTTTGTGAACTTCATTCTGACGTTGTCCATCCAGTCCATAATGGAGTAATCTTCCTTGTGCTTTGACATGATAGCAACACAGTCTATTCTTACAGCCAATCCTCAATCAATAATATGTGAGGTAGAGATATTCTATAGAATTACCAATACAGACGTTGAGCCAAGTCTTGGGTATGTATCTGTGCACCTAGAGCCAAAGATGGTGGATAAATGTAGATGTTTTACTAGGGCAGTTTACCATTGAAAAAATGAACACAGTTCTGGTCTACTTAAGGGGTGACTCTCCCATAGACACCAATGCAATAGCAGCTCCATCTGGTCTACTTGTATATGAACCAAAACATTTTTACCAATGAGCGACCATATATAGTCATTGGGAGCGACGCACTGATGGGACAGTAAGTGTAGTTTCATGAAACACTGGCAAAAACTGAAATACAGGGGAATAAAAGGGAGCGTGTCGTGATTAAAATGTAAATAATCCAATCAAATGAACAAAACCAAAAGTGAGAGTGTGACCGTTGAAAATTACCAATTAAATGAATGCGATTTGCAAGGCACAACAATTCATTGGGGGGGTGTTTTCTACTGGAGGCTATTTAAAAATATATATTCCTATAGCTAACAATGTTGCACCAAGCCATGGAAATGGTTATGGATAAGGTTTATAACTGTAGTCTTAGTCCACAATACTCTACACCCCAAGGCCACAACCTTCCAAATGCGACTCCACAACAATGTGAGAAGCAGTCCTATTATTTGTCAACAAAGCAATCTAGCCAGCTAGCATAGCTACAGCCAATATAACATTAGTCAAAAACTAACGTTACTAGCTAGCTGGTTAACACATTTTGTAGTTAAAATGATCATGTTACATGGATTTTACTTGTAACATGATAACACAAGCTAATTTTAACTAGCTACCAAAGCATAGTTGGCTACCCAACATTGGTAGAAGAATGGATAGCTTGGTAATTAATTAGCTAGATAACCAAGCCTATTAAAATACAGCAAAGGAGACAAGAGGTTATTGCCTGTTTATTTTTTAAATTTATACAATTAGTTTGTGGGACCCGCAGGCCCGCCAGGAGTCTCTTTGTGCAAGGGAACGATGCATCACCAAACCAGGGCATGGATTTCCAACAACTCATCATGCAAGGGCCAGGCTGAATCAGAGGCTGGACTACAACACTAGCTGATATGAACTGATGATGACTGATGACAGAAGTAGCTCAACTATTCCAACTATTCCAACAGCAGCAGCTATAGCAGAGCACTTATCCAGAGAATGCACCAGAAAGGGAGACAGGCGTCCGTAACTTTTACAACTTGCACATTGGTGGTAGATAGCTAAAGACAAATATTTGAACCCTGTTAATTTGCTAATGATGGGCCACATATGTAACATGAATTAGAGGTGTGAATATCATAAATCATGAATTTCATGTTTTTTCTCATGTCTCAGGAAGAACAGTCCGCACAACACCCATGTACTGTCTGCTAGGTTAGTCAGCTGAGATTAAGGTACACAGATGGAAAGTGGAGCATGGCAGATTTTGAAGGTGAGGAGTCCCATAAATTTTCTCAAGGATTTTGAAGCATTTAACCATTTGTAACACTGACTCCTCAGATGCAGCTGCAAATCTATATCATACTGAAAGAGAGAGACAGGCATAAGTCGTCGGACACCCCAGACAGTTGGAGCAAAGGAATGGGACATAGAAATGTGAAGGCGGTGGCACCAGATGGAGTTTAGTTTATAAATGTGAACCAATCCATACATTGTAAATACCACACAGAGCTTTTAAAAGTTGAGACCTGTTCCACAGATTTGTGTGTGCTTTTTTAGCGTTGAGATTAATTGAGATTCCAGAGATGTTTATTGGACAGAATCATTTATTGTCTCCTGTAATTTCACTGGTGATGTCTGGTGTAAAGACAGACCCAGAGGACCCGGATGCATTTTTAATAACTTCTCCACCCTGGCACTTCCCCGAGTTTGAGGACCTGATGGCGTCAGCAGATTACGGGGAGAAAAAGCACCATCAGAATGAAAACCGGAGCAAACGTCCCACGTCCACCGCAGCCCTTCCATCAGGAGCTAGCCAGCTAACTAGCTACTAGCTAGTAGTCAGTTAGCCACTGCTAGCGGTCTGCACCGCCTCATTGCCTGCATCTGCAATGGGTCCACGGTCAAACAACCACCCCCATCACAATCAAATGCTCCCTAAAACACTTCAGCGAGCAGGCCTTTCTAAAAATCGACCTGGCCCGGGTATCCTGGAAGAATATTGACCTCATTCTGTCTGTAGAGGATGCCTGGTTATTTTTTTAAAGTGCTTTCCTCACCATCTTAAATAAGCATGCCCCATTCAAAACATTTACAACTAAGAACAGATATAGCTCTTGGTTCACCCCAGACTTGACTGCCCTTGACCAGCACAAAAACATACTGTGGCGTACTGCATTAGTCTTGAAATAGCCCCCAGGAACCAATATACACAGTCTGTTAAGAAAGCTAAGGCTAGCTTTTTCAAACAGAAATTTGCATCCTGTAGCACTAATTCCAAAAAGTTTTGGGACACTGTAAAATCCATGGAGAATAAGAGCACCTCCTCCCAGCTGCCCACTGCACTGAGGCTAGGAAACACTGTCACCACCGATAAATCTACGATAATCGATCATTTAAATAAGCATTTTGCTATGGCTGGCCATGCTTTCAACCTTTCTACCCCTACTTCCGAGCACGTCATGGGTGCACGTCAGCCTTGCTCAAGGTCCTAAACGATATCATAACCGCATCGATAAAATACAGTACTGTGCCGTCTTCATTGACCTGGCCAAGGCTTTCGACTCTGTCAATCACCGCAGACTCGGCAGACTCAATAGCCTTTGTTTCTCAAATGATTGCCTCGCCTGGTTCACCAACTATTTCTCAGATAGAATTCAGTGTGTCAAATCGGAGAGCCTGTTGTCAGTCTCTATGGGGGTGCCACAGGGTTCAATTCTCGGCCGACTCTCTTCTCTATATACATCAATGATGTCGCTCTTGCTGCTGGTGACTCTCTGATCCACCTCTATGCAGACGACACCATTCTGTATACATCTGGCCCTTCTTTGGATGCTGTGTTAACAAACCTCCAAACGAGCTTCAATGCCATTCATTCAACAGTCCTTCAGTAGCCTCCAACTGCTTTTAAATGCTAGTTAAACTAAACGCATGCTCTTCAACCGATTGCTGCCTGCACCCGCCGGCCCTCCTAGCATCACTACTCTGGACGGTTCTTAGAATATGACTTAGAATATGTGGACAACTACAAATACCTAGGTGTCTGGTTAGACTGTAAATTCTCCTTCCGGACTTAAGCATCTCCAATCCAAAATTAAATTGAGAATTGGCTTCCTATTTTGCAAAAAAGCCTCCTTCACTCATGCTGCCAAACATACCCTCGCAAAACTGACTATGCTACCGATACTTGACTTCGGCGATGTCATTTAGAAAATAGCTTCCAACTCTCTACTCAGCAAATTGGATGAAGTCTATCATAGTGCCACCCGTTTTGTTACCAAAGCCCCATATACTACCCACCACTGCGACCTGTAAGCTCTCATTCACTGGCACACAGGTCAGAACACACAGAACATTGCCTGTTTATTTTTACTACTCTTTCATATACAGTTGAAGTCGGAGGTTTACATACACCTTAGCCAAATACATTTAAACTTATTTTTTCACAATTCCTGACATTTAATCCTTAGTAGAAATTCCCTGTTTTAGGTCAGTTAGGATCACCACTTTATTTTCAGAATGTGAACTGTCAGAATAATAGTAGAGAGAATGATTTATTTCAGCTTTTATTTCCTTCATCACATTCCCAGTGGGTCAGAAGTTTACATACACTCAATTAGTATTTGGTAGCATTGCCTTTAAATTTGTTTAACTTGGGTCAAATTTGTTGTTAGCCTTCCACAAGCTTCTCACTATAAGTTGGGTGAATTTTGGCCCATTCCTTCTGACAGAGCTGGTGTAACTGAGTCAGGTTTGTAGGCCTCCTTGCTCGCACATGCTTTTTCCAGTTCTGCCCAGATATTTTCTATAAGATTGAGGTCAGGGCGTTGTGATGGCCACTCCAATACCTTGACTTTGTTGTCCTTAAGCCATTTTGCCACAACTTTGGAACTATGCTTGGGGTCATTATCCATTTGGAAGACCCATTTGCGATCAAGCTTCAACTTCCTGACTGATGTCTTGAGATGTTGCTTCAATATATCCACATAATCTTCTGTCTTCATGATGCCATCTATTTTGTGAAGTGCACCAGGCCCCCCTGCAGCAAAGCATCCCCACATCATGATGCTGCCACACCCGAGCTTCACGGTTGGGATGGTGTTCTTCGGCTTGCAAGCCACCCCCTTTTCCTCCAAACATAACAATGGTCATTATGGCTAAACAGTTGTATTTTTGATTCATCACACCAGAGGACATTTCTCCAAAAAGTACGATCTTTGTCCTCATGTGCAGTTGTAAACCGTAGTCTGGCTTGTTTATGGCGGTTTTGGAGCAGTGGCTTCTTCCTTGCTGAGGGGCCTTTCACGTTATGTTGATATAGGACTGGTTTTACTGTTGATATAGATACTTTTGAACCTGTTTCCTCCACAATCTTCACAAGATGCTGTTGAGGAGGAAGATGCTGTTGTTCTGGGATTGATTTGCACTTTTCGCACCAATGTACGTTCATCTCTAGGCGACAGAACATGTCTCCTTCCTGAGCGGTATGACGGCTGCGTGGTCCCATGGTGTTTATACTTGCGTACTATTGCTTGTACAGATGAACGTGGTACCTTCAGGCGTTTAGAAATTGCTCCCAAGGATGAACCAGACTTGGGGAAGTCTACAAATTTGTTTCTGAGATCTTGGTTGATTTCTTTTGATTTTCCCATGATGTCAAGCAAAAAGGCATTGTGTTTGAAGGTAGGCTTTGTAATACATCCACAGGTGCACCTCCAATTGACTCAAATTATGTCAATTAGCCTATCAGAAGCTTCTAAAGCCATGACGTAATTTAAGGAATTTTCCAAGCTGTTTAAAGGCACAGTCAACTTAGTGTATGAAAACTTCGGACCCACTGGAATTGTGATACATTATTATAAGTGAAATAATCTGTCTGTAAACAATTTTTGGAAAAACGACTTGTGTCATGCACAAAGTAGATATCGTAATCAACTTGCCAAAACTGTAGTTTGTTAACAAGAAATTTATGGAGTGTTTGAAAAATGAGTTTTAATATATACTGTATATATACAGTATAAGTCAGAAGATTTCATACACTGAGGTTGGAGTCATTAAAACTCATTTTTTCAACCACTCCACAAATTGCAGTTCAAGAAAGAGTTAAGGAAATATTTACCAAATAAACTAAAGTAAAAAATAATTAAAAGCAACACAATTAAACAACAATAACAAGGCTATATACAGGGTGTACCGGTACCGAGTTAATGTGCAGGGGTACAGGTTAGTTGAGGTAATTTGTACATGTAGGTAGGGGTGAAGTGACTATGCATAGATAATAAACAGCAAGTAGCATCAATGTACAAAACAAATGGAGGGGGTTGTCAATGTAAATAGTCCGGTGGCCATTTGATTGATTGTTCAGCAGTCTTATGGCTTGGGAGTAGAAGCTGTTAAGGAGCCTTTTTAGTCCTAGGCTTGGTGCTCCGATACTGCTTGCCGTGCGGTAGCAGAGAAAACAGTCTATGACTTGGGTGACTGGAGTCTCTGGCCTATTTTTTGTGCTTTCCTCTGACACCGCCTATTATACAGTAGGTACTGGATGGCACGAAGCTTGGCCCAAGTGATGTACTGGGCCGCACGCACTACCCTCTGTAGTGCCTTATGGTCAGATGCCGAGCAGTTGCCATACCAGGCGGGGATGCAACCGGTCAGGGTGCTCTCGGTCAGGATGCTCTCGATGGTGCAGCTGTATAACTTTTTGAGGATCTGGGAACCCATGTCAAATCTTTTCAGTCTCCTGAAGGGGAAAAGGTGTTGTCGTGCCCTCTTCACGACTGTCTTGTTTGTGTTTGGACCATGATAGTTCGTTGGTGATGTGGACACCAAGGAACTCGAAAGTAGTTAGTGTAAGGGGTGGTGGGTCTGTAACAGGGGGGAAATAAAGGGTGGGGGGGCTATAACAATGGTGAGGTATGAGTTTCAGGATAACTTAATGGCATGTCAAATTAAATCAAGCGTTATTTATACATTTCAGACATGGAATGCTTCAAATATTATTATTTTTACTTTAATATTTACTAAATATTTACAAACATAATAGGATAAAAAACTAAAGTATAACAATAAAAACTGAAGAACTAAAAAGCACCCTAAGGAAAAGCAAAGCTAAAAAGTTGTGTTTTAAGATCTCTTTGAAATATGCCCCCTCAGGTTCTTTATCAGGCTATTCCAAAGGCTGGGGGCATCATAACTAAAGGCTGCCTCTTGGTCCTAGGCTTTGGGATAGTTAAAAGGTCAGTGCCAGAGGACCTGAGGGACCTACTGGGTACGTAACTTAAAAGCATGTCTGACATGTATTGGGGTGCACAACCGTGGATTGATTTAAAAACCAATAGAAGAATCATAAAATGAATTACAGGCAGCCAGTGCAGAGACCTTAAAACTAGTGTAATGTGTGCTCTCCGTCTGATCTTGATCTGTAGCCGTGCTACAGCATTCTGTATGTTTTGTACTTGGCCAATGGCTTTCTTGGGTAGACCAGACAGGAGAGCATTACATTAGTCAAGCTTGCTTATAACAAAAGCATGGATGAGTCTCTCTGTATAAGCCTGACAGAGAAACAGCCAAACTTTGGCAATGTTCCTCAGGTGGTAAAAAGCTATTTTGGTCACGTTCCTAATGTGTGATTCGAAATTGAGTTCATCATCTAAAATAACAACTGGTGTTTTATCTTTATTGAACATGAATTAAAATGTGCAGCCAGACTCTCTCTCTGTGCTTTGGCTCTAACAATAAGTACCTCAGTCTTGTCTTGATTTAGCTGGAGGAAGTTGTGAGCCATCCCAGTATTTAAATCACTAATACAGTCTTATAATTTATCTGTGGAGTTAAAATCCTGGTGACTAATACAGTCTTGTAATTTATCCATGGAGTTAAAATCCTGGTGACACAGAAATGTAAAGTCTCCGTAGCAGTGAAAATCCATACTGTGCTATCTGATAATGCTGCCAAGGAGTAACATATATAAGCGGAACAGTACCGGACCCGAAATCAAACTTTTGTGGAATGCCACGTTTGTTATGTATTTCCTCTGAGTTATGTTTACCAAGGGTGTCAAAAAGATCTTAACCGGCAAAATAGGTCCTAAACCAATTTAGAACTGGACCGGAGAGGCAAACCCACCTCTCCAGTCTGTCCCGAAGGACATCGTGGTCAACAGTGTTGACTGCAGCACTGAAATCCTAGAGTACAAGGACAGAGAGTTGTTTGGCATCTGTGTTGGCTCTAAGATAATTTACCTCTTTAACTAAGGCTGTCTCTGTGTTGTGGTGGGCTCGAAAACCAAATTGGAATTTGTAAAAAAAAATAAAATACAATTGGCACTTAAAAAAATAATTTAGCTGTTTGAAAACCAGAATTCCAGAACTCCAGAATTTTGATTAAGAATGGAAGGTTGGAGATTGACTTATACAATACCTTGCGCTTCTTCAGATATGCAATTACAAACTGTTTTGAAGAAGATGGTGGGGTTAGGATCGAGAAGGCAGGTAGAAGGCTTAAGTTGTCATATCACTTTCCTGAGCATGTCTGTGTCAACCAGGCGAAAATAAATCCATAGTACCTTTGCATGGTAGGCTAGGGCACATATCATCAAACTTCTCATCGGGTCTTGGTTCACTGATAACAAACATTAGGCTGAGTATGTTATTTTTTTAAATATGCAGCAAACTCATCACATTTAGATGTGGACGACAGTTCACGGGGTAGGATTTATCAGGCCATCAATGGTCGAAAAGAGCACTCAAATGATTTTGATTATTAGCGATCAAGTTAGAAAAATGAGACCGTCTGGCATTTCTAATTGCCTTGTTATATATGCCAAGTTGCTCTCTCAGATTATCATAATGGACAACTGCAACTCTGCCTTTCTGCAATTTCTCTTTAATTTATTAGCTTCCTCCCTCATCCAAGGGGATGTGTTCTTTTTCAACATTCCTGGAGCTATGGCATCAATGGTTGCCCTTAATTTGCTATCAACTAAATCTTCACAAGAAGGAGACAGAATAGGTGACAGAGTATTGTTCATACACTCAATATAAGCAGCGCTACAGTCTGAAGACAGCCATGTTTCAGTGAGAAGGTCGTTAAAATCTACGTTAGTGACGATGGTGTCAATTTGGAGTAGTTGGCCAGAACCGTGGGCAGGAGAGAGTTGATGTCATGGACACCAGCTCCTGGGTGACAGTGGAGCTTGGTCGGTCCGCAGAGAGTAGACAGGCAAAAATCTCCCACCATCGAGCTGCCCACAATGGTATCTCAGGCTGGACACATTGCCAGTCAGAATTTCTAGACTCCACCGAGTGTTGTTAACACACCATGGTTCCCCTTATCCAACAGTCAGAGGAGAAACAAGCTTTTGAGGTTTCAGAGATACAGTACATGACCAAAAGTATGTGGACACCTGCTCGTCGAACATCTAATGGGCATTAATATGGAGTTGGTCCCCCCTTTGCTGCTATAACTCCACTCTTCTGAGAAGGCTTTCAACTAAATGTTCAAACATTTCTGCTGGGATTTAATTCCATTCAGCCACAAAAGCATTTGTGAGGTTGGGCACTGATGTTGGATGATTAGGCCTGGCTCGCAGTTGCCGTTCCAATTCATCCAAAAGCTGTTCGATGCAGTTGAGGTCATGGCTCTGTGCAGGGCAGTCAAGATCTTCCACACCGATCTCGTTAAACCATTTCGGTATGGACCTAACATTTTTGCATGGGGGCATTGTCATGCTGAAACAAGAAACTGTTGCCACAAAGTTGGAAGCATAGATTCAGCTAGAATGTCATTGTATGCTGTAGCGTTAAGTTTTCCCTTCACTAGAACTAAGGGGCATAGCCCGATCTATGAAAAACAGCCCAGACCATTATTCCTCTTCCACCAAACTTTAAAGTTGGCACTATGCATTGGGGCAGGTAGCGTTCTCCTGGCATTCACCAAACCCATATTCTTCCGTCGGGCTGCCAGATGGTGAAGCGTGATTCATCCCTCTAGAGAACACGTTTTCACTGCTCCAGAGTCCAATGGGGGCAAGCTTTACACCACTCCAGCTGACGCTTGGCATTCCACATACTGATCTTAGGCTTGTGTGCGGCTGCTCGGCCATGGAAACCCATTTCATGGACCTCCCGACAAACAGTTCTTGTGCTGACGTTGCTTCCAGAGGCAATTTGGAACTCGTAGAGAATGTTGCAACCGACGCAACACGCTTCAGCACTCGGCCGTCCAGTTCTCTGAGCTTCTGTGGCCTACCACTTTGCGGCTGAGCTGTTGTTGCTCCTAGACATTCCCACTTCACAATAACAGCACTTACAGTTTACCGGGGCAGCTCTAGCAGGGCAGAAATTTTATGAACTGACTTGTTGGAAAGGTGGCATCCTATGACGGTGCCACGTTGAAAGTCACTGAGCTTTTCACTAAGGCCACTCTACTGCCAATGTTTGTCTATGGAGATTGCATGGCTGTGTGTTCGATTTATACACCTTATATACACTCTATAATACCCGATTCCACTAATTTGAGGGGATCCACATACTTTTGTATATATAGTGTAAAACATCTAAGTTCTTACGACTGGCTTGGAACTGACTAGTCTTCAAAGGTGCAAGGATAAGTAGGAGTCTGAAACTAGGCTATTGGGTCCAGTGTCTGTGCTGTTTGCGGTGTTGCCAATATAGTGACTTTGACGCTATATTCATCAAATTTTCAGACCCATCCAGAGACTTTTATTAGTAAAAGAGCTACTATTTTTCAGGCTGCCTTTGGGGAGTTTTGACATCAAGGGTTTCTATGGTTTTGATAGAATTTAGTGACTTTTCCCACACAGTTCTGCAGCAAACGAGAGTGCGAGAAGTCTGTGCAACAGAACTCACTTATTTTTTTGAAAGAAGCTAATTATCCTCTGTGGCCAAATGTTGCTTTAGTAGCCTACTTTAAATAATGTAATGTATTTGTGTAGACAGGAGTAGGCTAATTAGGCTATATACTGTAGATTGGCTGCTACCTAGCTCCTGTTTTTCCAACATTAAACAGAGGAAACTCTCCAAAGACTGGGTCTTGTGAGAGCTGGCTTTCTGTATGAGTAACTTTCACATCAGAGGAGGAACTAGCAGCAATCACATGTGTACTGGTTCCAATCTCAGGTATGAACTGGTGCCTGCTCTCCAAGCACTGCAGAGCACAGTAGTCTCCTATGCCTGGGTCCTATGAGAGCTGACATTCTGTGTGAGTAAGTTTGCCAGTATGGGAGAGAGTACTAGCAATCTGAGGGCCCACCCAGGGGTACAGACCAGTCCCTTATATGCCCACCACTCCACTGCTCCAAAGTGTCTCTGCTGTTCAGAATGCCCCCCCCCCTCCCAGTCTCATCTCTACCCCATTCTCCTCTGGTGGGTTGTGTGCTAACAGAGTGTACAGAGAAAGAAGGGAGCAAGATAACGAAAAATAGAAAGGAAGAGATGGAGAAAGAGAGGTATAACGACAGAGAGATAGATAGAGGGAGAGAGAGTTCTCTGGTGTCTCATTATGGTGGGAAATGTGAGGGTCCAGATCCAAGAGCATTGATGAAGGACTTTGTGGAGGAGGCTTCTGAGAACCAACAAAGACGGCTTTAGTTTCACTGGCGGAATGCATTTGCATAGCTTAGAAGCCAAAGCGTCTGAACCAAGCCTTAATGAAAAGAAACCCCAGGAATCACAGGGACTTCAATGGCAACGCAAGAGGGAAAGAAGAGGTGGGGACTTTGCTTCTATTGCCTCTGTGGAGCAATGGAGAGACATTATCAAGAGCATCTCAGAGCTCCCAATGCAATTGTCTGTCAGAGACTGTGATGCAAACTGAAGGTGTCGTCTCCAGATGAAGATTCTACTTACACTTTAACTCACAGCTACAGTTTCATCATATCATACGGAGACATGGTCCTCAAAACAAGAAGAAAACAAGACTTGTTCCTCTCCCTTATTTCATGTTATCATTTAGACAAGTAGTCACTGACCAGTCGATCTCGCCAGACATTCCTAGTCGATCACCAAACATTTCTGTAGAAAAGCCAACGTCTTGTGCTGTTGGCAGTAGATGCACTTGATTCAGAAGCCCTCACACCGGATAGGCAAAGTGTTCCCATTTTGAACCATTTCATTTGTCTGAAGGGACAAACTCCGCCTACCCGGTGGACCAGGAGAGCTGTGGCTAAATCAATTACACTTACTGTGCTGGCCAATCAGCTCAAATCACTGTTCCTACAGCTTCCACGACGGAAACACCGTACACCTGGTGACAGTGTCAGCATGCACTGCGCCCGACCCGCCACAGGAGTCGCTAGAGAGAGATGGGAGATGGACATCCCGGCCTGAAAAAAACCCTTCCCTAACCCGGACGACGCTTGGCCAATTGTGCGCCACCTCATGGGTCTCCCAGTTCTGGCCGGATGCAACACAGCCCTGGATGAAACCCGGGTCTGTAGTGACGCCTCAAACACTACAATGTAGTTCCTTAAACCGCTGCGTCACTCGGGAGGCTGTTCAACACTTTTACAAATCATAAAACGTGCTTCTCCCTACTTTCACTCGAGTTGCAGCTACAATGAATGAGTAGCCAAGTGTATTTTTATTATTATTATTAGCAAATCGTATTTTAATATCGAGGAATATTTAACTTTCTCTGGTCGTAACAACACAAATTTGTGCATGAGGCGAAAATAATGCGACGCAACTCGCGTTTCACCATTAGGTGGAAGAGAGTGTCCCCTCTCTCTGGTCAGTCTCACTGGAGGAAAGGAGCTGAGCTGGTAAAAGGTGGACCCTCTGCTAATCTCCCCCTCCCTCCACTCAGACTGACCATCAGTTCAGTAAAATAAAAAGAGCCAATTATTAGCAAATGACTTCAATTTATGCTCAGCTGTGCCTTGCACATGATACAACTGTCTGTCAGCCAGCCAACATTATAAACTGGGTGGTTTGAGCCCTGCAAACTGTAGTTTATCAGCACTATTTCGTTTTCAACATTATCAAATCACCTATGATTAGTCTAATACAGTGACAACTAAAAGTGTTTTGTCCAATCAATGTAAGCTCTTTGTCATGTTTCTGTCCATGGTGGACCGTGGACCGTCGCAGGAGGTTCCGGACTGTGGACCGTCGCAGGAGGTTCCAGACTGTGGAACGTTGCAGGAAGCTCTGGACTGGGAACTGTCGCCGGAAGCTCTGGACTGGGAACCGTCGCCGGAAGCTCTGGACTGTGAATGCGCACTGGAGGCCTAGTGCTTGGAGCCGGTACAGGTGGCACCAGACTGGTGACACGCACTTCCTGGCGAGTGCTGGGAGAAGGCACAGGACGTACCAGACTGGGGAGGCGCACTGGAATCCAGATGTATGGAGTCGAAACAGGTTTTACCAGACTGCTAACCGGATCCTCTGGTCGAATGTTGAGCAGAACACACTTGCACAACATCTCTCTCCTCTCTCTCTCTCCCAACTTCTCCATCGCCTCGCTGACGGTCTCTGGCTCTTCAGGGAGAGTGCGGGGAGCTGACACAGGACGTACCGGACTGGGGACACGCACTTCAGGACGAGTGTGCTGCAGCATTCTCATCACTACCACCTCTCTCCGGAATCTTTCATCAAATTCCTCCTCCGACTACCACACAGGCTCTGGCACTCTCCGCTGTTTGATCGCCAGCTCCATGTGCCTATCCCCCCAAAAGAATCTTAGGGCTTCTTTGGCAGCGGACTGATGACACGCTCCTCATGGCGCACAGGACGTACCGGGCTAAGGAGGTGCACTGGAGATCTGGTGCGTGGAGCCGTCACATATGATGCTGGACTGATGACCCGCTCTTTAGCACGCTGCGCTGCCACAGACTCCTAGCCAACTCCATTCTCCGGTATCCTTCCTCACACTCCCATGCGGGCTCTGGCACTCTCTGGGTCGACTGACCACTTCTCTATCGCCTGCTCTATCGCCTGCTCCTCTGGCTCTTCCCGCGGCTCAGCCAGCGACCCCTTGTGCTCCCCCCAAAAATAAATCTTGGGGTTGTCCTTGGGCTTTCTGTGGACGCGAACCCTGGTGTAGTTGCTGTCCTCCATTATTACCTTCCGTCTGCAGCCAAGGAAGGGTCTCGCATCCACCCATCACTTCTTCCCATGTCCAAAACGTATTTATCTCGTGGATACGCTGCTTGGTCCTCTTTTGGTGGGATATTCTGTCACGGCTGTGGTAAGAACGGGACCAAGGCGCAGCAGATGTTAAGTTCCACATATTTAATTCAAAGAGAAACTTAAACAAAACAAAATATATCAATAAATGAACAACTAAACGTGACTACCTGGTGCACATGCACAAAAACAAAACAATATCCCAAAAAACACAGGTGGGAGAAATAGCTACTTAAATATGATCCCCAATTAGAGACAACGATTACCAGCTGCCTCTAATTGGGAATCATACAAAACACTAACATAGAAAATATAAACTAGAACACAACATATAAATTATAAACTAGAATACCCCCTAGTCACGCCCTGACCTACTACACCATAGAGAAACAAGGGCTCTCTATGGTCAGTGCGTGACAGTACCCACCCCCCAAAGGTGCGGACTCCGGTGGCAAAACTGAGTGAGCAGAGGGAGCACTGAGTGAGCAGAGCTTTAACCTTATGAAAACCCAATTCTCTCATTTGGAATATAAAATTACATTAAATCTTTTCACAAATAGTGTCATATTTAAACATTTAAATTGCACAACAATTCCATGTGAATCTGATAACTATAATGTGTAGACTTTCCAAGATACAGTTTATGTCATCCTATCATTAATAAGAATGTCTCAGACGCCAACTGCTCTTGCATCATATTCATTAAGTACCAATGCATATTTTCAAATGGTTGGATTACCGAAATATGGTTCTGTTCCCCCCACCTTTTGATGTTCCCAGACTCTATATGTTTAACAAAGGCTTTTCAAGAGTCCTTCTGTAGAGTCAAGAAAGAGGAAAGGGAGAAAGGTATTTATGGGGGTCATAAACTTCCCCCACTCAGGCCAACTTCATGACACTAGCTAGCAGTGGTGGAAAACTACTCAATTGTCATACTTGAGTAAAAGTAGTCATTTTCTGTTAAGGTGACTCAAGTAAAAGTAAAAGTCACACAGAAAAATGTTACTTGAGTAAAAGTCTAAAAGTATTTGGTTTTAAATATCGTTAAGTATCAAAAGTAAATGTAATTGCAAAAAATATACTTAAGTATCAAAAGTAAAAGTACATTTCAAATTGCTTATATTAAGTAAACCAGGCAGCACAATTTTCTTATCGTAAAATGTTTACGGATAGCCAGGGGCACACTCTAACACCCAGACTTACTTTGTGACTCACCACCTGGATTCGGTCTTATGTAGCAAAATGTGACATGGTGTTTTTTACATTATATAAAAGTAGAGACTCAGAAAACAAAATGGTATATCATACAATGCATTTGAGGAACAATGGGAAAGTAATTCTGCTTTGAAAGTTGATCAACTTGCAAACTCACTTTGAGAAAATCACCTTTCAATGTTTTGCTATCTAGTTAAGAGCTCTTCTTTGTCTAAACCCATTCAGCATCGTTCACACCCTCACCCTAAGCTTTAGCCCCACCCATCTCGTTTCGCTCTGGTAGAGCACACTTGACTATCTGGCCGATGATTTGTTTACCTCTGGATAACATAAAAACAGCCTAACCAGCTCTGCTGGCAACAATTTCATTACACTTTTTTTGCAGCTGTTTACCGGCCATATTCAATGGGTGTTGTACACACGTCATGTAACGTTAGCGAATGAGCCAGCCAGTCAACGATAACTAGTTAAACGATAAACAGTGCCAACAATGCCACAGTGCTGGGAGCTAACCAACCATGTCCAATGTTATCTAGCTAACATTAGGCTCTAACTAGAACAGTACACAGCTCTGGGAAACGATTAACATCAGCTAGGGAGCCAGCCAGCTAACATTAGCTTGAAAGGAAACCACTTTCTGTCAAAATGAGAACGTGTAATATCTGAAAATGTATTGTTAGCTAGCTAACGCAATACTATCTTACCTGTATACATCATCGTGCATGGACGCGTCTCCCTGACAGGAATGCCATGCCACGGTTGCCCTTAGTTTAAAGATGAAATCCAGAGGTGTTTCCTCCATCTCTTTAGCTATCATACTCTAATTCCACTGATTTCAAAACTTGATCCTCCAGAAAGTGGAGCCACACTTATGTAGCTCCACTACAAAATAACAAAAAAATAAAAGCCGTGTTCGACAGGATTACCAACACAGACTGACCAGCTTCTATGGCAGACCAATCCAAACTCCTTTCTCGACATGTCCAGCCCAGTCATTTTCTCAGGCAATCATGGCTAGTGCGAAGGTTGATAACTTTTTCTGTGGCTTAACCAACAAGGCTCGTAATTTAACAATTGTATTTGTATTTTTGATGGCATACACGTTTGTTATTAAGGCACATGAAAGTTCACATGTTCAAGAAGGCATGGGGGGGGGGGCAGATGTTACAGCAGTAGTACTTGTAGTATAGTGTCTTTTTAGACCTCTGTGGCCTGCAGCCTTGAAGCTCTGACCAGCCTTCATCAGCCCTCAATAATGATTCTGGCAGAGTCATTTAATCATATCCGACTGCTACAAGATCATATCGACCCCGAAACAGAGTCGGACTGACATCTAAAACGGCAACAGAATACTACAGTGAATAGAATGATGTGTACAGTATTACCTAAAGCGTCATGTTCATGTGTTGCACCATGCATTTTGTTAAACTGGTACAGCATGTGAATATATGTGATGGAACAGAGAATATTATATATTAATACAAACATAGAAATTGGTAACAAGCCAAGATGTCTTGTATCATCTTAGATAATCATCCTACTAATTTTTGGCATTCCTCACTTGTGTCCGTTTAGCATCATTATGATGTATTATGATGCCATGCATGCTTCCCATATACTTCCTATTCCTAAACAATTAAATGTTGCATATTGTCATTTAGCATCCATCGAATATAAATGTTGACTTTGAACCCTGGAAAAAACCCTCCCAATTCAACCCATTTCTCTGGAGCCATCCCCATTCTGTATGTACTGTATATTGTATACTGATTTGAACATGTACAGCATATTTCAGCAGAGGCTCCTTCCGACATAATCATGCATGGTCTCACATCACATGAAGTCTTTGCCACAAGCTACTGCTCTGATGCGGTCACGCAGGGCATGCACATGTACATGTTGTCTTATTATAAGCTTAAGAGGGAGGGGGGGTAGGGGGTTAAGAGCCTTTAGTGGTCTTAGTCCTTTTGGATCTTCCTAAAAAGCCACCAAGAATATTTTCTCTCTCTCTCACTCTCTCTGTCACACTTTCTCTCACTTTCTCTTGAAGGCATGTGATTTCTCATTACCGAATGGGGGATGTCAATATAAATGAGCCCATCAACTCTGCCCCTACACATAGAAAGCCACTGAACCACAAGCCCTAGCAGACAGATGTGTAGAAAGGCCTGGGAAGACGGATAAGACAGAGGGACGGGGGTGAGATCTGGTTGGTCAGCACCCCCTTTCTGCTCCTCTTTCCTTTCTCTGAAAAAGACAAGACAACAAACAATTTCATCTGTTCTTCTCTCTCTTTCTTCAACCGAGGGCTGCTGTTCAGTGCTGACGCCAATTAGCAGGCCTGTAGTTTTAAGCAGGAAGTCTCCCTATGCACCGTGAGGAGCATTACGGGACATGATTTATTTAATGAGTGCCTGTTGATGTACATATGCTATGAGGCAATAGCTTTGATATGGTATGCATTGTATTAATTCTGATGGTAAGAAAGAGAACACTTGTGTATCTCTGGGATTAGGTAATTGGCCTTATGGCATATTGACAGTGTTATACCTTGAATAGTGAATAGGCCGTTCTACTGTATTATGGCTTCACAATCAATCGAATTCACATCGATAGCGCAATATTGACATGTGTAATATCCATTTCACAAGAGATTCCTATCGCATGCAATATTTTGAAATGACAGTCAGCCGCATGTGACGTTTTCATAGTTTACTCTGTTTTTTTTCTCCTCTTTCGGCTGCTTCACACACACACACACACACACACGCACACACACACGCACACACACACACACACACAAACTACGCCCCCTCACTCAAGCTTCGCAGTTCCTCCACCTCGCTGTTAGATCCACTTTAAACTCCTTACACTCGTGGGAATTGGCCTATATGGATAGGCTAAATATTAATGTTTCTTACAAAAGAAATATGGAAAGCATATGCATAACTATGGTAGTAATTTAAAGGGAACAGTTTGAAGATTATGGGAAAATGATTAGACTAAAACTGAGGACATAACAGTTCACCTGACAAGACTGAATCGAAACATTACACTGTTGACTATATGTGCATTTTACATTAACTGTACTTTTTTGTGTGACGTTTGTTGATAACAAAATCTGAAAAGACTCTGGATATGTTCAGTAACATGATAAGAATATTTGTGGAAAACTTGGTGTAGGTGCAACATAAAACAAAACAAAATGACAAGGGTTTGAAAGAAAGGTCTAACTGGTGGCCCCACACCTCTCCAAAGTGTACACAGTTCCCAAGTCATTTCAATGCACTTTTTTGACTGTAAGAAGTCTTCAACTATGTTTTTTTTTATTTTTTTTTAGCTCTCCTAGATTTGCTGTTGAGGAACTAGAGCAAGCACACTTGTAGTAGTTTTGGTTTGGAATACAGCCCTACGTCCCTGCCTTCACATAATTACTGTTGTTGTTTAAGCGATCCAAAAATTGTATTTTATAAAAGTAAGCATCATTTGAAAGCAACTCCTTGTCATGCATGGTGCTCAAGTTTAGAACGTCTGCCAGTCAAAACCCATACAGAGCTGTGAAGCTTTGACGTCATGTATAGCATGCTACTGCACATCCACTGCATTCCAACTGAGGCGCTTATCAGTGTCCAAATCTGCCATTTTCAACCCGTATACAGGTATGCATGTAAAGAGGTACGTTTGCATGCTGTTCTGTTAGGTCAAATGCAGTCAACATATTGTTCCAAACATTAGGTCAAATGCTGTCAACAGATTGTTCCAAAAATGAAGTCAAATGCGGTCAACAGGTCATTCCAAACATTAGGTAAAATGCAGTCAACAGATTGTTCCCAACATTAGGTCAAATGCAGTCAAGAGATTGTTCTAAACAATAATGATGTTGCTTTCCACTTTGCTTTTTAATGTATCATTCTATTTATATGATTCAAACAGTTCACCCAAGTGTTTTGATCTATATTGCAAGTCAAATCGTAATATTTAGTAAAAAAAATATATATAAATCATACTGAACAAAAATCTAAGCACAACATGTGAAGTGTTGGTCCCATATCATGAGCTGTAAAAAAAAAATTGCAGAAATTGTCCATTTGCACAGAAGCTTATTTCTCTAAAATGTTGTGCACACATTTTTTACTTCCCTGTTAGTGAGCATTTCTCCTTTGCCAAGATAATCCATCCACCTGACATGTGTTGCATATCAAGACGCTGATTAAACAGCATGATGATTACACAGGTGTACCTTGTGCTGGGGACAATAAAAGGCCACTCTAGAATGTGCAGTTTTGTCACACAACACAATACCACAGATGTCATTTTTTTTGAGGGAATGTGTAATTGGCATGCTGACTACAGGAATGTCCACCAGAGCTGTTGCCAGAGAATGGATTGTTAATTTCTCTACCTTGAGCCGCCTCCAATGTCATTTTAGAGAATTTGGCAGTACATCCAACCGGCCTCACAACCGCAGACCACGTATATCCATGCCAGCCCAGGACCTCCACAATCGGCTTCTTTATGGATCAGTTGAGACCAGCCACTCGGACAGCTGCTGAAACTGTGGGTTTGCACAACCAAAGAATTTCTGCACAAACTGTCAGGAACCGTCTCAGAGAAGCTCATCTATGTGCTCGTCATCCTCACCAGGGTCTTAACCTGACTGCAGTTTGGAGTCGTAACCGATTTCAGTGGGCAAATGCACAGCTATTGAAGAGGAGTGGGACAGAATTCCATGGGCCACAATCAACAGCCTGATAAACTCTGTGCGAAGGAGATGTGCCGCGCTGCAAAAGGCGAAATGGAGGTCACACCAGACACAGACTGCTTTTCTGATCCACGACCCTACTTTTCTTTTTATTTAAGGTATCTCTATTCCCAGTCTTGTGAAATCAATAGATTCGGGTCTAATGCATTTATTTCAATTGACTGATTTCCTTATATGAACTGTAACTCAGTCAAATCTTTGAAATCGTTGCATGTTAAAGTTCATTTTTTTGTTCAGTGTAGATTTTTTTGCCCATGTCGTGCAGCCCTATGTAATGTCTGGTTAAAACACATGTGCAAATGTGACAAGAAAAGAAGCCAATATGACCAACCCTGGCAGCGTGTGGGATACTGCCATGCATTTCATAGCGGAGCGCAAGAGAATCGTATGTACAAGCATAATGCATCTCACTAAATATATATATATGTGAACAACTGAATAATGTTGTGTTGCTGTGACTGTGAACAAAGCCCATTGAAGTGGTCCTTCTTGCATGTTTATTTCAACGTCATAACCCTCTATCAACAGGTGTGTCCTGCCTCCGTTCCAGTTAGCTAACCTCTCAATCCCCCTTCTAGCACCATAGGCAATGGATGAAACAAAATCTATGGAATGGTACCAAAATATCAGTAATATGCCAGCTTGGCACTGCATCGCCATAATATTATTATACCATCACCCGTTTCTACTTGAACCCCTATAGTCTGCAGCTTCCTCATTGGTCAACAGCAGTAGTAATATACAATGCACTCGTAGCATTGACCATATGATGGCATATCACAGTTTCACGGGACACCCCCGCAAGGTTATATTCTACACATTATGCCGTGAGGCCTTGGAGGGGCTGCTTGGAAATGTCATGTGTTACATCCCCATCAGCAGTCTCTATTGAACCCCTCAGTTTGACCGACCCTCACTGGCTCTGGATAATCCCACTAGTACATAGCATGCCTGCTTGGTACTAAAGCATCACCACCAGCATCGGCAGTCTTAAACTCTGGATCTGACCGGAGCTTTCTCTCTGGTCTACAATCTTCTCTCAGGTCATTGCCACTAGTAGCAACAGCTGTAGGTCAGTGCTGTCTGTCCCCGTGTATCCAGATCGGAGGTGAGGTGGCTCCACTGGCTCCTATGATTCATATGATTACCGCAGAGCAGTGAGAGCACCACTGCTTTCAACACACATGCTTATTCAGCCAAGGGAGCATCAGTCTGTGCCACTGTTTGCACACTCCTGTCCAACTGGGCAAAAGCTGGTTGAATCAACTTGTTTCCACGTCATTTAAACCAAAAAACGCTATGTGAATCAACATGGAAGACTGATTTTGGATTTCCAAAAATTAATCTATGTAAGGGGATTTTGTCTCTTTTTTACCCAACTTTTCACCTAAATCGAATGACATTGAAATGTTTAGTTGATTTCATGTTAGTTGACATCTCAAACAAATGTAGATAAAAACTAGAAGTTGAACTGATGTGTGTGTGTGTGTGTGTGTGTGTGTGTGTGTGTGTGTGTGTGTGTGTGTGTGTGTGTGTGTGTGTGTGTGTGTGTGTGTGTGTGTGTGTGTGTGTGAGAGAGAGAGAGAGAAGGAGAGATAGATAGATAGACACTCTGCTCATACATTTTTTGAATACCATTCATGTTGGTGAATACCAAAAGTTTATACATAACAGCACTCGCTCACTGATGACTGTTAGGAGACGCATAACGAAATAATGTGACGGTCACATTGTCTGAATCTACAAACGTAAAACATTATACTTAATAGGTTAAGATACATAGACGGCCCTCAATATGCACCCACATCGACACTAACAACGGAGGGACTTAATCGACTGTGAATGATAATCAATATTTAGACGAATAATTTGTGAAGGATTTGATCGGAATTATACCGTTTGTGATATATTCTCTGTTCAATAACCTGGCGCGGGTCACTCACCAGTCTATAAAATGTAATTCAACTCCCCGTGCAACATCAGCACTATATGATTCTAAGGAGAAAGCATCGGAGGGTATGTGTAAATAGGCTATGTTGCCAGGTAGATAGTACGGTTGCAATTATTTTACAAGGTCATGATCACGTTTGTTGCAACCCGTGGGAGGATAAAGCACACTTACCGTACACTCCTTGGCAACGGATGCCCTCCAGAGACAGCGTCAGGAGCCCCAAAACAGAAATTATTAGGTCCATCCTTTACGTTAATCTCAACATTTCCAGCACTCAAAGGCGAGAAGTCCTTTCCGGGGCGAGGAAGGAGGTTGGCGAGGCGGAACTCGCGTGCATAGATAGATCACCGAACACCGCTGCCGCTCCAATCCGGGTGCTGATTAATTTATGTTCTGAATGCGTTGCGCCTTGAATTTATGAACACAGAAGGCAAACAGGTGCGTTTTCACTTCAGTACACTGTCAAAATAAATCTAGGGCTGACGAATTCACTTGAAAAAGCGGTGTTCTGCTCGTAGTCAATGGATGTCTTGGCGGTTCTGTAGAAAACAGAGAGCCAGGGAAGAGAGACAGAGTAGATCAGAATAGTACGCCCTAGCCTACAGTCAGTCAGTGATGATAGTGGACGAACTAGGCTGTTTCAGGTAGGTGGGACCCAAGAATGATGTAGACTATATTCGGTCCTGTCCGTCACGTTAGTGCTGATCTTCTGGGCTCCTCACTGAGGGGTCACACTGATGCTCCTGGCTGCGGAATGGTTGAGAAGATAACCAGGGACATGGCTCCTCAGCGGTTCCAGCGGTTGTCATGTCTTAATCTGGGTCTGTTTAGATAGAATCAATGAACTGCAATTTGAAAAGCGCTACCATTTACATCACAACTATATTCTCTGCAATTTGCTACTCGGGAAAAAAACGGTTGGCTGCTGCTACAAGCGGGTGAGTTCTAGAACGGCGATTATCAGCACAGAGCTACATCAGCACTGCATCTCGACGCCGTGCGCGAGTCATCTCCGGTGGGGATGTTGATGTAGAGGGGGGTGAGTCCAGTTTAGGGAGAGGGAGGGGGAAAGAGAGCAGTGCGTGCACCAGATTGCCGGTATGATTCCGGTGTAGAATAAAATGAGAAGCTTTTCGTCGTTTCTCTTCCCACTTTATAGGAAAACGGTATTTTACCGGCTGGATTGGCGGATATGGGGGAGTTGAGCATCAGTCACGCTGCGCAATACGTGCTGCGATGATTCGGAGACGGAGCGGCACTGCAACCGGTCTCTCACTACGTCAAGGAGTGCGTGACTTCCAGCCTTCATCTGTATGGAAGGCTACGCGCAGCGTCAGGCGAGGCGTGTGGGTGAGTGCAGCTGCTGGATTGAGAGAGAGAAAGAGAGGGATTTATTGGAATTCTGTAGAGATAACAGATCACTGCAATCAACAGCAAACACCTCGAGATGCCCGGTCATGTTCCGACTTGTCCATTCACTTCTCTGTAGACAAGGCGCTTTCGTTGATTGTTGTTGTCAGTTGATTGGCAGTAGGCTACAACAGGGCTACTGATGTAACTTTGAATGGGTGTACAGGGGGGTCTCATATATGAGATAACTAACTATTCATGTTACAGCACTCTACTTTTCTGCAGGGAGGAAAGGCAGGAGGAGAGGACCACATCCCCAACCACCTGAATGCACATGGGCACACACACACACACACACACACACACACACACACACACACACACACACACACACACACACACACACTCACACACACATACCAAAGCAAGTGAAATCATAAACAAAAGTGAAACAAACAATCAGAATGAACAGTAAACATTACACTCAGGAATAGAGGCATTTCAAATGTCATATTATGGCTATGTACAGTATTATAAAGATAGTACAAAAGGGAAAATAAATAAACAGAAATATGGGTTGTATTTACTTCGTGTTTGTTCTTCACTGGTTGCCCTTTCCTTGAGACAACAGGTTACAAATCAAATAGAATGTTACTGGTCACGCACACATATATAGCAGATGTTATTGCAGGTGTAGCAAAATGCTTGTGTTCCTAGCTCCAACAGTGCAGTAGTATCTAACAATTCACAATACACACAAATCTCAAAGTAAAATAATGGAATTAAGAAATATATAAATGCTAGGAGGAGCAATGTCAGAGTGGCATTGACTAGAATACAGTAGAATACAGTATATACATATGAAATGAGTATAACATTATGTAGACATTATTAAAGTGTCCAGTGTTCCGTTATTAAAGTGACAAGTGATTCCATGTCTATGTCTATGACTTCACAAGACCCAATAAATATAGGAGTTTATCAAAATTGGATTTGTTTTCATATTCTTTGTGGGTCTGTGTAATCTGATGGAAATATGTGTCTCTAATATGGCCATACATTTGGTAGGAGGTTGGGAAGTGCAGCTCAGTATCTGCCTCATTTTGTTTGCAGTGTGCACATAGCCTGTCTTCTCTTGAGAGCCAGGTCTGCCTACGGTGGCCTCTCTCAACAGCAAGGCTATGCTCACTGAATCTGTACATATTCATTTCGGGTCACAGAGGTCAGGTATTCTGCCACTGTGTACTCTCTGTTTTGGGCCAAATAACATTCAAGTTTGCTCTGTTTCTTGGTAAATTCTTTCCAATATGTTAAGTAATTATCTTTTTGTTTTCTCATGATTTGGTTGGGTCTAATTGTGCTGCTGTTGCTGTCCTGGGGCACTGTGGGGTCTGTTTGTGTTTGTGAACAGAGCCCCTGGACGGTTTGGGAATTGCTTCCTTTTAGGTGGTTGTAGAATTTAACGTCTCTTTCTGGATTTGGATAATTAGCAGGTATCGGCCTAATTCTGGTCTGCATGCATTATTTGGTGTTTTACGCTGTATACTGAGGATGTTTTCGCTGAATTCTGCATACAGAGTCTCAATTTGGTATTTGTCCCATTTTGTGAATTCTTGGTTGGTGAGCAGATGCCAGACCTCATGACCCTAAAAGGCAATGGGTTCCATAACTAATTCAAGTATTTTTTTGCCAGATCCTAATTGGGATGTGGAATTTTATGTTCCTTTCGATGGCGTAGAAGGCCCTTCTAGCCTTGTCTCTCAGATCATTCACGGCTTTGTGGAAGTTACCTGTGGTGCTGATGTTTAGGCTGAGGTAGGTATAGTTTTTTTGTGTGCTCTAGGGAAACTGTGTCTAGATAGAATTTGTATTTGTGGTATTGGCAACTGGACCTTTTTTGGAAGACCATTATTTTTGTCTTACTGAGATTTACTGTCAGGGCCTAGGCATGTCAGAATCTGTGGAGAAGATCTAGGTGTTACTGCAGGCCCTCTTGGTTGGGGACAGAAGCACCAGATCATCAGCAAACAGTAGACATTTTGACTTCAGATTCTAGTAAGGTGAGGGCGGGTGCTATAGACTCCTCTGGTGCCCTCGCCAATTCGTTGATACACACTATATCTACTTCAAATTAGTGGATTTGGCTATTTCAGCCACACCCATTGCTGACAGATGTATAAAATCGAGCACATAACCATGCAATCTCCACAGACAAACATTGGCAGTAGAATGGCTTTACTGAAGAGCTCAGTAATGGTTTGTTGAGACTGGTGTGGAAGAACTTCACTGACCTGCAGAGAGCCTTCACCTCAACCCCATCAATGGTCTTTGGGATAAATTGGAACGCCGACTGTGAGCCAGGCCTAATCGCCCAACATCAGTGCCCGACCTCACTAATGCTCTTGTGGCTGAGTCGAAGCAAGTTCCCGCAGCTGTGTTCCAACCCCAGAAGAGCAGAGGGCTGTTTATAGATTTTGGTATGAAATGTTAGACAAGCAGGTGTCCACATACTTTTTTGGTGTTATATGTTTTTCCCCCCCAACACCACTTTCCATCAATTTGTATAGCAGACTTTCATGCTAAATTGAGAAGCTTTTATTTAAGTCAATAAAACTACAAAGCATTGCCTTTGTTTTTGTTTTTTGTCAATTAGGGTGTGCAGGGTGAATACGTGGTCTGTCATATGGTAATTTGGTAAAAAGCCTATTTGACATTTGCTCAATGCATTGTTTTCACTGAGGAAATGTACTATTCTGCTGTTAATGATAATGCAAAGGATTTCCCCAAGGTGGCTGTTGATGCATATCCCACGGTAGTTATTAGGGTCAAATTTGTTTCCACTTTTGTGCATTGCGGGGGATCAGTCCTTGGTTCCAAATATTGGTGAAGATGCCAGAGGTGAGGATGATGTTAAAGAGTTTAAGTATAGCTGTTAGGGTTTTCTTCCGTCGAAGGAGAGGCAGACCAAAATGCAGCGTGGTTATTTCAATACATGTTTAATAAAATATAAACAACACAAAACCCTAAACAGCCTATTCTGATGAATAACTAACACAGAGACAGGAACAATCACCTACAAAACACTCAAAGAATATGGCTGCCTAAATATGGTTCTCAATCAGAGACAACGATAAACACCTGCCTCTGATTGAGGCAGTTTTAATGACTCCAACCTAAGTGTACGCAAACTTCCGACTTCCACTGTATATCTACATTAAAACTCGTTTTTCAACCACTCCACAAATTTATTTTCAAACTATAGTTTTTGGCAAGTTGGTTAGGATATCTACATTGTGCATGACACAAGTAGTTTTCCCAACAATTGTTTACAGACATATTATTTCACTTATAATTCATTGTATCACAATTCCAGTGGGTCAAAAGTTTACATACACTAAGTTGACTGT
Organism: Oncorhynchus mykiss; assembly: GCF_057628025.1. NCBI lineage: Eukaryota > Metazoa > Chordata > Actinopteri > Salmoniformes > Salmonidae > Oncorhynchus > Oncorhynchus mykiss. The sequence continues at coordinate 35,291,021 of NC_143029.1, read as the reverse complement.
GTCTTTAAACAGCTTGGAAAATTCCAAAAAATGATGTCATGGCTTTAGAAGCTTCTGATAGGCTAATTGACATAATTTGAGTCAATTGGAGGTATACCTGTGGATGTATTTCAAGGCCTACTTTCAAATGCAGTGCCTTTTTGCTTGACATCATGGGAAAGTCAAATGAAATCAACCAAGACCTCAGAAACAAAATTGTAGACTTCCCCAAGTCTGGTTCATCCTTGGAGCAATTTCTAAATGCCTACCACTTTCATCTATACAAACAATAGTACGCAAGTATAAACACCATGGCAATTTTGGGAGAAATGTCCTCTGGTGTGATGAAACAAAATACAATTGTTTAGCCATAATGACCATTGTTATGTTTGGATGAAAAAGGGGGAGGCTTGCAAACCGAAGAACACCATCCCAACCGTGAAGCACGGGGGTGGCAGCATCATGTTGTGGGGGTGCTTTGCTGCAGGAGGGACTGGTGCACTTCACAAAACAGATGGCATCATGAGGAACGAAAATTATGTGGATATTTTGAAGCAAAATCTCAAGACATCAGTTAGGAAGTTAAAGCTTGGTCTCAAATGGGTCTTCCAAATGGATAATGACCCCGAGCATACTTCCAAAGTTGTGGCAAAATGGCTTAAGGACAACAAAGTCAAGGTATTGGAGTGGCCATCACAACGCCCTGACCTCAATCCTATAGAACATGTCTGGGCAGAACGGAAAAAGCGTGTACGAGCAAGGAGGCCTACAAACCTGACTCAGTTACACCAGCTCTGTCATGAGGAATGTGCTAAAATTCACCCAACTTATTGTTGGAAGCTTGTGGAAGGCTTCCCGAAATGTGTGACCCAAGTGAAACAATTTAAAGGCAATGCTACCGAATACTAATTGAGTGTATGTAAACTTCTGACCCACTGGGAATGTGATGAAAGAAATTAAAGCTGAAATAAATCTTTCTCTCTACTATTATTCTGACATTTCACATTCTGAAAATAAAGTGGTTATCCTAACTGACCTAAGACAGGGAATTTTTACTAGGATTAAATGTCAGGAATTGTGAAAAACTGAGTTTATTAAATGTATTTGGTTAAGGTGTATGTAAACTTCCGACTTGGGGACATTTCTATCTGTTGAGATAATATCCTTATTAATTTCTAGCCAGATGTATAATGTTCCTGTTTCGACTATTTTAATCTCTCTCTTTCTCTCTCTCTCTGTCTCTCACATTCACTCACACACATCATCATCGATGGAGGGCAAAATTAATGTAGCCTATGCTGAGGAAGATGGGCTTGTCACCCTTGATGAAACTGTTTTACTTACTCAAACATGTTCTCAAAGCTGAAAGGACTATAATTGGTGGCTTCAGGTCCCCAGTGAAAATGGAGAGGAGGAAGGAATACCAAACTGAGAGCAGGCGGGGAGTAGACTTGTCACATGACTGGATTCTGAAAAAAATTGAGGCAAAAAAGTGAGGGAAGAAGAGGAAGAACAAAATTCACCAGGAGTGAGCATCAAGAAAGCAAAACAAGGTAAGTTGAATATAGCTAGCAAGTTTTTCATGTCTCTGACTTCAGTTTCAATATTTTCATCAAGAGTAGGCCACCAGAGAAAACTTCTAACTAAGGATTTTATCTTAACGATACCCCAATGACTCTCATGTAGTTCTGCCAATAGTCTGCTTTGCAGGCTTTGTGGAATCACCACACTGTAACCCCAAAGAATACAATCATCCTCAATGGTAAGTTCAAACTTTGTTTTGACGTAAGGTTTAAAGACTTCGTTTGGTACACGGTTTGGCCAACCTGATATTACATACTACTTCACCATTTTCAATACAGGATCTTTCTCCGTTTCAAGTGATATATCTTTAGCAGTGATTGGCAAGTCATCTGTTGGAGGGATTGTGCGTTCCTGGTGTAACTCGGGGAGTTGCTATTGCCATCCTGTACCTGTCCCGCAGGTGTGATGTTTGGATGTACAAATGTGATTAGACATGGTTTGCCACTGCGAGGACGATCAGCTGTCCATCCTGTCTTTCTGTTGCACTGTATTAGGCGTCTCACAGTACAGACATTGCAATTTATTGCCCTGGCCACATCTGCAGTCCTCATGCCTCCTTGCAGCATGCCTAAGGCACATTCACACAGATGAGCAGGGACCCTGAGGATCTTTATTTTGGTGTTTTTCAGAGTCAGTAGAAAGGCCTCTTTAGTGTCCTAAGTTTTCATAACTGTGACCTTAATTGCCTACTGTCTGTAAGCTGTTAGTATCTTAATGACCGTTCCACAGGTGCGTGTTAATTAATTGTTTATGGTTCATTGAACAAGCATGGGAAACTGTGTTTAAACCTTTTACAATGAAGACCTGTGAAGTTATTTCGATTTTTACGAATGGTCTTTGAAAGAAAGGGACCTGATAAAGGGATGTTTCTTTTTTGCTGAGTTAAGTTAAGTAATGACAGAAAAGACCTGAGCTCAGTGTTGTTTAGGAATGGGAGCCTTCTCAATATATTCCGTTTTCTGTTTCATGGGGTGTATCCCCTCTGCATCTAGATAGGCTACACTGTTCTGGAAGAAAAACCATTTCTCTTTTTTAACTTTCAGATTGCAGACTTGTTCTTTTTCGCACTTCTTCAAGATTTCTCATGTGCTTTTCTGTGTCACACCCTGTGATACGTATCTCATTAAGATAGCAGATTACCCCAACTATACCTTGCTTTTTAACAAAGCAAATTTGAGGAAAATGCTTCCAAAGTTCTATCAACGCATTTACTGTTGTACTCGTGTTGCTAAAACAATCAATCAATGCTACTCCCCCTACAATGCCTACAAGGCCCTCCTCCGCCCTTTTTGGTCCTCCCTTCCTATAGGCACAAACTCAAACAGGAAGTACCCGTGCTAAGGTCTATTCAACGCTGGTCTGACCAATCGGAATCCATGCTTCAAAATTGTTTTGATCACGTTGACTGGGATATGTTCCAGGTAACCTCTGAGAATAACATTGACATATACACGTACACGGTGACTGAGATCATCGTATAGGCAATGTTGTTCCCACTGTGACTATTAAAACCTACCTAAACCAGAAACCTTGGATAGATGGAGGCATTCGTACAAAACTGAAAGTGCAAACCACATTTAACCATGGCAAGGTGACTGGGAATATGGTTGAATACAAATTGTATAGTTATTAACTCCGTAACGCTAACAAACAGGCAAAACGTCAGCATTCAGTTTTGCCCAAATGCTGCCGTCTATACACGGTCAAAACAATCTTGAAGCATTGATTCCAATTGGTCAGACCAGCATTGAATAAATCTTAGCACGGGTACCTCCTGTTTAAGTTTCTGCCTACAGAAAAAGGTGGGCCGAACACGCCCCCATTAACATCGACGGGGCTGTAGTGGGGCGGTTCGAGAGTTTCTTGGTGTCCACATCAGCAACGAACTATCATGGTCCAAACATACCAAGACAGTCGTAAAGAGGGCATGACAACACCTTTTCCCCCTCAGGAGACTGAACAGATTTGGCATGGGTCCCTAGATCCTTAAAAGGTTCTACAGCTGCACCATCGAGAGCATCCTGACTGGATGCATCACCACCTGGTATGGCAACTACTTGTCATCTGACCTTAAGTCGCTACAGAGGGTAGTGCGTACAGCCCAGTACATCACTGGGGCTTAGTTTCCTGCTATCCAGGACCTACAGTGGGGCAAAAAAGTATTTAGTCAGCCACAAATTGTGCAAGTTCTCCCACTTAAAAATATGAGAGAGGTCTGTAATTTTCATCATAGGTTCACTTCAACTATGACAGAGAAAATGAGAAAAATGGTGGAAAATAAGTATTTGGTCACCTGCAAACAAGCAAGATGTCTGGCTCTCACAGACCTGTAACTTCTTCTTTAAGAGGCTCCTCTGTCCTCCACTTGTTACCTGTATTAATGGCACCTCTTTGAACTTGTATAAAAGACACCTGTCCACAAACTCAAACAGTCACACTCCAAACTCCGGTATGGCCAAGACCAAAGAGCTGTCAAAGGACACCAGAAACAAAACTGTAGACCTGCACCAGGCTGGGAAGACTGAATCTGCAATAGGTAAGCAGCTTGGTTTGAAGAAATCAACTGCGGGAGCAATTATTAGGAAATGGAAGACATGCAAGACCACTGATAATCTCCCTCGATCTGGGGCTCCACGCAAGATCTCACCCCGTGGGGTCAAAATGATCACAAGGACGGTGAGCAAAAATCCCAGAACCACACGGGGGGACCTAGTGAATGACCTACAGAGAGCTGGGACCAAAGTAACAAAGCCTACCATCAGTAACACACTACGCCGCCAGGGACTCAAATCCTGCAGTGCCAGACGTGTCTCCCTGCTTAAGCCAGTACATGTCCAGGCCCATCTGAAGTTTGCTATAGAGCATTTGGATGATCCAGAAGAAGATTGGGAGAATTGGGAGCTCTGAAGCAAGCTTCCAGAAAATTTGAACGGAAATGGCGCCACACCAAACTGGACGTCTTCTGACTAGCTTGGAAAGACAGTGCAGTATCGAAGAGCCCTTACTGCTGCTCGATCATCCTATTTTCCAACTTAATTGAGGAAAATAAGAACAATCCGAAATTCCTTTTTGAAACTGTCGCAAAGCTAACTAAATAGCAGCATTCCCCAAGAGAGGGTGGCTTTCACTTCAGCAGTAATAAATTAATGAACTTCTTTGAGGAAAAGATCATGATTATTAGAAAGGAAATTACGGACTCCTCTTTAAATCTGTGTATTCCTTCAAAGCTCAGTTGTCCTGAGTCTGCACAACTCTGCCAGGACCTAGGATCAAGAGAGACATTTAAGTGTTTTAGTACTATATCTCTTGACACACTGATGAAAATAATCATGGCCTCTAAACCTCCAAGCTGCATACTGGACCCTATTCCAACTAAACTACTGAAAGAGCTGCTTCTTGTGCTTGGCCCTCCTATGTTGAACATAATAAAAGTCTCTCTATCCACCGGATGTGTACCAAACTCACTAAAAGTGGCAGTAATAAAGCCTCTCTTGAAAAAGCCAAAAAGCCAAAATATAAAAAACTATTGGCCTATATCGAATCTTCCATTCCTCTCAAAAATTTTAGAAAAGGCTGTTGCGCAGCAACTCACTGCCTTCCTGAAGACAAACAATGTATACGAAATGCTTCAGTCTGGTTTTAGTCCCCATCATAGCACTGAGACTGCACTTGTGAAGGTGGTAAATTACCTTTTAATTGCATCAGACCGAGGCTCTGCATCTGTCCTCGTGCTCCTAGACCTTAGTGCTGCTTTTGATACCATCGATCACCACATTCTGTTGGAGAGATTGGAAACCCAAATTGGTCTACACGGACAAGTTCTGGCCTGGTTTAGATCTTATCTGTCGGAAAGATATCAGTTTGTCTCTGTGAATGGTTTGTCCTCTGACAAATCAACTGTAAATTTCGGTGTTCCTCAAGGTTCCGTTTTAGGACCACTATTGTTTTCACTATATATTTTACCTCTTGGGGATGTCATTCGAAAACATAATGTTAACTTTCACTGCGATGCGGATGACACACAGCTGTACATTTCAATGAAACATGGTGAAGCCCCAAAATTGCCCTCGCTAGAAGCATGTGTTTCAGACATAAGGAAGTGGATGGCAGCAAACTTTATACTTTTAAACTCGGACAAAACAGAGATGCTTGTTCTAGGTCCCAAGAAACAAAGAGATATTCTGTTGAATCTGACAATCATATCTTAATGGTTGTACAGTCATCTCAAATAAAACTGTGAAGGACCTCGGCGTTACTCTGGACACACATCAAGACTGTTTCAAGGACAGCTTTTTTCCATCTACGTAACATTGCAAAAATCAGAAACATTCTGTCCAAAAATAATGCAGAAAAATGTATCCATGCTTTTGTCACTTCTAGGTTAGACTACTGCAATGCTCTACTTCCCGGCAACCCGGAAAAAGTACTAAATAAACTTCAGTTAGTGCTAAATACGGCTGCTAGAATCCTGAATAGAACCAAAAAAATTGATCATATTACTCCAGTGCTAGCCTCCCTACACTGGCTTCCTGTCAAGGCAAGGGCTGATTTCAAGGTTTTACTGCTAACCTACAAAGCATTACATGGGCTTGCTCCTACCTATCTCTCTGATTTGGTCCTGCCGTACATACCTACACGTACGCTACGGTCACAAGACGCAGGCCTCCTAATTGTCCCTAGAATTTCTAAGCAAACAGCTGGAGGCAGGGCTTTCTCCTATAGAGCTCCATTTTTATGGAATGGTCTGCCTACCCATGTGAGAGACGCAAACTCGGTCTCAACCTTTAAGTCTTTACTGAAGACTTATCTCTTCAGTGGGTCATATGTTTGAGTGTAGTCTGATTTGATTTGATTTTAATATCATATTGTCAGATTAAACCAAAATACAACTTTTTGGTAAAAACTCAAGTCGTCGTGTTTGGAGGACAAAGAATGCTGAGTTGCATCCAAAGAACACCATACCTACTGTGAAGCATGGGGGTGGAAACATCATGCTTTGGGGCTGTTTTTCTGCAAAGGGACCAGGACGACTGATCCGTGTAAAAGAAAGAATGAATGGGGCCATGTATCGTGAGATTTTGAGTGAAAACCTCCTTCCATCAGCAAGGGCATTGAAGATGAATCTCTTCAGTGGGTCATATGTTTGAGTGTAGTCTGGCCCAGGAGTGTGAAGGTGAACGGAAAGGCTCTGTAGCAACGAACCGCCCTTGCTGTCTCTGCATGGGCGGTTCCCCTCTTTCTACTGGGATTCTCTGCCTCTAACCCTATTACAGGGGCTGAGTCACTGGCTTACTAGGGCTCTTTCATGCCGTCCCTAGGAGGGGTGCGTCACTTGAGTGGGTTGAGTCACTGATGTGATCTTCCAGTCTGGGTTGGCGCCCCCCCTTGGGTTGTGCCGTGGCGGAGATCTTTGTGGGCTATACTCGGCCTTGTCTCAGGATGGTAAGTTGGTGGTTGAATATATCCCTCTAGTGGTGTGGGGGCTGTGCTTTGGCAAAGTGGGTGTGGTTATATCCTTCCTGTTTGGCCCTGTCATCGGATGGGGCCACAGTGTCCCCTGACCCCTCCTGTCTCAGCCTCCAGTATTTGTGCTGCAGTAGTTTATGTGTCGGGGGGCTAGGGTCAGTTTGTTATATCTGGAGTTCTTCTCCTGTCCTATCCAGTGTCCTGTGTGAATTTAAGTATGCTCTCTCTAATTCTCTCTTTCTTTCTTTCTTTCTCTCTCTCGGAGGACCTGAGCCCTAGGACCATGCCTCAGGACTACCTGACATGATGACTCCTTGCTCTCCCCAGTCCACCTGGCCGTGCTGCTGCTCCAGTTTCAACTGTTCTGCCTGTGATTATTATTATTTGACCATGCTGGTCATTTATGAACATTTGAACGTCTTGGCCATGTTCTATAAAAGTGCACAGCCAGAAGAGGAATGGCCACCCGACAGAGCCTGCTTCCTCTCTAGGTTTCTTCCTAGGTTTTGGCCTTTCTAGGGAGTTTTTCCTAGCCACCGTGCTTCTACACCTGCATTGCTTGCTGTTTGGGGTTTTAGGCTTGGTTTCTGTACAGCACTTTGAGATATCAGCTGATGTACGAAGGGCTATATAAATACATTTGATTTGATTTGATTTTAATATCATATTGTCAGATTAAACCAAAATACAACTTTTTGGTAAAAACTCAAGTCGTCGTGTTTGGAGGACAAAGAATGCTGAGTTGCATCCAAAGAACACCATACCTACTGTGAAGCATGGGGGTGGAAACATCATGCTTTGGGGCTGTTTTTCTGTAAAGGGACCAGGACGACTGATCCGTGTAAAAGAAAGAATGAATGGGGCCATGTATCGTGAGATTTTGAGTGAAAACCTCCTTCCATCAGCAAGGGCATTGAAGATGAAATGTGGCTGGGTCTTTCAGCATGACAATGATCCCAAACACACCGCCCGGGCAACGAAGGAGTGGCTTCGTAAGAAGCATTTCAAGGTCCTGGAGTGGCCTAGCCAGTCTCCAGATCTCAACCCCATAGAAAATCTTTGGAGGGAGTTGAAAGTCCGTGTTGCCCAGCCACAGCCCCAAAACATCACTGCTCTAGAGGAGATATGCATGGAGGAATGGGCCAAAATACCAGCAACAGTGTGTGAAAACCTTGTGAAGACTTACAGAAAACGTTTGACCTCTGTCATTGCCAACAAAGGGTATATAACAAAGTATTGAGATAAACTTTTGTTATTGACCAAATAATTATTTTCAACCATAATTTGCAAATAAATTCATAAAAAATCCTACAATGTGATTTTCTTGATTTTTTTTCTCATTTTGTCTGTCATAGTTGAAGTGTACCTATGATGAAAATTACAGGCCCCCTTTTTTAAGTGGGAGAACTTGCACAATTGGTGGCTGACTAAATACTTTTTTTGCCCCACTGTATAGGTGGTGTCAGAGGAAAGCCCCAAAAATGGTCAAAGACTCGAGTCACCCAAGTCATAGACTGTTCTCTCTGCTACCGCACGGCAAGCTGTACCGGAGCAGCACGTCTTGGACCAAAAGGCTCCTTAACAGCTTCTACCCCCAAGCCATAAGACTGCTGAACAACTAATCAAATGGCCACCGGACTATTTACATCCCCCCCCCCCCCCCCCTATTTTTTTTAATTATCTATGCATAGGCACTCCACCTCTACCTGCGCGTTTACAAATTACCTCGACTAACCTGTACCCCTGCACATTGACTCGGTTCCCGTACCCCTTGTACATAGTCTCGTTATTGTTATTTTATTGTGTTACTTTTTATTATTTTTTACATTCATTTATTTGGTAAAAAATTTCTTAACTCCTTCTTGAACTGCGCTGTTGGTTAATAGCTTGTAAGTAAGCATTTCACAGATTTCAAGGAAGTATTCGGTGCATGTGACAAATAAAGTTTGATATCATTTCATTTGAAAATGTAGTCGCAATTCAACGGTTCAGGAACAAGACGTATGTGGTAGGGTCTACAGATAGTCACGGATTACAAAGGGAAAACCTACCGATGTCTTGCTCCCGGACAAGAAAAACACTTTCTTTGCCTGCTTTGAGGATAATACAGTGCCACCAACGCGGCCCGCTCCCAAAGACTGTGGGCTCTCGTTCTCCGTGGCCAATGTGAGTAAGACATTTAAGCGTATTAACCCTCGCAAGGCTGCCAACCCAGATGGCATCCCTAGCCGCATCCTCAGAGCATGCGCAGACCAGCTGGTTGGATTGTTTACGGACATATTCAATCTCTCCCTATCATAATCTGCTGTCCTCACTTGCTTCAAGATGTCCACCACTGTTCCTGTACCCAATAAAGAAAAGGTTACTGAACTCAATGACTATCGCCCCGTAGCACTCACTTCTGTCAACATCAAGTGCTTTGATTGGCTAGTTAAGGATCATATCACCTACCTTACCTGACACCGTAGACCTACTTAAATTTGCATACCGCCCCAATAGATCCACAGACAATGCCATCGCACTGCACACTGCCCTATCCCATCTGAACAAGAGGAATACCTATGTAAGAATGCTGTTTATTGACTATAGCACAGCCTTCAACACCATAGTGCCCTCCAAGCTCATCATTAAGCATGGGGCCTTCCCCACTTCCTGATGGGCCGCTCCCAGGTGGTGAAGGTAGGAAACAGCACCTCCACTTTGCTGATCCTCAACACAGGGGCCCCACCAGGGTGTGTGCTCAGCACCCTCCTGTACTCTCTGTTCACCCATGACTGCGTGGCAACGCAGGTCTCCAACTCAATAATCAAGTTTGCAGATCACACAACAGTAGTAGGCTTGATTACCAACAATGATTAAACAGCCTGAAGGGAGGAGGTGAGGGCTCTGGCGGAGTGGTGCCAGGAAACAAAAATTTCCTTCAACGTCAACAAAACAAAGGAGCTGATCAGGAAACAACAGAGGGAACACGCCCTTATCAGCATCAATGGGACCGCTGTGGAGTAGGTGAAAAGATTCAAATTCCTCAGTGTCACTTACAATCTGAAATGGTCTACCCACACGTACAGGGTGGTGAAGAAGGCAACCTCAGGAGGCTGAGGATATTTGTCTTGGCCCCTGAGACCCTCACAAACTATTACAGAAGAACAATTGAGAGCATCCTGTCAGGCTGTCAGGGGGCTGTCACCCCCTGGTACGGCAACTGCACAGCCCGCAACTGCAGGACTCTCCAGAGGTGGTGCGGTCTTCCCAACGCATCCCCAGTGGCACACTGCCTGCCCTCCAGGACACCTATAGCACCCTATGTCACAGGAAGGCCTAAAAGAATCATCAAAGACATCAACCACCCCAGCCATGGCCTGTTCACCCTTCTATCATACAGAAGGCGAGGTCAGTACAAGTGCATCAAAGCTGGGACCGAGAGACTGAAAAACAGTTTCTATCTCAAGGCCATCAGACTGTTAAATATCCATCACCAGCCGGCTACCACCTGATAACTCAACCCTGCACCTTAGAGGTTGCTGCCCTACATACATAGACATGGAATCACTGGTCACTTTAATCAAATCAAATCAAATCAAATGTATTTATATAGCCCTTCGTACATCAGCTGATATCTCAAAGTGCTGTACAGAAACTCAGCCTAAAACCCCAAACAGCAAGCAATGCAGGTGTAGAAGCACGGTGGCTAGGAAAAACTCCCTAGAAAGGCCAAAACCTAGGAAGAAACCTAGAGAGGAACCAGGCTATGTGGGGTGGCCAGTCCTCTTCTGGCTGTGCCGGGTGGAGATTATAGCAGAACATGGCCAAGATGTTCAAATGTTCATAAATGACCAGCATGGTCGAATAATAATAAGGCAGAACAGTTTAAACTGGAGCAGCAGCACGGTCAGGTGGACTGGGGACAGCAAGGAGTCATCATGTCAGGTAGTCCTGGGGCATGGTCCTAGGGCTCAGGTCCTCCGAGAGAGAGAAAGAAAGAGAGAATTAGAGAGAGCATATGTGGGGTGGCCAGTCCTCTTCTGGCTGTTCCGGGTGGAGATTATAACAGAACATGGCCAAGATGTTCAAATGTTCATAAATGACCAGCATGGTCGAATAATAATAAGGCAGAACAGTTGAAACTGGAGCAACAGCACGGCCAGGTGGACTGGGGACAGCAAGGAGTCATCATGTCAAGTAGTCATGGGGCATGGTCCTAGGGCTCAGGTCCTCCGAGAGAGAGAAAGAAAGAGAGAAGGAGAGAATTAGAGAACGCACACTTAGATTCACACAGGACACGGATTAGGACAGGAGAAGTACTCCAGATATAACAAACGGACCCTAGCCCCCCGACACATAAACTGCTGCAGCATAAATACTGGAGGCTGAGACAGGAGGGGTCAGGAGACACTGTGGTCCCATCCAAGGACACCCCCGGACAGGGCCAAACAGGAAGGATATAATAATGGAACACTAGTCACTTTAATAATGTTTACATACTCTACTGCTTTACTCATTTCATAAGTCTATACTGTATTCTATTCTACTGTGTTTTAGTCAATGTCACTCCGACATTGCTCATTCTAATACTTATATATTTCTTAATTACATTATTTAATTTAGATTTGTGTGTGTTGTTGTGAATTGTTTAAGACTACTGCACTGATGGAGCTACGTACAGTGCCTTGCGAAAGTATTCGGCCCCCTTGAACTTTGCGACCTTTTGCCACATTTCAGGCTTCAAACATAAAGATATAAAACTGTATTTTTTTGTGAAGAATCAACAACAAGTGGGACACAATCATGAAGTGGAACGACATTTATTGGATATTTCAAACTTTTTTAACAAATCAAAAACTGAAAAATTGGGCGTGCAAAATTATTCAGCCCCCTTAAGTTAATACTTTGTAGCGCCACCTTTTACTACGATTACAGCTGTAAGTCGCTTGGGGTATGTCTCTATCAGTTTTGCACATCGAGAGACTGAAATTCTTTCCCATTCCTCCTTGCAAAACAGCTCGAGCTCAGTGAGGTTGGATGGAGAGCATTTGTGAACAGCAGTTTTCAGTTCTTTCCACAGATTCTCGATTGTATTCAGGTCTGGACATTGGCCATTCTAACACCTGGATATGTTTATTTTTGAACCATTCCATTGTAGATTTTGCTTTATGTTTTGGATCATTGTCTTGTTGGAAGACAAATCTCCGTCCCAGTCTCAGGTCTTTTGCAGACTCCATCAGGTTTTCTTCCAGAATTGGCTCCATCCATCTTCCCATCAATTTTAACCATCTTCCCTGTCCCTGCTGAAGACAAGCAGGCCCAAACCATGATGCTGCCACCACCATGTTTGACAGTGGGTATGGTGTGTTCCGGGTGATGAGCTGTGTTGCTTTTACGCGAAACATAACGTTTTGCATTGTTGCCAAAAAGTTAAATTTTGGTTTCATCTGACCAGAGCACCTTCTTCCACATGTTTGGTGTGTCTCCCAGGTGTCTTGTGGCAAACTTTAAACGACACTTTTATGGATATCTTTAAGAAATGGCTTTCTTCTTGCCACTCTTCCATAAAGGTCAGATTTGTGCAATATACGACTGATTGTTGTCCTATGGACAGAGTCTCCCACCTCAGCTGTAGATCTCTGCAGTTCATCCAGAGTGATCATGGGCCTCTTGGCTGCATCTCTGATCAGTCTTCTCCTTGTATGAGCTGAAAGTTTAGAGGGACAGCCAGGTCTTGGTAGATTTGCAGTGGTCTGATACTCCTTCCATTTCAACATTATCGCTTGCACAGTGCTCCTTGGGATGTTTAAAGCTTGGGAAATCTTTTTGTATCCAAATCCGGCTTTAAACTTCTTCACAACAGTATCTCGGACCTGCCTGGTGTGTTCCTTGTTCTTCATGATGCTCTCTCCGCTTTTAACGGACCTCTGAGACTATCACAGTGCAGTTGCATTTATACGAAGACTTGATTACACACAGCTGGATTGTATTTATCATCATTAGTCATTTATGTCAACATTGGATCATTCAGAGATCCTCACTGAACTTCTGGAGAGAGTTTGCCTCACTGAAAGTAAAGGGGCTGAATAATTTTGCACGCCCAATTTTTACGTTTTTGATTTGTTAAAAAAGTTTGAAATATCCAATAAATGTCTTTCCACTTCATGATTGTGTCCCACTTGTTGTTGATTCTTCACAAAAAAATACAGTTTTATATCTTTATGTTTGAAGCCTGAAATGTGGCAAAAGGTCGCAAAGTTCAAGGGGGCAGAATACTTTCGCAAGGCACTGTACGTAGCTCCATCAGTGCAGTAGTCTTAAACAATTCACTGTCTGTCTCTTAGCTCTGCGCTTTTAACTCTGCACACAAATCTATCACTTAATTACTCTTCAAGAAACTAACCGAATTTACATTTGGCTGGTAGTTAAACTAGTCAAGCACTCACTAATTGACTCTCCCTTGAGTTGACTCCTTGCATGAAACTTAAAATTTGTCCTTGCTACGTAGTGACTTTTCAACAGTGCGACTAACTCTGTCAACATTTTTACACATGGTTTCTCTGGCGCACATAATTCCATTCACAAATTGTCAGTCTTTCTGCCAACAATCGTCGGAAAAAAATGTATTTTGACATCATCCTCGTACTTGAGACCATTAGCTTCAAAATAATGTTCCAACCTTTCCAAATAGGCTTTGAAACTTTCCTCACTTTCCTCGAAGTGAAAAGCTTCTGCCTTGACTAACGCCATTTTCGGTGCTAGCTTTTCTACACAGGCTGTCTCGACAGAGCGAGCACTCGCTCTGTTCCCTTTCAGACAAAAACTCTGGTACCTCATTGCCAATCTGTTGCATCCCCGATTAAAGGAAGCGGCACTTTTTAGTTCTTGCAAAGAGGAACTCAACAGTATAAAGCAATAATATCACAAAGACGGTTTATTTCCAACATGACAGGGGATAAACCATAGCCTGTTCCAAGCTGAGTCCACCTGCACATGCTCACAGGTAGCACACTTGAATACTCTGGCTGACAACCAATGAGGGCCTACCTATTAGGCTATGCTCATGTAATCAGATACATATTTCCTATATCAAGTACTGAACACGTGAATACCATTTTAACCAGATGTGCACAATAACATGCTGCGTATCTCTCAAACACTACAAGTCAGTACTCCATATTCATCTTTTTCCATTCTTTTATTCCCTTTTAGTGATGTAAAGTGTGTACTCGTGATCTATGTGAAATGAACTTGAAATAAACTCTGGATTGATTACTAACATATAACTTTTTTCCTGACTGTAAAACAAAGATTATTAATTTGCCGAAGATCAGATGATGTTGGGTCGTCTTTTTGCTCCTTGGCGTGTAACGAGCTGGGTCAGATCTGGATGGAGTCAGGTGTGAGTGAGAATGCTGTGCCTGGGCACATCCCACTCATCATACTGGGGGAGACCCTCTGCTTCACAGCATGTCACAATACACACACTTACTCTATAAGCAATTGTTTTCTATTTAATCAAAATAAATGTCTGTAGACTCATAACACAGGATTTGGTGCCATGTGTGGTTAGTGCCGCGGACCCTGGCACACGTATCGCCTAGTCTACTAGAGTTTGCATCAGTTAGAATTTGACCCACCGGCCTTCTCTGGCAACCTGTCCTACATTTCATGTCTCCTTTTTCCTCTCCGTAACCCTTATCTCAATAAAATAAATAAAACCTGTCAAATAGACAGTACCAGTCAAACTTTTGGAAACACCTACTCATTCCAGGATTTTTATTTATTTGTACTATTGTCTACCTTGTAGAATACAGTGCCTTGCGAAAGTATTCGGCCCCCTTGAACTTTGCGACCTTTTGCCACATTTCAGGCTTCACACATAAAGATATAAAACTGTATTTTTTTGTGAAGAATCAACAACAAGTGGGACACAATCATGAAGTGGAACGACATTTATTGGATATTTCAAAAAAATTTAACAAATCAAAAACTGAAAAATTGAGCGTGCAAAATTATTCAGCCCCCTTAAGTTAATACTTTGAAGCGCCACCTTTTGCTGCGATTACAGCTGTAAGTCGCTTGGGGTATGTCTCTATCAGTTTTGCACATCGAGAGACTGCATTTTTTTCCCATTCCTCCTTGCAAAACAGCTCGAGCTCAGTGAGATTGGATGGAGAGCATTTGTGAACAGCAGTTTTCAGTTCCTTCCACAGATTCTCGATTGGATTCAGGTCTGGACTTTGACTTGGCCATTCTAACACCTGGATATGTTTATTTTTGAACCATTCCATTGTAGATTTTGCTTTATGTTTTGGATCATTGTCTTGTTGGAAGACAAATCTCCGTCCCAGTCTCAGGTCTTTTGCAGACTCCATCAGGTTTTCTTCCAGAATGGTCCTGTATTTGGCTCCATCCATCTTCCCATCAATTTTAACCATCTTCCCTGTCCCTGCTGAATAAAAGGAGGCCCAAACCATGATGCTGCCACCACCATGTTTGACAGTGGGGATGGTGTGTTCAGAGTGATGAGCTGTGTTGCTTTTACGCCAAACATAACGTTTTGCATTGTTGCCAAAAAGTTCCATTTTGGTTTCATCTGACCAGAGCACCTTCTTCCACATGTTTGGTGTGTCTCCCAGGTGGCTTGTGGCAAACTTTAAATGACACTTTTTATGGATATCTTTAAGAAATGGCTTTCTTCTTGCCACTCTTCCATAAAGGCCAGATTTGTGCAATATACGACTGATTGTTGTCCTATGGACAGAGTCTCCCACCTCAGCTGTAGATCTCTGCAGTTCATCCAGAGTGATCATGGGCCTCTTGGCTGCATCTCTGATCAGTCTTCTCCTTGAATGAGCTGAAAGTTTAGAGGGACGGCCAGGTCTTGGTAGATTTGCAGTGGTCTGATACTCCTTCCATTTCAATATTATCGCTTGCACAGTGCTCCTTGGGATGTTTAAAGCTTGGGAAATCTTTTTGTATCCAAATCCGGCTTTAAACTTCTTCACAACAGTATCTCGGACCTGCCTGGTGTGTTCCTTGTTCTTCATGATGCTCTCTGCGCTTTTAACGGACCTCTGAGACTATCACAGTGCAGGTGCATTTATACGGAGACTTGATTACACACAGGTGGATTGTATTTATCATCATTAGTCATTTAGGTCAACATTGGATCATTCAGAGATCCTCACTGAACTTCTGGAGAGAGTTTGCTGCACTGAAAGTAAAGGGGCTGAATAATTTTGCACGCCCAATTTTTCAGTTTTTGATTTGTTAAAAAAGTTTGAAATATCCAATAAATGTCGTTCCACTTCATGATTGTGTCCCACTTGTTGTTGATTCTTCACAAAAAAATACAGTTTTATATCTTTATGTTTGAATCCTGAAATGTGGCAAAAGGTCGCAAAGTTCAAAGGGGCCGAATACTTTCGCAAGGCACTGTAATAGTGACTACATCAAAACTATGAAATAACACATATGGAATCATTCAGTAACCAAAAAAGAATTAAACAAATCAAAATATATTTTATATTTGAGATTTTTCAAAGTAGCCACCCTTTGCCTTGATGATAAGTATAACCCTTTGATAACCCTTTGCTCTGAGACTCGAAATGTAGCTCAGGTGCATCCTGTTTCCATTGATCATCCTTGAGATGTTTCTACAACTTGATTGGAGTTCAATTGATTGGCAATGATTTGGAAAAGCATACACCTGTCTATAGAAAGTCCCACAGTTGACAGCGCATGTCAGAGCAAAAACCAAGGCATGTGGCCAAAGGAATTGTCCGTAGAACTCCGAGACAGGATTGTGTCAAGGCACAAATCTGGGAACCAACAGTACCAAAACATTTCTGCAGCATTGAAGAACACAGTGGCCTCCATCGTTCTTAAATTTAATTTTCTTGAACCAACAAGACTCTACTTACAGCACTCAGACCTTTATGGTGGAGTGGCCAGACAGAAGCCACTCCTCAGTAAAAGGCTCATGACAGCCCACTTGGAGTTTGGAGTTCTGTGGTCGGATGAAACCAAGATTGAACTCTTTGGCCTGAATGCCATGCGTCACGTGAGGAGAAAACCTGGCACCATCCTTACGGTGAAGCATGGTGGTGGCAGCATCATGCTGTGCGAACGTTTTTTAGGGACTGGGAGACTAGTCAGGATCGAAGGAAAGATGAACGGATCAAAGTAAAGGGAGATCCTTAATGAAAGCCTGCTCCAGAGCGCCCAGGACCTCAGACTGGGGCGAAGGTTCACCTTCAAACAGCACAATGATCCTAAGCACACAGTCAAGACAACGCAGGAGTGGCTTCGGGACAAGTCTCTGAATGTCCTTGAGTGGCCCAGCCAGAGCCCGGACTTGAACCCAGTCAAACATCTCTGGAGAGAACTGAAAACTGCTGTGCAGCGATGCTCCCCATCCAACTCCAACTCCCCAAATACAGGTGTGCCAAGTAGCATCAGGCAAAGTTGCATCAGGGCTCAGGGCTGTATTTGCTGCCACAGGTGCTTCGACAAAGTACTGAGTAAAATGTCTGAATGCTTATGTAAATGTGTTATTTCATTTTTTTTATAAATCAAAAAACCTGTTTTTGCTTTGTCATTATGGGTATTGTGTGAGTATATTGATGAGGAAACAACAAATTTAATCCATTTTGGAATAAGGCTCTTACGTAACAAAATAAATGTCAAGGGGTCTGAATACTCTTCTGAATGCACTGTGTGTATATATACACTGCTCAAAAAAATAAAGGGAACACTAAAATAACACATCCTAGATCTGAATGAATGAAATATTCTTATTAAATACTTTTTCTTTACATAGTTGAATGTGCTGACAACAAAATCACACAAAAATTATCAATGGAAATCAAATGTATTAACCCATGGAGGTCTGGATTTGGAGTCACACTCAAAATGAAAGTGGAAAACCACACCACAGCCTGATCCAACTTTGATGTAATGTCCTTAAAACAAGTCAAAATGAGGCTCAGTAGTGTGTGTGGCCTCCACGTGCCTGTATGACCTCCCTACAACGCCTGGGCATGATCCTGATGAGGTGGCGGATGGTCTCTTGAGGGATCTCCTCCCAGACCTGGACTAAAGCATCCGTCAACTCCTGGACAGTCTGTGGTGCAACAGTCCATAGCATCAATGCCTTCCTCTTGCAGGAACTGCTGACACACTCCAGCCACATGAGGTCTAGCATTGTCTTGCATTAGGAGGAACCCAGGGCCAACCGCACCAGCATATGGTCTCACAAGGGGTCTGAGGATCTCATCTCGGTACCTAATGGCAGTCAGGCTACCTCTGGCGAGCACATGAAGGGCTGTGCGGCCCCCAAAGAAATGCCACCCCACACCATGACTGACCCACTTCCAAACCGGTCATGCTGGAGGATGTTGCAGGCAGTAGAACGTTCTCCACTTCGTCTCCAGACTCTGTCACGTCTGTCAAGTGCTCAGTGTGAACCTGCTTTCATCTGTGAAGAGCACAAAATCGTGCAATCTAGCAGGAGGGCCACAAACTGGCAAATAACGGTGCAGTATGCTGTGGTGTGCAGAACAGCACTCCTATCAGCTAAAAACAAGAAGAAGTGGCTCCAGTGTGCACACGATCGCCAACACTGGATAATTGAGAAGTGGAAAAATATTGTCCCTTGAAACCAATTGAGCAACGTTTGAATGACACACCTTGTAGATTCCATGTCCAGAAGAATTCTGGCTTTTCTGGAGGCAAAGGGGTGTCCAACCAAGTACTAGATTTGTGTACCTAATAACCTGGCCACTGAGTGTATATTTGTGGGGTTTTATTTACTTTATTGAGATCAGGGTAAAGTAGAGGGAAAATGAGACATGAAAGGTAGGACAGGTTGCCAGAGAAGGGCAGTGGGTCTGATTCGAACTGGTGTAGACTCTAGTAGACTAGGCTATACATGTGTGCTAGGGTCTGCGGCACTAACCACACAGGCCACCAAGTCTTGTGTTACGAGTTCAGACATTTATTTAGATCAGTGGTTCCCAAACTTTTTAGAGTCCCGTACCCCTTCAAACATTCAACCCCCAGCTGCGTACCCCCTCTAGCACCAGGGTCAGCGCACTCTCAAATATTGTTTTTTTGCCATCTTTGTAAGCCTGCCACACCCATACTATACGATACATTTATTAAACATAAGAATGAGTGTGAGTTTTTGTCACCACCCGGCTCATGGGAAATAGGACCAGGGCACAAATAATAATATAATAATAATCAATACTTTTGCTCTTTCTTTAGCCATCTTACGTATAAAACCTTATTTGTTCATCGGAAATTGTGAATAACTCACCACAGGTTAATGAGTAAGGTGTGCTTGAAAGGATGCACATAACTCTGCAATTTTGGGTTGTATAGGAGAGAGTCTCAGTCTTAAATAATTTTCTACACACAGACTGCGCCTGTATTTAGTTTTCATGCTAGTGAGGGCCCAGAATCCACTCTCACATACTGTAGGTGCGTGGTTGCAAAGGCCATCAGTGTCTTAACAGCTTGATTTGCCAAGGCAGGATACTCTGAGCGCAGCCCAATCCAGAAATCTGTCAGTAGCTTCTGATTTAAATTCAATTTTCACAGAACCACTTGTTGCAATTTTGATAAGACTCTCTTGTTCAGATATCGGTAAGTGGACTGGAGGCATGGCATGAAAGGGATAACAAATCCAGTTGTTTGTGTCATCCGTTTTGGGAAAGTACATGAGTAATTGCGCACCCAGGTGCGCAATCACGTTTGACATTGCCCGTATGCTTGAGTTCATTTGCACACAAAAAATCATACAATGATGGAAGGACCAGTGTGTTGTCCTTAATAATGCAGACAGAGAAGAGCTCCAACTTCTTAATCATAGCCTGAATTTTGTCCCGCACATTGAATATAGTTACAGAGTCCCTGTAATCCTAGATTCAGATCATTCAGGCAAAAAATCACCCAGATAGGCCAGTTGTGTGAGAAACTCATTATTATGTAAGCGGTTAGATAAGTGAAAATTATGGTCAGTAAAGAAAACATTAATCTTGTCTTTCAATTCAAAAAAATGTGTCAGTTCTTTGCCCCTTGATAACCAGCGCACTTCTGTGTGTTGTAAAAGCATTACATTGTCTCTGCCCATATCATTGCATAATGCAGTAAATACATGAGAGTTCAGGGGCCTTGCTTTAACAAAGTTAACCATTTTCACTGTAGTGTCTAAAATGTATTTCAAGCTGTCAGGCATTCCCTTGGCAGCAAGATCCTCTCGGTGGATGCTGCAGTATACCCAAGTAGCATCGGGAGCAACTGCTTGCACACGCATTACCACTCCACTATGTCTCCCTGTCATGGCTTTTACGTCATCAGTACAGATATAGTTTCAACACATCTTGACCACCAAAGTCCATTTATTGTCACAAAGCTGTCCTGTCTTCCTTAAAAAAAAGTAAGGCCCGCGTCCATAGACACATACCAGCTCTATTGGTAGCTACTACCAGCAGTACTACACCTTCACCTGTCGACGACACAAGTTGTTCCGCTTCCACGAGCACATCCAATGCTAGCATCAGTATTTCTACATTTGTTGTTAGCCCAGCTAGCATGGACACTGACAGTTGTGAATCTGATGCAGCCGAAGAGCTACTGCCCCCTTACCCGGGAAAGCACCGAACGACAGACAGGGATTTGGACCATCGAAGAGGAGCAAATATGATGAGAACTACATTAGTTTTGGGGATCACTTACATTGGGAGTAGTGCCTTTCCTCAGCCACAGTGTGTTATATGTGTAAAAGTACTATCTCACACCTCGATGCCAATTTGAAAAATAAGCCACAGGAGTTTTTTGAGCGAGAATTAAGACAACTTTCGAGTATTAAGACGGGTATAAAAGCAACAGATACCATTAATAAGAAGGGGTTAGTAGCATCTTATATGGTGAGCTACCAAGTGACTAAGACAAGCGAGCCCCATACTATTGTGGAGGACTTAATTCTTCCTGCTGCCGCGCATATGGCATGGACAATGGTTGGGGAAAAAGGCCCCAAAAAACTACACAGACAACACGAAGCAACAGTGACATGGCAGGAGATGTTTTGAAACAATTATTGCTTTGCATACAAGCCAGTGAATTCTATTCATTACAGCTTGATGAGTCAACAGGCATGGCGGGCCTGGCACAGCTCCTGGTATATGTTTGTTACGTTTATGGGGTGTCCAATTAACTTCTTATGGCTGCAGGGGCAGTATTGAGTAGCTTGGATGAAAGGTGCCCAGAGGTGCCCAGAGTAAACAGCCTGCTCCTCAGTCTCAGTTGCTAATATACGCATATTACTAGTAGTACTGGATAGAAAACACTCTGAAGTTTCTAAAACTGTTTGAATGATGTCTGTGAGTATAACAGAACTCATATGGCAGGCAAAAACCTGAAAAGAAATCCAAACAGGAAGTGAGAAATCTGACGTTGTTATATTTTCAACCCAGGCCCTATTGAATTCACATTGGGATATGAATGAAGTTTCCCTTCCTAGGGCTTCCAATAGATGTCAACCGTCTTTAGAAACTTGAATGAGGCTTCTACTGTGTTGTGGGACTGAATAAGAGCTGAATGAGTCAGGTTACTGGCAGAGAGCCATTTTCTGGTCACATGCATTCCACATGATATCGCCCTGCTCCTCTAGATACAAAGGAATTCTCTGGTTGGAATTTCATTGAAGATTTATGATAAAAACATCCTAATGATTGATTGTATACTTAGTTTGAAATGTTTCTTTGACCTGTAATATAACTTTTTGAAGTTTTTGTCCGAAGTAATGCACAAGCTTTTGGATATGTGTACCTAATGCTAACAAAACTAGCTACTGGAACATAAATAACGGACATTATGGAACAAATCAAGCATTTATTGTGGAACTGCGATTCCTGGGAGTGCATTCTGATGAAGATCATCAAAGGTAAGGGAATATTTATAATGTGATTTCTGGTTTCTGTTGACTCCAACATGGTGGCTAAATTGATTATTTTTCTGAGCGCCGTCTCAGATTATTGCATGATTAGCTTTTTCCGTAAAGTTTTTTTGAAATCTGACACAGCGGTTGCATTAAGTAGAGGTATATCTATAATTCCATGTGTATAACTTGTATTATCATCTACATTTATGATGAGTATTTCTGTTGAATCGATGTGGCTTTGCAAAATCACTGGATGTTTTTGGAACTAGTGAACGTAACGCGCCAATGTAAACTCAGATGTTTTGATATAAATATGAACTTTATCAAACAAAACATACATGTATTGTGTAACATGAAGTCCTACGAGTGTCATCTGATGAAGATCATCAAAGGCTAGTGATTAATTTTATCTCTAATTGTGCTTTTTGTGACTCCTCTCTTTGGCTGGAAAAATTATTGAGTTTTTCTGTGACTTGGTGGTGACCGAACATAATCGTTTGTGGTGCTTTCGCTGTAAAGCCTATTTGAAATCGGACACTGTGGTGGGATTAACAACAAGATTACATTTAAAACGATATAAAATACGTATGTTTGAGGAATTGTAATTATGAGATTTCTGTTGTTTTGAATTTGGCGCCCTGCACTTTCACTGGCTGTTGTCATATCATCCCGTTAACGGGATTGCAGCCCTAAGAATTTTGACCATTTATCAATTTTTGAGCAAACGGAATGAGCTACATTTGGCTACATACGGACCTTTAGTGGAATCCCCGCGAGAGAGAAACTGTTCATGTGATTGGATGTTAATTATTTGACTAGGCTACCTGTATTTGACATTGTAATTGTTTTCCAGTGGAATGAGGCTACTCAGGCTATAGGGGGAAAAAAACTCACCCAAATGTATAGCCCTGTTGGAAAATCTAAATGGACTGTTTGAAAATGTAAATAAAAATAAAATACAAATATTTGTTTATTTTTTATTTATGTGAATCACCTTTTTTATTTGGCATAATAAAACATGCAATGCTCTACGGCATTGCATGCATCCCTGGGGGAATACCTGATTTAGATTAAATACAAAAAGTGTGTGTTGTGACATGCGGTCAAGCCGGGTAGGATGTGTCCAGACACAGCGTTCTTACTCCATCCAGATCTGACCCAGCTCGTTACATGCCTCGGAGCAAAAAGACATCCCAACTCAATAATGTATGTTTTACAGTTAAGAAAAGTTCATTTTAAGTGCATTTCACATTGGTCACGAGTACACACTTTACATCATTAAAAGGGAATCAAAATAAATAAAGAGGAGTATGGAGTACTGACTGTGTTGAGGCCAGTACTGACAGTTCTGCTCTTAGAGCAGCAGACCCAGTTGACTCAAACTGCTCTAAGAGCAGCAAAATCTAGTTGACAGATGATTGATTAAATACTAAATGTGATGCAAGTTAAAGCTAGTTAGCTTAACTGTTTTTCTAAAACAGTTTCAGCTAACTAACTTCAGTTTAATAGTTTATCCCCTCTCCATGTAATCTATAGTATGCATCTCTTTAGGGGATATACAGAACTTTAATGTTTAGCACTGACTCTCATTATTTTACAATTCAATATCACCCTAACATCTTCAATCCACTTCAAGTTGTGGAATTTACATTTCAACGTGTCAGTGATTAGGCCTCATCTCACACATTAAGAAGCCACTCGATTTAAGTTATGCAACAGCCATAGCAGAAATGGACTATGTTATTCGTGAGAAATGTAAAATGTTGAGGAAAGCTCAGATAAGTTGATGAAATTGTCTGATTTATTATGGAAGAGCTGGAAATGTGTCTTGAATTCAACACAAATATCCAAGTGATTAAACCAATCTATCAATTTGAGATTAAAGAGGTACCCCGTGGGGATATTCACAGTGTGAAATGCAGGGAAGACTTGTTCTTATTTTTCAAGTGAACATTTGCTTTGTTTTATCTCAACAAGGCCTCTTCAGCAGAAGTGTGTGTGGTTATTATGTAATGTAAAGTCCCCGTCTGTGTGTGTGTGAGTGCATCTATGTGTTTGTGAAAGCCTATGTGACATATTCTCCTATTTGAGGTTGATATTAATACAGCATCTGTTATTCTGAAGATATTTTTTTTTTTTGAATGTACCTTAGAATTATCAATCCAATATGGATGCCTACACCGGGGGGACACAAAGCACCCTGCAGACTTTAACTCCCCATCTGTCTACTGTTGATCAGACACCCTCCAGGTCCACTCACTCCTCTTCACCAGTGAACCATAATGGATCCTTTCATATCCAACGTGTCCAACCAGCCCCACTCATAATGACCATACGAGATGGATGGAGCTGCAGTTGCACTATACTGGGGATGGCTCAGTGGAGAGTGCTTCCATGTCCATTTAACCTAATTTAAAGGCTCATAGATATGATGGCTTCTTCCTGGAGAGTCCCAGTGGAGGCTGTATTGGATTTTAGTGGAGATATGAGGCTGTAAGGCACAGACATAGAAGATATATCTTAAGGTTTTGGGGAGATCATTTGGTTCCTTTTTATACACTTCCCATTAGGCACACACAGGTTGAATCAACGTTGTTTCCACGTCATTTCAATTGAATTACGTTGAACCAATGTGGAATAGATGTTAATTGACGACTGTGCACGGTGGGTGGGGTGTATATAGTTAATTCCTGTGTTTGTAGCAGATGGCTAGCTTGTTGATGGCATATAGTTAGATATGTCTGTTCACCGTTGTTACAGGTAGAATTGTAAAGTAAACTGGTGAGAAAACAGCACAAAAAACCCTCCTGAAAATGTTTTAGATAAAAGTCCCTAACGGAGAGAGTGTTGCTATTGCACATAACAGTCATGCTAGAACCCCATGCCCACAATCCTTTTAAGTTCTATGGTAATGGAGTCGGAGCTGAAAAGAAAATTAAACAAGGTGCAGACAAAATAATTGTAAGTTGAGAAAGTTGCACACTCTAGTCAATATTACAGTAACCCAAAATATTGTATTTATTGCATGACTGAACCGACAATTCAGTTTCGGGACACACACACACAGACTATTTATGATAATAAACACATTAAGTTATTGGCGGTTATTGTATTCCAACATACAGGCAGGATTTTGCATTACAGCACCCATGAACAATTCCAGAACAGGGCACCATGTATTGTTTCCATTCCATTGCTTCCAAAATGCTGTCCTATAATAGCCACCTGTGGTAACTGTAGTTGGAGTCCCACCGCCATGCTCAGAGCTCATGCACAGTGATGGTGCTGAACAACAAAGCCCATCTCCAGTCTCATCAGGGTACAGTAATGAACACAGCCCTGGCTCTGTTTGTCTTTGTGCCGCTCCCTGTTGCTCCGTTTAAATTGTCAACATCACTGCTCAAATGTGGCATTTGAAGCGAATGATTGCTTTGAACTTCTATCTGTTCAACAAGGGAGTCTTTGTTCGACGCCCACCAGGGGAGTTGTGAGAGAGGCACATGACAGAGTCCCCAAGCGTCAGGATTCAAAGCAGCACTTTGATGGCTCAAACACTCTACCATTACCTTTCTCCTCATGGAAGACCATGGGAGACATATTTAACATAGACACACCAAGGCTTCTAGGCCCATATGGAGTGGAGTGGCTAGGCAGGGCTCATAGGAGGCGCTGCATGTTATTCATATTTTTGTATGTACTGGAAATTGTATAAATGTACATGGCTCACTGCATTGGCCAACTTAGAACTTAGAACTCTGGAGATTCACCCGGCAGGCCGGAATGTTCCACAGCCAGTCTTTAGGAAGGTTCTCTCAGCAAAAATAGGACGCTTCGGCAGAGAAAACTGTGATTGGAGTGAAAGTTGCAACCTAGAATTTGATTTAGTTGCGTGTTGTTGTGGTTCATTTTTGTGGACACACATATTTTACTTGGTCTGACAGTCAGATTTGGCTTTGGTCTGTGTGCCACAGGTGTTAGCCCACTGCGCTAAAGCACACAGGAGCAAAGGCACATCTTAGGTTTCAGGCAAGATGATTTAATGGGTTGTTTCATGTAATGGTTAACTTTTTATATTTTAAGCAGAAATTAAGCACCAATATTTAATTTTTGAAATCCGGTTACATTAAATTAAGTGCACTTTAATATAGACCACATGGAGAATTCAATAAATCAGATTTTATTATGTGAATAAAGGTGTGCTAAAGTACAAAGAAGGCAGCATTTTGACATGTCCCTTCGTCATACCCTGTATCAATTCTAGGAAGATTTCAACCAACTTAATCCAAAGATTCTACAAGTTTCACCATCATTGTAAAGGCATAGTTATTTTGCTGCTTTGACAAAGTCATTTGTGAAGATTATTATTTATATTAATGTGGTTAGTGATGCATTTACGTCTGTCCCTCATGTTAAGGTCAACCCTGTTATAAGGTAAACCCTCCTTAAACTACCCCTTTAATATAATGGACCATTCCACCAAGTTAAATGATTCACAGCAGGTGACATCGCTTGGATCCTCTGAACAGCATGGTGAGAAAGGAAAACTTGAATTTGATTTGACTTTCATTATGTGTGGAACATAGTGTATGTACAGTATAATTCATAATTTCACAAAAACCATGTGGTCCCATGCTCTTCACCACAAGAGTAGTAACGGCCAACAGTCACCTAAAACCTCAACCCTTTTATGTTCAAACCTGTTAGAGGCCCAATGGTAACTGTATCAGTTTGATTTTATACTGTATGTGAGTTTATTTGTACAAGGGATACTTGATCAATGAGAAAAGTTTGGATTTATCTCGAATATGGTTTTAAACAATAGTTGGGCACTTACATCCATAAGTGTCTGTAACAGAGTTGACAAACAGTGTAGTACACGTGCAGATAAAATGCTCCTAGTTCGTAGGATTTTGATGCCTGATGAAGATATCCTCCATGCAATTGAACGTTGAAAGAAGAGATATTTTCGTAATTTCTTAAACGTTTGCATGTCCAAAAGTCATGTGGAATGACCCTAATATAGAATGAAAACTAAATCATAACTTTGGGTACAGCGCTTAAACTAGTGCCTAAATGTTCACCACATTTATCGTTACAATAAAATGTGAGAAAAGTTCAAGGGGGTGAATACATATAGACACTGTATGTGATTACAAAATAGACCTTTGTTGACACTTATCAGTGGCTAAGTGTAGTTCTCCATCTGAGTCAAAATCAAATCAAATCAAATGTATTCATATAGCCCTTCGTACATCAGCTGATATCTCAAAGAGCTGTACAGAAACCCAGCCTAAAACCCCAAACAGCAAGCAATGCAGGTGTAGAAGCACGGTGGCTAGGAAAAACTCCCTAGAAAGGCCAAAACCTAGGAAGAAACCTAGAGAGGAACCAGGCTATGTGGGGTGGCCAGTCCTCTTCTGGCTGTGCCGGGTGGAGATTATAACAGAACATGGCCAAGATGTTCAAATGTTCATAAATGACCAGCATGGCCCAATAATAATAAGGCAGAACAGTTGAAACTGGAGCAGCAGCACGGCCAGGTGGACTGGGGATAGCAAGGAGTCATCATGTCAGGTAGTCCTGAGGCATGGTCCTAGGGCTCAGGTCCTCCGAGAGAGAGAAATAAAGAGAGAAAGAGAGAATTAGAGAGAGCACATTTAAATTCACACAGGACACCGAATAGGACAGGAGAAGTACTCCAGATATAACAAACTGACCCTAGCCCCCCCGACACATAAACTACTGCAGCATAAATACTGGAGGTTGAGACAGGAGGGGTCAGAAGACACTGTGGCCCCATCCGAGGACACCCCCAAAAGCACTGGGGTTTTTCATGTCAAGGTTAATTCAAACGCTCTGTGATGATGATGATATTCCAAAAACTACAAATGTATTTTTAAACAAATACATTATTTTAAATGCTAAACATTCCTGCCTATGCATTTACATTCTCTGCTCTCACCATTCAGTGTGATACTATCACCACTTTGTTTTCCACCACGATGTGAGACGGAAAGACATGCATGGGCCTGACTGTAGGAACAAAATGTGGTTATGGCAGGCTTGACGTGTATCTTTTCTTCAAGTGTTCCCTCCAACATACATCTCTCTCTTTTTTATCTCTCTCCTGGCCCCGATAGGCATATCACATACACCTCCCTCTTTCCCCTGATAGCTGTTCAGTCACTCTTCTTTCTTTCTCTCTTTCTCTCCTCGATAGCATCACAGTCCCTCTCTCTCTTTGTCTCCCTACCTCTCTCTGTCTCTCTCTCTCCCTCTGTCTCTTCAACCTGGTTAGCGTTTCAGACACACTCAGTATTCATGTCAGCAGAGGAGCTGTCAGCAGCATTTACACACATTACCAGGGTGAAAAGAGGTAGGTTGAGGTACAATGATGTGCAGTGGTTCATGGCAGTTGGTATCAAGATGCTGTCAGAATCGAAAAAGGTGGCCCCTTTGTGAGAGTCCCACGGAGATATGGGCTTAGGCAGGCTGAATTGTCAAGGGATTCAATGAGTCGTTGAGTTAAGTGGCAGACCAACTCATAGGAAATATAGCGCAACGTTTTCTGTGCTGTCAAAGTTTAAACTTGTCTCTGCTAACTGCAGTGAAGTGTTGTAGCTGAAACTGCTATGATATCCAGTGGTGTATTCATGGTCATTGGCATTGGACAAACCATATACACGGTGTCCAATTCCACCCAATTCGGCGTTGATTCGTGTAAAGTTGATTGCAAATGCCATATGGCAAATGCCAGTTGTAACACTTCAAAAACTTATCACCCCCCAAAAAAGTGCTTTCTGGACAGTTTTTCGAAATTCTTTCAATTTTTTTGTCAATTACACATGTGTAAGAACTGTATGAATATACTTTAGTCATATTTTATTATCATCATTTTTTTTTTTTACTTGTGCATAAGGCATATGTTTTCTCCATTTGGAATATAATTTCATAGGAAGTCAAAAGTCAAAAATGTCAAAAATTTGTAAAAAACTTCACACACCCTTAAAAAAGTGCTTTCTGGACCGTTTTTTGAAATTCTCTCGAATTTTGTGTCAATTACACACGTATAAGAACTGTATCAAAATACTTTAGTCATATTTTATTATCATAATATTTTTTTTTTTACTTGTGCATAAGGCATATGTTTTGTCCATTTGCAATATGATTTCATAGGAAGTCAAAAGTCAAAGTCAAAAGTCACCTTTTCTTTGGCCAAATAACATAAGGAATTTGACGTGCTAAAAAATCTTGCAGAAATGCAAAATTGACTGGCCTGATGAACACAGGATGGCCAGGTAGTGATAGTTGTTCCTTTCCATCACTCGTTGTGTTGATTTCATCATGTCCATTTGGTGATGTTTTTTCACTATAGAATCATATTGCAAATGCACGTGCATTGTTGAGCAACTGGTGATTGAAAATAGGCACCTGGTAACCAAAAAATAAAAATATGGTTGTAAATGCATTTACAGTGCCTTGCGAAAGTATTCGGCCCCCTTGAACTTTGCAACCTTTTGCCACATTTCAGGCTTCAAACATAAAGATATAAAACTGTATTTTTTTGTGAAGAATCAACAACAAGTGGGACACAATCATGAAGTGGAACGACATTTATTGGATATTTCAAACTTTTTTAACAAATCAAAAACTGAAAAATTGGGCGTGCAAAATTATTCAGCCCCTTTACTTTCAGTGCAGCAAACTCTCTCCAGAAGTTCAGTGAGGATCTCTGAATGATCCAATGTTGACCTAAATGACTAATGATGATAAATACAATCCACCTGTGTGTAATCAAGTCTCCGTATAAATGCACCTGCACTGTGATAGTCTCAGAGGTCCGTTAAAAGCGCAGAGAGCATCATGAAGAACAAGCAACACACCAGGCAGGTCCGAGATACTGTTGTGAAGAAGTTTAAAGCCGGATTTGGATACAAAAATATTTCCCAAGCTTTAAACATCCCAAGGAGCACTGTGCAAGCGATAATATTGAAATGGAAGGAGTATCAGACCACTGCAAATCTACCAAGACCTGGCCGTCCCTCTAAACTTTCAGGTCATACAAGGAGAAGACTGATCAGAGATGCAGCCAAGAGGCCCATGATCACTCTGGATGAACTGCAGAGATCTACAGCTGAGGTGGGAGACTCTGTCCATAGGACAACAATCAGTCGTATATTGCACAAATCTGGCCTTTATGGAAGAGTGGCAAGAAGAAAGCCATTTCTTAAAGATATCCATAAAAAAGTGTTGTTTAAAGGTTGCCACAAGCCACCTGGAAGACACACCAAACATGTGGAAGAAGGTGCTCTGGTCAGATTAAACCAAAATGTAACTTTTTGGCAACAATACAAAACGTTATGTTTGGCGTAAAAGCAACACAGCTCATCACCCTGAACACACCATCCCAACTGTCAAACATGGTGGTGAAAGCATCATGGTTTGGGCCTGCTTTTCTTCAGCAGGGACAGGGAAGATGGTTAAAATTGATGGGAGGATGGATGGAGCCAAATACAGGACCATTCTGGAAGAAAACCTGATGGAGTCTGCAAAAGACCTGAGACTGGGACGGAGATTTGTCTTCCAACAAGACAATGATCCAAAACATAAAGCAAAATCTACAATGGAATGGTTCAAAAATAAACATATCCAGGTGTTAGAATGGCCAAGTCAAAGTCCAGACCTGAATCCAATCGAGAATCTGTGGAAAGAACTGAAAACTGCTGTTCACAAATGCTCTCCATCCAACCTCACTGAGCTCGAGCTGTTTTGCAAGGAGGAATGGGAAATCGCTAGGCAAGGGTAATTTCAGTGTAGGAAAGGATGAAACAGCGTCTGTGCCACCAGTAAGTACAGATAGTAGTATAAATCCCCTGGCACAGTCCCCGCAGCCGGACAACTTTCTCACGGTTTCTGGAAGGAAATGCTGTAGGAACGCTCAACCGGTGTCGCTCATTCAGCCGACAGAAACTTTCAACCGGTTTTCCCCATTAAGCAGCGGGTCGGAGTCAGAGGCCGAGTCTTCTCTGGTCTCTACTCCTCCCGTTACGGGGTCTGAGACGCCGAAGCTTCCCACCATTGGCTCTGACAAATTGAAAACTCTAGTCATTGGCGACTCCATTACCCGCAGTATTAGACTTAAAATGAATCACCCAGCGATCATACACTGTTTACCGGGGGGCAGGGCTACCGACATTAAGGCTAATCTGAAGATGGTGCTGGCTAAAGCTAAAACTGGCGGGTGTAGAGAGTATAGAGAGACTGTTATCCAAGTCGGCACCAACGATGTTAGGATGAAACAGTCAGAGATCACCAAGCGCAACATAGCTTCTGCGTGTAAATCAGCTAGAAAGATGTGTCGGCATCGAGTAATTGTCTCTGGCCCCCTCCCAGTTAGGGGGAGTGATGAGCTCTACAGCAGAGTCTCACAACTCAAAGTTGTCCGGCTGCGGGGACTGTGCCAGGGGATTTATACTACTATCTGTACTTACTGGTGGCACAGACGCTGTATCATCCTTTCCTACACTGAAATTACCCTTGCCTAGCAATTGCGTCTGAAGCTGGGCTTGTAGCACAGCTATCCTCGCCGTAAGGCGAGTACAGCGACTGCAATTAGAAGGCATCAACTGCTGGTTGAAAACAGTTTTTTGCCCCTCCCAAAAGATAGAATTTGTAGATAATTGGCCCTCTTTCTGGGACTCACCCACAAACATGACCAAGCCTGACCTGCTGAGGAGTGACGGACTCCATCCTAGCTGGAGGGGTGCTCTCATTTTATCTACCAACATAGACAGGGCTCTAACTCCTCTAGCTCCACAATGAAATAGGGTGCAGGCCAGGCAGCAGGCTGTTAGCCAGCCTGCCAGCATAGTGGAGTCTGCCACTAGCACAGTCAGTGTAGTCAGCTCAGCTATCACCATTGAGACCGTGTTTGTGCCTCGACCTAGGTTGGGCAAAACTAAACATGGCGGTGTTTGCTTTAGCAATCTCACTAGGATAAAGACCACCTCCATTCCTGTCATTATTGAAAGAGATCATGATACCTCACATCTCAAAATAGGGCTACTTAATGTTAAATCCCTTACTACAAAGGCAATTATAGTCAATGAACTAATCACTGATCATAATCTTGATGTGATTGGCCTGACTGAAACATAAGCCTGATGAATTTACTGTGTTAAATGAGGCCTCACCTCCTGGCTACACTAGTGACCATATCCCCCGTGCATCCCGCAAAGGCGGAGGTGTTGCTAACATTTACGATAGCAATGACGTTTTCATCTTTTGAGCTTCTAGTCATGAAATCTATGCAGCCTACTCAATCACTTTTTATAGCTACTGTTTACAGGCCTCCTGGGCCATATACAGCGTTCCTCACTGAGTTCCCTGAATTCCTATTGGACCTTGTAGTCATAGCAGATAATATTCTAATCTTTGGTGACTTTAATATTCACATGGAAAAGTCCACAGACCCACTCCAAAAGGCTTTCGGAGCCATCATCGACTCAGTGGGTTTTGTCCAACATGTCTCTGGACCCACTCACTGTCACAGTCATACGCTGGACCCAGTTTTGTCCCATGGAATAAATGTTGTGGATCTTAATGTTTTTCCTCATAATCCTGGACTATCGGACCACCATTTTATTACGTTTGCAATTGCAACATATAATCTGCTCAGACTCCAACCAAGGATCATCAAAAGTCGTGCTATAAATTCACAGACAACACAAAGATTCATTGATGTCCTTCCAGATTCCCTCTGTCTACCCAAGGACGCCAGAGGACAAAAATCAGTTAACCACCTAACTGAGGAACTCAATTTAACCTTGCGCAATACCCTAGATGCAGTTGCACCCCTAAAAACTAAAAACATTTCTCATAAGAAACTAGCTCCCTGGTACACAGAAAATACCCGAGCTCTGAAGCAAGCCTCCAGAAAATTGGAACGGAAATGGCGCCAAACCAAACTGGAAGTCTTCCGACTAGCTTGGAAAGACAGTACTGGGCAGTACCGAAGAGCCCTTACTGTTGCTCAATCATCCTATTTTTCTAACTTAATTGAGGAAAATAAGAACAATCCGAAATTCCTTTTTGATACTGTCGCAAAGCTAACTAAAAAGCAGCATTCCCCAAGAGAGGATGACTTCACTTTAGCAGTGATAAATTCATGAACTTCTTTGAGGAAAAGATTATGATTATTAGAAAGCAAATTACGGACTCCTCCTTAAATCTGCGTATTCCTTCAAAGCTCAGTTGTCCTGAGTCTGCACAACTCTGCCAGGACCTAGGATCAAGAGAGACGCTCAAGTGTTTTAATACTATATCTCTTGACACAATGATGAAAATAATCATGGCCTCTAAACCTTCAAGCTGCATACTGGACCCTATTCCAACTAAACTACTGAAAGAGCTGCTTCCTGTGCTTGGACCTCCTATGTTGAACATAATAAACGGCTCTCTATCCACCGGATGTGTACCAAACTCACTAAAAGTGGCAGTAATAAAGCCTCTCTTGAAAAAGCCAAACCTTGACCAAGAAAATATAAAAAACTATAGGCCTATATCGAATCTTCCATTCCTCTCAAAAATTTTTGAAAAGGCTGTTGCGCAACAACTCACTGCCTTCCTGAAGACAAACAATGTATACGAAATGCTTCAGTCTGGTTTTAGACCCCATCATAGCACTGAGACGGCACTTGTGAAGGTGGTAAATGACATTTTAATGGCATCGGACCGAGGCTCTGCATCTGTCCTCGTGCTCCTAGACCTTAGTGCTGCTTTTGATACCATCGATCACCACATTCTTTTGGAGAGATTGGAAACCCAAATTGGTCTACATGGACAAGTTCTGGCCTGGTTTAGATCTTATCTGTCGGAAAGATATCCGTTTGTCTCTGTGAATGGTTTGTCCTCTGACAAATGAACCGTAAATTTCGGTGTTCCTCAAGGTTCCGTTTTAGGACCACTATTGTTTTCACTATATATTTTACCTCTTGGGGATGTTATTCGAAAACATAATGTTAACTTTCTCTGCTATGCGGATGACACACAGCTGTACATTTCAATGAAACATGGTGAAGCCCCAAAATTGCCCTCGCTAGAAGCATGTGTTTCAGACATGAGGAAGTGGATGGCTGCAAACTTTCTACTTTTAAACTCGGACAAAACAGAGATGCTTGTTCTAGGTCCCAAGAAACAAAGAAATCTTCTGTTGAATCTGACAATTAATCTTAATGGTTGTACAGTCATCTCAAATAAAACTGTGAAGGACCTCGGCGTTACTCTGGACCCTGATCTCTCTTTTGAAGAAGATATCAAGACCATTTCAAGGACAGCTTTTTTCCATCTACGTAACATTGCAAAAATCAGAAACTTTCTGTCCAAAAATGACACAGAAAAATTAATCCATGCTTTTGTCACTTCTAGGTTAGACTACTGCAATGCTCTACTTTCCGGCTACCCGGATAAAGCACTAAATAAACTTCAGTTAGTGCTAAATACGGCTGCTAGAATCCTGAATAGAACCAAAAAATTTGATCATATTACTCCAGTGCTAGCCTCTCTACACTGGCTTTCTGTCAAAGCAAAGGCTGATTTCAAGGTTTTACTGCTAACCTACAAAGCATTACATGGGCTTGCTCCTACCTATCTCTCTGATTTGGTCCTGCCGTACATACCTACACGTACGCTACAGTCACAAGACGCAGGCCTCCTAACTGTCCCTAGAATGTCTAAGCAAACAGCTGGAGGCAGGGCTTTCTCCTATAGAGCTCCATTTTTATGGAACGGTCTGCCTACCCATGTCAGAGACGCAAACTCGGTCTCAACCTTTAAGTCTCTACTGAAGACTCATCTCTTCAGTGGGTCATATGATTGAGTGTAGTCTGGCCCAGGAGTGGGAAGGTGAACGGAAAGGCTCTGGAGCAACGAACCGCCCTTGCTGTCTCTGCCTGGCCGGTTCCCCTCTTTCCACTGGGATTCTCTGCCTCTAACCCTATTACAGGGGCTGAGTCACTGGCTTACTGGGGCTCTCTCATGCCGTCCCTGGAGGGGGTGTGTCACCTGAGTAGGTTGATTCACTGATGTGGTCATCTTGTCTGGGTTGGCGCCCCCCCTTGTGTTGTGCCGTGGCGGAGGTCTTTGTGGGCTATACTCAGCCTTGTCTCAGGATGGTAAGTTGGTGGTTGAAGATATCCCTCTAGTGGTGTGGGGGCTGTGCTTTGGCAAAGTGGGTGGGGTTATATCCTTCCTGTTTGGCCTTGTCCGGGGGTGTCCTCGGATGGGTCCACAGTGTCTCCTGACCCCTCCTGTCTCAGCCTCCAGTATTTATGCTGCAGCAGTTTATGTGTCGGGGGGCTAGGGTCAGTTTGTTATATCTGGAGTACTTCTCCTGTCCTATTCGGTGTCCTGTGTGAATCTAAGTGTGCGTTCTCTAATTCTCTCCTTCTCTCTTTCTTTCTCTCTCTCGGAGGACCTGAGCCGTAGGACCATTACCCAGGACTACCTGACATGATGACTCCTTGCTGTCCCCAGTCCAGCTGGCCGTGCTGCTGCTCCAGTTTAAACTGTTCTGCCTTATTATTATTCGACCATGCTGGTCATTTATGAACATTTGAACATCTTGGCCATGTTCTGTTATAATCTCCACCCGGCACAGCCAGAAGAGGACTGGCCATCCCACATATGCTCTCTCCAATTCTCTCTTTCTTTCTCTCTCTCTGAGGACCTGAGCCCTAGGACCATGCCCCAGGAATACCTGACATGATGACTCCTTGCAAGGAGTCACCAGCAAGTCAGTGTCCATCAGTCAATTAGATGTCATTCTGACACCAAACTGATATCAATTGACACCAAACCCACTTTTTCCAACTAATTTAGAAGCCAACTATCACATATGTCAGAGCAGGCCCATAATTCACAGCGCCTTCAGTTTAAAACATAATAAAAACGTAAAACACATAGTTACGTTCTAGCTGTGGGTCCAGTTCGGACATTATGTGTAGGCCTATGTGATGCGACCCCGAATCCCGAGTTTCGGCTCGATAGGTCCTTCGGTGCCCAAGCAAAACCCTAATTGGTGCTGAAAATCCACTTTTTTTCCATGACTTGCTACGGGGTCCTTGAATGAGCTATCGGACAGAAACGTTGGGGTCCGTCTCTA
Organism: Oncorhynchus mykiss; assembly: GCF_057628025.1. Lineage (NCBI taxonomy): Eukaryota > Metazoa > Chordata > Actinopteri > Salmoniformes > Salmonidae > Oncorhynchus > Oncorhynchus mykiss. Next base: position 35,254,896 of record NC_143029.1, on the reverse strand, counting down.
TGGGCCGAGCCGGTTTCAATGCACCTAGTCTTGCGTCTCTGAGACTTTTCTAAATGTTGTCATTTTCGTGATGCAAAAATGAATTGATGTCATTGCAAATGTACGAGGCTGTTTCTCGGTCCGAGAACCTTCTAGAGCCACCTAACTCACCACGCACTATCGACCTGAGGTCTAGAACAGGTTTCTAAAGTTTCGGAACTCTAGGTCTGACGGTTCTTTTTTAGCTTGAAAAAAGCTAACTATTGCAGGCACTGTCTGTCTCTACGCACCCCAATACGTCCCTCCTTCCAAGTTGTGTGTCTGTGTGATTTAGTTTTCCTTTTAAATTTTACGCGAAAAATGACTGATTTACAGTTCATGGGGGTTGCCTAATCATATGTATATAAAGTTTTGGAAAGATCTGACTTTTTTAACCCCTCGAAACAGCCCTGGAGACACCAATTATGGCACTTCTGGTTAGCACAGGAAGCTATACACATCCTCATTGGGGTATGCTTTTACAGAATCCTGAGTTTTAAGTCTTTACGTTAAGAACTGACTGATTTACACAGGGTTGAATGCACTATTTCTATCAAACTGCAGGCAGGGTATGGATATACACTTTTAGGGGTATTTTAACCACTTCCGGTTAGTCCAGGAAGCTTAGAATCGACACAGGTAGACCTCATAGTGGCCTAATGGACTGTTACCGAAGACAGGTTCATACGGCATTCATAACCCATATAGGCTTCAGGTTGAATTTAGGGGTGCAGGCAATGTATTCCTATGGGGTGAGAAGTCTATGCAAACTGTTTGATGTAAACACCTTCTTTTAACTGTTAAGGGTTAATGCCACACGGTCAAGGTTTGCACGGATCGGAAGGACCTTAGAAACGTACCTGAGGTCGAATTGTGCTTCTCACCCTAACGGTTCTCTCACTGTCACCCAAAAGCAAATTACATTGTGGGGCAGGCTTCATTTTGGGCCTACTTTTCTAATGGTCGCTGCGCTTAGACCGAGCGAGCTACGGTCAAGCGGGATATCTCGTTGAACTCGGCACGGTCTAGGGATTATGGTAATGCCATTGCCTGCTCTCTGTGTCTTTAAGCACCGCACTTTGTCACTCCATCCTTGCTGTGTGTGTGTGAGAGTGCTTTTCTTTGACATCTGTTGGGAGAAATGACTGACTTACAGTTTATGGGGGTTACCTAATCACACATATGAAGTTTTGAAAATATATTTTTTAACCCTTGGAAACAGCCACTATGACACCATTTAAGGCACTTCTGGTTGGCACAGGAAGCTAAAAATGAACTCATATCCTGATTGGGGTATGCCTTTACAGAATCCTGAGTTTTAAGTCTTTACGTTAAGAACTGAGTTATTTACGGAGGGTTTAGTGAGTGTGTGTTATTTCAGAAAATCATGGAAAATCACAGAAATCTCGCAGAGCTCCGCAGCACACTTTAAAAAGATTTGCATGAACACCCTGCAACTGGATCTGTAACTGTTGGAAAAAAAAACACCTATCTTTGAACATCACCAATTTGTCATTGTACGATTTCTCTTAAATGACGATAGATAAATGGCTGGTTCTTTTTTTATGGCTGGTTCTTTTTTTGACTTTGACGTGAAGTGGAAAAATAATGTCTCTATTTTCATTTTGGACCTTTAATCCCATTATGCCAAACCTACGCTCACCAAGTTTCGGCTTCGAAATATTTTCCGTTTTGGAGATAAGGCCCCGTCGTGATTCGTGATGTTTAGTACAATTGCAATATGATTGCTTATGCCCTCTTGTGGGATTGTCCGGGACAGCGGAAAAATGACCAAAATGTGATTATTTTATAAGACGGAAACCGAATGTCAGAGAAAGTTCATTTGATGACTTCCCGGTAGGTCCGGCCCTACCGCACGGCCCGACGCCGACCGCGAATTTTACTAACGTTTTCGGACATCTAGTAAGGGACCGTACATTTGCAATATGGACTTTCTCACTAACCATACAGCAAATGTCAAAATGTTCCCTTAGGTATGATAGTGCCCTTTTAGAGTAAGAGCTGTTTGAAAAGACTGCCTGATATTTTAGCCTGTTTTGGTGGGAAGGCGCTTTGGTCTGCCTGGTGACATCACCAGGTGGTAAATTAGTTAGTAGACCAATAAGAAAGAGACTTCCAAACCTCAGCCAATAACAGCTAGTTTTCAGTTTTCCTCTCCCCACTCAGACCACTCCCAGGCAGTCCTAGAAAAGTTCTTGCTTGAGAAATAGCTTTTTGCGAAGAAACATTTTTTAAAAAACATTTTTGACCATTTTATTTGAAGACAATCACACTAAGGTACTTGCAGTAATTGTTACCCAGAAAATGTACGATATGGAGATAGAAATGACTGCATTTTCAAAGTGTTATTCCAACTTCATAGTGTAGTGTATATAAAACTCAGGAAATCATGTTTCTGGCTGCACTGGGACTTAAAATATAATGTCAAAATGTATATTTCAGCCTAAATAGACATTTTCCCGTTCACTTCGCTCTGCATTTCACTCATCACTCACCCAAACTCTAAATCCACCCGAGGACATCACAGCGAGATGATACTGCTTTTGCTGCAATTGATAGGCTCTCCCATTTCATATGCCATATTGTAAGAGGAGATGCAGGTTCACAGCCAGAGGATATCGACAGGCAATGTATTGATAAAACTTCGGTAGAGTTTCCTTTTGTCTGGATAGGCCAGAAAAGTGTTGCTACCTATGCAAATATTTATATATACTGCATCTCAGACGACAGCGGAGACCAACATGTGAAGCGGGACAACCAGAGCTTTCATGGACTTTTCGTGACGTTGCTACCTGTCTCGACTTCCACCGAAGTCAGCTCCTCTCCTTGTTCGGGCGGCGTTCAGCGATCGACGTCACCGGCTTTCTAGCCATCGCCACTCCGTTTTTCATATATCCATTTGTCTTGTCTGGTTTTCATACACACCTTCATTTTCCCAATCAATCTAATTGTATTTAACCCTCTGTTTCCCATCATGTTTTGTGTGTAATTGTTTTCATGTCAAACGATGTTCTTTAACGCTTTACTTTGTTGTTCCGTGTTTTTGAGCGCGTTTGTTTTGTTGTGCTACCGTTTAGGAACTTTAATAAAGTGTGCTTTATTTTTCATACTCTGCTCTCCTGCACCTGACTTCGCCTTTAGACACACCTTGACACTACCATTAATGCGATGACGACTATTCATCGACAGATTACATGCCACGTTCAATTATTACGCAATTAAATTAATTAACTAACAACTAATTAAGCAGTAATCTGGGGCACCACGGGAAAAGTTTATTTAACGACCCTAATGTTTCCCGAATTAACTAAAAAATATCAGAATATCTCAATGTACTATCTGTTATCCATCAATGATTTGCTCCTATTTCCCTCAGTCTCATTCTGAACATCGTAATATCCTATAAATCTGCACAAACCCTAGTCTCCATGAGGCATAATTTTCCACAAATTGGCTTAATTGTTTAATTACTAAGTTACTAAATAATCACACAGAATTACATAAACACACACACACAGGATAGATTATACATTGATTACTACATACTGCAATGAAAAGTCCCTAGTGGATTAACCCGGTATGACAGTGTGTTACACACTGAAAGTGTGGGGGGAGAAAGAGTGGGAGGAGGACAACAAAGGGATTCAACTATCGTACACACAGTTGAATAATATGCTCATTGTAAATTTGGATATTTAGCATCCCAACAACCGCTAATTCGGATTTAAAAATGCAAGGTACATATTTACGCTTGTATGACTTTGTAGTCTCGCTCTGTTGAAAACGCCCGATCAGTCTGTGGAGTCAGTCGACAGAAGGTCTCTGGTTGTATAAGTCCCTGGTTGTCCACCAGAGATCACCATGTCCTTTGTAGACGTAGCTTCTTGGTCTCGGAGTGTCTGTTTAGAACAGATCTTCCAGAGGTTTACCACGTGACATTCAGCGGTCCTTGTCCTTCGCACTGTTTGTTTAGAATAGATACCCTGGAGATGCCTATAGTGGTGAGAGGAAATTGTTTTTTGTCTCTCATTTTCGGTCAAGTTTCCTAGGCTAACAGTGCAGAAACAGCTGTAGACTGAATGTTCCTGTGTAGTCTTCTCCGATAAAGAGATTCAGAGGGTATTACCATTTTCTGGTATTTTAGTCTTTAAACCATTTCGTAACGTATTCAGCTCACGTTGCACATATACGAGTCTTTAGCTTTAAACCATTTGTGACGTCCAGCTTACTGTCCGTATACTGGTCTAAATGGTTGATTATTCAGGGTACAGCTAAGACCACGTCCACACAGGCAGCAAACTTGCTTGTTTTGATTGATAGAGATTTTCTTATTTTCTGTTGAAAGTTTCAAAGTTTCTAACCATTTTGTACTGTTCAGCTCATGCTGTCAGTCACGCTGTTCTCTAGAGATCACATTCTCTGGTCTAATATGTAAATTATTCAGCAAGTCCTTTAATTCACTCGCCTTGGATGGCGGTTCCATCCCATTGCCACAATGTCTGTGCTCACGTGGGCGTGGTTACTGACTTGGCAAAAGTCTATATGGAAAACCATTATCTAATTTAGAAGGCTAAAATCACATTTCATATTCTCACAAATAGTTTTATATTTAATCATATACATTTTACAACATTTAGATATAAACCTGAACCCTTGAATGCGTACACTTTCAGGGATACAGTTATTGAGTTTTACCATCCTTAACGATATCACAAAACAACAACTGATTTGATATGATTATTGTTTAAGTCTCACCAACCATTTCCCACATTATTTATGTTAGAAATATTATTTCAATGTCCAACCTTTTAATGTTACAGTACTGCAAAATCTCTCTCTGTTGTAACAAAGGGATTTTTTACATACTACTTTTCTGCAGTGGGAGAGAAAGTTCCTGCAAGGTATTTACAAATGTCATAAAACTGGCCAACTCCCCCAAGAGAGGGGAGGGGGGTCTTGAAACCTTTGATTAGCCCGCGCCTTTGATCTCCATCCAGGAGGGCAGGTCCTGACAGAGTGCACAGCAATTGATGTTCCGCCATTCACAGAGCGCTTTTGTGCACAAAAAAAAAATGGTGTCTGGATAGGCCCAGAACCGCTCAAAGTGCCTTAAATAAGGGACTTAAAGTTTGAAAGTAAACTTTTGTCAGTTTTCTTAATAGTTGAGCAAGCATTGGTTGCATTTTGAGTAAATTACAAACTTTTTCCGAAATGATTTATTTTCTAACACTTATTCTTGTTTGTATGTGTGAAATGTTGGAATCAAATCAAATTGTATTGGTCGCATACATACATTTATCAGATTTATTGCGGGTGTAGTGAAATGCTTATGTTCCTAGCTCCAACAGTGCTGTAATATTTAGCAATTCATAACAATACACACATGTAAAAGTAAAATTAAGTGAGTCTGGAGACTGTCGGAGTCTGTCGGAGTCTGGAGTGTACTACCGTTCAAAAGTTTGGGGTCACTTCGAAATGTCCCTGTTTTTGAAAGAAAATAAAAATGTTGTGCATTAAATAACATAAAATTGATCAGAAATACGGTGTAGACAGTTAATGTTGTAAATTAATATTGTAGCGGGAAACAGCAGATTTTTAATGGAATATCTACATATGTGTACAGAGGCCCATTACTAGCAACCATCACGCCTGTGTTCCAATGGCACATTGTGTTAGCTAATCCAAGTTTATCATTTTAAAAGGCTAATTGATTATTAGAAAAACATTTTTGCAATTGTGTTAGCACAGCTGAAAACTGTTGTTCTGATTAAAGAAACAATACAACTGGCCTTCTTTAGAGTATCTGGAGCATCTGCATTTGTGGATTCGATTACAGGCTCAAAATGGCCAGAAACAAAAACCTTTCTTCTGAAACTCATAAGTCTATTGCTCTGAGAAATGAAGGCTATTCCATGTGAGAAATTGTCACGAAACTGAAGATCTCGTACAACGCTGTGTGCTACTCCCTTCATAGAACAGCGCAAAGTCCTCAACTGGCAGCTTCATTAAATAGTACCTCAAAACACCAGTCTCAACGTCAACAGTGAAGAGGCGACTCCAGGATGCTGGCCTTCTAGGCAGAGTTCCTCTGTACAGTGTCTGTTCTTTTGCCCATCTTAATCTTATATTTTTATTGGCTAGTCTGAGATATGGCTTTTTCTTTGCAACTTAGCCTTGAGGGACAACATCCCGGAGTTGCGTCTTCACTGTTGACGTAGAGACTGGGGTTTATGAAATGTTTGCAAATGTATAAAAAATGAAATATCACATTTACATGAGTATTCAGACCCATTGGTACGAGACATCAAATCATATCCAAATCAAATCAAATGTATTTGTCACATACACATGGTTAGCAGATGTTAATGCGAGTGTAGCGAAATGCTTGTGCTTCTAGTTCTGACAATGCAGTAATAACCAACAAGTAATCTAACTAACAATTCCAAAACTACTACCTTATACACACAAGTGTAAAGGGATAAAGAATATGTACATAAAGATATATGAATGAGTGATGGTACAGAGCGGCATAGGCAAGATGCAGTAGATGTTATCGAGTACAGTACATATGAGATTAATAATCTAGGGTATGTAAACATTATATTAAGTAGCATTGTTTAAAGTGGCTGGTGATATATTTTACCTCAATTCCCATCAATTCCCATTGTTAAAGTGGCTGGAGTTGAGTCAGTGTGTTGGCAGCAGCCACTCAATGTTAGTGGTGGCTGTTTAACAGTCTGATTGCCTTGAGATAGAAGCTGTTTTTCAGTCTCTCGGTCCCAGCTTTGATGCACCTCACCTTCTGGATGATAGCGGGGTGAACAGGCAGTGGCTCGGGTGGTTGTTGTCCTTGATGATCTTTATGGCCTTCCTGTGACATCGGGTGGTGTAGGTGTCCTGGAGGGCAGGTAGTTTGCCCCCGGTGATGCGTTGTGTAGACCTCACTACCCTCTGGAGAGCCTTACGGTTGTGGGCGGAGCAGTTGCCGTACCAGGCGGTGATACAGCCCGACAGGATGCTCTCGATTGTGCATCTGTAGAAGTTTCTGAGTGCTTTTGGTGACAAGCCAAATTTCTTCAGCCTCCTGAGGTTGAAGAGGCGCTGCTGCGCCTTCTTCACGATTCTGTCTGTGTGGGTGGACCAATTCAGTTTGTCTGTGATGTGTACGCCGAGGAACTCAAAACTTACTACCCTCTCCACTACTGTCCCATCGATGTGGATAGGGGCGTGTTCCCTCTGCTGTTTCCTGAAGTCCACAATCATCTCCTTAGTTTTGTTGACGTTGAGTGTGAGGTTATTTTCCTGACTCCACACTCCGAGGGCCCTCACCTCCTCCCTTTAGGCCGTCTTGTCGTTGTTGGTAATCAAGCCTACCACTGTTGTGTCGTCCGCAAACTTGATGATTGAGTTGGAGGCGTGCGTGGCCACGCAGTCGTGGGTGAACAGGGACTACAGGAGAGGGCTCAGAACGCACCCTTGTGGGGCCCCAGTGTTGAGGATCAGTGGGGTGGAGATGTTGTTACCTACCCTCACCACCTGGGGGCGGCTTGTCAGGAAGTCCAGTACCCATTTTCACAGGGCGGGGTCGAGACCCAGGGTCTCGAGCTTGATGACGAGTTTGGAGGGTACTATGGTGTTAAATGCTGAGCTGTAGTCGATGAACAGCATTCTCACATAGGTATTCCTCTTGTCCAGATGGGTTAGGGCAGTGTGCAGTGTGGTTGAGATTGCATCGTCTGTGGACCTATTTGGGCGGTAAGCAAATTGGAGTGGGTCTAGGGTGTCAGGTAGGGTGGAGGTGATTTGGTCCTTGACTCGTCTCTCAAAGCACTTCATGATGACGGAAGTGAGTGCTACGGGGCGGTAGTCGTTTAGCTCAGTTACCTTAGCTTTCTGGGGAACAGGAACAATGGTGGCCCTCTTGAAGCATGTGGAAACAGCAGACTGGGATAAGGATTGATTGAATATGTCCGTAAACACACCAGCCAGCTGGTCTGCGCATGCTCTGAGGGCGCGGCTGGGGATGCCGTCTGGGCCTGCAGCCTTGCGAGGGTTAACACGTTTAAATGTTTTACTCACCTCGGCTGCAGTGAAAGAGAGTCCGCATGTTTTGGTTGCGGGCCGTGTCAGTGGCACTGTATTGTCCTCAAAGCGGGCAAAAATAGTTATTTAGTCTGCCTGGGAGCAAGACATCCTGGTCCGTGACTGGGCTGGTTTTCTTTTTGTAATCCGTGATTGACTGTAGACCCTGCCACATACCTCTTGTGTCTGATCCATTGAATTGCGATTCTACTTTGTCTCTATACTAACGCTTAGCTTGTTTGATTGCCTTGCGGAGGGAATAGCTACACTGTTTGTATTCGGTCACCTTTCCCTGATTAAAAGCAGTGGTTCGCGCTTTCAGTTTCATGCGAATGCTGCCATCAATCCACGGTTTCTGGTTTGGGAATGTTTTAATCGTTGCTATGTGAACGACATCTTCAACGCACGTTCTAATGAACTCGCTCACCGAATCAGCGTATTCGTCAATGTTGTTGTTTGACGCAATACGAAACTTGAAATTGAAATTGAGCTCAGGTGCATCCTGTTTCCATTGATCATCCTGAGCCTAATGATGAGCTTGGAGGTTACTATGGTGTTGAAGGCTAAGCTATAGTCAGTGAAGAGCATTCTTACATAGTTATTCCTCTTACCCAGATGGGATAGTGTGCAGTGCGATGGTGATTGCATCGTCTGTGGATCTATTGGGGCAGTATGCAAATTTAAGTGGGTCTAGGGTATCAGGTAAGCCGGAGGTCATATGATCCTTAACAAGCCTCTCAAAGCACTTCATGATGACAGTAGTGAGTGCTACGGGGCCATAGTCATTGAGTTCTGTAACCTTTGCTTTCTTGGGTACAGGAACAATGGTGGACATCTTGAAGCAAGTGGGGACAGCAGACTGGGTTAGGGAGAGATTGAATATGTCCGTAAACACTCCAGCCAGCTGGTCTATGCATACCTTGAAGACGCGGCTAGGGATGCCGTCGGGCATTCGCCGACGGCATTGTGAGGGTTAACATGCTTAAATGTCTTACTCACTTCGGCCATGGAGAATGAGAGGCCTCACTCCTCAGGAGTGGCCAATGTCGGTGGCATTGTGATATCCTCAAAGCGGGCAAGGAAGATGTTTAGCTTGTCCGGGTGCAAGACAAAAGTGTCCCCGAGGTGGCTGGTTTTCTCTTTGTGATCCGCGATTGTTTGGAGTCCCTGCCACATACGTCTTGTATCTGAGCCATTGAATTGTGTCGTGACTTGACTTAATCTGAAGACGGGTATTTATCTAATCAACTATGTTTAATTGTTACCCGATTAATGTAATCATGTAACAATTAACCCAATAAGAACTGGGGCACCATGAGAGTGGTTCTTTAAAGAGTTACCATCTCCCAAATTAAATTCTACCTATTATATCTATAAACAGTCAACGTATTAATCATAACCTTGTATCATATCATCATTCTGAACAGTTAACCTTGCATCTGCAAAACCCCAAGCTTTTGCAGATGAAACTCCTATACTTTGCACATTATTAACCGCCCCCCACATGGAGTAAGAATTCATGAATGTATTTACGCAAAAATTCCTTGGTTCGCTGTGTATCTCTCTGAACCGGGCCGCTTTTGGCCTTTTCTTTGCACGCTTGTGAAGCTCTGATTGTCCAAAAGCAGTTTCTCTGTTTTCTCCTCTGCAGTTGTCCGTTGTCCGGTGACTTGTCATGTAGTCCTGAACAGAACTACAGAGTTTATTCAGCTTCTATTGGCTCTGGAAGATGCTTCTTTGAAGATAGGCTAGCCAACATTGTCGATGGTTCCTAATGGGCAGATGAGAGTAGCATAATATGATGGTTTGAAGATAGTAGTAAAATTGTCCCACTTGAATTCACTTTTCTACATACTTAGGTGACAAATAATCAGCCGTACCAGTGATTGTGTGGGAGGTGACTTTATCGTCTCTACCTCGTGTTGAGATTAGGATTTCAAACCACTTTAAACGTGAGCTACAGCTCTACATCTCTGTGGTCTGATATGTTAATTCTTAACCTATCATTTTATGTTGTTTGTTCAATAGGGGTGGTTCCGTCAGCCTGACAGGCTCTCTGACCTCACTCAAGGGCGTTGACTACTTATTTGTACAAAGTTATAGAAACTATTTTCTCTTATGGCTCCTAAAATCATGTCCCTCTCCTAACAAAAACACTTGAATCCTTTTTCATATTTCATGCGCATCGGATGGAAACTTTGTTCATGTAGTGGGTATACTTTCTAAGTTACAGTATTTCATTTATAACGTTTTTTATGAAATCACAAAATAACATACAATATGACATTAGTGTTCTTCAGATCGCCTCTGACCAATCCCCCTAGTTCTTCGCTAGAATTATTGTTCCACTATTCACTTTAGAACGTGTTGGAGTTTTGGCGGGAAAAGTCTGAAACAAAGTAACATTCCTCTGGTGAATTTGGAGAGGGAAACCTGAATCTTCTCTCCTTGATTTACAAGAGGGTGTGAGGTGTTAACCCCCACCATTTTCTCCACCCCCTCTGCGGGTGAGAGGGTATCTGGTTGAAGTTATTTATAGCAAAGCTGATCTGACCTATTTGGATCCTCACAGGACAGCCATGACAATTGTGACTCCACTTTTTCTCTGTATAGACATTTAGCCTGTTTTAGGGCCTTACGGAGGGCATAACTGCACTGTTTGTATTCAACCATATTCCCAGTCACCTTGCCGTCGTTAAATGCAGTGGTCCGCACTTTCAGTTTCTCGACTGCTGCCATCTATTCATGGTTTTTGGTTTGGGTAGGTTTTAATAGTCACCGTAGGAACAATGTGATTAACTCAGTCACTGTGTCAGTGTATATGTCAATGTTTTATTCTCAGAGGCAAACCCAGTCCGTGTGAGGAAAACAATCTTGACACATGGATTCCCGATTGGTAAGACCAGCATTGAATAGACCTTAGCACAGGTACTTCCTGTTTGAGTTTCTGCCTAAAAGAAGGGTGGAGCGGAAGGGAGTCATAATCTGATTTGCCAAAGGGAGGGTGGAGGAGGGCCTTTTAGCCATCCCGGAAGGGAGAGTAACAATGGTCAAGAGTTTTTGAAGAGTGAGTACTACAGACAACTTGTTGATTGAATTTCGGTAGAGTTTTCCTCAGATTTGCTTTGTTAAAGTCCCCTGCTGCAATAAATGCGTCCTCAGGACATCTGGTGTCCAGTTTGCACAATATCCAGTGTAGTTCCTCATCGCGGTATCGGCTTGAAGGGGAATATACATGGATTTGACGATAACTGAAGAGAATTCTCTTGGGAGGCAATGCGGTCAGCATTTTATTGTGAGGTATTCTAGGTTGGGTGAACAAAACGACTTGAGTTCCTGTACATTATCACAATCACACCATGAGTAGTTAATCATCAAACATACACCTCCGCCTTTCTTCTTCCCCGAGCGTTTTTTCTTCCTGTCTGCGCAATGTACTGAGGACCCAGCTGGCTTTATAGATGGGGACAGTTTATCCGGAGAGAGCAATGATTCTGTGGAACAGAGTATGTTACAGTCCCTGAGTTGAACCAGAAGTCCACTCCGAATACCTCTTCTCCGTGGGCGGCGTCTTGGAGCAGTCTCTGGGATAAATTCAGTTGTCTTGGATCCAATTTGGGAAAATAATATTTCTGTTTGGATTGCTGGTGAGTGACCGCTGTGCTGATATCTAAAAGATATTTCTGGCTTTATGTAATAACACGAAAACCTTCTGGGCTAATAATGTAAGAAATAACATATATATACACGTATATATTGCAAAGTTGCTTAGGAGCTAGAAGCAGAGCTGTCATGTCTGTCGGCGCCATCTTGTTGTTGAATTTCTGTATATATATTTAAAATAAATTAAACACACAAACTTCTAAATTTGTTATATACATTTGCATTGTAATTATTTGTGGTTTGCACTGTGTGTGATTCTGCGTGAATGGTCTGATTGTGAAAATGAGCTATTTTCTAAAGCCTTATTGAGGCCGGGAGCAATCGCAGAAAGCAATGAAGTATGGGGTAAAGCGATGTATGTGGATAAAATATAAATGCTGCTTCATTCTACCATGCATATACACCCCACAGTCACTTGCAGCTGAGCTGTGAGCAAACAAATTAATTATTTATGAAGGATGAATATTGCATATTGGTCTGAAAATTGTTGTTTCGTCTGCATCATATGCCAACAAGATTAGATTTACATGACAAGATATTTACCTCCACAGAGCAAAGAATTGGAAACAGCCTGCAATATATGCTGTGGGATACTACAGAACTGATCTGAGTTAAAAACAGGAAAACCATAAAAAAATATATATATATACAGTGGGATCCAAAATGTTAGACCATTCCTCCATACAGAATCCTGCCAGATCCTTGACCTCATTTGCCTGCGCTTATAGACTGCACTTCATTTTAAACCACGTGTTTTCAATGGGTTTGCAAAATGGCCAATTAACCATTTCTTTGTTTTGCTTTTCTTGCTGGAAGATCCACTTGTGGCCAAGTTTCAGCCTTACAAGGGCCCCAGGACATGTGGAAGCAAAATAGCCCCATAATATCAAAGATCCTCAATCCCATACCTACTGTAAAATATGATTTTCTGCTTATGCATTCCAATTTCGACGCCAAACCCCACCACTGGTGTGCATGGCCAAAGAGCTCTATTTTCATGTCATCTGACCAAAGCACCGGTTTCAATTCAAGTGCCAATGCCTTTTAGCAAACTCCAGATGTCTACATTTGTTGGATGATATGGAAATAGAGCTCTTTGGCAACGCAAACTTTTTTGAGCATACAATATAGCTCAGTATTTGAATTATTTATTTCATACTGTAATTTTTGCTCATCTTTATCAAGGGTGTCAATAATTCCAGACCCCATTGTACATGTCTACAGGACGGATATATACACAAGTGTTTAGACTGGATATTTAATTGGTTAATTTTGTGTGGGGTATTCTGCACTATGTATATCAATGTAACATGCTGTTATGTTAATTACTTTGTGTTTGTATGTGCCTGACATCACCAATTCCCTCGGGAAAATAAAAGTTCATCTAAAAGTCCAAGTCCAAAGTACTTTAGTACATACGCTGTAATTTATATTCTAGATAGAACACCCTGAAGCCAGTCAACCTAGTGCGCCTTGTGTTTCTTTTATCCTCTGGTTGATAAACGTTGCTTGTCTTGCACCATCACACTCTGTCATGCCCTCATTTTCAACCAGCATCCAATTCTGTTGTGGCTGTCTTTGAAAAGTAATGGACTGGTAAAACATGCCCCCCCCACACACACACACACACACACACACACAGAGCTATACACTACCACACTGGCTTTTCTGTTCAGTGCTCTCTCTGCCCCAGTTGAGGGGTAATAATGGGTTTTGCAATATGATACTGACATCAATGCATGAGTCAAGGGAAAGTTTGAGTTAGGCCCAGCGATGACTCTGCAAATACTCGTGTACTATATGAAATCTCATAGTTTGTCAGGGATGATTAGAATTCAACGTTATTGATCAGGACTTTGAATTCAGGGTTGTAGGTGAAAACAAAAGGCTGTCGATGTGTGCCATTTTAAATATTAATAAAACAGAAATTGTTATTGCTGACACTATTCCCAGGTGTATGCCCACTTCATGGCTGGCTTATTCACATTTAATAACAGTGAAACAACGTCAGGACTATAGAGACATAGGGACCCGTACCTAAAATTCTACTTTCAGGTAATAGATGAAATTTGGTACTGCACCCACTGGAGTTACTGGCTTAGGTATTTGGATGTTGCAGGTTATCCTACCATGTGGGTATAGTATTATATATATACAGTACATACTAATTAATATGCAATGGAAAACCTCACCTTTCAACAAACAGGAGTGCTTTTGGTCGGTGGGATTAGACAATTCTTTATGGCTGTACTTGATGCAGTGTGTTTTCTAGTTTCACCTCTATCAAACACACAGGCTCAGGGGAGAGACTGACGGCAAGAACCAAATATATATCTAATATAGCTAGTGAGGAATAGCCTAGGGGATGCTCTCTCTGTGGTGTGTCATAGGGATTATCCGTGGAGCTGTAGGCTGGATGGATGGTGTTTGACAGATATGGATGTGGAAATGTCTTACCTGAAGACTTTGGCTGTTTCTAAACTGTAAACTGACACCTTATTCAGTTTTTCAAACCCGTGCTTCACTCCACTGCAACAACTGTCATAATGTATACTGAAAGAGCTCACCAACTCAATGAGACTACTAGTCAAAACTCAGTAGAGTCAGCTAAAGATGTGCACTTATCACTATGGCTGAGGTTGAGTGAAAACTGAAAGAAAGTGTGGTAAAGTGCTGCGAAATAAAGTAAACTCATGAGCTATTTTAGTAAAGCTACAGTCAAGTGTGCTTTTGGGAACAATGTCAACTCACTCAGTACAGTTCTGTTGCCACGTTAAAGATTCATGATGTTTTACAAGGAGCAGACACACAGACAGTACATTACTGACCTTTAGTGCAGAACTGTACTCTAAGTTACTGTATTTCTGTGCACTCATTCTCCTAGTTTAATGGTTAGAAGTCTAGCCAAAATTATTCAACTGGTTTATACATATTTATTCATAACACATCATACTGCACCACCGTCAAGAGAACTGTGCCCTCTTCACCTCTTCTAAGCGCATGCATGAGATCTACTTGACTGGCTACCCAAACTCCTTGCTCCGGCCAATCGCTATGGCACGGCCACAGACGTTCATTTCTTCTACGCAATGAGTCTAGATCTGAGTGCCTCTCAAACTATTTCTAGAACACAAACACATTCACACCATTCTGATTGCTCCCAGAAGCCAATGGGTTGGGCCAGAGCCAGAACACATGTGGGTAAAGTGCCATTTTGAAAATTCATCATTGGCTTTGGTACTCTGATTGGTTAGAGATGATCCAATCGCTGGTGACTTTGTTTTGTACAAGACCTCTCATTTTGACGTTACCACAACTGATTTCAACGATGGCCCTTGCAATGTAAAGAGTGTCTGCAGGCGGATGAATCCAAGATTTAGAAGTTGTGGAAAAGAAGTTCATGGTGTTTCTTATGAAGAAGCTGTAAAGTGTTGCAACTGTGGTGGAAAGCATAAAGCTACATGAGGTTGTCATAGTCCTGGCCATGTAGAGGCTGTCAAAAAGGTGGAGGGAACAAAAGGTACTCTTGAGGACTCCATGGTGTTGGGAAGGCCTTTAATGCAGGCTGCAGAGTTCTCTTTCCACTAGCAGGATCCAGGGATGTTACGTGTAAAGGCGGACTTTGTGAATTTTATGGCAATGGCGATCAATGGCATGGCTAAAGTGGAGTGACAGTCCAGGAAGATGGTCATTATTGTGGATGGGGACTAAAGGATTTCTCAGGGAAGGAGTAACATGAAGCACTGTCTCGAGCAGTGATACCTTGTCAGGTCCCAGAGCCTGGGGAGGGAGATATGGAAGATTGAAGAATTAAGGGAGTAAGATATAGATTTTGTGTTTTAGGTTATGCGGATTAGCCCGCCGCCCCATCACTGTATGGAGTTTCCTTTTTACCCCCGTACAGTTGGTGGCGGTAATGCACCATAAGTATTGGATGCCAACCACCATTAAACTCCATCAAAGAACACTTCAATTATGGCAGTCTCAGACTGAAGTATGTAGCAAACCTACAGCAGCGGAATAATTCTGTTTGAGTTGTCAGGCAAGAGATCTACAAGGCCTAGATTCCATCAGGTCAAGCGTTAATCGGCGACAGCCAACACCTGCATAGCTGATGTTTGGCTGCGTCGGAGATGGAACTGCATTGGCGCTGCCCAATCGGTGAACAGCTGCTCTTGACCATGCTTCCCTTAGAAGTTCAGAATGAGAAAGTGTAGGCTATATAGAAATAATGATGCTCAAATTCAAAATCATTAAATAATGTGTTTTTTTATTAGCCAAATCGAAGAGTAGATTATAGCTCACATTTCAGTGTTCAAACTTGTAAACAAGACTGCACGGGCTTCCTTTTAATGCAACTCCGTGCAGCCAATCGCTTCAGGTTTAATGCCAGGAGCTGCTGGTGGATTTGACCGCTTTAACGCAGTTCCACCTCCAACACCTCCAAAACTACCGCTATGCCAAAGCAACTGCTATGCGGATGTCAGCTAAAGCGGATCTGATTGAATAGAGCGCCTACTAATTTTCAGGATACTTTAGGTTCTCAGTGGTGTGCTCTGAGTCGTTGTTGAATTTACAGTGTGTTGCAACTCCTTGATTTCATAAGCTACTGAACATTAAATCTGCCCCCTTGCTCATTAGGAAATGAGACATATTTTTTTGCTGAGAGAGACGATGATGCAAATGACTTCTGAAATGAAGCCACGATTGCCATTCCTATTTCTCTTTCCTTTAATTCTAATGTGATACTGTTAGTAAGCTTATTTCCAACCAAAACCTGGATGTTGAGTTGGATGTGCATCAGCTCAAACATAGTAGTGGAAATAGGGAGAGAGGGAAAGGAAGGGAGGAATGCAAAACCTTGAAAATTATACTTATTTTCCAGCATTCGCCAAAAATGTTCTCTGTCATTTAATTGCTGGACAGGCATCTAATGTGGCTTGCTTGCATGTACCTAATGGATGCAAGATAAAGACAGACACTCATGGCTGGGTAATGGAGATTCTCCATTGCAGCATTTATCACAACGTGATGGAGAATCACAGTTCATCTGACAGGCCTACGCATCACTTTTGGGGCATTCTCATTCAGCAACTCACCAACATGAAGACTAAATGGATTTTTAAGTTCCAATTACATTGAATTTACAGAATTTGCATTGCTGGTATCACAGTAACATAAATGTGAAGGAAGCATTAGCACACCTGGCCTGAGCAAAGTTTGGAGGCAACATGTTTCCCAGTGTTTGCATTTCCAAGAAGGTGAAATGTGTTCAATTCTAACGAACCATATAGTTAGAGACTTATTATTATGGCATTTAGACATTTAGCAGACACTCTTATCCAGAGAAACGTACAGTTTGTGCATTCATCTTAAGATAGCTAAGTGGGACAACATCGAAGTTGAGATATCTGCCAGGCACGCAGAGATGCGTGTCAGCACCTGGGTTTCAGAGGAGGAAAAGTAGTTGAGTGTCATTCACATAGCAATGATAGGAGAGACCATGTGAGGATATGAAGGAGCCAAGTGACTTGGTGTATAGAGAGAATAGAAGAGGGCCTAGAACCGTGCCCTGAGGGACACCAGTAGTGAGAGTACGTGGTGCAGGCACAGATCCTCTCCACGTCAGGCAGGATGCAATCCAAGAGTGTGCATAGCCTGAGACGTCCAGCCCTGAGATAGTGGAGAGGAGGATCTGATGGTTCACGGTGTCGATGGCAGTGTATAGATCTAGGAGAACGAGAACAGCTTTGGCAGTGCGGAGAGCCTCCATGACATAGAGAAGAGCAATATCAGTTGACTGAAACGTCTTGAAACCTGACTGGTTAGGGTCAAGAAGATTGTTCTGAGAGAGATAACAAGAACGTTTATGGAAAGAGTTTTGGAAAGAAAAGAAAGAAGGCAGACAGATAGGTCTATATGTCAGATGAGTCGAGTGTTGGTTTCTTGAGGAGGGGAGCAACTCTGACCATTTTGAAGTCAGAGGGGACGCAGCCAGTGGTCAGGGATTTTATTTTTTATTTTATTTTACCTTTATTTAACTAGGCAAGTCAGTTAAGAACAAATTCTTATTTTCAATGACGGCCTAGGAACAGTGGGTTAACTGCCTGTTCAGGGGCAGAACGACAGATTTGTACCTTGTCAGCTCGGGGGGATTGAACTTGCAACCTTTCAGTTACTAGTCCAACGCTCTAACCACTAGGCTACCCTGCCGCCCCGGGATGAGTTGATGAGGGAAGTGAGGAATGGGAGAAGGTCTCCAGAGATGGTCTGGAGAAGGGAGGAGGGAATAGGGCTGAGCGGGAAGGTTGTCGGGGGGGCCAGACCTCACTAGTAGCAGGATGTCATCTGGAGAGAGAGAGAAGAAAGAGGTCAAGGCATAGGGTAGTTCTGTGTGAGTGAGATCAGTGGACTAAATAGGCTGAGTGAATGAGTAGCGGTTGTCGTCATCCTTTTTTTCAAAGTTGTCCGCAGAGAGGGGGAGGGAGGAGGGGGGGTGGAAGATTAAGGAAGGAGGAGAAGGTGGAAAATAGTTTCCTAGGGTTAGAGGCAGAAGCTTGACATTTAAAGTGATAGAAAATGGATTTAGCAGAGGATACAGAGGATGAGAAGGTAGAGAGGAGGGAGTGAAAGGATGATAGGTCCTCCAAAAGTTTAGTTTTCCTTCATTTTCACTCAGCTTCCCACAGCCCTGTTCTGTAAGTTCGCAATGAGTCACTCAGATACGGAGCAGGAGGAAAGGGTTGAGCCAGCCGGCAGGGATGCGTAGGATGCAGAAAGGGAGGATAATAGAGTCGAAGAGGCAGAATCAGGAGACAGGAGGGAGAAGGATTTAGCAGAAGGGAGAGATGATAGGATAGAAGAAGAGAGAGAGTGAAGATTGTGATGGCACATGATTAGGGTTGGGGGAAAGGGAGACAGAAAAGGAAACAAAGTGGTGATCAGAGGGGGGGTTGCAGTAAGATTAGTAGGTGAGCAGCCTCTAGTAAAGATGAGGTCAAGCGTATTGCCTGCCTTGTGAGTCGGAGGAGATTGGGAAAGGGTGAGGTCAAAAGAGACAAGGAGGGGAAAGAGAGAGTTGTAAAGAAATGAATTGAACGCAAACGACGGGAGGTTGAAGTTGCCAAGTACGAAGAGCCGTGAGCCATCGTCAGGGAATGAGCTTATCAAGGTGTCAAGCTCATACATTGATGAAGATACACCCATCGCCCTGCCTGACTTGGTCTGACAGGTGTGTGTGTGTGTGTGTGCGTGTGCTTGCATGTTTGTCTGTGTGTGCGTGTGTGTGTGTGTCCACATGACAAGGTAGTCCTGAGCCCAGCAAAGCAGAACTGTAGTGAGTGGAGCAGACTGAGGGGTCCTAATTACTGTGTGATGCTTCCCTCAGCCCTGCTGACCCTACTGCTGATCCTAATGGGCCCGGGGGTGCCTAATGGGCCCGGGCATGCCAGGAGGATAGGAAGGGGGGTATAATAAATAGATAATCACATCTGTCTCTCTACCTCTCTTCCCCTCAATACCTCTCTCAACCATTATTTTTCTCTTCCCCTGAATACTTCTATACCTCTCAAACTTCGATGACTCTCTCCACCTCTCTCTCTTTCTACCTCTCCACATCTCCCACACAGGGCTCCCGACTGCCGCAGCGGTCTAGGGCACTGCATCTCAGTATTTGAGACACCCTGGTTCGATTCCAGGCTGTATCACAACTGACCGTGATTTGGAGTCCCATAGGGATGCGCACAATTGGCCCAGCGTTGTCTGGGTTTGACCGGTGTAGGCCATCATTGTAAATTGATTTGTTCTTATTAACTGACTTACCTAGTTAAATAAATCAATCAAATTATCTCTCTATCTCTCCACAACTGATGAAGGTTTTTGAAGATTGAGTTTTTATAAAGTGCAGAAGCATGACTAATGACTAATACACTTTTAGAAAAAAGGGTTCCAAAAGGTTTTTTTTCGGCTGTCCCCATAGGAGAACAGGTAGAAAGAACCCTTTTTGGTTCCAGGTAGAACTATTTTGGTTTCCATGTAGAAGCCTCTGGGGAAATAGTTCTACATTGAATCCAATAGAACCAAAACGGTTCTGCCTGGAACCAAAAAGGTTCTTCAAAGGGTTCTCCTATGGGGACAGCCGGAGAACTCTTTTAGGTTCTAGATAGCATCTTTTTTTTCAAGAGTGTACTGTAGGAATGTCTCAAGGTAGACTCAGCAATGACTGTGGGGTGACTTCCTGCTTTCAAAAATCAAAACAACAACAAAAGAGTGACTGACTGATTGACTGAAGGACGAACTGACAGAACAACTGAAATGAGTGATTCCTTTGTCTCCTCCTCTCCTCTCCTCAGGGCCGGCTCTAGCCTGCAATGCCAAATAGTGTCCCCCTACCCTGTGTCACAAGGGAATTTCATTTTAAGATATTAGCATCTGTTTCTATATCAACAGTGTGATATTGCGTCGAATTTTGGAGATCATTGCAGCCAAACTTACATTATTTTCATCCCCACTATGAAAACAAAGATGATTTCCGCTACAATTTTCCTGCTTAAACTAGTTTTGTTTAGCTAATGTAGGGCAGCCCAGGCCCCGAAGTGACTCTTCTTATCAACTGTATGCAAGGATTTCCTCTTTTGTCTTAGGAATTCAGTATTCTCTGTGTGTATCTTGCAAACCCCCATTGTCACACATCTGAGCAGCAGATGTTCTGTTGTGATTAAATCATGTAGGTCTGATATCTGATTGGAGGTTAACTTTACAGTAATGCTTTTGGTCAACAACTCAGATGTTATAAAAGGGTCTTAGACAGTGAGTCTATCTCTCTCTTTTTGTTCCTGAACTGCTGTGGTGAGATTCTTTCTTTCTTTCCTTTCTTTAGAATTCCATTCTCAGACATTTCTAGATTGCCTATTATTGTAACTCAACAATAGTCTTGCATATTGCGAAAAAATCTTTATAGAGTCAGATAAACATTTTAATAGGCTAATTGTTTAGTGTTATTATGTGTTGCATGTGAGGTACAGTGCATTTTGTTACATTACAGCCTTATTCTAAAATGAATTAAACGTTTTTGTCTTAGCAATCTACACACAATAGCCCATAATAACGAAGCAAAAACTGTTTTGTTTTTTTGCAAATGTATAAAAATAAAAAACGGAAATACCTTATTTACATAACTGTTCAGACCCTTTGCTATAATGTTCAAAATTGAGCTCAGGTGCATCCTGTTTCCATTGATCATCCTTGAGATGTTTCTACAATTTGGTTGGAGTCCACCTGTGGTAAATTCAATTGATTGGACATGATTTGAAAAAGCACACCTGTCTCTATAAGGTCCCACAGTTGAGTGCATGTCAGAGCAAAAACCAAGCCATGAGGTCGAAGGATTTGTTCGTAGAGTTCCGAGACAGGATTGCGTCGAGGCACTGATCTGGGGCAGGGTACCAAAAGATGTCTGCTGCAATGAACATCCTCAAAAACACAGTGGCCTCCATCATTCTTAAATGGAAGAATTTCAGAACCACCAAAATTCTTCCTAGAACTGACCGCCTGACGAAACTGAGCAATCAGGGAGAAAGGCCTTGGTCAGGGAGATGACCAGGAGCCCGATGGTCACTATGACAGAGCTCCAGAGTTCCTCTGTGGAGATGGGAGAACCTTCCAGAAGGACAACCATCTCTGCAGCACTCCACCAATCAGGCTTTTTTCGTAGAGTGGCCAGACGGAAGCCACTCCTTAGTAAAAGGAACAGGACAGCCCGCTTGAAGTTTGCCAGAAGGCACCTAAAAGGACTCTCAGACCATGAGAAACAAGATTCTCTGGTCTGATGAAACCAAGATTGAACTCTTTTTCAGCGGCAGGGACTGAGAAACTAGTCAGGATCGAGGGAAAGATGAACAGAGCAAAGTACAGAGAGATCCTTGCTGAAAACCTGCTCCAGAGCCCTCAGGACCTCAGACTGCGGCGAAGGTTCGCCTTCCATCAAGACAACGACCCCAAGCACACAGCCAAGACAACGCATGATGGCTTTGGGACAAGTCTCGGAATGTGCTTGAGTGGCCCAGTCAGAGCCCGCACTTGAATCTGAGAGACCTGAAAATAGCTATGCAACGATGCTCCCCACCCAACCTGACTGGGCTTGAGAGGATCTGCAGAGACTAATGGGAACAACTTCCCAAATACAGTTGTGCAAAGCCTGTAGCGTCATACCCAAGAAGACTCAAGGCTGTAATCGCTGCCAAATGTGCTTCAACATAGTACTGAGTAAAGGGTCTGAATACGTATGTTAATGTTATATTTCTGTTTTTTATTATTGGTAAATTTTCCAAAATGTCTAATAATATGTTTTTGCTTTGTTATTATGGAGTATTGTTCGTAGATTGATCAGGGGAAAAAACAATTTAATCAATTTTATAACAAGGCTGTAACATAACAAAATGTGGAAAATGTCTAAGGGTCTGAATACTTTCCGAATGCACTGTATATATAATATACTTATATGATAAATATCACTTCACTGAAGAGATGTGGAAAGTTTTAATTTCAAATAAACTGTCATATGTGATGCAGTTATCTTTGATATATTTTTGACAAAACCACATCTGAAGTTGCTATTGACCAATTCAAACTTGTTTATGATCATTGAAGTGTGAATTAATATGTGATTTTGTGATGTTCCTTCAGTTGTGTGTTATGATCTTACAAAGAAGAACGGAGCATTCCTATCTAGCTTGGGTGCAGGAAGGTGTTACCTAATTACATTTGCATGTACTGTATAAGGCAGAAGACAATGCTAAATGCAAAATGTCACTTCTGACGTGATGCTGCTAGGACCATGAACTGCTGGTCTGAAGAATGTCTACCGTGACTACAGTGCTTGGCCGTCCGGTTTTGAACAATTCTGTCTGATGCAGAATCAGATGTGTTTAAGGGAAGACTGTTTTTCCCAGTCTCTGTTTTTCTCCTCCTCCTGGTTGTGACCCTTGCCTGACCTGACTCTGTGTCCCCCTGCCTGACCGTTCTGCCCGGCCCTGATCTCGAGCCTGCCTGCCGCTTTGTACTGTGTTGGACTTTGACATGGTTCTGAACTCTTACCTGTCCCCGACCTGCCTTTTGCCTACACCTTGGATTATAATAAATATCAGAGCTCAAACCATCTGCCTCCCGTGTCTGCATCTCGGCCTCGCCTTGTGTCGTTATATTTCCTCTGTGTTGTCTTGCCAACCCTTATTGTCACACCTCTGAGAAGCAGAGGTTATGTTGTGATAGCATCATATAGGACTGATATTTGATTGGAGGTTAACTTTACAGTAACACTTTTGGTGAACAACTCAAATTTTTAATCGAAACAACTCCGATGTTATAAAAGATCATAGATTCCTTGTCTCGCTTTCTTTTTTTGTTCTTGAACTGCTGTGTTGAGATTTTCTTTCCTTCATTCTTTCTTTCTCTCCCATGAGCTATGAACCATGAGCTATGAACCATGAGCTATGAACCATGAGCTATGAACCATGAGCTATGAACCATGAGCTCAAGCCATGGTTTCTTTGTCTCTTGCTTGCTCTTTGATCAAACTTAGATGAATTCCTTATAATGCTTGTTAATGCTTTGCAACTTAAGCTTTATGCCTTGTATGTGGATCCATTAATTGTACAATCTTTTGTATACTTGTATTTAGAATTACATTCGCAGACATTTCTTGATTGTCTATTACTTTAACTCAACTACAGTCTCTTGCCTATTGCTAAATAATCTCTATGGAGTCAGATAAACATTTTAACAGGCTAATTGAAATTGCTAAGTCTTATTATGATTTGCAAGTGAGGTATATACAGCAGTGGAGGCTGCTGAGGGGAGGACGGTTTATAATAATGGCTGGAACAGAGCAAATGGTCTGGAATCAACCACACAGAAACCATGTGATACCAATTCACTTATTCTGCTCCAGCCATTACCACGAGCCCGTTCTCCCCAATTAAGGTGCCACCAACCTCCTTTGATATACAGCATAATATACTAATACGATAAATATTACTTCACTACACTAATAAGATGAAAACATAACTTCAAACTACTTTTGGGTATCTTTTTAACAATCCAACAACATGAAATCTATGTCTTAAATGTGGCTATGTTGAGGAAAAAGCAACGGAAACCTGTAATCTGCTTGACACATTAATGTTACTTACCTTACAGATCACAGTCAGCTAATTTCCACTCCATTCATATATATGTGTACCTACTATAGGTCCTAGGATACAACAATTAACAATGTTGAATTAACCAATACCATCAAGGGACACATGAAAGATAGCAACCCGGCTCTCCGTATTTTACTGGTTTGTGACTCACTGACACCGCCTCCGGTTAGAGGGCAGCAAAGCAGCCCAAGAGTTAATGCACACAGTAACTTTAATCTCACACAAAAGAAGATGAGTATGGGTATGGGTATGGTTCTGTAATGGACATAAACAGAGTTAATAAATATGCTATACAGGAGATAAATACACTGACCTGAATAGATATTTGCAAAGAACGGTAGAATGAGATATGGGATAGAACAACAAGGACTGTATCTAATAATAAGCTAGTAACCATGTATGACATAGTAACACCCAATTAATGACTAGCATTGCAGTAGCACAGTAATAATAATCGCAAGGACTGTATATTACACAAATAGTAGGCTATTGCACAGAAACGCATAAGAGCAAAAACTCATCATTGCAGACAATTAGTAGTAACATAATAATAATAGAAATGACATAGCGCTACTCCACATACTGCACTGATAACAGCGACAGCAACTTACTTTGTAGTCAACCATCCCATGCACATACTTCCACCATCACAGACTGGAATAACACCGTTCAGTTACGGGCAATATTTACTCCCTTGGAGAGCATGGGTCAGGCTGGCTAGCCAATCAGGGCCTGGAGAGACTGCAAGGGCTAGAGGACGCACAGAGGTGAGACACATGTCTATTGTCCGATTGGCTGAAGCCATGAGCTGGAGGAGATATTGATCTCTCAGGTGAGGGAGAGAAAGGGCAAGAATGGGTGAAAGACAGACAGTGCTCCTGTAGTGCTCTCGGCAGGGGGGTTCTGTAACAGATACGTTAAAATTTACAACAATGAACACCTTGTGAAACAGCTGTGAAAACTAACCTGACAATATTTAAAATGTAAATATATAAACTTTGATCTCTTTATGGTACATGTACTGTGCCTTGCGAAAGTATTCGGCCCCCTTGAACTTTGCAACCTTTTGCCACATTTCAGGCTTCAAACATAAAGATATAAAACTGTATTTTTTTGTGAAGAATCAACAACAAGTGGGACAAAATCATGAAGTGGAACGAAATTTATTGGATATTTCAAACTTTTTTATTATATCAAAAACTGAAAAATTGGGCGTGCAAAATTATTCAGCCCCCTTAAGTTAATACTTTGTAGCGCCACCTTTTGCTGCGATTACAGCTGTAAGTCGCTTGGGGTATGTCTCTAGCAGTTTTGCACATCGAGAGACTGAAATTTTTTCCCATTCCTCCTTGCAAAACAGCTCGAGCTCAGTGAGGTTGGATGGAGAGCATTTGTGAACAGCAGTTTTCAGTTCTTTCCACAGATTCTCGATTGGATTCAGGTCTGGACTTTGACTTGGCCATTCTAACACCTGGATATGTTTATTTTTGAACCATTCCATTGTAGATTTTGCTTCATGTTTTGGATCATTGTCTTGTTGGAAGACAAATCTCCGTCCCAGTCTCAGGTCTTTTGCAGACTCCATCAGGTTTTCTTCCAGAATGGTCCTGTATTTGGCTCCATCCATCTTCCCATCAATTTTAACCATCTTCCCTGTCCCTGCTGAAGAAAAGCAGGCCCAAACCATGATGCTGCCACCACCATGTTTGACAGTGTGGATGGTGTGTTCAGGGTGATGTGCTGTGTTGCTTTTACGCCAAACATAACGTCTTGCATTGTTGCCAAAAAGTTCAATTTTGGTTTCATCTGACCAGAGCACCTTCTTCCACATGTTTGGTGTGTCTCCCAGGTGGCTTGTGGCAAACTTTAAACAACACTTTTTATGGATATCTTTAAGAAATGGCTTTCTTCTTGCCACTCTTCCATAAAGGCCAGATTTGTGCAATATACGACTGATTGTTGTCCTATGGACAGAGTCTCCCACCTCAGCTGTAGATCTCTGCAGTTCATCCAGAGTGATCATGGGCCTCTTGGCTGCATCTCTGATCAGTCTTCTCCTTGTATGAGCTGAAAGTTTAGAGGGACGGCCAGGTCTTGGGAGATTTGCAGTGGTCTGATACTCCTTCCATTTCAATATTATCGCTTGCACAGTGCTCCTTGGGATGTTTAAAGCTTGGGAAATCTTTTTGTATCCAAATCCGTCTTTAAACTTCTTCACAACAGTATCTCGGACCTGCCTGGTGTGTTCCTTGTTCTTCATGATGCTCTCTGCGCTTTTGACGGACCTCTGAGACTATCACAGTGCAGGTGCATTTATACGGAGACTTGATTACACACAGGTGGATTGTATTTATCATCATTAGTCATTTAGGTCAACATTGGATCATTCAGAGATCCTCACTGAACTTCTGGAGAGAGTTTGCTGCACTGAAAGTAAAGGGGCTGAATAATTTTGCACGCCCAATTTTTCAGTTTTTGATTTGTTAAAAAAGTTTGAAATATCCAATAAATGTCGTTCCACTTCATGATTGTGTCCCACTTGTTGTTGATTCTTCACAAAAAAATACAGTTTTATATCTTTATGTTTGAAGCCTGAAATGTGGCAAAAGGTCGCAAAGTTCAAGGGGGCCGAATACTTTCGCAAGGCACTGTATTTCATACATTTATTTTCACAGATTTTTAATACAGTCACATGACAATCATAGACTGGAGGTGGGTGCTGTTAGGGTGAGTGGTTCTGTCACTTGTTCTAAACAGCCAGCCAGTCTCAGGAGGAGGACTTGAAGAGTCCAGGTGCAGGTGCTTTAAGTCCATCTGTGTATCTCACATATTGTGTGTCCAATATGACACAGCAAGTAAATCTTCTTAGCAGATAATGACAATAACGGTAGCTGTCGATGATGTCATGAAAAGATGGAGGGTGGTTGGTAATGGAGGACATCAGGTGGATCAACGTCTGATTTTTAGGCAGAACCCATGGGTCCCGGAGAACAGGAGCAGAGTTAAGAACAGGGGAGGAGACTTAAACAACAAACACACAGGTTACAGGTATGTAAAAATACAGTTATTCTTTGATTTAAGTTAAATGTTCGATTAGACATGCAACAATCTTAATGCTTAGACATAGAAAAGAAAGAAAGGATACTTTTTACATCAGATGGGTTGATGAGGGCGGTAAGGAACGGAAGGAGGTCTCCAGAGACGGAGGAGGGAGGAGGGGATGAGGTGAATGAGCAGATTGTTGGGCAATCAGACATCACTAGATGCAGAAGTTGGGGGTCCCCACATCTTAGTGGCTCCCCTCTTGAGGTTGGAGAGAACCTTTCGTTTTAAAAATAATTTTCTGCAATTCTATGCATAGAGCAAATATTGCAGTTGTAAAGCAAGTTTTCTGCAAATGTACTCATTTTGCCATGGGGCAGAGAGAAAAAAATGGCAACTTTGCAGCTACTTTTGTTAAATTTAATCCATTTTGCCATGGGGTGGAGCAACATTTTTGCTGTTTTAAAGCACATTTTTTGCAATTCTACACATTTTGAAACGACTTCTGCCATGTTTATGGAATATCAGTGTGAGAATAACTAACAAAATCAATGAGGCCACTGGGCACGTACCATGCTCGGTCGGTATTCGGCCATGGTTACTAGTTGAGATAGCCCCGAGGCTTTTTGGGTATGACTCTACAAGCTTGGCATACCTGTATTTGAGGAGTTTCTCCTATTCATCTCTGCAGATCCTCTCAAGCTCTGTCAGGATGGGTGAGGAGTAACATCGCTGGAGATGTTTGATCGGGTTCAAGTCCGGGCTCAGGCTGGGCCACTCAAAGACATTTAGAGATCTGTCAAGACGTCACTCCTGCATTGTCTTGGCTGTGTGCTTAGGGTCGTTGTCCTGTTGAAAGGTTAACCTTCACCCCTGCCTAATGTCCTGTGGTTTCTGGAGCAGGTTTTCATCTAGGATCTCTCTGTACTTTGCTCCGTTCAGCTTTGCCTCAATCCTGACTAGTCTCCCAGTCCCTGCTGTTGAAAAACATTCCCACAGCATGCTGCTACCACCATGCTTCACTGTAGGGATGGTGCCAGGTTTGCTCCAGGCGTGATGCTTGGCATTCAGGCCAAAAAGTTCAGTCTTGGTTTCATCAGACCAGAGAATCTTGTTTCTCACGGTCTGAGAGCTCTAAGCAGTCTTCCATGTGTCTTTTACTGAGGAGTGGCTTCCGCCATAAAGGCCTGATTGGTGGAGTGCTGTGGAGATGTTCTCCTTCTGGAATGTTGTCCCATCGCCACAGAGGAACTCTGGAGCTCTGTCAGAGTGACCATCGGGTTTGTGGTCACCTTGCTGACCAAGGCCCTTCTCCCCTGACTGCTCAGTTTGGCTGGGCGGCCAGACTTGGGGGTTCCAAAATTCTTCCATTTAAGAATGATGGGGACATGTTTTGGTACCCTTCCCTAGATCTGTGCCTCGACACATCCTGTCTTGGAGCTCTACAGACAATTTCTTTGACCTCATGGCATGGTTTTTGCTCTGACATACACTGTCAAATGTGGGACCTTATGTAGACAGATGTTTCCAAATCATGTCCTATCAACTGAATTTACCACAGGTGGACCCCAATCAAGTTGTAGAAACATCTCAAGGATGATCAATGGAAACAGGATGCAACTGAGCTCAATTTCGAGTCTCATAGCAAAGGGTCTGAATATTTATTTAAATAAGGTATTTCTGTTTTTTATTTGTAATACATTTGCAAAAACTAAAAAAAAGTTTTTGCTTTGTCATTATTGTTTGTAGATTGATGAGGATTTTGTTTTATTTCATCCATTTTAGAATAAGGCTGTAACATAACAAATGTGGAAAAGTTGAATCGTTTTCGAATGAACCGTATGTATTATAAGTAATGAATGTGTAACGGACTTCAGAAATTCTACAGACAGTGCGCAACAGAAATATCAGCGTACCCCATATCCAGAGGTTTTGAGTTACATGGGGTCATATTGAAAAGTCAGTACTAAGTGATCATGTCAAATGTAATCATATTGTAATTGATGAAATATTTTACACTTTATAGCCAAACCTCCTACTACTTACCTTAAAATCCCCAGTGTTGCCATTTACTTATAATGGTTTGGGACACATGGGACCATCACGTTACGAAAACCTCCAGGGGACCATGACACGCCGTCCCAAGAAGGTTCAGTAGACCTTCAGGGGACCATAACACAACTACCCAAGAACGTCCTAAAAACGTCCTTGGTGACATCCAAGGGACAAACTAGGAAATAGACAACACTTCTAGGGGACCATGAGAGAATATCCCAAGAACAGTCAGGGTACCTTGAGGGGACCATGACACAACGTCCCAAAAATGTCTTAAAAACGTCTCAGGACAAAAGGGAACTATACAAATTTCCCCCAGAGATCCTTTGGGACCATCACGCAACGTCCTAATGACTAGTAAAATTAAATTCCTGATAACGTCATAAAAAGTTCCTGACATGGTCCTTAGTGACGTCCTGGGAACTTACAGGGAACTGCACAAAGGTCCCCCAGAGAACATTCCCTTGGGACCATCACGCTACATTCTCAGTTGGATAAAGTCGCATCGAAACCCTTATTAAGGGACCTAATGGGAACGTCGCCGAATGTTCTCAGGCCGTCCCCTGTTTGCTGGGATCTCCTCTCATGCCATCCACTATCCCCCTCCTCTGTCTACTCCTCCCCTGCAGTTCCCTCCTCCCCTCTGTCCTCCCAGGGTTCTCTCAGTCTCCAGTGTGCTGGTGGTGGAATGTGAATCAGTTTCAGCCAGGCCAGCTGGCTCTCCATTGGAGGGAAAGACTTACAGTGACAGCATGGGTGGCCAGCCAACACTAACTGTCAAGGCTTAGAGTGTTGCCAGACAGCCAGCAGTGAGAAGCTGTGAGCGTTCCATTCTAGTTAAGATGATTCTGTAACAGGAGACAATACAATAAGATTAGATTCCATCTAAGATATTTTGATGCCTTGGATCCTCATTAGATGTTACTTTAACACCAACCATGTTCTTTCTGTGGTTCACACATAACATGACGAAACAATCATACACATATGTCTGACATGAGATTCTCTCTGCACTGATCTGTCAAGTATTATTAAATTTATTCATTTCTCAGATCAAATGAAGTCAAATCTCCCATCCTGTCATTATGGCCGAGGTGTTATATAAAGATGTCTTGGTTCGTTAAGCTTCAGAGTGTAGGCTGGAAGGCCTAACTCATTTTAATTAGGCTTTTAATATTTTATTAAAGACTGTAGGTCTCTCTCTTTTTTTACCACTGTCGGTTTTACTAATTACAAGAGGTGGGTAGCCTTGAAGGTTTAAGGAGTATTGGTCTCTCTCTCTCTCTTTCTATTTCTTATTCTCCCATCATCCCCCTAGTCTCTCGTTCTATCTCACTCTCTGAGGCTTTGGTCATGCTTCTATCTATTTTTCTCTCTCTTCCTCTCTCCTATATATTTTCCTTGTATCTCTCCCCTCTCTCTTCCTTCCTCTGTTTTTCCCTGTCTCTCTCTCCCTGCTCCTCTCCCTGTCTCCCTGTGTCCTCTCACTTCATATCTATCTTTTTTTTCCGCCCTCCCTCGCTCCCTCCTTCTCTCTTTCTCCACCCCCCTCTCCCTCCCTCTCTCTTTCTCCACCCCCTTCTCACTCCCTCTCTCTTTCTCCACCCCCCTATCTCTTTCTCCACCCCCTTCTCCCTCCCTCTCTCTTTCTCCACCCCCCTCTCCCTCCCTCTCTCTTTCTCCACCCCCCTCTCCCTCCGTCTCTCTGCATGTAAATTGTAAAGTCTTTGTAAAGTATTTTTTTGGTCTGTAATGTCTTCTTCGTTATGTGACCCCAGTAAGACTAGCTGTCGCCATTGGCGTCAGCTAACGGGGATCCTAATAAATCAAAATCAAAATCTCTCTCTAAGGAGCAGTGAGGCTGAGCAGACATTACATGCACCATGTATTTGCCAGATGTTATTGCTTACACACTGCTAATTTGATAAGGTGCTGTGACAATGTCATTAACTTCAAGGAAATCTGACTCTCTCTCTCTTTCCCAGAGCCGGATGAAAATAGAAGAAAAATGTGAATCAGATTCCGGAAGGCTATAATATTTTGTGAGATGAGAAAGGAGCCCATCACAGTTTGATTATGAAGCACTTTAGCAGTAGACAGGCCAGAACCATTCTCCTGTAGACTAATGAGATATGTTCAATGCATGACACCTACAGCATGGGCTAAATATATATGACCGACTGACTGTCCTTTTATTTTTATGGCTTACATTGGTGATATCACTACCTTACCAAGTGGAAGGATATCACAGTGATAGGATTATAATTAGCTTGTCGTGTGAATTAGGATTACCTTGTGGTGCAACATCAGATATATGAAGTATTTATTACATTTTCTCTTGCAAATGTAGAAGGCTCAGGTATACAGTACGCTGGCACTGGGCCTTGGAAAAGGGGCCCTTGTCGAGAGTTCCACCTTCAAAGTCACACTGTAGGCTACTGTAAATAGTGTTACAGTGGTGGAAGAAGACGAGAGATGATAGCAACCGCTAACCTTATTACGCGTGTATTGAATTACGCTCTGTGGCCACTGAGTAGATAAAACTGTCCAGTTTGAGTGTTTGTTGCAGATCGTTCCAGTCGCTAGCTGCAGCAAACTGAAAAGAGGAGTGACCAAGGGATGTGTGTGCTTTGGGGACCTTAAACAGAATATGACTGTCAGAACAGGTGTTGTATGTGGAGGATAAGGTTTGCAGTAGATATCTCAGATAGGATGGAGTGAGGCCTAAGAGGGTTTTATAAATAAGCATCAACCAGTTGGTATTGCGACGGGTATACAGAGATTACCAGTTTACAGAAAAGTATAGAGGGCAGTGATGTGTCCTATAAGGAGCATTGGTGGCAAATCTGATGGCCGAATGGTAAAGAACGTCTAGCCACTCGAGATCATCCTTACCTGCCGATCTATAAATTATGTCTCCGTAATCTAGCATGAGTAGGATGGTCCTCTGAATCAGGGATAGTTTGGCAGGTGGGGTGAAAGAGGAGCGAATACGATATAGGAAAACAAGTCTAGATTTAACTTTAGCCTACAGCTTTGATATGTGCTGAGAGAAGGACAGTGCACCGTCTAGCCATACTCCCAAGTACTTGTATGAGGTGACTACCTCAAACTCTAAACTCTCAGAGGTAGTAATAACACCTGTGAGAAGAGGGGCATTCTTCTTACCAAACCACATTAAGAACACATTCAGAACAAGGTTAAGGGTCGAGAAAGCTTGTTGGACACTAAGAAAGCTTTGTTGTAGACCATTTAGCACAAAATACGGAGAGGGGCCAGCTGAGTATAAGACTGTATCATCTGCATATACATGGATTAGAGCGCTTCCTACTGCCTGAGCTATGTTGTTGATGTAAATTGAGAAGCGCGTGGGGCCTAGGATTGAGCCTTTGGGTACTCCCTTGGTAACAGGCTGTGGCTGAGACAGCAGATTTTCTGACTTTATACACTGCACACTTTGAGTGAGGTAGTTAGCAAACCAGGCCTAAGACCCCTCAGGTACAGCATTGAGGACGTTTAAGGTTGCAGTGACACATCCATAACCTTAGTGGAAACCAGATTGCATACCCGAGTGAATACTATAGACATCAAGTAAGCCAGTCAGTTGATTATTGACAAGTTTTTCCAACACTTTGATAAACAGGGCAAAATAGAAATAGGCCTATAACAGTTAGGATTAGCTTGATCTCCCCCTTTAAATAAAGGATGAACTGCGGCTGCCTTCCAAGAAATGGGAATCTCCCCAGAAAGGAGAGACAGGTTAACTTCTTGATGCACCCATCCCATTAGCGGGATCATTTTCATCAACTTCCGCTGAATTGCAGAGCACCAAATTCTAATTAAATTACTAAAAATATTAAATTTTCATGAAATCACAAGTGCACTATAGCAAAACAGCTTAGCTTGTTGTTAATCCACCTGGCGTGTCAGATTTCAATACAGATTTTCGGTGAAAGCATACCAAGCGTTTATGTAAGAACATATCTCTCAGTTGACAAAATATAACAACTAGCAGCCAAGTAGATTGGTTATGAAAGTCAGAAAAGCAATCAATTAAATCGCTTACCTTTGATGATCTTTGGATGTTTGCACTCACGAGACTCCCAGTTACACAATAAATGTTCCTTTTGTTCCATAAAGATTATTTTATATTCAAAATACCTCCATTTGTTTGGAGCGTTATCTTCAGAAATCCACAGGCTCGAGTGGTCACGACATCGCAGACGAAAATTCCAAATAGTATCCGTAATGGTCGTAGAAACATGTCAAACGTTTTTTATAATCAATCCTCAGGTTGTTTTTACAATATATAATCGATAATATGTCAACCGGAATGTAGCTTCTTCCATAGGAGAGAGAAAATGGCTGTTGCGCATGAAAAACTCTGCTGGTACCCAGCCATCCACTGACGCGATGGGTTCTTTCTCGCTCATTTTTCAAAATAAAAGCCTGAAACTATGTCTAAAGACTGTTCACACCTTGAGGAAGCCATAGGAAAATGAATCTGGTTGATATCCCTTTAAATGGAGGCAAGGCATCCAATGGAACAGAGAGCTTTCAGAAAAAACAGCACTTCCTTGTTGGATTTTCCTCAGGTTTTCGCCTGCAATATCAGTTCTGTTATAATCACAGACAATATTTTGACAGTTTTGGAAACTTTAGAGTGTTGCTATCCTAATCTGACAATTATATGCATATTCTAGTTTCTGGGCCTGAGAAATAGGCAGTTTCAAATGAGTACGTTTTTTAGTCAAATACAAAAAATACTGCCCCCTACACTCAACAAGTTAAAAAAGTTGGAGATAGGCTTGGCAACGATAGGGGCAGCAACCTTAAAGAAGATATGGTCTAAACCATCTGACCCTGATGATTTTTTGGGGTCAAGTTTAAGCAGCTCCTTTAGCACCTTGGACTCAGTGACTGCCTGCAGGGAGAAACTTTGTAGCGGGGCAGGGGGAAAAGAGGGAGAAGCAACGGGGGTAGTAGCATTAGAAGTGGTGGGAGATGAGGAAATGTTGGATGGGCAAGGAGGCATGGCTGAGTCAAATAGGAATCCTGACTTAATGAAGTGGTGATTAAAGAGCTCAGCCATGTTCTTCTTGTCAGTAACAACCACATCATCAATATTAAGGGGACATGTGCAGCTGTGAGGAGGAGTTTGTTTTCCAGAATTTATTGGGGTTGGACCCACAGATAGAGAACTGCTCCTTAAAGTAACTAACTTTGGCCTTCCGGATAGCCTGAGTACACTTATTTGTAATTTGCCTGAATGAGTCAGCTTGAGTATGCGTGTGCCGAGCCTTTCACCAAATGCAATTCTTGAGGTGGAGTAACTCTGCAAGATCACGGTCGAACCAGTGGGCTGAACCTGTTTTTAATTCTCATTTTCCTTATGGGGGCATGTTTGTTAACAATACCACTGAAAATATACAAAAATAAGAAGAATTTCCAAGCGTTTTCGACAGAGCTGATTCTAGCTGATTCTATACCTTTTTTACAGAGGCCAGTTCATGAAGGAAGGCTTGATCATTAAGGTTTTTTAGCAAGCGTCTATGACAAATCAGGACAGGTCGTTTCACTGAGCAGTCATTACGAACACAGGCTGTAAAACAGTGATCACTAAGGTCAATACAGAAAACAAAAGACAGGTACCTATCAGGATTATTTGTGAGAATAACATCGAGGAGAGTAGCATTTTCTGGGGGTTTGGAGTCATACCTTGTGGGATTGGTGATAATCTGAGAAAGATTTAGGGAGTCCAATTGCTTTAGGACTTGGTCAGGTGGTTTAAGCATGTCCCACTTTAGGTCATCTAGCAGGACAAATTCAGACTCCGTGCAAGGGGCCAGGAGAGAGCTTAGGGCAAGTAGGGTACAGGCTGGTGCTGATGGAGGACGATAGCAACCAGCAACAGTCAAAAAAGAGCTATTTAAAAGTTTAATGCTTAACCAGTTGCGGCGAGCAAACCCGGATCCGGGATCCTATTTATAGACCTAAGCTCATTACCATAACGCAACATTAACTATTCATGAAAATCGCAAATGAAATGAAATGAATATGCTAGCTCTCAAGCTTAGCCTTTTGTTAACAACACTGTCATCTCAGATTTTCAAAATATGCTTTTCAACCATAGCAAAACAAGCATTTGTGTAAGAGTATTGATACCTAGCGTAGCATTTAGCGTAGCATTTAGTGTAGCATTCAGCATGCAACATTTTCACAAAAACCAGAAAAGCATTCAAATAAAATAATTTACCTTTGAAGAACTTCAGATGTTTTCAATGAGGAGACTCTGTTAGATAGCAAATGTTCAGTTTTTCCTGAAAGATTATTTGTTTAGGAGAAATCACTCCGTTTGGTGCGTCCCGTTTGGCTACCAAAAAAACCTGAAAATCCAGTCATCAATACGCCAAACTTTTTTACAAATTAACTCCATAATATCGACTGAAACATGGCAAACGTTGTTTAGAACCAATCCTCAAGGTGTTTTTCACATATCTCTTCGATGATATATCCTTCGTGGAAGAGTGCTTTCTGTCCTGAATCCCAGGAGAAAATGCCCGCAACTGGAGATTACGCACCAATTTAGACAAAGGACACCGGGCGGACCCCTGGAAAATGTAGTCTCTTATGGCCAATCTTCCAATGATATGCCTACAAATATGTCACAATGCTGCAGACATCTTGAAGAAACGACAGAAAGCGCAGGCTCGTTCCTGCTGCATTCACAGCCATATAAGGAGACATTGGAAAACAGAGCTTCAGAAATTCTGCTCATTTCCTGTTTGAAGTTTCATCTTGGTTTCACCTGTAGCATGAGTTCTGTGGCACTCACAGATAATATCTTTGCAGTTTTGGAAACGTTAGACTGTTTTCATTCCAAAGCTGCCAATTATATGCATAGTCGAGCATCTTTTCGTGACAAAATATTGCGCTTAAAACGGGCACGTTTTTTTTATCCAATAATGAAATAGCGCCCCCATAGATTCAACAGGTTAAAACCAGCAAATCAAATTGTTTGGGGACAGACTTGGTGGAGACAACCGAGCACTGAAGGTGATCCTTGGTAAAGATTGCCACTCCCCCACCTTTGCAAGATCTGTCATGCCGAAAAAGGTTATAACCAGAAAGGTTAACATCAGTATTCAAAACACTCTTTCTTAACCACGTATCAGTAATGACCAACACATCTGGATTGGAGCTGTGAACCCACACTTTCAATTCATCCATTTTAGGTAATAAGCTTCTAG
Organism: Oncorhynchus mykiss; assembly: GCF_057628025.1. Classification (NCBI taxonomy): domain Eukaryota; kingdom Metazoa; phylum Chordata; class Actinopteri; order Salmoniformes; family Salmonidae; genus Oncorhynchus; species Oncorhynchus mykiss. The sequence continues at coordinate 35,218,565 of NC_143029.1, read as the reverse complement.
TGTTAACGTGCCAAAAACCCAAGCTTTTACGAGAGCAGAAATCAGTGAAGCAGATATCCGAGCACAAGTCAGAATTGGGGCTAGCAACTGTAGATGGGCCAGGGTGTACATGCATATTTCCATATATCATCAACGGTAATACAATTAAGACACTGCATAGTACAGGGAGAGCTCTGCAGTGCCAATTTATGACATCTGAATGTCCATCAGATGGCAACAAGATCATATTGTACAGCAATTTCATCAGGTAACATGAATTCAAAGCCGGAGAAAGGTGGTTAGAATAGGATGGGAGGCCAAAACTCTGTGTAACCACTAGAGAGTCAGAGTCCCGAGTGTGGGAACAAATACAGTCTGTCCCACGGTTGGGTAAAGAAAGTTTATAGTCATCAAAGTATGCAGGAGTCATGAGGCAAATAGTAAAATATCAATTTTCACAATCATTTAAAAAAAAATATATTGTAATTTCAGAGTCACTCGCACCAACAGTGTGTGTGTGCTGGAGGCAAGCGAAAGCTCAGGAGAGAGGGGTGAGTCTTACAGTTGAAGTCGGAAGTTTACATACACTTTAGCCAATTACATTTAAACACAGTTTTTCACAATTCCTGACATTTAAAAATTGCCTGTCTTAGGTTAGTTAGGATCCCCACGTTATTATAAGAATGACATCATTTTCATTTTTTAAAAGCCATGACATAATTTTCTGGAATTTTCCAAGCTGTTTAAAGGCACAGTCAACTTAGTGTATGTAAACTTCTGACCCATTGGAATTGTGATACAGTGAATTATAAGTCTGTAAACAATTGTTGGAAAAATTACTTGTGTCATGCACAAAGTAGATGTCCTAACCGACTTGCCACAGCTATAGTTTGTTAACAAGGAATGTATGGAGTGGTTGAAAAACGAGTTTTAATGACTCCAACCTAAGTGTATGTAAACTTCCGACTTCAACTGTACCTGTACCAGCCTGGGAGACAGGCCCACGCAGACAGTGAACAGATCGCCAGGTGGAACCCAAGCAGCACTGCAGCAGGCAACGGGAGTAGGTGTCACACCCACTTGGGAGAAGCTTTTATTTCTGGAGGCAGATTTCTTGTAGAAAATGGCAGTGAATGGTCTTTGAACAGCAGGAGGGGGCTTCAGAGGGCGCTTCAAAGACTCCTGACACTGTAGCATAAGTATAATACAGAAATACAGTAATACTGAAAGGCACAATTTATAGTACAATATTTAGTAATGTATCAGAGAAAGAGGGGATTTTGGGGCAAGTTTATAAATTGTGAAGTATTATCTATAGTAAATAATAATATGGTAGCAGCAATTGTGATTGCTCTATGTGTGTATGTGAGTATGCTCTGTGTGTGTGTGTGTGTGTGTGTGTGTGTGTGTGTGTGTATGTGTGTGTGTGTGTGCGTGTGTGAGAGAGAGAGTGACTGAGTACATGTGTGCTAAAGTGCATGAGGTTGTCAGTCCAGTTAGTGTGGCATGGGGTTGTTCAATGACAGACATACAGTGCCTTGCGAAAGTATTCGGCCCACTTGAACTTTGCGACCTTTTGCCACATTTCAGGCTTCAAACATAAAGATATAAAACTGTATTTTTTTGTGAAGAATCAACAACAAGTGGGACACAATCATGAAGTGGAACGAAATTTATTGGATCTTTCAAACTTTTTTAACAAATCAAAAACTGAAAAATTGGGCGTGCAAAATTATTCAGCCCCTTTACTTTCAGTGCAGCAAACTCTCTCCAGAAGTTCAGTGAGGATCTCTGAATGATCCAATGTTGACCTAAATGACTAATGATGATAAATACAATCCACCTGTGTGTAATCAAGTCTCCGTATAAATGCACCTGCACTGTGATAGTCTCAGAGGTCCGTCAAAAGCGCAGAGAGCATCATGAAGAACAAGGAACACACCAGGCAGGTCCGAGATACTGTTGTGAAGAAGTTTAAAGACGGATTTGGATACAAAAAGATTTCCCAAGCTTTAAACATCCCAAGGAGCACTGTGCAAGCGATAATATTGAAATGGAAGGAGTATCAGACCACTGCAAATCTCCCAAGACCTGGCCGTCCCTCTAAACTTTCAGCTCATACAAGGAGAAGACTGATCAGAGATGCAGCCAAGAGGCCCATGATCACTCTGGATGAACTGCAGAGATCTACAGCTGAGGTGGGAGACTCTGTCCATAGGACAACAATCAGTCGTATATTGCACAAATCTGGCCTTTATGGAAGAGTGGCAAGAAGAAAGCCATTTCTTAAAGATATCCATAAAAAGTGTTGTTTAAAGTTTGCCACAAGCCACCTGGGAGACACACCAAACATGTGGAAGAAGGTGCTCTGGTCAGATGAAACCAAAATTGAACTTTTTGGCAACAATGCAAGACGTTATGTTTGGCGTAAAAGCAACACAGCACATCACCCTGAACACACCATCCACACTGTCAAACATGGTGGTGGCAGCATCATGGTTTGGGCCTGCTTTTCTTCAGCAGGGACAGGGAAGATGGTTAAAATTGATGGGAAGATGGATGGAGCCAAATACAGGACCATTCTGGAAGAAAACCTGATGGAGTCTGCAAAAGACCTGAGACTGGGACGGAGATTTGTCTTCCAACAAGACAATGATCCAAAACATAAAGCAAAATCTACAATGGAATGGTTCAAAAATAAACATATCCAGGTGTTAGAATGGCCAAGTCAAAGTCCAGACCTGAATCCAATCGAGAATCTGTGGAAATAACTGAAAACTGCTGTTCACAAATGCTCTCCATCCAACCTCACTGAGCTCGAGCTGTTTTGCAAGGAGGAATGGGAAAAAAATTCAGTCTCTCAATGTGCAAAACTGATAGAGACATACCCCAAGCGACTTACAGCTGTAATCGCAGCAAAAGGTGGCGCTACAAAGTATTAATTTAAGGGGGCTGAATAATTTTGCACGCCCAATTTTTCAGTTTTTGATTTGTTAAAAAAGTTTGAAATATCCAATAAATGTCGTTCCACTTCATGATTGTGTCCCACTTGTTGTTGATTCTTCACAAAAAAATACAGTTTTATATCTTTATGTTTGAAGCCTGAAATGTTGCAAAAGGTCCCAAAGTTCAAGGGGGCCGAATACTTTCGCAAGGCACTGTATATTTGTTTGAAATCTATCACTTGATGATTTAATTTTAGAGAGACAAATAATCATTTTCACCATGTTTTTTTTTTAAACACTAGACACATATAATTGCCTCACTCTCAGAGAAATAAGTAGAACTGTTAAATGTTACTGTCAAATGTAACAAATCACAATATTGTTATTAAATAATTGTACAAATGATGCATTTGTGACAGCAATGGCTAAAGAAAAGTTTCAAAACTGAATCAAAACATTTACATTTGACATTCTTATCTACTGTAGATAGCAAGGTGAGAGATAGCAAGGTCTTAAGATAGCAAGGCGAGACAACCACCTATCACAGTCAAATATACAATCAGTGGCCATACACTGATGGAGGATCTTAATTTGATCACTCCTTTGTTGCCGATCATTTTGCAAATGCAATATTTTTTTTGTGAAGTCAGTTAAGAACAAATTCTTATTTACAATGACGGCCTACCAAAAGGCAAAAGGCCTCCTGCAGAGAAGGGGGCTGGAATTAAAAATACATTTAACACACATCACGTCAAGAGAGACACCACAACACTACATAAAGAGAGACCCAAGACAACAACAGAGCATGGCAGCAACACATGACAACACAGCATGGTAGCAACACATGACAACAACACGGTAGCAACACAACATGGCAGCAGCACAACATGGTAGCAGCGCAAAACAAAGTACAAACATGTTGGACAGGCAAAGAGGCAAGCCTGAGTGAAATGGAAATCCTGACTTAATGAAGTGGTGATTAAAGAGCTCAGCCATGTGCTCCTTGTCAGTAACAACCACATCATCAACATTAAGGGACATGGGCAACTGTGAGGAGGAGGGTTTTTTCAGTCAAAGTTTAAAAAGGCTTCTAAAGTTATTAATTTTCACTTTGAAATGTCAGATTTGATTTGCCCTAGCGAAAAACGTATCAACCACTTAAAAAAATGTACATTAACTATAATCTACAGAACAATTTAACATTTGCTGTTCCTGCAGGATTATTTTCCTGCTGTAGCAAAGTGACTTAGATTAAGATCCTACATCTGTAGGTACACCCATATAGCCTCTAGAACAGCCTGAATTCTTTGAGGTATGGAAATGGGACCAAACGTGTACCTCTCGACATGACCGCCACCAGCCTGTACCGTTGACTGCAGGCAGGATGGGGTCATGGACTCATGCTTCTTATGCCAAATCCTGACTCTGCCATCAGCATGACTCCACAAGAACCAAGATTCATCAGACCAGGCAATATTTTCTCCACTCCTCAATTTTCCAGTGTTGGTTATCGCGTGTCCACTGGAACCGCTTCTTCTTTTTTTTAGCTGATAGCAGTGGAACTTGGTGTGGCCGTCTGCTGACAAGGACTGACGAGTTGTGCGTTCCGAGATGCCGATCTGGATACCACTGTTATACTGCGCTGTTATTTTCCTGTTAGCATGCACAATTCTTGCCATTCTCCTTAAAACCCTCATCAACGAGCTGTTTTCTCCCACAGGACTGCCGCTGACTGGATGTCTTTTTGTCACAGCATTCTCAGGAAACCCTGGACACTGATGTGCGTGAAAAGCCCAGTCGGTTGGCCGATTCTGAGATGCTGGATCCGGCGTACCTGGCACTGACGATCATACCACGCATAAAGTCACTTTGTTCACTCGTTTTGCCCAGTCTAACTTTCAATCGAACAGTAAGCGTCAATGACTGTCTGCCTGCTTTATATCGTGAGCCTCGGCCACGTGACTCATTGTCTGTAGGAGTGATACATTTTTATGAATAGGGTGGTGTACCTAATAAACTGGCCAGTGAGTGTATGAGGATATGAACATTCCATTCCAGCTAAACAACTGATATACACAGAGTGTACAAAACATTAGGAACTCTTTCCATGACCAGGTGAATCCAGGGGAAAGCTATGCTCCCTTATTGATGTCATTTCAATCAGTGTAGATGAAGGGGAGGAGACAGAGTATATTGGTGGACATGTGCGTCAATCTAACGTAATACAAAAATCCCCATCCAGATTTGTCAGTTTATGCTAGAGATATGTTTTTTTGTTGTATGGGATTGCATCTCAATCCTGAGCTTTCTTATATATTCTAGATATAGGAGAGCCACTTCAAAACCTTATTCCTTATGATCTATATTTTGAATGTTTTTTTTTTCATTTATGAATGACTTATTCAATGTGTTTCTTTGGGTTATAGTAGTAAAGGCCAAATTCAATATTTAATCAAAAACATTTTTAGATTGTTTTATACCTAAAGTGTCCTAAAATTCAAAATCAAATAGCTAAATAATCCATGGTTTGACCATCTTTGAACAGCTCCGTGTGTTATTTTAGTAGGCTTAATCGCAGACAGAGATTAAGCCTAATCCTAGACAAAATTGCACTTTTAAACTGGACTAACTGAAATGTAATTTTTCAGACATGGTTTAAAATAGTCTCAGACTTGCCCTAGCCTAGATTTAAAAAGTTGGATTTCCAGAAGGGTGATTAGAGTTCATCTAGATATAAGCAAAGGCTTAAATTAAACCTGGCAGAGGATTAAAGTTCCTTGATGCTGCTGCCCAAGCCAACTACAAAGTACAGTTCTATGAAGTTGGGAACTTCCCTGGAGTCATCGGCTGTACATATGGATTTCATATTCCCATCAAGTGTCCCTCTACTGCAGATGCTGAGGAGTACAGGAATCTTAAAAACTGTTTCTCTCATAAATGTACTAAGTGTGTGCACTCCGAATTTGCAGTTCTCCAACACTCATGACTCAAGGATTTCCCCAAATTCCTCTATGTATGATCACCTTGAAGGAGGACAACATAGTGGAATCCAACTTGGTGACAGCGGGTATGCAAAGACCAACTTCTTGTTCACCCCCTATCTTGACCTGATCAACAGTGGTACAACCAAGCTCATATCCCCACCAGGTGAAGTGGAGCGCATGTTTGGTATAGAAACACATTGCGCTTTCAACCGATAAGATGCTGCATTGTCAAAATTGCAACAGCAATGCTTCACAATTACCTCAAGCAGCATGGCTGCCGAGATCCTCGCATTGAGGATGAGGATGGCCCAGATGTTCCCATGGTTGAGGCAGACAATGACAGAAACGGAAGAGATGCTTTTGCTATGCAGCACCTCTCATATACAAAGTGATTGAAATAAACAATAGGCATGGATTCTTAACAAAAAAGGTTTTTAATTCACAAATGGAAATATTGGGAACTGGTGCTGGTTTTTGAAGAACATTGGTACTGCTGCTGCTTCACGCCATAGACAACTCAACATGAAGGATTTGCCTCTTCATATCATTCTCTTCTTTCTTCATATCATTCTCTTCTCTTCTCTTCATGAAATTCCATGGCCAGTTTCTCATGCATGCTCAGCCTTGTCTTTGTCCTCCGGCCCTGGTTAGTGACACAATCTTCCCTCCTGGCTGCTGCAGATGTAGTGGGCTGACCTTCATCCCTTCCAAGCTATGGCGATCATCTGCCTCCAGGAAATTATTACATTGCTGCATTAGAGAACATTGTTTCTTCAAGAATTGAGTTTATTACATAATTGTTATTATGGGAGTGCAAGAGATGACTGACAACATCACATATCCCCTGCAGTCCGGGGATGGCACATGTTGAATGAATGTGTCCTACAAAATGAGGATTGGAACAGTCCCCCATCAGAACTAACCAAATAGTCATCATTGAGGATACCTTCCAGGGGTTGCTGGCTATCAATGATCCTGGTCAAAGTCCCCCAACTCATCTCTGTGGTTTTACCAGTCTTGAAACGCTGCCGACAAGCAAAAGCATTTGTCTTCTAAAAGATGATTTATAAGTTTTTCCACAGAACCTTGGAAAGACAAGACAGTATGAAAATGATATTAGTAATTATGTATGAGATTGTTTGTGTTACATTTCTGTCACACAAGTACATTTAGGCCCCATTGTGTTGTTAAAACAGGAAAACTAACATTTCAAAATAACTCTGATTCGGAAAAGTGGGCCAACAATAAAGTTGTTGTGGCATGCTTTTGCTCACTTTTTCATTTCAGTTGAATTCATTACAAATGGTAGTCCAGGCATTATTTTTGTTGTTTTCTGTGGAGGAATAATGCTGTTTGTTATCGATAATTGGGTGGTTTTACACAATTCGCTTCAAGAGTTGTTTTTTTAAACCACTTACAGTAACTTAACATTGTTTAGTCGATCACCACACCACCATCGATCACCACAATCTTTTGGAGGGATTGGAAACCCAAATTGGTCTACACAGACAAGTTCTGGCCTGGATTAGATCTTATCTGTCGGAAAGATATCAGTTTGTCTCTGTGAATGGTTTGTCCTCTGAGAAATAAACAGTCAATTTCGGTGTTCCTCAAGGTTCCGTTTTAGGACCACTGTTGTTTTCACTATATATTTTACCTCTTGGGGATGTCATTCGAAAACATAATGTTAACTTTCACTGCTATGCACACAGCTGTACATTTCAATGAAACATGGCGAAGCCCCAAAATTGCCCCTGCTAGAAGCCTGTGTTTCAGACATAAAGAAGTGGATGGCTGCAAACTTCACTTTTAAACTCGGACAAAACAGAGATGCTTGTTCTAGGTCCCAAGAAACAAAGAGATCTGTTGAATCTGACAATTAATCTTAATGGTTGTACAGTCGTCTTAAATAAAACTGTGAAGGACCTTGGCGTTACTCTGGACCCTGATCTCTCTTTTGACGAACATATCAAGACTGTTTCAAGGACAGCTTTTTTCCATCTACGTAACAGAAACAGAAAAATTTATCCATGCTTTTGTTACTTCTAGGTTAGACTACTGGAATGCTCTACTTTCCGGCTACAAGGATAAAGGAATAAATAAACTTCAGTTAGTCCTAAATACGGCTGCTAGAATCCTGACTAGAACCAAAACATTTGATCATATTACTCGAGTGCTAGCCTTCCAACACTGGCTCCTGTTAAGGCAAGGGCTGATTTCAAGGTTTTACTGCTAACCTACAAAGTATTACATGTGCTTGCTCTTACCTATCTCTCTGATTTGGTCCTGCAGTACATACTTACACGTACGCTACAGTCACAAGACGTAGGCCTCCTAATTGTCCCTAGAATTTCTAAGCAAACAGCTGTAGGCAGGGCTTTCTCCTATAGAGCTACATTTTTATGGAATGGTCTGCCTACCCATGTGAGAGACAAAGACTCTGTCTCAACCTTTAAGTCTTTACTGAAGACTCATCTCTTCAGTGGGTCATGTGATTGAGTGTAGTCTGGCCCAGGAGTGTGAAGGTGAACGGAAAGGCTCTGGAGTAACGAACCGCCCTTGCTGTCTGTGCCTGGCCGGCTCCCCTATTTCCACTGGGATTCTCTGCCTCTAACCCTATTACAGGGGCTGAGTCACTGGTTTACTGGTGGTCTTTCATGCCGTCCCTAGGAGGGGTGCGACACTTGAGTGGGTTGAGTCACTGATGTGATCTTCCTGTCTGGGTTGGCGACCCCCCTTGGGTTGTGCCGTGGCGGAGATCTTTATGGGCTATACCCGGCCTTGTCTCAGGATGGTAAGTTGGTAGTTGAAGATATCCCTCTAGTGGTGTGGGGGCTGTGCTTTGGCAAAGTGGGTGGGGTTATATCCTTCCTGTTTGGCCCTGTCCGGGGGTATCATCGGATGGGGCCACAGTGTCTCCTGACTCCTCCTGTCTCAGCCTCCAGTATTTATGCTGCAGTAGTTTATGTGTCGGGGGGCTAGGGTCAGTTTGTTATATCTGGAGTACTTCTCCTGTCTTATCTGGTGTCCTGTGTGAATTTAAGTATGCTCTCTCTAATTCTCTCTTTCTCACTTTCTTTCTCTCTCTCTGAGGACCTGAGCCCAAGGACCATGCCTCAGGACTACCTGGCATGATGACTCCTTGCTGTCCCCAGTCCACCTGTCCGTGCTGCTGCTCCAGTTTCAACTTTTCTGCCTGCGGCTATGGAATCCTGACCTGTTCACCGGATGTGCTACCTTTCCCAGACCTGCTTTTTTCAACTCTCTAGAGACAGCAGGAGTGGTAGAGATACTCTTAATGATCGTGTATGAAAAGCCAACTGACATTTACTCCTGAGGTGCTGACTTGCTGCACCCTCGACAACTACTGTGATTATTATTATTTGACCATGCTGGTCATTTATGAACATTTGAACATCTTGGCCATGTTCTGTTATAATCTCCACTCGGCACAGCCAGAAGAGGACTGGCCACCCCTCATAGCCTGGTTCCCCATAGCCTAGGTTTTGGCCTTTCTGTGGAGGTTTTGCTAGCCACCGTGCTTCCACACCTGCATTGCTTGCTGTTTGGGGTTTTAGGCTGGGTTTCTGTACAGCACTTTGAAATATCAGCTGATGTACGAAGGGCTACATAAATAAATTTGATTTGATTTGAAATTAGGTGACTTCCTCAAATTCCATACAAGACATTAGTGTCCCATCCCTGGCTTTTGCACATCGTTAATCAAATCAGCCTACACAAAGATGAACTGGTTAGCCCTTATTTACCTTAATCTAGGACTCCCTAGTCTAGAACTAATTAATCTGACATTAAGCAACGTCTAAGGAAGCAATTTTTTACATCTGGATTCAGTTAGCCAAGTCCTGATTTAAATACAACTCTGTTTTGGAAACCGCCCCATAGAGGGTATTTTTTAAGCCTTGAGACATGGATTGCGTAGGTGTGCCATTCAGAGGGTGAATGAGCAGACAAAATATTATGTCTTTGAACGGGGTACCAGGCACATCGGTTTGAGTGTGTCTACAACTGCAATGCTGCTGGGATTTACATGCTCAACAGTTTCCCGTTGTGTATCAAGAGTGGTCCAACACCCAAAGGACATCCAGCCAACTTGAGACAACTGTGGGAAGCATCCCCGTTGAACGCTTTCGACACCTTGCCCCAACAAATTGACTCTGTTCTGACGGCAAAAGGGGGTGCAACTGTGGGGATTTTCTTCAGTGGCAGGGACTGGGAGACTAGCCAGGATCGAGGGAAAGATACAAAAAGTACAGAAGGATCCTTTTTGAAAACCTGCTCCAGAGCGCTCGGGAACCCAATGCAGGAGTGGGTTCGGGACAAGTCTCTGAATGTCCTTGAGTGGCCCAGCCAGAGCCCAGACTTGAACCCGATCGAACATCTCTGGAGAGACCTGAAAATAGCTGTGCAGCGACACTCCCCATCCATCCTGACTTGAGAGGATCCGTAGCTTGAAAGGATCCGCAGAGAAGAATGGGAGAAACTCCACAAATACAGGTGTGCCAAGCTTGTAGCATCATACCCAAGAAGACTGAAGGCTGTAATCGCTGCCAAAGGTGCTTCAACAAAGTATTGAGGTAAGGATCTGAATACTTAATTTAAACATTATACATTTGTTAAAATGCCTAAAAACCTGTTTTTGCCATGTAATAATGGGATATTGTGTGTAGACTGATGAGGGAAAAAACAATTTAATCAATTTTAATATAGGTTGTAATGTAACAAAGTGTGGAAAAAGTAAAGGGATCTGAATACTTTCCGAATGCACCGTATAGAGGGGATACCCGTACAGAGTCAATGTGCGGGGGTACAGGTTAGTCGAGGTAATGTGTACATGTAGGTAGGGGTAAAGTGACTACTTATAGATAATAGATAATAAACAGTGAGTAGCAGCAGAGTAAAAAAATGGTGTGGGTTCAATGCAAATAGTCCTTGTAGCCATTTGATTAGCTGTTCAGCAGTCTTATGGCTTGGGGTAGAAACTGTTAAGAAGCCTTTTAGACCTATACTTGGCGCTCCGGGGGAAAACATGAGGGTAACCATAAGCAACAATTTCTGCTTAAAAAACACACATTTTATTTTTTTCGAGGTGGATATAGCGTTTTGTAAATAAATTATTCAGATATCAATCACACACACACACTCTCTCTCTCTCTCTCTCTCTCTCTCTCTCTCTCTCTCAACTGTCTGATGTCTAAGACTTATTCTCAGACAACAGATAGAAGGCCTCATCATAAAGGTAGTTGTAGCCCCTTGGTGTATTATTCATTGTTGATCAAATTTGACAACATTTTATATATTACATTTTACCCCAGCTTATTGTGTAATAATAACAGTGTATTTTCTGATGGTATTGTCAGTTTGGTGTCACCAAGAGCTCCAGTATAATTTCCATTTTAGCAGCCAGGCCACATTAGCATACATCACTCCATAATGCAGGACCGCTGGGTCTTCTACAGATAGGATTAAAGAACAGAGACTGCCAGAGCAGAACCGATTTAGATACAGGGGAGAGGGATAGAGGGATAGAGAGAGGGAGAGAGGACGGTGGGGAGAAAAAAGAGGGAGAGTGAATTGGAAGGGTGTGTGTGTGGGGGGGGGCATGGGGGTGTATAAGGGCATGACCTTTATCATCAAAATGTACAGTATAGATCAGTATAGATCTGCCCAAATCAAAAGGGTTAGAACCGAGGTGGAGAAGGATAGGGAGTGATTTGGGACCGGCTGTCAGAGTGGAGGTCTACAGTTCTCTGCTCAAGAGCCTGGCTGTTGCCTCCATCACTCTGGCATCTCTATCCCCTCCTCCCTCTCCAGAGAGCTTACAGCCAGTACACCCCTTTATGATTATTTCACATTCTCATTTCTCTATTGCAATTTGATAAGCCCAGCACATCAATAATGTACGTGGGTGTGTGTGTGGGGTTCTATGTGTGTATGTGAGTGTGTGTGTGTGTGTGTGTGTGTGTGTGTGTGTGTGTGTGTGTGTGTGTGTGTGTGTGTGTGTGTGTGTGTGTGTGTGTGTGTGTGTGTGTGTGTGTGTGTGTGTGTGCTGCGCAAGTGACATCAGGTCTTTCAAGGTTGATTCTGAATGAGGAGCTCTCTAGTCTTTAGCAAAACCTGGAGCTGTTAATGTGTAGTTTGGTGGGGAATATTTAGCTAACTCCATTAGTTGCTAGCATTCACTTTGATTTGTAGACTTGTTGGCAAAATGTTTCAATAAGTTGCTTATGAATCTCTGCCAATGCCAACATAAATACTATGTTTCCCAATCTTCCTTAAAATGTGTGAAGTAGTTTTGGTCTTCATCAAGTACACTGCAAATACATTTAGATTTTTGAAAAGATTAGAACTGCATCTTCTTATGATGAGACAAAGATCAATGGCTGAAAAGTTATTATTGTAGAGTACAGTAGAGTGGTATGAACAGCTAAAAGCTTGAGGGAAAAAATCTGCTTCAATTGAGTAGAAGTTCTGTGAAACCGGTTTCTTCTTAAAATAAAGTTTATTGCAGCCGTTGGATCTAAAGGCCAGCTGCTCTTAGATATTCAATGAGTCTTCTCCAGTGGCAGGTCCTGAGTCAGCCCAATATACTGCCTCTCTACTGCCAGGTGAGGAAGACATCCATCAAATTGGAATAGACAAGGCTTCTCTCTCTCTCACTCTCTCGCTCTCTCTCTTTCGCTCTTTCTGCCACCACTGCATCCCTAACCAGGGCCCTCAACTTTGCTGCTAAATTGCTGTTCTCAGCAGTAAGCATTGAACCTGCTCAACATGCAGATTAGTCTTGTACAATAAAACGTTTTCGTTGGTATCCTTGTAAGGCATCTAAGCTAACATACGGTTCAGTTCTTGTCGAACTGTCAAGATCATTTTAACAAGGATATCTGTGAGTAAAGTCCAGAGGATTTATTAAAGCTTAGGCAGGAACAGTATGTGTGGAATACACAGCATTAAGGGAAAGTTACCGCTTGCACAAAAAGTATTTAAAAAATATATACAGTATATATATATATCAAGTTTTTTTTCCCCTTATTAATTTGATTTTTTTACATTCCCCCCCCAACAACATACATTTTTTTTTTTACCTTTATTTAACTAGGCAAGTCAGTTAAGAACAAATTCTTATTTTCAATGACGGCCTAGGAACAGTGGGTTAACTGCCTGTTCAGGGGCAGAATGACAGATTTTTACCTTGTCAGCTCAGGGGTTTGAACTTGCAACCTTCCGGTTACTAGTCCAACGCTCTAACCACTAGGCTACGCTACCGTACATAAATAACAACAACTTACAGAAACACACAAAAAATAACTACATCTCATCTACCCAGAACTGCATGGTCCCACCCCCATTATTGTTTGCCATTTGGCCTTAAATTGTACCAATTTGTTTTTCTCGTTCACCTATGCTATTTAAATAATTAAATAGTAAAGTCTTTGATTTTTCCATTGGGTCAATGATGGCGGATTGATTGACTTCCAAGTTTTTAGTAAACATTTTTTCAAGATGAGTAATGAAAAGAGAAACATCCAGCCCATTGGGTATCTCACTACAGCCCCCCATATGACATGTTTTTAAATATTCAGACAGACAGACAGATTAAAAGCAAGTTCACACTGTAATACATCTGACAGCCAACCTTCTAGCTCCGCTCACAACTTCCAGACTTTATAGCATTGCTGGAAAGCATGGATTATTGAGTCATTATTAGTTTTTTCAGTTGAGACATAACTCTCGTATATAATACATTCTATACATTCCTTTATACTGGATTAAGCATATATTTTCGTAAACTGTAGTCATGCTCCAACTTTCCCTCCATCTTGAATCAACATCAGTTCTTTTTACATCTTGGTTTATATTTTTTTTCTAAGAGATTGTCAGTTGGATAGGCTCTCTGCCAGGTTTTGTATATCTTCCCTATCATATGAACATCCTTTTCTGACTCAAATAAGATTCCCTTGAGGTTACTCTGATGATATGTAACTTTTAAGTTGCATGTATTTGGAGGTGTTCAAATTGATCAGTCTAATTTTTTTTTAAATTCTGTCAAGGAAATAAATGTATTTCTTGTTACCATGTCATTTACGGTTTCTATGACTTCAGTTTTCCATGTGGACCAATTTAATATGCAAATTCTGAATAGCTATCCAAGGATTGTTCCATAAGGCTGTGTTTTCAGGGAGTGAAAATGGTTATTGTAGAATACGTTTCATTTTCTTCCATATTGTTAAAGTGTTCTTAACTATGAAGTTGTTAATGTTTTTAGCTTTATCCATTGAAACTAGACACGTAAAAATATTATTCAGTAAAATTCACGACAGCCTGCTTGGAGTTGGCCAAAAAGACTCTCAGACCATGAGAAACAATGGTCTGATGAAAGCAAGATTTAATATTTTGGCCTGAATGCCAAGCGTCACGTCTGGAGGAAATCTGGCACCATACCTACGGTGAAGCATTGTGGTGGCAGCATCATGCTGGGGGATGTTTTTCAGTTGCAGGGACTGGGAGACTGGAGCAAAGTACAGAGATCCATGATGAAAACCTGCTCCAGAGTGCTCAGGACCTCAGGACCAGGACTGGGGAGAAGGTTAACCTTCCAACAGGACAACGACCCTAAGAACAAAGCCAAGACAATGCAGGAGTGGCTTCGGGACAAGTCTCTGAATGTCCAAACATCTCTGGAGAGATCTGAAAATGGCTGTGCAGCGGCGCTCCACATCCAACCTGACAGAGCTTGAGAGGATCTGCAGAGAACAATGGGAGAAAGTCCTCAAATACAGGTGTGCCAAGTTTGTAGCGTCATACCCAAGAAGACTCGAGGCTGTAATCTCTGCCAAAGTTACAGAGTAAAAAGTCTTAAGTAAATGGTCTGAATACCTATGTAAATGTTATCTTTCTGTTTTTTTATTTGTAATACATTTGCAAAAATGTTAAAAACTTGTTTTTGCTTGGTCACTAAAGACTAGAGATTGTGTGTAAATTGAAGAGGGGGAAAAAACAAATAAAAAACTAGAATAAGACTGTAATGTAACAAAATGTGGAAAAAGTCAAGTTGTCTGAATACTTTCCGAATGTACTGTAACTGAAATAACTGTTTGATACATGAAACTTGGATGTATTGAATTAATTAAGTGACGTGTGTTGTCATTTGTGTAAATAAGGGGGTTACTTTGTCTCAAAATGTTGAGTAGAGTTCTATTGGAAAGCCACCCATTCCTGGTGCTTTTCTCCGTGCTCGTGTTTTAACAGTATCCACTATTTCTTCTTGGGGGATCTCTGTTTATAATTATTACTTTAAGTATGCTGATAGTTGCTTCAGAGCTGTTGAGTCTAAGAAGGCTGTATGATCCGTCCCACTGTTGTTTCATTGATAGACATTTTCAAAGCAGCTTTAAAAATGATTATTAATTGCATTATTGTTTCTAATGACCATTTTTTGTGTCTTTATCTTGTAAACTTATAACTGGTTTAGCATGCATTTGTTTTGTGAGAGCTGCAGGTTTGTTTGTCATTAACTAGTATGCTTTGCTTGAGTTTAAACCTGAAGTAAAAGATCGTATTCCTACTTAAGTTCCAACATTTTATTTTATTCTTTACAAAACGTATTTCTCACTGAACCACCACCTCTATACAATGTGATTGCAGAGACATCATTTAGAATGAGACATAGTAACAAAGACATGATGCTGACTGGAGGTTCACTGAGTGAGACTTTTAATGCAATGGAATGACGAACAGCAAAATCATGAGGCCTGAAGGTAGTAGATGCCCCTCCGTGTACCCCTCAGTAAATCAGAGCCATGTAGAGTGTCAGATCAAAACTCTAGTCGCTCATTATCCAATGACAACATAACCATCTGTGCTGGTTATAAACCCTCTGTGCTGGTTATAAGCCACTCATGAGAAGTGTGCTCTTGTCTACAGCTCTGGGCAAACCCCAAGGCCCCCAAGCGCCCCTCCTTCCCATTCCCACCTCTACTATACCTGTCCTTCTTTTTAAGACACTACCCCCATCCCTCTCCCCTCTCTCCTTCCTTCTTTCCTTCAAGACACCACCCCTCACCATCCCTCTTCCCCGTAGCCACGGGAAGTAGGGGTGCTGAGGGTGCTGCAGCACCCCCTGAAGAATAAGAATTTAAAAAATATATAGCGATACATTAAGGGGGCAACAAAAAATATGAAATACTTAGGATGCTTAATAAGAGACAGCAAACAACAAATATATAAATATAACTTTATTCCATTAATCAACTATATGAAAGCAGATCTAATTAAATGGAATAATCTCCTGAGCCTTTAATAGTCCTGTATTAGTGGATACCAGCGACTTTGCGGCTATGCTCTCCCCTCTCTCCTTCCACATTTCCATGCACCACCCCCTCAACATCCCTATCCCCTATTCCCCATCCTTCATCCTTCCCTCCCCTCTCTCCTTCCTCCTTTCCTTCAGAGACCACCCCCTCACCATCCCTCTCTCCTTTCTATGAATCCGTGATGCGACAGAGAGCCAAATTGAGCTCACCACATTCCCCCAAAGTGCCCTTCATCAGACTGGCCCGGTGCTCCAGTGCTTCAGCAAACAGCACACTGTACACTGCGCCAATTAGCAGGCCCACAGCGTGGGCGAGGGGGGCGTGGCAGACGTGGGATGGATGGGGCATAATGACCCTGCAGGGTAATGACCATGGTTCTCTCTCTCTCTCTCTCAATCCTTATTTTACTTGTTCTTCTCTTTTTATCTCTCTCATTCTGTCTGTTGACTGGCTGTCACTCCCAGCGTGCTCTTGGGGATGGCTAAGGTTACACACACATTGGGAAAGGTTACACACACATGAAGTACATACCCTTACAAAAAAAATGTATAATGAAAAAATCACATGTGAAGAAACATATGCGATTTCCCAAAGTTTAACGTGTGCTTTTGTAACTGGCATGATTAGAACCCAGATCTCCCAAAGGAGAAGCCAACATCTTGATCATTCGACCAAGAGAGCCAACGCTAACTTTGAAGTCGCAGACAGAGCTACCTCATCAAGTGACCATGAGCAACCGACTCATATCCTCTACACTTTAATGTGTGTATTTTCTGTCCTGCAACGCCCTCTACTGCTCATCCTGTGTGTTCTTGACCTGTCACCACTCCCCCCCTCTCTCTCTGTGTGTGTGTGTGTGTGTGTGTGTGTGTGTGTGGGCAGAGACATGTGTGCTGGAGTCAGAGCAGATCCCCACCAGCTGCAACCTGTTCCATAATCAAGACCTCTACAAATACTCAGTCCTGCCAGTTCCACGCTGCCAAATCGTAATCAAATCAAATCAAATTTATTTATATAGCCCTTCGTACATCAGCTGATATCTCAAAGTGCTGTACAGAAACCCAGCCTAAAACCCCAAACAGCAAGCAATGCAGGTGTAGAAGCACGGTGGCTAGAAAAAACTCCCTAGAAAGGCCAAAACCTAGGAAGAAACCTAGGGAGGAACCAGGCTATGTGGGGTGGCCAGTCCTCTTCTGGCTGTGCCGGGTGGAGATTATAACAGAACATGGCCAAGATGTTCAAATGTTCATAAATGACCAGCATGGTCGAATAATAATAAGGCAGAACAGTTGAAACTGGAGCAGCAGCACAGTCAGGTGGACTGGGGACAGCAAGGAGTCATCATGTCAGGTATTCCTGGGGCATGGTCCTAGGGCTCAGGTCCTCCGAGAGAGAGAAAGAAAGAGAGAATTAGAGAGAGCATATGTGGGATGGCCAGTCCTCTTCTGGCTGTGCCTGGTGGAGATTATAACAGAACATGGCCAAGATGTTCAAATGTTCATAAATGACCAGCATGGTCGAATAATAATAAGGCAGAACAGTTTAAACTGGAGCAGCAGCACGGTCAGGTGGACTGGGGACAGCAAGGAGTCATCATGTCAGGTATTCCTGGGGCATGGTCCTAGGGCTCAGGTCCTCCGAGGGAGAGAAAGAAAGAGAGAATTAGAGAGAGCATATGTGGGATGGCCAGTCCTCTTTTGGCTGTGCCGGGTGGAGAGTATAACAGAACATGGCCAAGATGTTCAAATGTTCATACAGTGCCTTGCGAAAGTATTCGGCCCCCTTGAACTTTGCGACCTTTTGCCACATTTCAGGCTTCAAATATAAAGATATAAAACTGTATTTTTTTGTGAAGAATCAACAACAACTGGGACACAATCATGAAGTGGAACGACATTTATTGGATATTTCAAACTTTTTTAACATATCAAAAACTGAAAAATTGGGCGTGCAAAATTATTCAGCCCCCTTAAGTTAATACTTTGTAGCGCCACCTTTTGCTGCGATTACAGCTGTAAGTCGCTTGGGGTATGTCTCTATCAGTTTTGCACATCGAGAGACTGAAATTTTTTCCCATTCCTCCTTGCAAAACAGCTCGAGCTCAGTGAGGTTGGATGGAGAGCATTTGTGAACAGCAGTTTTCAGTTCTTTCCACAGATTCTCGATTGGATTCAGGTCTGGACTTTGACTTGGCCATTCTAACACCTGGATATGTTTATTTTTGAACCATTCCATTGTAGATTTTGCTTTATGTTTTGGATCATTGTCTTGTTGGAAGACAAATCTCCGTCCCAGTCTCAGGTCTTTTGCAGACTCCATCAAACTTTAAACGGCACTTTTTATGGATATCTTTAAGAAATGGCTTTCTTCTTGCCACTCTTCCATAAAGGCCAGATTTGTGCAATATACGACTGATTGTTGTCCTATGGACAGAGTATCCCACCTCAGCTGTAGATCTCTGCAGTTCATCCAGAGTGATCATGGGCCTCTTGGCTGCATCTCTGATCAGTCTTCTCCTTGTATGAGCTGAAAGTTTAGAGGGACGGCCAGGTCTTGGTAGATTTGCAGCTGTCTGATACTCCTTCCATTTCAATATTATCGCTTGCACAGTGCTCCTTGGGATGTTTAAAGCTTGGGAAATCTTTTTGTATCCAAATCTGGCTTTAAACTTCTTCACAACAGTATCTCGGACCTGCCTGGTGTGTTCCTTGTTCTTCATGATGCTCTCTGCGCTTTTAACGGACCTCTGAGACTATCACAGTGCAGGTGCATTTATACGGAACTTGATTACACACAGCTGGATTGTATTTATCATCATTAGTCATTTAGGTCAACATTGGATCATTCAGAGATCCTCACTGAACTTCTGGAGAGATTTTGCTGCACTGAAAGTAAAGGGGCTGAATAATTTTGCACGCCCAATTTTTCAGTTTTTGATTTGTTAAAAAAGTTTGAAATATCCAATAAATGTCGTTCCACTTCATGATTGTGTCCCAGTTGTTGTTGATTCTTCACAAAAAAATACAGTTTTATATCTTTATATTTGAAGCCTGAAATGTGGCAAAAGGTCGCAAAGTTCAAGGGGGCCGAATACTTTCGCAAGGCACTGTAAATGACCAGCATGGGGTTAATCTCTGCTCAATCAGTCTACGCTTCTAGCCATTTGTTACTATTCAGATCCTGTTGTGCCTGTTTTCCTTGCCTGATGCTATTTTCCTCTCCGCTACAGTTCTGCCCGCTCTGACTCTAGTCCCTGTCGGCAGTCCCACGTCTCGTCATCCTGCTACTCTGTCCTGGATTCCCCACTCTACTACTCCCTTAGATTCCCCTCTGGACCTGCTTACCCTGTCCCAACCCCTCTCGCTTCAGCCTCAGCCTCCGCACCTGGTTTCCAGCAATCCGCCAGAGCTTCCCCTGACCTACACTACATCTCCCCCCTGTGTTTGCTCTTGGGTTCCCCTGTTCCACTCCTTGTAACATTTTCACATTTAAGGTCAACTAAGGCTGTCAAATAAGAATAGATGAATAATCGAGTTAATCAAAGGTTTTGCTGTGATTAATCACGACTAATCACAAATGCATAATTAGCTAAAATTGTGTTGTAATTTAGGATTTTTTTATACCAAAAAACATTGTACAAATATTGACGTGTTGATTTTGTCCACAGTAATGGTTAGCTAAATCAGGTAACTTGATAAACACACTTTATTTTTTTATCACCAACTATTTATTCAGTATTGTCATTTTTCTTTTCCAGATGGGGGTTACAGGTACAAAAACAACCAATTAAATGCATGCGAAGTTAACCCAAACCCATTTCCCCCCTCAGTGCCCATCCAATCGCCCACCCACATCCTCCCTCTCCACCCAGAAACCATGCAAAGAAAGTAAAAAAGTCTAAATATACAGTTGAAGTCGGAAGTTTACATACAATTAGGTATGGAGTTGGAGTCATTAAAACTCGTTTTTCACCCAAACCACTCCACAAATGTCTTGTTAACAAGGTATAGATTTGGCAAGTCGGTTAGGACATCTATTTTGTGCATGAAAGAAGTAAGTTTCCAACAATTGTTGATTATTATTATTATTATTATTATTATTATTGACAGATTATTTCACTTATAATTCACTGTATCACAATTCCAGTGGGTCAGAAGTTTACATACACTAAGTTGACTGTACCTTTAAACAGCTTGGAAAATTCCAGAAAATGATGTCATGGCTTTAGAAGCTTCCGATAGGCTAATTTACATAATTTGAGTCAATTGGAGGTGTACCTGTGGATGTATTTCAAGGCCTACCTTCAGACTCAGTGCCTCTTTGCTTGACATCATGGGAAAATCTACAGAAATCAGCCAAGACCTCAGAAAGAAAATTGTAGACAACCACAGGTCTGGTTCGTCCTTTCCAAACGCCTGCAGATACCACATTCATCTGTACAAACAATAGTACGCAAGTATAAACACCATGGGACCACGCAGCCGTCATTCTGCTCAGGAAGAAGACGCGTTCCGTCTCCTAGAGATGAACGTACTTTGGTGTGAAAAGTGCAAATCAATCCCAGAACAACAGCAAAGGACCTTGTGAAGATGCTGGAAGGAAACAGGTACAAAAGTAGATGCAGTGGGGAGAACAAGTATTTGATACACTGACGATTTTGCAGGTTTTCCAACTTACAAAGCATGTAGAGGTCTGTAATTTTTATCATAGGTACACTTCAACTGTGACAGACGGAATCTAAAACAAAAATACAGAAAATCACATTGTATGATTTTTAAGTGATTAATTGCCATTTTTATTGCATGACATAAGTATTTGATACATCAGAAAAGCAGAACTTAATATTTGTAACAGAAACCTTTGTTTGCAATTACAGAGATCATACGTTTCCTGTAGTTCTTGACCAAGTTTACACACACTGCAGCAGGGATTTTGGCCCACTCCTCCATACAGACCTTCTCCAGAAACGTCAGGTTTCGGGGCCGTCGCTGGGCAATACTGGCATTCAGCTCCCTCCAAAGATGTTCTATTGGGTTCAGGTCTGGAGACTGGCTAGGCCACTCCGGGACCTTGAGATGCTTCTTACGGAGCCACTCCTTAGTTGCCCTGGCTGTGTGTTTCGGGTCGTTGTCATGCTGGAAGACCCAGCCACGACCCATCTTCAATGCTCTTACTGAGGGAAGGAGGTTGTTGGCCAAGATCTCGCGATACATGGCCCCATCCATCCTCCACTCAATACAGTGCAGTCGTCCTGTCCCCTTTGCAGAAAAGCATCCCCAAAGAATGATGTTTCCACCTCCATGCTTCACAGTTGGGATGGTGTTCTTGGGGTTGTACTCATCCTTCTTCTTCCTCCAAACACGGCGAGTGGAGTTTAGACCAAAAAGCCCTATTTTTGTATCATCAGACCACATTACCTTTTCCCATTTCTCCTCTGGATCATCCAGATGGTCATTGGCAAACTTCAGAAAGGCCTGGACATGCGCTGGCTTGAGCAGTGGTACCTTGCATGCGCTGCAGGATTTTAATCCATGACAATTATACAATATGATTTTCTGTATTTTTGTTTTAGATTCCGTCTTTCACAGTTGAAGTGTACCTATGATAAAAAAATTACAGACCTCTACATGCTTTGTAAGTAGGAAAACCTGAAAAATCATCAGTGTATCAAATACTTGTTCTCCCCACTGTATATCCACAGTAAAACCAGTCCTATATCGACATAACCTGAAAGGCCGCTCAGCAAGGAAGAAGCCACTGCTCGAAAACCGCCATAAACAAGCCAGACTACGGTTTGCAACTGCACATGGGGACAATGATCGTACTTTTTGGAGAAATGCCTTCTGGTCTGATGAAACAAAAATAGAACTGTTTGGCCATAATGACCATCGTTATGTTTGGAGGAAAAAGGGGGAGGCTTGCAAGCTGAAGAACACCATCCCAACTGTGAAGCACAGGGGTGGCAGCATCATGTTGTGGGGGTGCTCTGCTACAGGAGGGACTGGTGCACTTCACAAAATAGATGGCATCATGAGGCTGGAAAATTATGTGGATATATTGAAGCAACATCTCAAGACATCAGTCAGGAAAGCTTGGTCGCAAATCTTCCAAACGGACAATGACTCCAAGCATACTTCCAAAGTTGTGGCAAAATGGCTTAAGGACAACAAAGTCAAGGTATTGGAGTGGCCATCACAAAGCCATGACCTCAATCCCATAGAAAATTTGTGAGCAGAACTGAAAAAGCGTGTGCGAGCAAGGAGGCCTACAAATCTGATTCAGTTACACCAGCTCTGTCAGGAGGAATGGGCCAATATTCCCTCAACTTATTGTGGGAAGCTTGTGGAAGGCTACCAAAAACGTTTGACCCAAGTTAAACAATTTAAAGGCAATGCTACCAAATACTAATTGTGTATGTAAACTTCTGACCCACTGGGAATGTGATAAAATAAATAAAATATGAAATAAATCATTCTCTCTACTATTATTCTGACATTTCACATTCTTAAAATAAAGTGGGGATCCTAACTGACCTAAAACAGGCAATTTTTACTTGGATTAAATGTCAGGAATTCTGAAAAACTGAGTTTAAATGTATTTGGCTAAGGTGTATGTAAACTTAAATATAAATATATTATGGAGGAGCGGGGACTGTGAAGCAACACAAACATTGGCACAGACACACGCACACACACACACCACACACACACACACACACACACACACACACACAATAACATACACATTATACAGTACATACACATGGATTCATTTCTCTAGATATGTGGTAGTGGTGGAGTAGAGGCCTGAGGGCACACAGTCTGTCCTATCAATCCCAGAACAACAGCAAAGATGCTGGAGGAAATAGGTACAAAAGTATCTATTTACAGTAAAACGAGTCCACCTCTTCCACACTGACTTTATGGAATTCAAAAGTACAATTCTTGATTGATGTAATATTTATAAAATATCTTTATCTGGACACTTTCTATTTACTTGGGAACTTTCCTTATTATAGGCTACTACCACTTCTAGTCTTAATCTTTACTACACTTCTCACTGTTTAACACATGACCTCACATGTGAATCCTTTAAGAGATGGGTGTGGCTGGTTTAAAAGACGGTGTGAACAACGTTGAATGGGTGTAGACAAAGGAGAGCTCTAGTAGGTACCAAAACATTCAATGGCCTTTTTCTCAAAAGTGACTTTACAAGTTTATCAACTTTCAAAGCAGAATGACTTTCCCATTGTTCCTCAAAAATGCAGTGTATGATATACCATTTTGAAGCTCTGAGTCTCTACTTTTGACCAATGTCAAAAACCCAATTAAAAATGTTGCTACCTAAGACTGATTTGATCCAGTCAGTCACATATACTGATCCTCTTCTCCACATGGGTCAGAACCCCGGATTCTGCTACGAGGCGAACAATTTGCAGTTTGACTTCAAAACTGTGGATTCGTACAATCATTCAACGAGATTCGTTCCGGAGAGGACCCATATGGTGTGCAATATGTATCAGCAGCATGGGGCCCAGATTCTAACGCCTAAACGGTTCATAGAAAAGATTGCTCATTAAGAAAGTTGGATTCCGCGCTTCAAGTCCAGTGACCCGCACGTTGAATTTCTGTGAATGATTTAATGTGATTTTGTTTTCTTTATATGGAGATTGATTTTTTTCCCCCTTCCAGCTTAGTTCACACTGTTTCCAGATCATGGAGTGTCCCCTCTGTCACGTTGGCCACTGTCTCCAAACTTTCCACTTTAGTTGAGTTGGTATCCACTTTAGAAGAGAGCAGTGCAAGAGATTAATTTACCGGTTTTAATTGCAAGTCGAGAGCAGAGGTAATTTACTCACAAACAATCTAGAGAGAGCCTCCACTTTCCCACAGGTGAATTATAAATGTAAAGAATATGCCAGCAGCTGGAACAAAATAGACCCGCTATTGTAATAGAGTGAACATCCCACACCTTAATGTCACCTTAATGGGATGTTGTATGTTGACAATTATTTGACAATAAGTCAGTTAATTCATAGTTATTTTGTAAAAAGAAAAGTCACAAGAAAGCCACGCATATTTTCAGTTTATATTGAACGCTTTAAGACGATGCAATTGAAAACAAATTGTGACCTAAAATTACAAAAAGTTAACTCAAGTTAACTTTGACAGAGCTAATAGTAACATGGGGATAAATAAGAATGTGCAGAGTGCTAGTTTCTCTGTTCTTTTCATTGTGCTTTTCCCAACGGTCACAGACCTACGAATGAAGAAGAGAGGCATGCACCTGCAGCAGTAACACTCAGAAATAAGAAACCATACTTTTAAGACACTTGAATTGTTATACTCAGGTAGGCTGTTACCTATTTACAGAACTGCATTACAGCATTTGCAATTCTGTATGTGGAAACACTGCTACTGCAACACGTTAGCACCACCTCTGGGAACTTACAATTCCACCTGTGAACATGAGATTTTCACCATGCAGTTTTTAACACGTGAAACCGCAAATTTCACATGTGCAACTGTAATTCACACGTGCAACTGTAATTCACACGTGAGGTGAAAACATCTCACACGTGAAAAGGTGGTGTTAACATCTGAACTGTCAAAATAAAGGAAACACTAAAATAACACATCCTAGATCTGAATGAATGAAATATTCTTATTAAATACTTTTTTATTTACATAGTTGAATGTGCTGACAACAAAATCACACAGAAATTATCAATGGAAATCAAATTTATCAACCCATGGAGCTCTGGATTTCTAGTCACACTCAAAATGAAAGTGGAAAACCACACTACAGGCTGATCCAACTTGATGTAATGTCCTTAAAACAAGTAAAAATGAGGCTCAGTAGTGTGTGTGGCCTCCACGTGCCTGTACGACCTCCCTTCAACGCCTGGGCATGCTCCTGATGAGGTGGCGGATGTTCTCCTGAGGGATCGCCTCCCAGACCTGGACTAAAGCATGATGTCCCAGATGTGCTCAATTGGATTCAGGTCTGGGGAACGGGCGGGTCCATAGCATCAATGCCTTCCTCTTGCAGGAACTACTGACACACTCCAGCCTCATGAGGTCTAGCATTGTCTTGCATTAGGAGGAACCCAGGGCCAACCGCACCAGCATATGGTCTCACAAGGGGTCTGAGGATAACATCTCGGTACCTAATGGCAGTCAGGCTACCTCTGGCGAGCACATGGAGGGCTGTGCGGCCCCCCAAAGAAATGCCACCCCACACCATGACTGACCCATCGCCAAACCGGTCATGCTGGAGGATGTTGCAGGCAGCAGAACGTTCTCCACGGCGTCTCCAGACTCTGTCACGTCTGTCACATGTGCTCAGTGTGAACCTGCTTTCATCTGTAAAGAGCACAGGGTGCCAGTGGCGAATTTGCCAATCTTGGTGTTCTCTGGCAAATGCCAAACGTCCTGCACGGTGTTGGGCTGTAAGCACAACCCCCACCTGTGGACATCGGGCCCTCATACCACCCTCATGGAGTCTGTTTCTGACCGTTTGAGCAGACACATGCACATTTGTAGCCTGCTGGAGGTCATTTTGCAGGGCTCTGGTAGTGCTCCTCCTACTCCTCCTTGCACAAAGGTGGAGGTAGCGGTCCTGCTGCTGGGTTGTTGCCCTCCTACATCTCCTGATGTTCTGGCCTGTCTCTTGGTAGCGCCTCCATGGACACTACGCTGACATACACAGCAAACCTTCTTGCCACAGCTCGCATTGATGTGGCATTCTGGATGAGCTGCACTACCTGAGCCACTTGTGTGGGTTGTAGACTCTGTCTCATGCTACCACTAGAGTGAAAGCACCGCCAGCATTCAAAAGTGACCAAAACATCAAGCCAGGAAGCATAGGAACTGAGAAGTGGTCTGTGGTTATCACCTGCAGAACCACTCCTTTATTGGGGGTGTCTTGCTAATTGCCTATAATTCCACCTGTTGTCTATTCCATTTGCACAACAGCATGTGAAATTTATTGTCAATCAGTGTTGCTTCCTAAGTGGACAGTTTGATTTCACAGAAGTGTGATTGACTTGGGGTTACATTGTGTTGTCTAAGTGTTCCCTTTATTTTTTTGAGCAGCGTACAAAGGAAAATATGATTTAAGATGTGAAGTTTAAGCTTAACACGCTCACACACACAATCAAACCTCTGGAAGTAGGGTAGTAGGGCCCTTTTGATGTGTTCTTAAACAGTATTCCATGGGTGGGTGAAGCTAATGGGTCTCATATGCGGAGCTGCATGGCTTTACAAAATAACTACCCATATCTGCTATGCTAACAACAAGACCTGAAAGGAAACTGAGATCTGGCCTGGTTACAACTGCCCCACAGGGATAAACAAAGTTGAGTTTTATTCCACTGGGTACAAACTTCGAGGTATAAAGTTCAACCCTTTCTCTTTGCATGGAGGGACACTGTCTTATCTGGCGTACACCTCTCCCGTTCCGCCGCTGTCGCTGTCAGGTGTTGTGGCAGATCAGCCTGAGAGTCTCCATGAAGGAATAGAACGACAGGATGTGACTAATTATGTGTCACAACTTGTCAATCATCTACACCCCAGAGGTTGTTTGTTGTCACACAAATAGCAGCGACTAAACTTCACAGCGACTAAACTTCAAAGGAAATATTACATTTTCTAAAGGTCTGGGTTTGTGTGCTTCGATGGAGATAAAAAAGGCAGTCAGCTATTATTGGTATCAGGGACATTTACATTTGTTTTTAAATTCATACCAAAGTGATGTTTTTGTATATAAAAAATGGATGAATAGTCAGTAGAAGTGTTGCAGTATGTGTTTGCTTGGCATGCAAGTGAAGATTTTTTTTGCAAATCTGGATTGTGATAATGATGCCTCATTATTGCGCTCGCTCTCACAAACTGAGATATTTGAAAGCACCCATGCACACTGCAAATATATATACAATAATTACATCCACAATTACATTTTTTTTTCTTTTTTTTTCTGTAAATGGCTGCTTCCTGAAGACCCCTTCTGGCATATCACTGGAGCAGAATATTCCTTTAGAGTTGAATACATCACACATTCTGAAAGAGCTGTCACAAATGATATAGTAAGATAATTACGGCATGAATCCACTTGAGCACAAAACGTGAATGGTTAAGAGGTAACGGAGGACTAGAATGCTTTCTTAAAGGCGATGATGTTTGACAACATGGATCAGGTCGAGACCCCCCCCCCCCAAAAAAACTGCTGTCTTCATCTCTTATAATCTAGCTATAACCGCTAATGACATTACTCGCTAGTTTAAACCCTTGTAAGACAAAAAATATAAAGAGCAGACATTTCAGTCTTTTTTTTCACTTTTATTCCAGTAAACCTATAAGCTGTCATTATCTATGCCTAATTAAGCTTTGACTTTCTCATCAGTTCTATCTAATCAAGGAGAAAATTAATATTTCACTGTCATTTCTTCACAGTAAATGTTAGAATCTATTCATGTCTTCTAACGAGGCAGACTCTGAAAGAAATCAGACAGGCTGACATTCTTTATTAATTATCTACTGTTTACCATTATCATTCTAACATATTCTCCCCCTTTCTCCCCTTTTGCCCTCAGAACAGCCTCAATTTGGACTGTCAAAATACTGGCCAATGTTGACTCCATGCTTCCCACAGTTGTGTCAAGTTAGCTGGATGTCCTTTGGGTGGTGGACCAAGAAACTGTTGAGCGTGAAAATCCAGCAGTGTTCCAGTTCTTGACACAAACCGGTGAGCGTGGCCTGGCAGCTACTACCATGCTATGTTCAAAGGCACTTAAATATTTTGTCTTGCCCATTCACGCTCTGAATGGCACACACACAATCCATGTCTCAATTGCCTCAAGGCTTAAAAATCCTTCTTTAAACTGTCTCCTCCCCTTCATCTACAATGATTGATGTGGATTTAATAAGTGACATCAATAAGGGATTGTAGCTTTCACCTGGTCAGTCTATGTCACGGAAAGAGAAGGTGTTCTTAATGCTTTATATACTCAATGTATGTTGCTACTCAGGTATGGGTAGATTCCCTGAGGAGATCCACATGGAACAGGGATGGAACTCTCTAGCTCTGTTTGTGGAACCCTGAGGATCCCTAAAGTCTATCAAAGAATCTGTGATGATGATCTCAGGGCAATGAAGGATCTCGGAACTGAAGTTAAGAAAGAAAGAAAGAAAGCTGTGAGACAGTCAAATAGAGAAAGAAAGAGATAAAGGAGAGGAGGTCTAACTTTGTGTGAATAAGGAGTGCTGGAGCGTGGGCACTGCATGCAGCCTCTGCCTTGTCAATGAGCATGTCGCCACAGGGAGCAGCTTCCTCACGCCTGTCAGGGGCTTAGGTCAATAATCCATTGACTCCATTTGCAGACCAGGCACTTGCTACACACACACACACAAGCGTGCACGCACAGCTGGCCTCCCCTCTGTCTCACACACACACACACACACACACACACACACATAGACACACAAACACACGCACATTCATTAATAGGTGGGTCAACATACATTTTGTTGGACAAAATGGAAGGACTCAAATTATGCAAAACCGAGGGCCGTGAACAGCCCTTAGGAGGGCATTATCACACGATAATCCCCCGGTTCGAGGGCCTTATTGCTTTTATTAAATAGTTGCCATATTTATAAAAATAGGAATTCAATTTCTTTATTAAAAACATTATTTTAAAGAGTAAATTTGTTTTTGCATTCTGAAGTTGATACACAAGCGGGCTCGTCGTTAGTTATTTAGTGACGTTTCCAATGATGGCACACGAGTGGAAGAACTTTCCATGGTCCTGTCACTGGTTGGTGACAGCCAGTGCTTGTCTCTCACATTGTTGCTTGCTAAAATGGAACTCCAGTATTTTCTGTGCTCCATGTTAGTGGCTACCAATAACTCTTGAGTGAGCTCTCACACCGATGGCCACTCACAGCCATCATTTCCCTTGCCTCATTGGCCGCAGTGGATTCTTATTTATTTATTTATTATAATTTTCTCCCTTTTTCTCCCCAATTTCGTGGTATCTTTCCAATTGGTAGTTACAGTCTTGTCGCATCGCTGAAACTCACATACGGACTCGGGAGAGGTGAAGGTCGAGAGCCGTGTGTCCTCCAAAACATGACCCAACCAAGCCGCACTGCATCTTGACACAATGCCCACTTAACCCGGAAGCCAGGCACACCAATGTGTCGGAGGAAACACCGTACACCTGGCGACCGTCTCAGCGTGCATGCGCCCAGCCCGCCACAGGAGTCGCAAGAGCGCGATGGGACAAGGATGTCCCGGCCGGCCAAACTCTTCCCTAACCCAGACAATGCTGAGAAAGTGAAAACAGTTTTTTTGAAATGTTGGAAAATGTATTAAAAATAAAAAACTGAAATACCTTATTAACATACAGTATCAGTCAAAAGTTCCGACACACCTACAGTA
This sequence comes from Oncorhynchus mykiss, assembly GCF_057628025.1. NCBI lineage: Eukaryota > Metazoa > Chordata > Actinopteri > Salmoniformes > Salmonidae > Oncorhynchus > Oncorhynchus mykiss. Next base: position 35,188,883 of record NC_143029.1, on the reverse strand, counting down.
CTCATTCCAGTTTTTTCTTTATTTTTACTAGTTTCTACATTGTAGAATAATAGTGAAGATATCAACACTATAAAATAACACACATGGAATCATGTAGTAACCAAAAAAGTGTTAAACTAATCAACATATATTTTATATTTGAGATTCTTCAAAGTAGCCACCCTTTGCCTTGATGACAGCTTTGCACACTCTTAGCATTCTATCAACCAGCTTCCTGAGGTAGTCACCTCAAATGCATTTTAATTAACAGGTGATGCTTGTTAAAAAATACATTTGTGGAATTTCTTTCCTTCTTAATGCGTTTGAGCCAAGCAGTTGTGTTGTGACAAGGTAGGGATTGTATACATAAGATTGCACTATTTGGTAAAAGACCAAGTCCATATTATGGCAAGAACAGCTCAAATAAGCAAAGAGAAACGACAGTCCTGTCACGCCCTGGCCTTAGTTATCTTTGTTTTCTTTATTATTTTGGTTAGGCCAGGGTGTGATATGGGTGATTTATGTGTTTTGTCTTGTCTAGGGGTTTTTGTAGATTTATGGGGTTGTGTTCTTTTAGGTGTCTAGGTAAGTCTATGGTTGCCTGGATTGGTTCTCAATCAGAGACAGGTGTTTATCATTGTCTCTGATTGGGAGCCATATTTAGGCAGCCATATTCTTTGGGTATTTTGTGGGTGATTGTTTCCTGTCTTTGTGTTTACTGCACCAGATAGGGCTGTTTCGGTTTTCACGTTTCTTGTTTTGTAGTTGTGTTCATGTTTGAGGTTTCCTATTAAAACCATGGACACTTACCACGCCGCATATCTGTCCTCCGATCTTTCTCGCCTCTCTTCTTCAGACGAAGAGGAGGAAGACCGTGACATGTCCATTGTTACTTTAAGACATGAAGGTCAGTCAATGCGGAAAATTTCACAAATTTTGAAAGGTTCCTTCAAGTGCAGTTGCAAAAACCATCAAGCGCTGTGATGAAACTGGCTCTCAAGAGGACAGCCACAGGAAAGGAAGACAGAGTTACTTCTGCTGCTGAGGATAAGTTCATTAGAGTTACCAGCCTCAGAAATTGCAGCCCAAATAAATGCTTCACAGAGTTCAAGTAACGGACACATCTCAACATCAACTGTTCAGTGCAGACTGCATGAATCAGGCCTTCATGGTCAAATTGCTGCAAAGAAACCACTACTAAAGGACATCAATAATAAGAAGAGACTTGCTTGGGCCAAGACACACGAGCAATGGACATTAGACTGTGGAAGTCTGTCCTTTGGTCTGATGAGTCCAAATTTGAGATTTTTGGTTCCAACCGCAGTGTCTTATGAGACGCAGAGTAGGTGAACGAATGATATCTGCATGTGTGGTTCCCACCGTGAAGTATGGGGGAGGCGGTGTGATGGTGTGGGGGTGCTTTGCTGGTGACATTATCAGTGATTTATTTAGAATTCAAAGCACACAGCCAGCATGGATAGTAGAGAATTCTACAGCGACATGCCATCCCATCTGGTTTGCGCTTAGTGGGACTTTCACTTGTTTTTCAACAGACCCAACACACCTCCAGAATGTGTAAGGGCTATTTGACCAAAGGAGGAGAGTGATGGAGTGCTGCATCAGATGAGCTGGCCCCAATTGAGATTGTTTGAGATGAGTTGGACAGCAGAGTGAAGGAAAAGAAGCCAACAAGTGCTCAGCATATATGGTAACTCCTTCAAGACTGCTGGAAAAGCATTCCAGGTGAAGCTGGTTGAGAGAATGCCAAGAGTGTGCAAAGCTGTCAATAAAGTAAAGGGTGGCTACTTTGATAAATCTAAAATCTAAAATATATTTTGATTTGTTAAACCCTTTTTTGGTTACTATATGATTCCATGTGTTATTTCAAGATTTTGATGTCTTCACTATTATTCTACAATGTAGAAAATAGTACAAATAAAGAAAACCCTTGAAGGAGTAGGTGTGTCCAAACCTTTGACTGGTACTGTAAGTATTCAAACCCTTTTGCTATTAGACTCGAAATTCAGCTCAGGTGCATCTTGTTTCCATTGATCATCCTTGAGATGTTTCTACAATTTGATTGGAGTCCACCTGTGGTAAATTTAATTAATTGGACATGATTTGGAAAGGCACCCACCTGTCTATATAAGGTCCCACAGTTGATAGTGCATGTCAGAATAAAAACCAAGCCATGAGGTAGAAGGAATTGTCCGTAGAGCTCCGAGACAGGATTGTGTCGAGGCACAGATCTGGGGAAGGGTACCAAAACATTTCTGCAGCATTGAAGGTCTCCAACAACACAGTGTCCTCCATCATTCTTAAATGGAAGAAGTTTGAAACAACCAAGACTCTTCCTAGAGCTAGCCGCCCGGCCAAACTGGTCAATCAGGGTAAAAGGGCCTTGGTCAGGGAGGTGACCAAGAACCCACTGCTCTCTCTGACAGAGCTCAATCCTCTGTGGAGATGGGAGAACCTTCCAGAAGGACATCCTTCTCTGCAGCACTCCAACATTCAGGCCTTTAGTGCTGTAGCCAGACGGAAGCCACTCCTCAGCAAAAGGCACATGACAGCCTGCTTGGCATTTGCCAAAAGGCACCTAAAGACTCTCAGACCATGAGAAACAAGATTTTATCTATGGATAACATAATAACAGCCTAACCAGCTCTGCTGGCAACAATTTCATTCCGCTTTTTTTGTAGACATTTATAAATGCTTGATTTGTTTGAAAATGTCCGTTATTTATGTCCAATTAGATACTTTGGTTAGCGCGTTTGGTAAACAATTCCCAAGTCACAAAGCGCGTCCACTATAACGTGACGAAATGTCCAAAAGTTCCGTAACAGTCAGTAGAAACATGTCAAACGATGTACTGAATCAATATTTATAATGTTGTTTACATATATCTTGAATAACGTTCCAACCGGAGAATTAGAATGACTTCAGATGAGCGATGGAACGCAGGTCCTTCATCTGTGAACGCGCATAGTGAATGCAGGGTCAACTCGTGGCAGTGGTGACTATTTCCTGTGTCATTCGACCCCCCTTCACATGAGAGTCATTAGACAAAGTTCTATTGACTGTTGACATCCAGTGGAAGGTGTAGGAAGTGAAAACTCATCCATATCTCGCTGTAATTTGAATGAGAGCTTGGTTGAAATTCTGCCACCCCCAGAAAAAAAACAGAAAGTGGAATTTCTCAGGTTTTTGCCTGCTATATGAGTTCTGTTATACTCACAGACATAATTCAAACAGTTTTAGAAACTTCAGAGTGTTTTCTATCCAATACTAATAATAATATGCATATATTAGCAACTGAGACTGAGGAGCAGGCCGTTTACAATGGGCACCTTTTCATCCAAGCTACTCAATACTGCCCCTGCAGCCATAAAAAGTTAAGAGCCCTCCACTTCTTTCCATTATGAACATCTAGGTGTATGTCGCAAGTCACGACTTCACAGGAGATCCATTTTAACATACATGTGTATATATATATTTTTTTATCAAAATGGTAGAAATGCCTTCTGGAACGTGAACTTTCACGCACCTTAATAACAAACTTGTATGCCATCTGTAAATATGAATACAATTGTTACATTTGTAATATATCATGTAGTGGAGCTGCATAGCTAAGTGTTGCTCTCCACTTTCTGGATGATCAAGTTTTGAAATCAGTGGAATTAGAGAATGATAGCTAAAGAGAAAAAAACTGTCTCCAGATTACATCTTCAAACTAAGGGCAACTGTAGCATGCCTCCGTTACAGGGAAACACGTCCATTATGGATGATGATGTATACAGATAAGGTAGTCTAGCGTTAGTTAGCCACATTTTCAGATATTACATGTTTCTAATTTTGACAAAGTGGTTTCATTTCAAGCTAAAGTGTACTGTTAGCTAGCTAACGTTAGCTGGCTGGCTCCCTAGCTGATGTTTTTATTTGCATCCCAGAGCTGTTTGCTTTGTAGTTACAGCCTAATGTTAGCTAGCTAACATTGAACCTGGTTGCTTAGCTCCCAGCATATTCATACAGTGTAGTAACGACATGATTTGGCTCTATGTTCATTGTTGTTTAACTAGCTAACGTTAGCTGGCTGGCTCTTTAGCTAACATTACACGACGTGTGTGATCTTACACGTTGTTTACCTAGCTAGGTTCATTGATTACCTAGCTAGCGAGCTACATGTCTTAAGATAAATTGGAAAACGCACTTTGAATATGGCCGGTGTCAGTAAATGTCTACAAAAAAAGCGTAATGAAATTGTTGCCAGCAGAGCTGGTTAGAATGTTATTATGTTATCCATAGGTAAACAAATAATTTGCCAGAGCGTCAAGGGGACTAAATCAGAAAATGTAATGGTGTTGGAGTCGTACCTGGCCATGCAGATTTGCATGTGTGAAGGCTGGCTAAATTCTGGCAAAGAGTATGTTTTTTATCTCAGCATGTCTAAAGATTCTCCCTTCAGGAGACTATTATCTGAAGAAACTGTTAAGCGGGGCGGAGCAGGTGAACCCAAGTGCAGACTCAGACAAGGAGACAGATAAGGTAACAAAGGTATTTATTGAACAGCGGAGGGAAGATGGGGTGCAGACGAGGGGAGGCTCGGGCGGGGACTGAGGCTGGGGCAAGGGGAGTGAGGGCAGGGTAAGCAGGTCCGGAGTGGAATCCAAGGAAGCCGTAGAGTGGGGGTCCAGGGCAGGGAAACAGGACTCATGAGACGAGGGACTGGCGACAGGGACCAGAGGCAGAGCGGATGGAACTGTAGCGGAGAGAAAAGCAGTCAAGCTAGGCACAACAGGATAACAAGATATATGTAGGAACAAACGGCTTGAACTGTAGACTGACTGAGCAGATATTATGATCTGGCAGTGTGGAAGTGGCAGGACTGAGTATTTGTAGAGGTCTTGATTATGGAACAGGTTGCAGCTGGTGGGGTTTCTGCTCTGCCTCCAGCACACCTGTCTCCACTCACACAATCAGATGCACCCACACACAGAGAGAGAGGGAGAGAGCACTGGGGGAGTGGCAGCAGGTTAGGGAGACGCAGGATGAGAAGTAGAGGGCGTGGCAGGGGCAGATGTAACAGAAACTGTGTAACCAAGCATTGATAGCGGCTAAGTAATGCATTGCCATTAATTGGAAGGTTGGTTATCCTCCCACAATGTCAAGTTATATATCACTAGATTTGATTGATTACACGATTAAGGACATACTGGGCAACTTTCATATAAGATCTGGATGCCTTATATGGAATACAGTGCGACTAAAGGAGTCTGTATTGAAAACACGCCCACGTCACGGGAGATACCCATTTAGGTAATCCCTAGCTGCTGGGATGCTCAGTCCTGGCGCTGGGGGTCTGCTGTCCTGTGGGTTGTCACTCTGGCCTTGGCCTAACACACCCGAAAGCAAGAATCTAATGCTGAGTGGGGTGTGTTGGGTTGGGGCGCTGAAGGTTGGTGGACCCCTAGGGACAGGATGGGGGGACCCAGCAATATTGTGTGCAAGTAAAAACAGCTTTACAGTACTATTAGTCTTATGAGCTTAATTATATGGGCCATTGTCATGCCTTTTTCATCCGCTGCCATCACCTCATGTCTCAGCAAGATAATGTCGAAAGGATCTGTAGAGAATTCCTGGAATCTGAAAATGTCCCATTGTCACCCATTGAGCATGTTTTGGATGCTTTGGATCTACAGTATGTGTACAACAACATGTTCCAGTTCCTGACAATATTCAGCATTGAAGAGGAGTGGGACAACCTTCCACAGGCCACAATCAACAGTCTGATCAACTCTATAGGTCATTCTGCATGAGGCAAATGGTGGTCACACCTGATGCTGATCGGTTTTTTGATCCTCACCCTTAACTTTTTTTAAGGTATCTGTGACCAACAGATGCATATCTGAATTCCCAGTCATGTCAAATCCATAGATTAGGGCCTAATGAATCCATTTCAATTGACTGATTTCCTTATATGAACTGAAACTCAGTAAAATCTTTGAAATTGTTGAATGTTTCATTTATATTTTTGAATTACCTTTGATCTAGTTAAGTCTTATTAATCACTTAAACATATTTAATAATGATGTCTTACCTAGCTTGATGTCAGTGGGCATTTTTTCTTACTTTTTGTTCTAAATAGAGATATTTTGGATTGTGTAAAAATGCAGGAAATGTGCTTTAGATGCCCAAAAAGAACCAGGGCGAGTACTCAAAGACCCCCCCGCCAGGTTCTGTACCCCCTCCCCCCTACTTCTAAAACCAAACTGCCACCCCAGCTTTGAAGTGATTGATTGCTCCCCCGCACCAATGCATCCAAAACCCTCTCGCTAACAAGGTCTCTCTCTTTCTCTTTCTCATCTCAACAAGTAACCACCAATCTGGAACAGTTGTGGTTAAGGGCAACCCTTTCCAATCCACTCTCTGAGGTAATTCCCTTTCTCTTAATATATCTAAGAGGAAAAGTTTTGCAATTTGCAAATAATTCCTTTATGTGAGTGACAGTAAGTGACAGCAAATCAGTGATACAGCTCAGCGGTTCAAGGAAGTCCCTCCTGTGCTGACGGTGCAGGTTCGATTGTTTCCTTTATTTCTTACTTCCTCTCTAACCATGACCCAAAACAGCATTGCAGAGTAGACCTCTTTAAAAGGGCTGGCCTTGCAAGGTGTGATCTCACTTTAATTGGCAGGCAGGTCACCCATTATACAAACGCTCCCTAAAAACACCTGGCCCTGGTATCCTGGATGAATATTGACCTCCTCCCGTCAGTGGAGAATACCTGGTTGCTCATCAAAAGTGCTTTCCTTTCCATCTTAAATAATGCCCCATTCAACAAATGTAGAACTATGAACAGATATTGCCCATGGCATTAGCATCGAATAGCCACCGCAATATACAACTTTTCAGGGAAGTCAGGAACCAATATACTCAGTCAGTTAGGAAAGCTAAGGCTAGCTTTGTCAAACAGACATTTGCTTCCTAAAGCACTAATTACAAAATGTTTTGGGACACTGTAAAGTCCATGGAGAATAAGAGCACCTCCTCCCAGCTGCCTACTGCACTGAGGATAGGAAACACTGTCACCACCGATAAATCTATGATAATCAATACTTTCAATAAGCATTTTTCCACAGCTGGCCATGCTTTCCACCTGGCTACCCATACGCCGAAATTGTTGCAACCCCTATTACTAGCCTATTCAAACTCTCTTTTGTATCGTCTGAGATCCCCAAAGATTGGAAAGCTGCCACGGTCATCCCCCTCTTCAAAGGGGGAGACACTCTACACCCAAACTGTTATAGATCTATATCCATCCTGCCTTGCATTTCTAAAATCTTCAAAAGCCAATCTTCAAAAGCCAACCGCCTTAACAGATCTCTGCCCATTTCGAATCCCACTGTACCTTCTCCACAAATCAATTTGGTTTCCGAGCTTGTCATGGGTGAACCTCAACAACGCTCAAGGTCCTAAACGATATCATAACCGCCATTGATAAAAGACAGTACTGTGCAGACGTCTTCATCGACCTGGCCAAGGCTTTCATATCTGTCAATCTCCACATTCTTATCGGCAGACTCAATAGCCTTGGCTTTCAAATGACTGCTTCGCCTGGTTCCCCAACTACTTCTCAGATAGAGTTCAGTGTGTCAAATCGGAAAGCCTGTTGTCCGGACCTCTGGAAGTCTCTATGGGGATGCCATAAAAAAGACAGACTACGGTTTGCAACTGCACATGGGGACAAAGATCGTACTTTTTGGAGAAATCCTCTGATCTGAAGAAACAAAAATAGTACTGTTTGGCCATATTGACCATCGTTATGTTGGAGGAAAACGGGGGAGGCTTGCAAGCCGAAGAACACCATCTCAATTGTGAAGCTTGGGGGTGGCAGCATCATGTTGTGCGGGTGCTTTGCTTCAGGAGGAACTGGTGCAAAATAGATGGCTCCATGAGGCAGGAAAATTATGTGCATATTTTGAAGCAACATCTCAAGGCATCAGTCAGGAAGTTAAAGCGTGGTCTCAAATGGGTCTTCCAAATGGACAATGACCCCAAGCATACTCCAAAGTTGTGGCAAAATAGCTTAAGGACAACAAAGTCAAGGTATTGGAGTGGCCATCACAAAGCCCTGACCTCAATCCTATAGGAAATGTGTGGGCAGAACTGAAAAAGCGTTTGCGAGCAAGGAGGCCTTACAATCCTGACTCAGTTACACCAGCTCTGTTAGGAGGAATGGGCCACAATTCACCCAACTTATTGTGGGAAGCTTGTGGAAGGGTACCCAAAACATTTGACCCAAGTTAAATAATTTAAGGGCAATGCTACCAAATACTAATTGAGTGTATATATACTTATGACCCACTGAGAATGTGATGAAAGAAATAAAAGCTGAAATAAATCATTCTCTCTGCTATTATTCTGACATTTCTCATTCTTAAAATTTAGTGGTGATCCTAACTGACCTAAGACAGGGAATTCTTACTATGATTAAATGTCAGGAATTGTGAAAAACTGAGTTAAATGTATTGGGCTAAGGTGTATGTAAACTCCCGACTTCAACTGTAGCTGTCTGGTTAGACTGTAAACTCTCTTTCCAGACTCATATTCAGCATCTCCAATCCAAAATGATATCTAGATTTGGCTTCCTATTTTTCAACAAAGCCTCCTTCACTCATGCTGCCAAACATACCCTCTTAAAAATGACTATCCTACTGATCCTTGACTTCGGCGATGTCATTTACAAAATAGCCCCTAACACTCTACTCAGAAAACTGGATGTAGTCTGTCACAGTGCCATCCGTTTTGTCACCAAAGCCCCATATACTACCCACCACTGTGAGCTGCATGCTCTCGTTGGCTGGCCCTTACTTCATATCATTCGTCAAACCCAGGTCGTCTATAAGTCTTTGCTAGGTAAAGCCCCGCCTTAGCTCAGCTCACTGGTCACCATAGCAACACCCACCTGTAGCACTCGCTCCAGCAGGTGTATTGCACTGGACATCCCCAAAGCCAACACTTCCTTTGGCCACCTTTCCTTCCAGTTCTCTGCTGCCAATGACTGGAACGAATTGCATAAATCTCTGAAGCTGGAGTCTTATATCTCCCTCTAACTTTAAGCATCAGCTGTCAGAGCAGCTTACCGATCACTGTACCTGTACACAGCCAATCTATAAATAGCACACCCAACTACCTCATCCCCATATTATTACTTACCCTCTTGCTCTTTTGCACCCCAGTATATCTACTTGCACATCATCATCTGCACATCTATCACTCCAGTATTAATGCTAAATTGTAATTATTTCACCTCTATGGCCTTTTTATTGCCTAACTACCTACTCTTCTACATTTGCACACACTGTACATAGACTTTTCTATTTTTCTTATTGACTGTAGATTTGTTTATGTGTAACACTGTGTTGTTTTTGTCGCATTGCTTTGCTTTATCTTGGCCAAGTCGCAGTTGTAAATGAGAACTTGTTCTCAACTGGCCTACCTGGTTAAATAAAGGTGAAATAAATAAAAAATAAATTTACAAGTCAGTATTTGACATCCATGTCTGAGGACATCGGGATATTAAGTGGAAACTGGCCACTAGGGGCAACAGTGAGCGCTGTTACCTTCAAGTAGGTTTAGATTTTGCTAGGGCATTGTGGACAGGGATAGAGGATGGCCATAAGTATCTGCATCTGGTTATTATTATTGTTATTATATATTTTTTCAAGCCTATCCCAAACCTTAATAATTACCTTAACTATTTGGAGTTAATGCCTAACATTAAAAGTTGAGTTAATGCCTAAACTTAACCTGAAACACTTTCAAATTTGACATTTGGAACAACTTCAAAATGTTATGTTTGAGAAATGTCTTATTCTGATTTAAGACTGTGAGAGCTTATTGTTAATTCGATTGTCCGTCTATAGATGCTGCACAGATGGTCATACGATCAACAAGCTACATGTTGGTAAGCAACTGCTTGCTAAATTTAGGGTTAGGGTTAGAATGAAGGTTTGGGTAATGCTTAAATTTAGGGCTAGAGTAATGGTTATGTTTAGGGCTAGAGTAATGTTTATAGTTAGGATATGGGTTTGGGTAATGCTTAAATTTAGGGCTAGAGTAATGGTTATGTTTAGGGCTAGAGTAATGGTTATGTTTATAGTTAGGATATGGGTTAAGGTTAGGATTAGTAGATAGCTAAATACTGATACTCAGTAATAATCTATAGAGAATCTACAGATTGACAATCCAAATAAAATGTTACCATTTGTGTTTGTGTTCCTTATGAATTAACAGCATAACTTCTTGGACCCTGTCACGATCGTCGTAGTGAGGAGACCAAGGCGCAGCGTGATATGAATACATGTTCTATATTTAATGAAGAAAGAACACTGAAACAAACGTGGCGCTATATAATCTAAATGTGCAGACACAGGCAACTAGACATAGACATAGATAATAACCCAGGAAATACCCAAAGAAGATGGCTGCCTAAATATGGTTCTCAATCAGATACAACGATAAACATCTGCCTCTAATTGAGAACCAATCTAGACAACCATAGACATACATAAACACCTAGATGGTAAACAATCCCATAAACCTACAAAAAACCCTAGACAGTACAAAACACATACATCTCCCATGTCACACCCTGACCTAACCAAAATATATAAAGAAAACAAAGAATACTCAGGTCAAGGCGTGACAGACACGCATTTCAAAGTAGATTAGACATAAATCTTCAAACCCCTTGTCATGTTCTGTGAGCTAATTGTCTGATGAGTTGTTTGCATACGTCACAGTAACAAGATATGTGAAATGCCAAGTATGCATGTACATTTGTACGTAACTTGAATGAGAAGCGTTTCCTTTGGTCGTCTTAAATCATTAACCTAAACTCAGTAATGTAATCTGATTACTTTTGTCTTACTTTCCAGTTAAGTGGCATTAGAAGAAGACAGAAAGGATCCATCAAATGCATTTGTTGTGTCATCATAATGGTCTCTTACTTGTAGTCAGACTGATTCAGGTGCAACACGACTTAAACTTGCAAAAACAGAAAGGTGTCACAATGTATTTTACACAAAAGTAATCCAAAAGGTAATCATCTAGTTTTTCAAAAGTATCTGTAATCAGATTACAAAAATGTTGCTGGCAGTGTAATCAGGTTACATGTACATGTACTACCCAACCCTGTTGATATCAAGGACTGTCTAATTGGTGATGTCATTGTGTATTAGACATGTGTTTTGTCATCATGATCAAAGAGCATAAAATGGTGTAAAAAAGTGAGTTTAGATCAGTAGGAAGCATCTACTTCGAGACAGGAAGAGACAGGGCTGATATAGTCCAACCATCTAACGATCAATGACAGAGGTTATAAAATAAGTTATGCCAAGGTGTGGTTGGTCCCAAGAGATTATAAAACCACTACACCCCAGAGCTCTGGTGACTCTCTCTCTCTTACACAGTTTCACTCTCTTTCTCTAACTGAATCATGCTGGTTTTACCCCTTTGAAGGTCTGACGTTACACACACACACACACACACACACACACATTCTGGCATTTCCAGACAAGGCCACATGGCAGGCGACTGGCAGTGCTGTGCCAATCCACAGGGGGGTACAAGGCCGTGCTTAATTTGTAAATTGGGAGGTGCTGGAACAAAAAGTGAGTGCGAGAGGGGTGTGTGGGAGTTCTGAGGTACCAGAACACATGAGAAAAAAATCACCTTAATAATAAAGCATTGCCTGCATATAATTATGTTTGTGTAGTGACATAGAGCAGTAGAGTAGAGGCACTTACAAAAGTTGCACACATTGGAACGATTTTTAGTAACCTAGGTTCCGGGAAAAATGTGCCATTTTGTAAATGCACTTAATGCAATTCTATGTCATTTAAATTTTAATACTTCACAAATGATCGAAATGGCAGGCTACTTTGACACTGACAAACTGAGAATCTGAGATCAATAAAAACGACATTGTGTTGAATCCATCAATAGCCTAGGCCTAGGTGAGTAGATAATGGCGCTGGAGGGGATTGGTGCCGTTTCACGGGCTCCTAACCAACTGTGCTGTTTTGTTTGTTATTGTTATTTATTTTATTACTTTTACTCATTTTGTACATAATGTTGCTGCTACTGTTTCTTATGACCAAAAAGAGGTTCTGGACATCAGAACAGCGATTACTCACCTCGAACTGGATGAAGATTTTTTCTTTAATGAGTCCGACGTGAAAGATATACTGCTTTGTCAAGACAAGGCCCAAATCCCCATCATTCGTGTGAAGAAAAGACAGAAATACAGGGGGCGGAGGTGTTGGTGCCCTGTGAGAATTTGATGGCGAGTGAGTAAACCACCACTACCCTCCGTATAATTTGGCCAATATGCAATCATTGGAAAACAAGCTGGACGATCTACGATTAAGACTATCCCACCAACGGGACATTAAAAACTGTAATATCTTATGTTTCACAGAGACATGGCTGAACAACGACACTGATAATATAGAGCTGGCTGGCTTCTCCATTTTTCGGCAGGACATAGAAGCAACGTCTGGTAAGACAAGGGGCAGGGGTGTGTGTCTATTTCTCAATAACTGCTGGTGCACGATGTCTAATATTAAAGAAGTCTCAAGGCATTGCTCGCCTGAGGTAGAATACCTCATGATAAGCTGTACACCACACTACCTACCAAGAGAGTTCACATCTATATTATTCGTAGCCGTCTATTTACCCACACAAACCAATGCTGGCACTAAGACCGCACTCAACGAGTTGTATAAGGCCATAAGTAAACAAGAAAATGCTTATCCAGAAGGGTCACTTCTAGTGCCCAGGGACATTAAGGCAGGTAAACTTGAATCCTTTTTACCTCATTTCTACCAGTATGTCACATGTGTAGCCAGAGTGAAAAAAACACTAGACCACCTTTACTCCACAAGCAGAGATGCAGACAAAGCTCTCCCTCAACATTTGGCAAATCTGACCATAATTCTATCCTGCTGATTCCTGCTTACAAGCAAAAATTAAAGGAGGAGGCTGTGACTCGCTCAATACAGAAGTGATCAGATGACACGGATGCTACACTACAGGACTGTTTTGCTAGCACAGACTGGAATACGTTCTGGGATTCATCCAATAGCATTGAGGAGTATACCACCTCAGTCACCGGCTTCATCAATAAGTGCATTGATGTTAGCAAGACCATTAAACAGGTCATTCACAAAGCCAAGGGCCAGCCAGATTACCAGGACGTGTACTCAAAGCATGCGCGGTCCAACTGGCAAGTGTCTTCACTAACAATTTCAACGTCTCCCTGGCAATCTGTAATACCTACATGTTTCAAACAGACCACCGTAGTCCCTGTGCCCCAGATAGAGATGGTAACCTTCCTAAATGATTACTGCCCCGTAGCACTCACATTGGTAGCCATGAAGTGCTTTGAAAGGCATGTCATGGCTAACATATCAACACCATCATGCCAGAAACCCTAGACCCACTCCAATTCCCATACCGCCCCAACAGATCCACATATGACGAAATCTCAATCTCGCTCCACACTGCCTATTCCCACTTGGACAAAAGGAACACCTATGTGAGAATACTGTTCAATGACTACAGCTCAGCGTTCAACACCATAGTGTCCACAAAGCTCATCACTAAGCTAAGGATACCCTTACCCCCAGGTGGGGGGCAACAACACATCTGCCACGCTGATCCTCAACACTGGGGCCCCGCAGGGGTGCGTGCTTAGCCCCCTCCTGTTCACCCACGACTTTGTGGCCAAACACGACTACAACACCATCATTAAGTTTCTTGACGGCACAGCAGTGGTTGGCCTGATCACTGACAACAATGAGACAGCCTATAGGGAGAAGGTCAGAGACATGGCAGTGTGGTGACAATAACCTCTCTCTCATTGTGAGCATGTGGAGCAGGTTGAGAGTTTCAAGTTCCTTGGTGTCCACATAACCAACACACTATCATGGTCCAAACACACCAAGACAGTTGTGAAGAGGGCAAGACAACACCTTTTCCCCCTCAGGAGATTGGAAAGATTTGACACGGGTCCCCAGATCCTCAAAAAGTTCTACAGCTGCACCACAGAGAGCATCCTGAGCGGTTGCATTACCGCCTGGTATGGCAACTGCTCAACATCTGACCGGAAGGCACTACAGAGGGTAGAGTGTATGGCCCAGTACATCACTGGGGCCAAGCTTCCTGACATCCAGGACCTACAGTTGTCGGAAGTCGGAAGTTTACATACACCTTAGCCCAATACATTTAAACTCAGTTTTTCATAATTCCTGACATTTAATCCTAGTAAGAATTCCCTGTCTTAGGTCAGTTAGGATCACTACTTTATTTTAAGAATGTGAAATGTCAGAATAATAGTAGAGAGAATGATTTATTTCAGCTTTTATTTATTTCATCTTATTCTCAGTGGGTCAGAAGTTTACATACACTTAGTTAGTATTTGGTAGCATTTATATTGTTTAACTTGGGTCAAACGTTTCGGGTAGCCTTCCACAAGCTTCACACAAAAGTTGGGTGAATTTTGGCCCATTCCTCCTGACAGAGCTGGTGTAACTGAGTCAGGTTTGTTGGCCTCCTTGCTCGGACACACTTTTTCAGTTTTGCCCACAGTTTCCTATGGGACTGAGGTCAGGGCTTTGAGATGACCACTCCAATACCTTGACTTTCTTGTCCTTAAGCCATTTTGCCACAACTTTTTAAGTATGCTTGGGGTCATTTGGAAGACACATTTGCGACCAAGCTTTAACTTCCTGACTGATGTCTTTTCAATGTTGCTTCCATATATCCAAATAATGTTCCTCCCTCATGATGCCATCTATTTTGTGTGAAAAATCTCCATCCAAAGTGCACCAGTCCCTCCTTTCAGCAAAGCACCCCCACAACATGATGCTGCCACCCCCATGCTTCATGCTTCATGGTTGGGATGGTGATCTTCGGCTTGCAAGCATCCCCTTTTTTCCTCCAAACATAACGATGGTCATTATGGCCAAACAGTTCTATTTTTGTTTCATCAGACCAGAGAACATTTCTTCAAAAGGTACGATCTTTGTCCCCATGTTCAGTTGCCAACCATAGTCTGGCTTTTTTATAGCGGTTTTAGAGCAGTGGCTTCTTCCTTGCTGAGTTGCTTTTCAGGTTATGTCGATATAGGACTGGTTTTACTGTGGATATAGATACTTTTGTACCTGTTTCCTCCAGCATCTTCACAAGGTTCTTCGCTGTTGTTCTGGGATTGATTTGCACCTTTCACACCAAAGTACGCCTTGAAATAGGCCTTAAAATACATCCACAGGTACACCTCCAATTGACTCAAATTATGTCAATTTTCCTATCAGAAGCTCCTAAAACCATGACATAATTTTCTAGAAATTTCCAAGCTGTTTAAAGGCACTGTCATCTTAGTGTATGCAAATTTCTTACCCACTGAAATTGTGATACTGTGAATTATAAGTGAAATAATCTGTCTGTAAACAATTGTTGGACAATATGCTTGTGTCATGCACAAAGTAGATGTCCTATCGGACTTGCCAAAACTATAGTTTGTTAACAAGAAATTTGTGGAGTGGTTGAAAAACGAGTTTTATTGACTCCAACCTAAGTGTATGTAAACTTCCGACTTCAACTGTATGTACAAGGTGGTGTCAGAGGAAGGCCCAAACAATAGTCAATGATTCCAGTCACCCAAGTCATAGACTGTTCTCTCTACTCCCGCACGGGAAACGGTAGCGCCAAGTCTAGGACCAAAATGTTCTTCATCAGCTTCTACTCCCAAGCCATAAGACTGCTGAACAACTAAACTAATCAAATGTCCACCTGGACTATTTACATTGAACCCCCCCCCCATCTTGAGGAAGTGATAGTCCTAAAAATTATTTCCAGTTCCACTGACTCACCCAATGACATGCAGCTAACACGCTGGTGATGTTTTACTTTGTAAAACAATATTTGGAAGTTGATCAAATATTTATGTAGGCTTCAGCATAGATTCTTCTCTTTCAGCAGGAGCCATTTGCTTTCCAACTTGTGTTTTCCATTGGTTGTATTTGTTATATTGAGAAAGGCCTTTTTCTCTGCAAGCTGTTTGTTCACTGACAGATTTGATGCTCGTTCCCGACTGTAGGCTATTCCTTGTGTAACAGTATAACTTTAGACCGTCCCCTCGCCCATACCCGGGCGTGAACCAGGGACCCTTTGTACACATCAACAACAGTCACCCACGAAGCATCGTTACCCATCGCTCCACAAAAGCCGCGGCCCTTGCAGGTGAAGGGGAACCACTACTTCAAGGTCTCAGAGCAAGTGACGTCACCGATTGAAACGCTATTTAGCGCGCACCACCGCTAACTAGCTAGCTATTTCACATCCGTTACACATGTTATTGGGCTACAATCCACAAGAGGCTATTGATCCTCTGCAGCGAAGTTATAGGCCTTCTCATGGTGTAGTAGGCTATTCTGAATTATTTCATTTATTTCTTAACAGACAGCACTAATTCTGTATCTTTGGCAAATTTATTTCAATTCATACAGCGGTGCTTCAGTTCCTTCAGAACACTTTGCAAAGCTATGATTTCTGTAAGGAAATAATTGATTAAGTGCATCGCTGGATGAGATGAGAGTTGTAGGCTCATGTCTATCAGAGCAGAGAGAGAGAGAGCGAAACATACAGGCTTGCTTCTCAGACAGCCACCGTCATCTGTTGGTCTCCGCAAACCATAAACCGGGCCGGCCCAACTCTTAGAATATAGGGCTGAGAATGTACTTTTTCCCATTACTGTCACGGAGCCCCCTGATACTGCTGCTCATTCTGTTCACCAGTTCCGGAGGTCAACATCACCGGCCTTCTAGGCTGCACTGAACTATGTCATTACGCACACCTGGTTCCAATTCCTCACTGATTGTATTTGTATAAAGGTGCCCCTTGTTTCCCCATTGGGCTGTTGATTATTGTTTCCATGTCCGTTGGTGCTTCCTGTTTTGTGCATTGTGTATTACGGTCTCGTCCCATGTCGTTCTAAGAGGTTTACCCTCTGTCTTTTGTTTGGGTACATGTTTTGTGCCCGTGTTTGTTTTGGTGTACTAAAAACACAGATGATGTATCCTTGCGTCTCCAAATCCTTTACACCAGCGTGACAATTATGTGTTTTTGTGTGGGTAAGAGATTTTTTATTTTTTTTTACCTTTATTTAACCAGGCAAGTCAGTTAAGAACAAATTCTTATTTTCAATTATTGCCTAGGAACAGTGGGTTAACTGCCTGTTCAGGGGCAGTTACGACAAACACGGGCACAAAACATGTACCCAAACAAAAGACAGAGGGTAAACCTCTTAGAACGAGACCGTAATACACAATGCACAAACCTTGTCAGCTCGGGGGTTTGAACTTGCAACCTTCCGGTTACTAGTCCAACGCTCTAACGACTAGGCTACCTTGTCACCCCGAAAAGACAACTTTAATGAACTTTGATAGTTTTTATTAGAATTTGTACATTGAAGAAAAAAATATATACCATGAGGGATAACTGATCCGGCCAAATAGGCACTGGTGCAAGTATGGCATTGAAATCATCCAGCCTGTCACGTTCATTATAAGGATCGGAACAAGGCGCAGTGTGGTATGCGTACATTCTTATTTATTAAAAGAATGAAACACTGAACAAACTAACAAAATAACAAAACGAACCGTGAAGCTATACAAACGAGTGCTGAACAGGCAACTACACATAGACAAGATCCCACAAACACCAAAGGGAAATGGCTACCTAAATATGATCCCCAATCAGAGACAACGATAAACAGCTGTCTCTGATTGGGAACCATATCAGGCCAACATAGAATTACAAAAACCCCTAGACCTACAAAACCCTAGACAATACAAAAACCCTAGACAATACAAAACTAGCGTGCCCACCCTAGTCACACCCTGACCTAACCAAAATATAAAGAAAACAGAGATATCTCAGGTCAGGGCGTGACACAGCCAAACAACTGCCAGACAAGATGAAAAAAGTGACGGAGGAAGAAGAGAAAGGGAAGAGGGGAAAAGCAAGAGGGGAAAGAGGAGTGCAGACTGCTTCACAGCTCCTCAGGATTTCAAAAGGAAGGATGCGTCTTCCAGGTGCTTTGGCTGAGAGACGTCCTCAGATTACAGCTCATAGGTGCTCTCAAGACATGCCTTCCAGGAGAAAAGGTTGCGTCTGAGCTTCACGGCAATGTTTTTTTCCCCCCGTTTTGATCCTTACAGAAGAAGGCCCGGACATTAACATGCAGAATGAGTTATAATAATAGACAAACACTGCTTGATTCGCCCATGAAGTATGTAAGCTTGTAAAGGTAACAGAGGTATTTCACCACCTAAACCTACCGCTCTCCTGCCTACAACCAAGGTTAAGTAGAGTTTAAGGAGATCAGGCCAAAGCATACAAAATCTCAAGGCAATCTCAACAATTTATTTCAGATTTCTGAGCATTAGAAGCTTGTATGTTGAAAAATACCTTTCTGTTGGCTCTCTTTTCGATCAATGTTGTATACTTCAAGGAGCACGATTTAACCGTGTATGTCCATATCTACGGATCTGTTATGTTCTGTTAAGAGCACAACTGACCCTGTGGCTGCCATAAAAGCAAACAGCTTTACTGAAAACTGATTTGAAAATAATGGACAGACCTCCATAAAAGCAAGTCTCCTTGTTGGTTTCATTTCAGACAACCTCGCCCAACTATCTCCCCATGTAGGCTTTTTCTCTGTAGTTTCTGAGAAGCTTACATAACTACTGAACAAAAATATAAATGCAACATACAACAATTATTAAGATTTTACTGTGTTATAGTTAAATGAATAAGAACATTTAAATACATTAATTAGGCCCTAATCTATGGATTTCACATGACTGGGAATGCAGAAATGCATCTGTTGGCAACATACACTGTACCTTATCATGCTAAAACATGGCTATGATTGGACACGGGGGAGGGGGAAATGGGGGGTGGATTTGGTGTGAGGCCGGGGTGCGAGGGGAGGGCCATATATTTTCCAATATGTGAGGGGTGGGAGAATGTCTGTTAGTGGTTGTGTTAACATAACATATTCAAACGGACTCAACTCTCCGGCCGAATAAAGTGCCAGTGGAGGTTAGTCTCTTCTGATGAGTTTTGAACTGACACTCATGCAGTCTGTGTTGTTCAATCAATCTCTCATTAGTCGAGCTAGTGCTATCTTATCCACACGGATCAATATATTGCCGCTTAACAAGATGCTGAACAGTGAATGCTCTCAAGATTAGTAACATTTTCTTGAGACCTGACGACTTGTGTTAGCTCCCATAGTTAATGCCTAGGCTTTAGCTTAGTGTGTTATCACTCAGAGTAAATGCCTAGAGTTGAGCTCAGAGGGCTAACGTGGTCTTGAGTCACACGGGCAACCTGGAATCAATACCAAGTATATATACATGTACATGGCACCACGGCACCATGTGGACCAACACTATGACGACTAGGCTTTAACTCAGTGGGCTAATGCAGTCTTGAATCTCACAAACCACCCAGGATCGATACCTGGTTAGTTGCTTATGCATGCACATCTCTCCATAGTACCAAGGGGACCACTGCTGGAACGAATACATCACCATTAGTTTATAACACATTAGCTATCTTTTCTGTACTCTCTCTCCCTCTACAACACATTTCTCCCGTGGTTCGTGACTGATGAGATATGAAAGAGCATATTTCATATTTCCTTTCATGTTTTGATGATGCCTATATACCCCTCATCTTCTTTGTTCGGGATGTGAAGGTGTTTTTATTTTAATTTTATTCTCTCTCACTCCATCCGCTTCACCAACCAAATTCCTGCCCGGTTGGTTAAACCCTTTATCTCTCTGTCCCTTCCCTTATGCAGCGTTGCCTACTGAGTGTTGTGTTTTCCTTTTCTGTCCCTCTGAAATTGCACCTCTGCAGGCCCCCAGGGAAAGACTAGGGTTAGGGGAGATGCCAGTGATTCTTCGTGGAGAAGGGGGGGGAGTGTGAAAAAGGGTGAAGAAAGAAGGTGACAGCTCCTGAAATGTCATTTCAGCTGAGGGTTAATGGGTTAAATCATCAGGAAACGTGTGGACTTATGAAATTAGACAATCCGACAAAAACAGGTCAAAGGACATTTCAAGGTTATTCAGAAAACTGATATAACAGGGCTAAAAGGCAGTTACTATCAACCAACAGCAACCAATAAATAAACATGAACATTTTTTTTAAACAACCAGAGCCCCATGCAGCACCAGAAGAGGGGAGAGAGAGAGAGAGAGAGAGAGAGAGAGAGAAAGAGAGAGAGAGAGAGAGAGAGAGAAAGAAAGAGAGAGAGAGAGAGAGAGAGAGAGAGAGAGAAAGTGGGGGGGAGAAAGAGAGAGGGGGGGGTTGCTGCATGCACATGGATGGGGACACATTTGATGATAGGTCAGTGGTGGTGGCATCTGCTCTGGATGGGGAAAAGCCCAGGCTAAGCAGCACATAGAGGGAGAGGGAAAGGGAAAGAGAGAGAGGGAAAGTGATAGAGGAGCAGAGCTGTCCCATGGGACAGAGCGACGAGGGAGGGAAAGAGGACATGTCCTCTGAGAACTGGAGGAGAGGGAGGGAGGGAGGGAGGGAGGGAGGGAGGGAGGGAGGGAGGGAGGGAGGGAGGGAGGGAGGGAGGGAGGGAGGGAGGGAGGGAGAGAGGGAGAAAAAGGTGATCCTAATAAAGTCACATTGAGGAAAACAGGAGAGAACGGGCGATGTATAGTGGGAGGACAGGAACGGTAGATAAGGAGTTCACCATAAAGTCACATCGAGACTGATCAAAACAGCAAAGGGGGAACAAGGGATAGGGGAGAGGGAGAGGGGATAACAGGGGATATGTGGGTTGGATAGAGGGGAGGGGAGGGGAGGGGAGGGAGGGGAGAAGCAGATGGATAAGGTGGGGTGGGAGAAGGTTGGGAGGGGTGTAACAGAGGGATAAAGAGAGATATGAAGAGAGGGGAGTAGAGAGAGAGAAAACAGAGGGAAAAGGTTGTGTGGAAGAACAAGGGCAGGCATAGCCTTCAGCGTTCCCCATAAAGCCACTTCTCTGTTGGCGTGTAACCCTTGGAAGATGCTGTCTCCACAGATACCAGGGATGCATCCCAAATCACCCCATATTACCTACGTAGTAGGGAGGGGGGGAGAGGGATATGCAGTGGGTTGGGTAGGGGTGAGATGGAGAGAGGGAATCGGGGTTGTAGTGTGTAAGGTAAAGCTGCCTCCACAAATACCAGGAGAGGACAGGCTTTATGACATGAATAATTCAACTGTGGAGGACTGTGTGTGTGCATGTGTGTGTGCATGCGTGAGCAGGGTTGGGTAGGTTACTTTCTAAATGTAATCTGTTACAGTTACTAGTTACCTGTCCAAAATTGTAATCAATAACATAACTTTTGGGTTACCAAAACTCAGTAACGTAATCGGATTACATTCAGTTACTTTTAGGTTACTTTCCCCTTAAGAGGCATTAGAAGAAGAAAAAATGTATGTTAGTCAAGTTATCGTTACTCATTGTGTTATGATTTTCTATTATTTCTCTTTGTTTCTCTCTGTACTGTTGGGAAGGGCCCGTAAGCAAACATTTCACTGTCTGTCTACACCTGTTGCTTACAAAGCAGGTTTTGCACTAATTGCACTGTTTTGTCTACAAAACGTGGTTCAAGCAATCATGACATTACCCTGAAGAAGGCACAGTGATGCCGAAAGTCTTTAATAATATATTTTTGTTGTGGTTTACCCATAAATTACTGGGAGTTTATACATGGAGTGTGCGACTCTCTTTGTTTTACAGTTTATTCCCCGTTTGTCACACCCTGATCCGTTTCACCTGTCCTTGTGATTGTCTCCACCCCCTCCAGGTGTCACTTATTTTCCCTGGTGTGTTTATCCCTGTGTTTCCTGTCTCTCGGTGCCAGTTCGTCTTGCATGTTCAAGTCAACCAGCATGTTTTTTTCCAGTGCTCCTGCTTTTCTATTCTCTTCTACTAGTCCTCCTGGTTTTGACCTTTGCCTGTTTACTGAACTCTATTCCCGCCTGCCTGACCATTCTGCCTGCCCTGACCTCGAGCCTGCCTGCCATTCTGTACCTCTGGAACTCTGAACTGGTTTTGACCTTTTTCCTGTCCACGATCATTCTCTTGCCTACCCTTTTGGATTGTTAATAAACATCTTGGACTCTAACCATCTGCCTCCTGTGTCTGCATCTGGGTCTCGCCTTGTGCCTTTATACCATTAGTCAGCACACGAAACACGAAATCATTTTGTGTGCCAGCTCAGGCTTTTTTATTACAAAGCATGTGAGAAATACAATTTTTGCCATCAGAACAGCCTCAATTCATCAGGGCATGGACTCTACAAGGTGTCGAAAGTGATCCACAGGGATGCTGGCCCATGTTGACTCCAATGCTTCCCACAGTTGTGTCAAGTTGTCTGGATGTCCATTCTTGGTACACACTGTTGAGCGTGGAAAACCCAGCAGCGTTGCAGTTCTAGATGAAAAAACGGTGCGCCTGGCACCCACTACCATACCCCGTTCAAAGGCACTTACATTTTTTGTCTTGCCCATTCATCGTCTGACTGTCACACATACACAATCCA
Source organism: Oncorhynchus mykiss (assembly GCF_057628025.1). Classification (NCBI taxonomy): domain Eukaryota; kingdom Metazoa; phylum Chordata; class Actinopteri; order Salmoniformes; family Salmonidae; genus Oncorhynchus; species Oncorhynchus mykiss. The sequence goes on along the minus strand of NC_143029.1, from coordinate 35,166,224 downwards.
TGTCTCAATTGTCTCAAGGCTTAAAAATCCTCCTATAACCAGTCTCATCCTCTTCAGCTACGCTAATTAAAGTGGATTTAACACCTGACATCAATAAGGGTCATAGCTTCCACTTGGATTCACCTGGTCAGTCTATGTCATGGAAAGAGCAGGTGTTCTTAATGTTTTGTATACTCAGCGTATGTCACATGACTAACACATTACATTTAAACTGTTTTCATACTGTCATAATGTCCTCTGGAATTATAAATTGCATCTCTGCCTGAATACCGCTGGTGTGATCATATACTTAGACCTCATTATCTAGGGAGTGAACACCGTACTGTCTCTGCATGCTGTTTTACCAGAGGTTTGTTAGCCCAGCCTGATCTCAAGAAAAAATATTTCGATTTTGGACGTTTAAAATGAGAACGTCGATATATGCCTTCCTCAATGCAAACTCATGTTTCTTGGATCCAAACTCGCTGCTCAGACAACTCAACAACAATGTTGTGCAATTGATAGTAATAACACGTGGTTTTAAGTGATTTCATTTCAAACCTTCCCAAAATCATAGCCCTAACCTTAACCACTCTGAATAAATACCTAAACTAAGCCAAATTAACCTTGTAACCAAATGGAATTTAATGCAATCCAGTCAGGAAAGAGTTAACTAACTTGACATTTCCTCTGCGTGTTTTAGTACACAGGTCTTTATCATTTAGCTGGTGTGTGTGTGTGTGTGTGTGTGTGTGTGTGTGTGTGTGTGTGTGTGTGTGTGTGTGTGTGTGTGTGTGTGTGTGTGTGTGACTCACTAATGGGAAGCAGGATGGTACTGTAGAAACGTGGCCAAAAGGGAGAAGAGAGAGAGGTGATCACAGAGAAGACTTCATCTGGAAAGGTGAGGCACCAACTAAGTCATTACTGTAGCAGCTGCACATACGCGCCACATACACGCACACACACACACACTCACACACACAGCTAACTCATTATGAGCCACTCTGTATCCATCTCATTATGTAAGAGTGTATTTCTGTGTGAACATCACGCCTGCTGCATGAATGCGAAGGTGCACACACACACACGCACACAAACACGCTGGCACTACAGAATTGAAAGCACACATGCGCAAACATACTCACAAACAGACAAACACAAACTTAATTATCCAAAGAATCTTGCTGCGAATCAGATCAATACAGATGAAACAATCACAGGGGTTTTCAGAACATTTCTGCGATTTTCAATCAGATCCAAAGTTCGGCAACAAATCCATGTTTTGTTGTCGCACTGTTCAAGGCTGTTTGAGGACAATCATACCCTCTGCCTTGTTAAAAACAGTATTTTTTACCATTACTCGCTGTTGCATGAGAAACAACGAATTGAGCTTTGCTAGTCTCTAAAATGCATAATTCATTCAGACTGCATCATTGCTTAACATGTATAAAATGTATTATTGCTTGATGAGCATCATTGTGGCTTGCTTGTGGAGAGCTTTTATTGTCACAAAGAATGTTTCCAGAAGCCTATGCTTTGCATGCCACAGAGTTTTCACAGAAACGGCCCTTTTCCAGTGAACTCTAGCACAAGAACCCTCATCATGGAAGAACCCGTTGGTACCCTAGAACCTTCACTGTCGAACCTATTGGACTCGAAAACCAGAACCCGCATTGCAGAACCCATTGACGTCTTGAACTAGAAACACTCACTGTAAAAACCCTCAAATGCGGTGTTTCCTGGGTAATTCAATGTGTACATGTCCGTCCTTCCAGAACTGGCTGCACAATCCCACAGTAAATCAGCAGAGACAGATGGACAACCCAGAGCCCTTACAGCTGTTTCACATCCCCGCCTAGCACGTCCATCACAATCAAACGGCAACCATCCCTGAGCTAGCGAGTCATCTGAGAAACCATAGAGTACCAGAGACATCAGACTACCTCTCCCTGGACAGACAGCTGAAATGGCTAGACATCACACCTACAGCCGAAGTTGTTTTGTCGGCATGAAACGACCACAGTCCCTCACGTCCCACAGCTCTCCTTCGTAGGCAGACAGAGAGTTGACCGAGTGAGTGAATCAGAACACTTTGAAAAGTATTATATCAAAGTGAAGTAACGACATTAATTAACAACCCATCAATCTATTCATCACCAGTGTTCAGTAGTATGGTCATCCCGGAGAAAGGATGATTTTCTTCTTCTTTTCTGTGAGAAACATGTTCTTAGAGCCTCTTCTAGTGTGAGAAAGTGGATGTCAATGTCTTGAAAACATTTTCCCTTTATTTTCTTACCTCTATTTCTGTGAAGTGATGTTGCGTCTTTTGGGTGAAATGCACTCAGAATAAAGTTGGATTGAAAACAGCTTTCTCCAAAGTCTGACCTTGTCTACAGAAGGTGAGAGTGATCACCAATAGAGCCCACATAGAGCCCACTGTTTTATCTGACAATCATTGTACAGTAGGTATTCCTGATAATGTTATAGAGGGAGATTTCACATCTTTTCAAATATGCAGTTGAAGTCGGAGGTTTATATACACATTATATACACATCGTTTTTCAACCACTACACAAATGTCTTGTTATCAAACTATAGTTTTGGCAAGTCGGTTAGGACATCTACTGAGTAATTTTTCCAACAATTGTTTACAGACAGATTATTTCACTTATAATTCACTGTATCACAATTCCAGTGGGTCAGAAGTTTACATACACTAAGTTGACTGTGCCTTTAAACAGCTTGGAAAATTCCAGAAAATTATGTCATGGCTTTAGGAGCTTCTGATAGGCTAAATAACATCATTTGAGTCAATTGGAGGTGTACCTGTGGATGTATTTCAAGGCCTACCTTCAAACTCAGTACCTCTTTGCTTGACGTGTTCTGTCTCCTAGAGATGAACGTACTTTGGTGTGAAAAGTGCAAATCAATCCCAGAACAACAGCAAAGGACCTTGTGAAGATGCTGGAGGACACAGGTACAAAAGTATCCTATATCGACATAACCTGAAAGACCGCTCAGCAAGGAAGAAGCCACTGCTCCCAAACCGCACGGGGGTGGCAGCATCATGTTGTGGGGGTGCTTTGCTTCAGGACGGACTAGTGCACTTCACAAAATAGATGGCATCATGAGGAAAGAAATTAGGAAAGAAAATTACTTGGATATATTGAAGCAACATCTCAAGACATCAGTCAGGAAGTTGGTTGCAAATGGGTCTTCCAAAAGGACAATGACCCCAAGCATACTTCCAAAGTTGTGGCAAAATGGCTTAAGGACAACAAAGTCAAGGTATTGGAGTGGCCATCACAAAGCCCTGACCTCAATCCTATATACAATTTGTGGGCAGAACTGAAAAGCGTGTGCGAGCAAGGGAGCCTACAAACCTGACTCAGTTACACCAGCTCTGTCAGGAGGAATGGGCCAAAATTCACCCAACTTATTATGGGAAGCTTGTGGAAGGCTACCCAAAACATGTGATCCAAGTTAAACAATTTAAAGGCAATGTTACCAAATACTAATTGAGTGTATGTAAACTTCTGACCCACTGGGAATGTGATAAAATAAATAAAAGCTGAAATAAATAATTCTCTCTACTATTATTCTGACATTTCATATTCTTAAAATAAAGTGGTCATCCTAACTGACAGGACATTTTTACTATGATTAAATGAATGGAATTGTGAAAAACTGAGTATAAATGTGTTTGGCTAAGCTGTATGTAAACTTCAGACTTCAACTGAAGCCTATAATTTTGTATGTCAAACTGTTAGGAAAAAATAGGCTCCAACACAAAGCCCTCTTGTTGTCAGTAAAGTTAAATGATTATTAAACAGTTTAAATTAATTTGGCCTTTTCGAATTAGCCTATTTTCAGCACACATGCACAGTCTCTGATTGATCTCCGATTGATTGTGCCATGGCTTCCGCTTCAAAGTAATGTATGTTACATACATTTCACAAATCTGGCTTATTGTGAGGTCAATAATTATAATAAAAAGCTTCATCATGCACAACGAAAAATCAATTATAGCAGTAGCAAGCTATCAAAATGTACCCCCAGTGCTCCGTCTCATTTTCTCACTTTCCCTCTCAAACTGAACAGGACATCAGTAGCCTCGTCCGCTTGCACAGATATAGATTTTTGGGGAAAAAGCCTTTGACTCGCCTCCTGAAGTGTCACCGTACAAGCACAGCCATTGGCTAGGCAGCACAAAGGGTTTACATCAGCATGCGCTGGGCAAGCCAGGACTCATGGGATAGCCTATTCATACAGTGTTTAGGCTTAATGCAATATAGCCTAGTTTAACTTACACCAAACCTCAGGAAAGAAGTACATTTTCTTAGAAATATAGCTTTGCCCTATGCTTCTATGAGCAGGTACTTCATATCCTAGGCCAATAGCCTATAGTATAGGCTATGGATCATTTGATTGGGACCGCAATAGGCGCACTTGTTATTGCATGCCCAACAGATAATCTGGGATGAGGGGCAGCATCGAGCACACATTGAGGTGTAATAAGAAACAAATTCTCAAACACTGAGCAATACTGAAATTTCATCAAATACAAACTACATGACCTTCCCCTGGACTAGACGTAACCTTCCCCCTGACTGAAATGGAAAAATCTTGGCCCTTCCCCATTTTTCTCCGGGTGCCAGTTCCGACACTGTTTTTACGGTCCCTAAAAGCCTATCTACTTAGCACAATACTAGCCTAAGAAAGCGAGTACTTTGCTAGTCTTTCGTTGAACAATAGTGTGTCTCTCGACCGATAAGCTGTGAAGCTAGGATGGTCAGTCTAATCAACACGGCACGAAGGGAAGTGGGTTGTTCTAAATGAGAGAGAAAGCTAGCAATTCTACCTTTCCAGGTAAAAAAGCTGTTCGGTGGTATAGCTGGCCTTGCATCGAGTTAGCCCGGTTAGCTAAGCCTTGCGGCGAGAGCTAGCCAGGTGTCAGTAGCTAGCCGTGTGACACTAGCTACCACAGGAGACAAAGAGTAGGAAAAAGCAAAATAACACATTTCTACACGAAGCAAAAACATTTATTTCGGTTAGCGGCACACCTGACAACAAGAAAACAGGAAACAGGGATCAAGTCGTGCTGAGGAGAGCTTTAGAGTAGTGCTCTTCGTGTGCCGGAGTCTGTTGTAGCAGTCTAGGCCACATATTCCCCCTTGCGATGTGGGTTTGAGCCCCGGCTCGGCCGACTGTCTGTGCCCTTCCTCTCAGTCTCGCTCCACATACTTTCTCCCTCTGCATCCTAATATTCTGTCATGAATTATTATTATTATTTTTTTTAATTCCAGAGATCAGAGCTCCCCATCTTCTAAATATGATATATACAAAAAAAGGTGTTGCTCTTCACAAGGAAGATAAGCAAAAATGACCAAAAGCAGGAGAGTGGCTCCTTGTCTGTCTCTGTCAGACGTTTGATTGGTTATTCAAACTTCTGTGATTCTGAGCAAATCTCACTGTGAGACATCAAAATGAACATTTCAAAGATAACCTAGTCCTTCAAAGAGGGACTTTGTTGCGCATTAAGAAAAATGTGATTTCAGTCTTGGGGGTATGGTTCGATGTGACATTATTCATCTTTGCCCACCATGAGACACCATAGGAACAAAGCCAGTATCACTTCCTCAAAATAGTCAGCAATAACTCAAGAAATCTGTAATTCATTTTGACATTTTGTCGAGGAGGTTTTAGTTGTAGCTAAGGTGTTTGGTGCACATTTTCTCAAATAAAAAAATGCACTACCTACTGTCTTATGTAAAGAAAGTCTGATCTGCTGCAGTAGGATTGTATAGAGCACAATCAGAGCAGCTGTGTTTCCTGTGTTAGTGGGCAAGTGGGTATTGTCAAAATCAAAACCCAACCCTCAAGTAAGTCATGACGAACTCACTTACAAATCTCTGTTTTGGACGAGACTTACTTTATGATGAAAATTATCCTATTTACACTTTGTAGTCAATTTTGACACTAGAATAAATGTTTCTGACTAATATCGATGCCATACGGGCTGTTTTCTACCAAATACGCTGTTTGTTACCTTCAGTTGCGCTTTAAGTCTCCCTGTTTGTTTATTCGTATCAATGTAGTGAATCTGAGGCGATGTCATTGAGCAACACCTCCTGTTTGAGTTACACCTCATCCATCAACACCTCCTTTTTGGCATGCATAAGACAAGCTGTGGGGGAGAAACTGGGGAAATTGAGTCGAAGCGATCATCTATCGGAAAGTCATTGAATAATTAATATATCATATTGCCGTCAAGATTGCTTTCTGTCAAAATTAGTTTTATTTTTAGAGACCCCTTTAAATTCATAGAACAACCAAAATGAATGTAAATCTGGAACTGAAAACTTTAGTTGTGTTTATTCTGGATCGTCATTTGGTTGTGTTGATCCAGGATTTTTATTTAGTTGTGTTGATCCTGGATTTTCATTTAGCTGTGTTGATCCCCATCGTCATTTAGTTGAGTAGATTCTGGATCGTCCTTTAGTTGTGTTTATCCTGGATCAACATTTAGCTACAGTATGTTTATCTTGGATTGTCGTTGAACTATGTTGATCCTGGATCCTCATTGACTTACACTTTGCTTTGCTTTTAATGTACGAATCAGTTGGCAATGCTAATCACATTGTCACAGATCATATTCTCATCAGAAGAGTGCACTCTACTATTGTGACTTTGAATACTGAAGACTTCATCATGATGAATGTTAAATATCACACCGGTATTTGGTCTGTCATCTGTAAACCCTGTGACTGACAGTGACACCATAGTCAATAGATAATGGGACAATAGCAGGTGTACGTTCCCGGGGCTCAGATGTTTAAACACCATGCCGCGCTTAGCGCTCAATGAGGGTGCTTAGCATGTCATTAGACATCTGTCATACTGTAATCATACTCTATATGATGCTCTTCTCTGGTGAATCACAGGAAATAGTAGAAAAGGAACAAACTCTCATTGAGAAAGGCTCTTCATCTGGTTGTTTTTTTGTTTTTTGAATGAAGATTGTTCATCTCATCTGCTGTGATCAACCTACTGCATACCAGTGTTCTTAACAACCTGGAGGATGCGCCTACGTGAGGATCAGTGACAGATTGAGTCCGTCAATAAAACCCATGTTTGTGTATGAGTTAGCGAGACATGCTGCAGGCGTGTATAATTGATTAAGCAAGTGTGTGTGTGTGTGTGTGTGTGTGTGTGTGTGTGTGTGTGTGTGTGTGTGTGTGTGTGTGTGCGCGCACGTATACGATTGCCGCAGAGCCTATAGAGTTCAGTATGTTTTCTCAGCACATTTCTACTGGACAGTGACGAGTTAAAATCAGCTTGAATTTCTCAGAAACTGTTCTATGGTATTGATCGTTTTATGAGATGGAGGCCAGCTCAGTAAAAAGAGTGTGGGCACAGGCACACAAAGAGACATCATTTTCTATTGATGAGAAGCCTGTTGATGTTCTGCTTTGGAGGCCAGAGTCTGATGTTGCAATGGAACAAAGCTAGCTTGTCCTTAGCTGACTCCACACTGGAAAACAAAATGGCTTCACCCACTTAACATGCCCACTGACTGACCAACAACTCAATGGCAATTGTACTGTGGTCCCTGCTGGCAACATGTTACTTAGATATTGTGTATTGGAATATGTGAGGTAATGGTTTTTGTTTGAGAAATGTTTCAAACATAGGGAGCGATGTATTTAATCTATGGTTTGTAGTATGTACAGGTACATTGATTGTTATACATTTTCAAACATGATTCGATTATGTAACGATGGACCGCTTTCAATAACATATAGGTGGAGGACTTCGACCTCATAAAGTATATCATTCTGGAGTACATTGATCATGTACCAATGAACCACACTGTACATAATGTACAGGTTAAATATTGTGATCATCTCACTTGTTCTCCAGTCGAGCTCATAACATCAAAGAGTCAAATGAAATAACCCATCTCAGTAGTTCTCAGTTTGTCCAGTCTTATGGAGCGATTATTTTCCCTTGGCTTTACCCACGATGCGGATGTATTTGATGGTATTACTCGCAGAGAATTTTCCAGAAAAGAGAAGGATTAAGCGATGGGTTTTCTTTTTGGTAGGGCCTCTCCCCGCTTCAGGGCTTTTAAAGAGTTAATGGAATATGTTTCTTAGTGTTTATTTATAACCTTATATGCACATGTAATGGCAGTGTCCTAAACCACCCATCTAAACATCCCGGGGCTATAGAAGTGCAACTTGTTTTTTATACTGCCTTATGGACGGTATTCCCCATACATTTGTATAATTACATTTCTCACCAGAAAAAGAGGCAGCCTCTTCAAAGAGGGGTGTTATATGCATTTATTGAGTGAGTAGGAGCCTTTTCTGTTCCCCACCTGCTAGAATGCCAACACACCAATGCTCTGCATAAGAAATATACCCTATATTCAGAAGTATGGAGGGAAGAAGGAGAAGGGGGGAGGGAGGAGGAGAAAAAAATGGATGCATTCAAACTGCAGGCCTAACTGAATTGATGGGCACCAAGCATGGTTTTGTTAGGGGAAATAGTTTGCATAATGGGAAAGTGGTTGGAGTTTGGAGCTCTCTTGTCTTCTTCTGTTATGTTATGAGGATGGTTCGCTGAAGTGGAAGGAATGGAAGGGGCTGTGATCAGATAGCACCAACCCAGAAACGAGACGCTCCAAGGGGGGAGATCCCAGGCTCTGATGCGTTCCTTTTGCTCCCTTTCACCTTTCACCATATTCCATCAGCAAAACAATTTACCAACAATCTCACTCACAGCGAGACTCAGAGAGGAGAGGCAATATCGTTTATGAATTTGCATACATGAATTGTGGACAGGAACCCAAAAAACATTCAGCTTTTCAGCCAACTAATAAATAAGGCACAATAGCATTGAATCAAGCTGTGCTAATCGAAAATGAGTTGGCCTGTACAGAAATTGTAATTGAGCCAGATGACTACTGTGACTTTCTTCACTTAGAAATGTTTTTTAGGCAAACTGTTTAAGCAAAATATCACATTTATATCAATACAGCTATATGGGCAAGACATTGTAAGTATTGCCAAAGCAGAAGTGTTTTCAATAATGACAGATGAGAAAATATCTTGGATCAAATAAAAATGATTCATACCACAACAATTGTCCGACATTATACTTTACAACTGCACAAGCCTAACACACACTTAATACTGACATAGTTTGTCGAACACTGACATTTGTGCTCAGGACAGAATGGGAATCCGTTTAGAATCAATACATTTATTTATGTAAGGCTTTTACACCAGTCGATTGTCAAATAACACAAGCACTTAAAGAGAGTTCAGAGACAGGTATGGCAAGGCCAGTGAGCAAGGGCTGGAGTGACTGGTACAGTATATGAAACAGAAAGCATTAGATGAATTACTACAGCACTCTGAGTCTGTTCCCCTACATGATTTATATGGCTTTCCTGTTCTATTTGGTTTTATGATGCATGTGTGCACTTATCAGTGGGAAGGTGTGTGGCGAGTTAGCATTGGAGATCGAAGTGGATGGTGTTTGGTATACATTTTTAAAACGTTTTATGGGTGGGTTTCTCAGTGGCCTGGAGAAGCGATAGCGCTAAGTGGAGTTCCTGACATGTATGTAAAACATCAAGGTGAAGCGTTCTCCCCCTCAGGTTGAAATACTGAAAAAACTGAATACTAAAATCTTTGGTACTGGCACTCTTATTTTTACCTTATTCGGCTTGCACCTAGTCCAACTATCTGGGCTAGAGTCAGGCGTATTTCCTAACCCTGTGACCTGACCATGAACAACTCTGAGCCCTGTTATACCCTATGTAGTCTATGACTACAGCCAGAAAATATTTACTAGAGCTCCAGAGTTTTTCCCAATTGGGTCACATGGTCTGGAAAGACTCCTGGCCCCTACTAATGACACATCTACTTCCCATTCATAAAACATGTTGTGTGTGTCTCCTACCTCCATTAATATTACATGGATGACTCATCCCTGGGTGGAAATCCTTACGAGATTGCAGGACAGGCCTGACGCATAACAACTATGAAGTTAGGCATTTAAAACGGTTTGGTTAAGAGTTGTTATATTTTCATGAAAATAAATTAAAGTTTGGTATTTCGCTTGAGTAATTGACAACAGAAACAAAAGTATTTTGATCCTTAGGCTTATTAATGTGTATTAATGTGTATCTGGTCTGTGGTGCTCAGGTGTGATTTGGTGCTACAACTCTGCTGGGTGGTTGTGGAGAGTACAGGGTTCTGATAACTACTCCCACGAGTGCAGGGATTCACCAACAAAAGACAAAGAATAGCCATTGCATAAATCACAATTTACGGCTTTGTGTGTACCTCGTGTCCTTGTCCATGGTCCTGAAGTGAGGCAGATATAGACATTATCTACAATTGAATAGCTCTGCACATAGAGTACATGTGTGACACTAACACTCACCAATGGCCACTAACCCCCTCTTCCACACACACACACACAAACAACCACACACACTCTACCACCCACCGCTCCCCACAACAACCACATCAGGATTAGGGACACACATCAGCAGAGTTCTGGTACAGCTACAGCGGCTCTATATTAATTCACCACTCACTTTCCTCAATGGCCGCATCTGAGATTTGGAGTCTAATGATTTGTGCAGTGGCAGAATAATAGGATCTTTCTCCACACAGCCCTTTGAAGTCAAAAAGCCAGATTGTCAGGGTAAAGACTGCCACTTATTCTGTGCCTTAGGTACAAATGAGAGGCATTACTTTGCTGAGCCCTCACAGGAATATCAATGGCATGGAAGCCACAGGGCTCTGGTGGTGGTGCTGGTGGTGTGGGCCTGAGTGGCTCTTCTCACCAGGACATAGAGTGAGGGAGGGAGGGAGGGTAGTTTCATCTCTATGCATAACCCTGTCTGAGAGTAGAAAGCAAACCAAAACACTATAATATGGAGTATATTTTCCTGTCAATATCTGAAATTATGTGCAGGAGTTTTCTTTCCCCACTGTTTCAGATATTGACAGTGACAATGGATCAGTCCTTTCATGTGATGTAACTTTCTCTCATGGTGTACTGCAGGTAAAACTTCAAGGTTGTTGGGTTTGTTCCCCTGTACTAGCTCACTCAAAGCAGAGACAGTTCTTTCAGTTTGTAGTTTTTTCCCCCATGAAACCCTGTTTTTTTAAGGCCTTTTGGGAAAATGATCTCAGTACATACAGTGACAGTATGGGGGTGTAATGTTCAAGAAATAAAAAGTGAGCGATGTACAAGAAAAACGGATCCGAAATGTGAATATGTGAAATAGGGTGAAAAGGAGATTGTGTTGAATCTGTCGAAGGTGCATGATATGACATCAAACTAGATAGCTGTGAACAACTGTCTTGTGGGTGAGTAAGGTGACTCCTGTCATGTTTCAACACAACACACCACCCACCATCTGTCATTGTTTAATAGGATTGTCATTAGCTTGTCAGGACTACTCGTGTGTGTGTGTGTGTGTGTGTGTGTGTGTGTGTGTGTGTGTGTGTGTGTGTGTGTGTGTGTGTGTGTGTGTGTGTGTGTGTGTGTGTGTGTGTGTGTGTGTCAGTCCATCTGTCCTTCAATCTTACAAAAAAAGGTGTTATTTAGAACCTAAAAGGGTTCTCTGGCTGTCCCCATAGGAGAACCATTTGAAGAACCCTTTTGTTTCCAGGTAAAAGTGTTGTGGTTCCAGGTAGAACCATTTTGGGTTCCATGTAGAACCCTTTCCACAGAGTTTGTGGAACCAAAAAGGGTTCTCCTATGGAGACAGCCAAAGAACCCTTTTGGAACCCTTATTTTCTAAGAGTATACACCAGAACTTCTACTGACAGAGGGTTCTGAAGAGAGTTCAAAATCTCACTGGTAATCCAGAGTTGAAGTTTTCCGGGTCAGATTTGAATATATTTCACTGACTGACGTAATTTAGACTCCATGCAAATTGATTTGGTTTTAAAATATGTCCACGTGTCCTTGTCTCTACGCTGTCTGACATGGCTTGCGGCCCTGGAGATTTCAGGGTTATGTGGCTCTCAGTGCTATCTGATCCCACGGCGTATCTCTACCTCCTCTGTTCCTCTGTTCATCTCACAGCCAGCAAAGGTTAGTTTCCAGTCTGATAGTTTATATATACAGTGGGGCAAAAAAGTATTTAGTCAGCCACCAATTGTGCAAGTTCTCCCACTTAAAAAGATGAGAGAGGCCTGTAATTTTCGTCATAGGTACACTTCAACTATGACAGACAAAATGAGAAAAGACAATCCAGAAAATCACATTGTAGGATTTTTAATGAATTTATTTGCAAATTATGGTGGAAAATAAGTATTTGGTCACCTACAAACAAGCAAGATTTCTGGCTCTCACAGACCTGTAACTTCTTCTTTAAGAGGCTCCTCTGTCCTCCACTCGTTACCTGTATTAATGGCACCTGTTTGAACTTGTTATCAGTATAAAAGACACCTGTCCACAACCTCAAACAGTCACACTCCAAACTCCACTATGGCCAAGACCAAAGAGCTGTCAAAGGACACCAGAAACAAAATTGTAGACCTGCACCAGGCTGGGAAGACTGAATCTGCAATAGGTAAGCAGCTTGGTTTGAAGAAATCAACTGTGGGAGCAATTATTAGGAAATGAAAGACATACAAGACCACTGATAATCTCCCTCGATCTGGGGCTCCACGCAAGATCTCACCCCGTGGGGTCAAAATGATGACAAGAACGGTGAGCAAAAATCCCAGAACCACACGGAGGGACCTAGTGAATGACCTGCAGAGAGCTGGGACCAAAGTAACAAAGCCTACCATCAGTAACACACTACGCCGCCAGGGACTCAAATCCTGCAGTGCCAGACCTGTCCCCCTGCTTAAGCCAGTACATGTTCAGGCCCGTCTGAAGTTTGCTAGAGAGCATTTGGATGATCCAGAAGAAGATTGGGAGAATGTCATATGGTCAGATGAAACCAAAATATAACTTTTTGGTAAAAGCTCAACTCGTCGTGTTTGGAGGACAAAGAATGCTGAGTTGCATCCAAAGAACACCATACCTACTGTGAAGCATGGGGGTGGAAACATCATGCTTTGGGGCTGTTTTTCTGCAAAGAGACCAGGACGACTTATCCGTGTAAAGGAAAGAATGAATGGGGCCATATATCGTGAGATTTTGAGTGAAAACCTCCTTCCATCAGCAAGGGCATTGAAGATGAAACGTGGCTGGGTCTTTCAGCATGACAATGATCCCAAACACACCGTGCGGGCAACGAAGGAGTGGCTTTGTGAGAAGCATTTCAAGGTCCTGGAGTGGCCTAGCCAGTCTCCAGATCTCAACCCCATAGAAAATCTTTGGAGGGAGTTGAAAGTCCATGTTGCCCAGCAACAGCCCCAAAACATCACTGCTCTAGAGGAGATCTGCCGTTAGGAATAGGCCAAAATACCAGCAACAGTGTGTGAAAACCTTGTGAAGACTAACAGAAAACGTTTGACCTCTGTCATTGCCAACAAAGGGTATATAACAAAGTATTGAGATAAACTTTTGTTATTGACCAAATACTTATTTTCCACCATAATTTGCAAATAAATTCATTAAAAATCCTACAATGTGATTTTCTGCAGTTTTTTTCTCATTTTGTCTGTCATAGTTGAAGTGTACCTATGATGGAAATTACAGGCCTCTCTCATCTTTTTAAGTGGGAGAACATGCACAATATGTGGCTGACTAAATATTTTTTTGCCCCACTGTAGATCCAGGTCTCCAGCCCTGGAGAGCTATTGTATGTTTTAATGTTTTTTGTGTTGGTCTCTAGATGTATTCAAGCGCACTATGCTATTAGTATCTGTAGAAGTTGTAGGAACACTAAGGGTACGAATTAAGTCACCTTTCTGACAAGATCACTTTTACTACTGCACTTGTCAAACTGTCTGAATATAATATATGCCGGTGTGTGTGTGTGACAGAGAGAGAATGAGACAGCCCTTCTTCAAAATTCTATACGGCTATCCTTTATTTAATACTTTGCCTATCTAATGTTCCAATCTTAAAGAATTCTCCCGCACTGTAAAATCTCCATCTCTGACTCAGCCAATCAGAACCCTGTGAGAATATACTCCAACATTCTCAAACTCCATCTCCTCTTACTTTCCACATCTTTTGCTGGACCAGCCTGTCAGGGCCTGTGTGTGTTTCAAACTGTCAGGGTTTGTGTGCCTTTTTTCAACAGCACTCAGCCACAGAAGCCGACGACAGATTGAGGTACAAGGTGTTGAACATGCTTCCTAATCCAAAGCCTGGTCTCAGAGAAACAGACTGACACACGCTCCAAACCCCTACTCCACAGAGAGAGGAGGGGAGAGAGAAGATGGGCAGGGGGGGAGAGAGAGAGAGAAACAGGGAGACGGATCATAATAGAGAAAGGAGAAAGAGAGAGAAAGATAGAGAAGTCTGACAGAGAGAATGAGAGAAAAGACAGCTGGGATTGTGATAGAGAGAGATAACATATAGGGGTGTGACTCAACGCAGAGTTAGTAGGCGCTGCACCTCATCACCAGATGGGGGAATTAACCACACTGACTGAGGTTCCTTCCTTTATAATGGGAACCAGGCCTTTTAATATTCTCCATGACCACCTGAGAGAGATGGGCTGGGAGCAGGGAGGGAGGGATGCAGCCCCCCCACACTGCCACCACTCTTAATATTCATTAGATAGGTCTGATTCTGACACGTTATTAATAGGGGAACTGTCACCACGGGGGGGGGTTATGGAATTCTTTATTTAATCATTGTTACATTACGATGGTGATTATGCATCAAATAGGAAAGGAATTATACAATAATCGTGTTTTGTATGACAACAGCATATTAATGTGGGTTGGCAAAATAAATTATATTATTTCTGGCCATATCAACTCTGTGTGAAAGATAGATTGGGTTCCTGTGTGTATGTGTGTGTTCCGTCCTGGAAATCAGTGTGTGACTTTTGATATTAATTTAGAGCGCAAAAAATAGAGGAGCTAAACAAGTGAAGGGGAGTCTACTGGCTTATCGATGAAGGCCCAGTCAGCATCCCAAATGGCACCCTAATTCCCTACATTGTGCCCTGTGGCCCCTCGTCAAAAGTAGTGCACTATTTCATGAAACCCAGTGGTGTATTGCATGTTCTCTTTTTCTGTACAAACACCATTATGATAAAGGCTTTTAAAAGTATCTTTTTCTCTCTATCCCCTCTGGACATGACTGCACCTGGACATATTGATCAAGTACATGAGCCATCGACATACCTAATATCTCTGAAACAAAGTGGTGTCTATTTCTTTATTTGTGTTCTATAACTCTAACGTTAAGATGTCAAATCTAAATATATTCTCATTTATAAAGGTCTACCTTGCCGTATATTCAAAGACAATCCGATTGGTTTTTCCATGTTGTTCAAAAAAGATTCAAGGTTTACCATCCATAATTGTTTTACTGCTCTATAATAAAATGCAAAAATGGCCACAGCAGGTACTGGACATGTTTAAGACACTTTATTCATTGAGCTATTAATTGGGCTACAGTATTTAAAATGACTGTTATTCTGCTTCACTAATCAATCCAGTTGACGACCATCAATTATATTTACAGAACAGCTATCACCATGACAATTTTTCACGGTTTAATCATCTTATCAAGTTGTACAACAAACAAAACAAAGACCGTTTTTGGTGATTGAGACCAAGAAAAATTGCATCGCATCAAATTGGGACAATACAACAATAAACATTAAAAACTATTGTGAACGTGGTGACATGATATCCAGGCCTCTCCTATCTGTGACAACCAGTTTGTACCCATAAAGAAGTCTTGAATTACATTTATACTGTAAATACTAAATGTATACTGTGAAATGTTCTCTATTCGTTTCTGCAAAATGTATTTGATGTAGAAGAAAACCTCCATCAACTGTAACTAGAGTTAAAAAATCTGAGTAACTTTTGCAAAATCCTGGTTGGAGGATTCTGAACAATGCTGCTTATTCCCTCCTGATTCCAAGAATCTTCCAACAGGAATTTCTGGAAAACCTTGGAAGTTTCCAGACTTTTGCAAACCTAGCTCACGTTCACCATGTTATATGCATCCTCTCTGGGCTGATGTGAGACAAAGTGATTGTGGCAGGGTAATCATTCAGATCATGTTAAGATTCAACAGCAGAAGGTATGAGATGACAAGCTGCCTTATTCCCACACACACACGCACCCACACTGCCATGCATGATGCAGCACACACACACGTAGGCATGCATGATGCCGGGAAAGCACACACTCACACCACAAACAAGCATGCATGATGCCAGCTCACTCTCACCCACACACACACTCTCTCTTTAAAATAAAAATACTCCCTGTTCACCCATGACTGCGTGGCCACTCACGTCTCCAACTCAATCGTCAAGTTTGCTGATGACACAACTGTGACAGTAGGCATGATTACCAACAACGATGAGATGGCCTACATGGAAGAGGTGAGGGCCCTGGTGGTGTGGTGCCAATAAAATAACCTCTCCCTCAACGTCAACAAAACGTAGGTGCTGATCATGGATTTCAGGAGACAGTAGAGAGCGCACGCCACCATCCACATCGACGGGGCCTCAGTGGAGAGGGTGAAAAGCTGAAAGTTTGTCGGTGTGAACATCACTAACAACCTGAAATGGTCCCTTCACACAGAAAGTGTGGTGAAGAAGGAGCAACAGCGCCTCTTCAATCTCAGGAGGCTGAAGAAATTTGTCTTGGCCCCTAAGACCCTCACAAACTACAGATGCACAATTTAGAGCATCCGGCCGAGCTGTATCACCGCCTGGTATGGCAATTGCACCGTCTGCAAGAGCAGGGCTCTCCAGAGGGTGGTGCGGTCAGCCCATCGCAACACCGGGGTCACCCTGCCTGCCCTCCAGGACATCTACAGCACCTGGTGTCACAGGAAGGCCAAGAAGATCATGAAGGACCTCAGCCACCCGAGCCAGGGACTGTTTAACCTGATACCATCTAGAATGCATAGACAGTACAGGTGCATCAATGCTGGGACCCAGAGACCGAAAAACAGCTTGCCGGAAACCAGGTGCAGAGGCTGAGGCTGGAGCGAGAGGTGCTGGGACAGGGTAAGCAGGTCCGGAGGAGAATCCAAGGGAGCGTAGAGTGGGGAATCCAGCACAGAGTAGCAGGACTGATGAGAAATCGGACTGGAGAGAGGGATCAGAATCAGAGCAGGCAGAACTGTAGCGGAGAGGAAATCAGCGTCAGGCAAGGGAAAACAGGGACAACAGGAACAAACGGCTAGAAACATGGACTGACTGAGCAGAGATTATGATCTGGCAGTGTGGAAGTGGCAGGACTGAGTATTTGTAGAGGTCTTGATTATGGAACAGGTTGCAGCTGGTGGGGATCTGCTCTGACTCCAGCACACCTGTCCCCGCCCACACAAACACACACACACACACACACACAGAGAGAGAGAGAGGGAGAGGGAGAGATCACTGGGGAAGTGGCAGCAGGTTGAGGCACACGATGAGCGCTAGAGGACGTGGCAGGAGCAGATGTGACACAATACATTGTTGTTTTTTTCTCATCAATCTATACACAATTCCCCATAATGACAAAGCAAATACAGTTTTGTTTTATTTTTGTAAATTTATACAACTTTTTTTTAAACCATCTATACCTAAGACCTTTTAGACACTTTACTCAGTACTTTGTTGAAGCACCTTTGTCAATGATGACAGCCTCGAGTCTTCTTGGGTATGATGCTGCAAGCTTGGCACACCTGTATTTGTGGAGTTTATCCCATTCTTCTCTGCAGATTCTCTCAAGATCTGTCAGGGTGGATGGGGAGCATTGCTGCACAGCTACAGTGCCTTGCGAAAGTATTCGGCCCCCTTGAACTTTGCGACCTTTTGCCACATTTCAGGCTTCAAACATAAAGATATAAAACTGTATTTTTTTGTGAAGAATCAACAACAAGTGGCACACAATCATGAAGTGGAACGACATTTATTGGATATTTCAAACTTTTTTAACAAATCAAAAACTGAAAAATTGGGCGTGCAAAATTATTCAGCCCCCTTAAGTTAATACTTTGTAGCGCCACCTTTTGCTGCGATTACAGCTGTAAGTCGCTTGGGGTATGTCTCTATCAGTTTTGCACATCGAGAGACTGACATTTTTTCCCATTCCTCCTTGCAAAACAGCTCGAGCTCAGTGAGGTTGGATGGAGAGCATTTGTGAACAGCAGTTTTCAGTTCTTTCCACAGATTCTCGATTGGATTCAGGTCTGGACTTTGACTTGGCCATTCTAACACCTGGATATGTTTATTTTTGAACCATTCCATTGTAGATTTTGCTTTATGTTTTGGATCATTGTCTTGTTGGAAGACAAATCTCCGTCCCAGTCTCAGGTCTTTTGCAGACTCCATCAGGTTTTCTTCCAGAATGGTCCTGTATTTGGCTCCATCCATCTTCCCATCAATTTTAACCATCTTCCCTGTCCCTGCTGAAGAAAAGCAGGCCCAAACCATGATGCTGCCACCACAATGTTTGACAGTGGGGATGGTGTGTTCAGCTGTGTTGCTTTTACGCCAAACATAACGTTTTGCATTGTTGCCAAAATGTTCAATTTTGGTTTCATCTGACCAGAGCACCTTCTTCCACATGTTTGGTGTGTCTCCCAGGTGGCTTGTGGCAAACTTTAAATGACACTTTTTATGGATATCTTTAAGAAATGGCTTTCTTCTTGCCACTCTTCCATAAAGGCCAGATTTGTGCAATATACGACTGATTGTTGTCCTATGGACAGAGTCTCCCACCTCAGCTGTAGATCTCTGCAGTTCATCCAGAGTGATCATGGGCCTCTTGGCTGCATCTCTGATCAGTCTTCTCCTTGTATGAGCTGAAAGTTTAGAGGGACGGCCAGGTCTTGGTAGATTTGCAGTGGTCTGATACTCCTTCCATTTCAATATTATCGCTTGCACAGTGCTCCTTGGGATGTTTAAGGCTTGGGAAATCTTTTTGTATCCAAATCCGGCTTTAAACTTCTTCTCAACAGTATCTCGGACCTGCCTGGTGTGTTCCTTGTTCTTCATCAAATCAAATCAAATCAAATCAAATCAAATTTTATTTGTCACATACACATGGTTAGCAGATGTTAATGCGAGTGTAGCGAAATGCTTGTGCTTCTAGTTCCGACAATGCAGTAATAACCAACAAGTAATCTAACTAACAATTCCAAAACTACTGTCTTGTACACAGTGTAAGGGGATAAAGAATATGTACATAAGGATATATGAATGAGTGATGGTACAGAGCAGCATAGGCAAGATACAGTAGATGGTATCGAGTACAGTATATACATATGAGATGAGTATGTAAACAAAGTGGCATAGTTAAAGTGGCTAGTGATACATGTATTACATAAGGATACAGTCGATGATATAGAGTACAGTATATACGTATGCATATGAGATGAATAATGTAGGGTAAGTAACATTATATAAGGTAGCATTGTTTAAAGTGGCTAGTGATATATTTACATCATTTCCCATCAATTCCCATTATTAAAGTGGCTGGAGTTGAGTCAGTGTCAGTGTGTTGGCAGCAGCCACTCAATGTTAGTGGTGGCTGTTTAACAGTCTGATGGCGTTCAGATAGAAGCTGTTTTTCAGTCTCTCGGTCCCAGCTTTGATGCACCTGTACTGACCTCGCCTTCTGGATGATAGCGGGGTGAACAGGCAGTGGCTCGGGTGGTTGATGTCCTTGATGATCTTTATGGCCTTCCTGTGACATCGGGTGGTGTAGGTGTCCTGGAGGGCAGGTAGTTTGCCCCCGGTGATGCGTTGTGCAGACCTCACCACCCTCTGGAGAGCCTTACGGTTGAGGGCGGAGCAGTTGCCGTACCAGGCGGTGATACAGCCCGCCAGGATGCTCTCGATTGTGCATCTGTAGAAGTTTGTGAGTGCTTTTGGTGACAAGCCGAATTTCTTCAGCCTCCTGAGGTTGAAGAGGCGCTGCTGCGCCTTCTTCACAATGCTGTCTGTGTGAGTGGACCAATTCAGTTTGTTTGTGATGTGTATGCCGAGGAACTTAAAACTTGCTACCCTCTCCACTACTGTTCCATCGATGTGGATAGGGGGGTGTTCCCTCTGCTGTTTCCTGAAGTCCACAATCATCTCCTTAGTTTTGTTGACGTTGAGTGTGAGGTTATTTTCCTGACACCACACTCCGAGGGCCCTCACCTCCTCCCTGTAGGCCGTCTCGTCGTTGTTGGTAATCAAGCCTACCACTGTTGTGTCGTCCGCAAACTTGATGATTGAGTTGGAGGCGTGCGCGGCCACGCAGTCGTGGGTGAACAGGGAGTACAGGAGAGGGCTCAGAACGCACCCTTGTGGGGCCCCAGTGTTGAGGATCAGCAGGGAGGAGATGTTGTTGCCTACCCTCACCACCTGGGGGCGGCCCGTCAGGAAGTCCAGTACCCAGTTGCACAGGGCGGGGTCGAGACCCAGGGTCTCGAGCTTGATGACGAGCTTGGAGGGTACTATGGTGTTGAATGCCGAGCTGTAGTCAATGAACAGCATTCTCACATAGGTATTCCTCTTGTCCAGATGGGTTAGGGCGGTGTGCAGTGTGGTTGAGATTGCATCGTCTGTGGACCTATTTGGGCGGTAAGCAAATTGGAGTGGGTCTAGGGTGTCAGGTAGGGTGGAGGTGATATGGTCCTTGACTAGTCTCTCAAAGCACTTCATGATGACGGAAGTGAGTGCTACGGGGCGGTAGTCGTTTAGCTCAGTTACCTTAGCTTTCTTGGGAACAGGAACAATGGTGGCCCTCTTGAAGCATGTGGGAACTGCAGACTGGTATAGGGATTGATTGAATATGTCCGTAAACACACCGGCCAGCTGGTCTGCGCATGCTCTGAGGGCGCGGCTGGGGATGCCGTCATGATGCTCTCTGCGCTTTTAACGGACCTCTGAGACTATCACAGTGCAGGTGCATTTATACGGAGACTTGATTACACACAGGTGGATTATATTTATCATCATTAGTCATTTAGGTCAACATTGGATCATTCAGAGATCCTCACTGAACTTCTGGAGAGAGTTTGCTGCACTGAAAGTAAAGGGGCTGAATAATTTTGCACGCCCAATTTTTCAGTTTTTGATTTGTTAAAAAAGTTTGAAATATCCAATAAATGTCGTTCCACTTCATGATTGTGTCCCACTTGTTGTTGATTCTTCACAAAAAAATACAGTTTTATATCTTTATGTTTGAAGCCTGAAATGTGGCAAAAGGTCGCAAAGTTCAAGGGGGCCGAATACTTTCGCAAGGCACTGTATTTTCAGGCCTCTCCAGAGGTGTTCGATCAGATTCAAGTCTGGGCTCTGGCCGGGCCACTCAAGGACATTCAGAGACTTGTGCCAAAGCAACTCCCGCGTTGTCTTGGCTGTGTGCTTCGGGTTGTTGTCCTGTTGGAAGGTGAACATTCACCCCAGTCTGAGGTCCTGAGCCCTTTGGAGCAGGTTTTCATCTAGGATCTCTCTGTACTTTGCCTCAATCCTGACTAGTCTCCCAGTCCCTGTAGCTAAAAAACATCCCCACAGCATAACGCTTCCACCACCATGCTTCACCGTAGGGATGGTGACAGGTTTCCTCCAGACGTGACGCTTGGCATTCAGGCCAAAGAGTTCAATCTTGGTTTCATCAGACCAGAGAATCTTGTTTCTAATGGTCTGAAAGTCCTTTAGGTGCCTTTTGGCCAACTCCAAGCGGGCTGTCATTTGCCTTTTACTGGGGAGTGGATTCCACTCTCCCATAAAGGTCTGATTGGTGGAGTGCTGCAGAGATGGTTGTCCTTCTGGAAGGTTCGCCCAATTCAAAATACGGAATCGTAACATTAAACATTCATGAAAATACAAGTGTCTTACATCGTTTACCAAACTATAATTTTTCTAACAATTGTTTACAGATATATTTTTTCACTTATAATTCACTGTATCACAAATTCAGTGGGTCAGAAGTTTACATACACTAAGTTGACTGTGCGTTTAAACAGCTTGGAAAATTCCAGAAAATTATGTCATGGAGTTAGAAGCTTCTGATAGGCTAATTGACATCATTTGAGTCAATTGGAGGTGTACCTGTGGATGTATTTCAAGGCCTACCTTCAAACTCAGTGCCTCTTTGCTTGACATCATGGAAAAATCAAAAGAAATCAGCCAAGGCCAAAAAACTGGAAACCTCCACAAATCTTGCCTATGCCGCTCTGTACCATCACTCATTCATATATCTTTATGTACATATTATTTATCCCCTTACACTTGTAGGTAGTAGTTTTGGAATTGTTAGCTAGATTACTTGTTGGTTATTACTGCATTGTCGGAACTAGAAGCACAAGCATTTCGCTACACTCGCATTAACATCTGCTAACCATGTGTATGTGACAAATACAATTTGATTTGATTTGATTTGAAGTCTGGTTCATCCTTGGGAGCAGTTTCCAAATGCCTGAAGGTACCATGTTCATCTGTACAAACAATAGTACGCAAGTATAAACACCATGGGACCACGCAGACATCATACCGCTCAGGAAAGAGACGCATTCTGTCTCCTACAGATGAACGTACTTTGGTGCAATGGTGCAAATTAATCCCAGAACAACAGCAAATTACCTTGTGAAGATGCTGGAGGAAACAGGAACAAAAGTATTTATATCCACAGTAAAACGAGTCCTATATCGACATAACCTGAAAGGCTGCTCCAAAACCGCCATAAAAAAGTCAGACTACAGTTTGCAACTGCACATGGTTGGCAAAGATTGTACTTTTTGGAGAAATGTTCTCTGGTCTGATGAAACAAAAATGTTGTGGGTGTGCTTTGCTACAGGAGGGACTGGTGCACTTCAAAAAATAGATGGCTTCATAAGGAGGGAAAGGTATGTGGATATATTGATGCCACATTTCAAGACATCAGTCAGGAAATTAAGGCTTGGTCGCAAATTGATCTTTCAAGTGGACAAAGACCCCAAGCATACTTCCAAAGTTGTGGCAAAATGGCTTAAGGACAACAAAGTCAAGGTATTGGAGTGGCCATCACAAAGCCTTGACCCCAATCCACTAGAAAATGTGTGGGCAGAACTGAAAAAGAGTGTGCGAGCAAGGAGGCCTACAAACCTGACTCAGTTACACCAGGTCTGTCAGGAGCAATGGGCCAAAATTCACCCAGCTTGTGGAAGACTACCCAAAACGTTTGACCCAAGTTCAACAATTTTAAAAGCAATGTTACCAAATACTAATTGAGTGTATGTAAACTTCTGACCCACTGGGAATGTGATGAAAGAAATACAAGCTGAAATAAATCATTCTCTCTACTATTATTCTGACATTTCACATTCTTAAAACCTCTTAGAGCTCTAGGGGCGCTATTTCATTTTTGGATAAAAAACGTTCCCGTTTTAAGCGCGATATTTTGTCACGAAAAGATGCTCGACTATGCATATTCTTGACAGTTTTGGAAAGAAAACACTCTGAAGTTTCAGAATCTGCAAAGATTTTGTCTGTAAGTGCCCCAGAACTCATTCTACAGGCGAAACCAAGATGATGCATCACCCAGGAAT
The DNA here is from genome assembly GCF_057628025.1 of Oncorhynchus mykiss. NCBI lineage: Eukaryota > Metazoa > Chordata > Actinopteri > Salmoniformes > Salmonidae > Oncorhynchus > Oncorhynchus mykiss. The sequence goes on along the minus strand of NC_143029.1, from coordinate 35,142,590 downwards.
TAGCAGAATTTCTGAAGCTCTGTTTTCCATTCTCTCCTTATATGGCTGTGATTGCGCAAGGAATGAGCCTACACTTTCTGTCGTTCGCCCAAGGTCTTAGCAGCATTGTGACGTATTTGTAGGCATATCATTGGAAGATTGGCCATAAGAGACTACATTTTCCAGAGGTCCGCCCGGTGTCCTTTGTCTAAATTTGTGCGTAATCTTCAGGTGCAGGCATTTTCTCCTGGGATTCAGGAGAGAAAGCATGTTTCCAAGAACGATGTATCAATGAAGAGATATGTGAAAAACACCTTGAGGATTGATTCTAAACAACGTTTGCCATGTTTTCAGTCGATATTATGGAGTTAATTTGGAAAAAAGTTTGCGTTTTGAGGACTGAATTTATGGATTTTTTTTGGTAGCCAAATGTGATGTATAAAACGGAGCTATTTCTAATACACAAGGAATCTTTTTGGAAAAACTGAGCATCTGCTATCTAACTGAGAGTATCCTCATTGAAAACATCAGAAGTTCTTCAAAGGTAAATGATTTTATTTGAAGGCTTTTATGTTTTTGTTAATGTTGCGTGCTGGATGCTAACGCTAATGCTAACGCTAAATGCTAACGCGAAATGCTAACTCTAGCTAGCTACTTTTACACAAATGATTGTTTTCCTATGGTTGAGAAGCATATTTTGAAAATCTGAGATGACAGTGTTGTTTACAAAAGGCTAAGCTTGAGAGATGGCATATTTATTTCATTTCATTTGCGATTTTCATAAATAGTTAACGTTGTGTTATGCTAATGAGCTTGCTGATAGATTTACACAATCCTGGATACAGGGGTTTTTTCATAGCTAAACGTGACGCAGAAAACGGAGCGATTTGTCCTAAACAAATAATCTTTCAGGAAAAACTGAACATTTGCTATCTGAGAGTCTCCTCAATGAAAACATCTGAAGTTCTTCAAAGGTAAATGATTTTTTTGAATGCTTTTCTGTTTTTTTGTGTAAATGTTGCCAGCTGAATGCTAATGCTAAATGCTACGTTAGCCATCAATACTGTTACACAAATGATTGTTTTGCAATGGTTGAGAAGCATATTTTGAAAATCTGAGATGACAGTGTTGTTAACAAAAGGCTAAGCTTGAGAGCTAGCATATTTATTTCATTTCATTTGCGATTTTCATGAATAGTTAACGTTGCGTTATGGTAATGAGCTTGAGTCTGTATTCACGAACCCGGATCCGGGATGGGGAGATCAGAAAGGTTAAAATAAAATGGTGATCCTAACTGGCCTAAGACAGGGAATTTTGACTCTGATTAAATGTCAGAAATATTTGGCTAAGGTGTATGTAATCTTCCGACTTCAACTGTGTATACACTTTCAGTAAAAAGTTTGCATACACCTGCTCATTCAAGGGTTTTTCTTTCTTTTTCTATTTTCTACATTGTAGAATAATAGTGAAGACATCAAAACTATGAAATAACGCATGGATTAATGTGCTCAGCATATGTGGGAACTCCTTCAAGACTGATGGAAAAGCATTCCAGGTGAAGCTGGTTGAGAGAATGCCAAGAGTGTGCAAAGCTGTCATCAAGGCAATGGCTACTTTGAAGAATCTCAAATAAAAAATATATTTTAATTTCTTTGAGAACTTTTGGTTGCTACATGATTCCATATGTGTGATTTCAAAATTTTGATGTCTTCACTATTATTCTACAATGTAGAAAAACCTTTGAATGAGTAGGTGTGTCCAAACTTTTGACTGGTACTGTATATACAGAAAACCAGTCAGTATCTGGTGACCACCATTTACCTCATGCGGTGCGACACATCTCCTTCGGCCTGTGGAATGTTGTCCCACTCCTCTTAAATGGCTATGTGAAGTTGCCGGGAAATGGAACACGCTGTCATACACGTCAATCCAGGGCATCCAAAACAGGCTCAGTGAGTGTCTGGTGAGTATGCAGGCCATCGATGAACTGGGACCTTTTCAGCTTCCAGGAATTGTGCACAGATCCTTGTGACATGGGGCCATGTATTATCATGCTGAAACATGAGGTGATGGATGCAGATGAAGGGCAAGACATTGGGCCTCAGGATTTTGTCATGGTGTCTCTGTGCCTTCAAATTGCCATCAATAAAATGCAATTGTGTTCGTTATCTGTAGACATTGCTTGCCCATACCATAACCCCACCGCCACCATTGGGCACTTTGTTTACAACGTTGGCATCAGCAAACCACTCACCCATACAGCGCCATACATGTGGTCTGCCGTTGGGAGGCCAGTTGGATATTTCAGAATGTCTTTATTTTGTGGATTTGTGTGGATTGTTAGGTATTACTGCACTGTTGGAGATAGGAAACATAAGCATGTTGCGACAAATAACATTTGATTTGATTTAGATTATATATCTCTTATTGGCTTCTCAGCGTGAGATTACCTGACAAAAGGCATCTCATCCCAGATTCAAACATGGTAATTACCTTAAAGATGAAAATACAACAATAATTTATTCACTGTGCTGCGGAGATCACAGAGAGACAAAGATCAGAACGCTGATGATTAATCCACAGATTAAAAGGAAAACCTATTTAGTTCAGTTGGTAATCTTGAATTAATCTCTCCTCGTTTGTCTTTCAAGCATCCACGTGGGGCTGTATGTTCCTGATATCCAATAAGGAGGGGACGTGCAGCGCGTGGAGCATTTCAAATAGAACTAAGTTCTATTTTAGCCTATGGCTACGCAGATGTTCGTTCACGCGTGTGAGAGGTGTAGCAAAATGATTGAATAGCACGTGTGCATTTATTTTCCAACACTTGTGCACGCAACGTGGCCGCTGAGGTCTGCATGTGAGTCTCAAGTCTTTAATACAAAGGCAATAATTCAGTGTTCACACGCAATGTTCAATTCTCTAGGAAATCAATGTATCTCGAAAGGCACAGTAAACCTTAAAAGTAGGCACGGCAAACGTCACACAAGTATGGATAAATATCAATGGTCTCAGATAAGTAAACAGCAAAACACAAGAAATATCTTTGCTGCCTGTCTCCAAGTCCCACACAGTCACAAAACAAATTGAACTCCGAATGCTGACAATTAGCACTGTCAAATACACAGAGACTGAAAAGAGATGGGTCCTGGTCGTGCAACTGTGAAACCACCTCCACCTATGATAACAGATGGAGGTGCTGTCACAATCACACCTGCAATCAATCACACCTGCAATCAATTAACACAAACACAGACTGAGCGTTCCTATGACCAGGCGGTGCTGACGCATGCCAGATCTTACTGTCTGGTGCTCAACAGCACAGTCAATGACGTGCCACGCAACCATTGGTTGACGCATGCAACATCTGAGCAGGGGAAAGCAACCAGAAACAATCTGTTCAAATTGACCAATAGAAAGCTCACGGTTCACAATCACATTCCTACACTGTACATCATGTAATAGAGGCACCTCTACCCTGTTACATACGCACAGATACGCTCACCCCCCCCCCCCCCCCCCCCCCCTCCTCCCCACACACACATTAAGTAATTGTGATAGACAGTGACTCCCAATAGGTTATTCATTAAATAAGACATTCTATTATGATGTAAACTCTGCCCTAATGGATGTGCTCTTTGTCACCTCTGGGTCATCATGGCAAATGGCCTGATTACAATTCTCAAGTGCAAGGCAGCCCTTCCTGTTGAGTGGGAAAAAATGTCTCTCTTTCTAACTGTAACCAGAGAATTGACCACAGAAATGTGTTTTAGAAAAAGACTCTTTCATCCATGTTTGGAATCTATCTGAAACTTGTCCACTGAAGAGAACTCTGATGCTATCTATATGAACGCATGTGGTAATATATGAATCTCTGTGGTAATTTGTATCTGTACAAGGGGAACTCTAACTACTCTATGCAAAAGGAGGTTTATTATCTTCATTGTCATCCCCCACACAAGCCTTTAGATGCTGGTGACATCCTGTGGAGATTGGGCCTGTGTGATCAGGTTACTGTAACTTGGTATTGTTTGATTGGTCTTTGGTTGTTGGTTTTGGTTTGAAAGAGTCACAAATGTTATGAATATAATTACAGTAAATGCCTTTGTTCTGCCTCTTGTTGTGTATCCTGTCAATGAAGAACGATTGTAAGATCAATTCTAATTCCCTACAACTCTAGCCTAGTAGGCATACTGTATCTCTGTTCATTCTTTGGCTTTTAACTGTAAGTTTTGTATGCCTAGATTGTGAATGCTATGTTGATGTCAGTATTGTCTTGTAACTTGCACTTTATGCCTTGTACAATGCAATTAAATATCTGCCACTGATATAAGCAATTCTTAGTTCTTTCTGGACAATTACTGTAAGTCAACTGTAGTTTCTTGCATATAGCTAAATCATTTTAATGGAGTCAGATAAACATTTTAATAATTGCATAGTCTTATTACGGTTTGCATGTGAGGTACATATAATCTCCAGCATATGATTTAATATTACCCCACTAAAATGAGGTCAATAATTGCTCAGTGAAACTGCTTTTTTCATCCTAGTCAGTTAAACCTCACTAAAATCAACCTCAACCTGCTTACTGGGGCTCTAACAGTCCCTCTAGAATATGACAAAGCCAAGTCCTGGGGTCCTCATTGGGTTATATCTCCTTATTGTGGTATGGGCTCCTAAATTACTCAGTAAGAGACCTACAATACCTTTCAATCAGCCCAGGTAAACCTGGAAAGGTGACTTTAACTTGACAAGTAGGTGTTTGTCGTGGTCTTGTGGATACACTTAAAGAAAAAAAAACTCACATGTAGTTACTCAACACTTTATGTTCTCAAAGTACTTTTCTCTATTGAAAAAATAACCAAACCTAATTTCATCATGTTTGTTCCTTTTATATGCATAATGGTTTTCGGTAACTCAGTGTACTTTACCTTGTCTTTACTCTTCCTTGCGTGTGTCTGTGTGTTTGCATGCATGCGTGTGTTTTGGCATGCCTGCGTATGCACTCGGTGTACTTTACCTTGTCCTTACTCTTCCTTTGTGCATCACTTTGCTTAGCCTTGTGAGTCCACTAGACTTTCTTTCCTGTGTGTGCGTGCGGGCGTGCTGATGTGCGTGCATGCCTCCGTGTGTGTGTTCTCTATCTCTGTTGAACCCGGTCATTAGTTTCAGTGTGGGCCAGCTGTGTGGTCTGGCCCAGGTACACATGGCTCAGGTGGTGTTTTTTCAACCTTGATATTCAGCCCAGGCTACAGGGATGTGTGTGTGTGCACACAGTGTGTGTCTGTGTGTGCATGAAGAAGACATCATGCCATACGGGACACAAGGGCACGTGCCCCCTTAGATTTGTCCTGTTTTAAACCATTTCTTTCAGATGTTAAATGAATTACTCAACAAAGCCCACATTTCATCATAACTTTTATAAGAAGATCTGTCAGCTATATTTTAGGGAGGGGACACACTGAACAGTACCTATCCTGTAACTCCCGTTAATGGCATCAAATCATTCAATTACATTATCTGGTGCAACAATCTGTAGCTAAAATAACTGGTGATCAACAGATGATGGGGGAGATGGTCATGATGAAACTACAGCTCAGGGAACACTTGTACATCTGTGGGAGGAGTGTTGTCATGATCAAACTGCCATTCAGCTCCTCTTGAGTCATCTTCTGCTTGAAATCCAGCATAATGTTCAATCCATCAATATGGATACAGTTCACAGGATACAGTTCTGCTACAATGACACACGCAGGCAAAGGTATTCTGTTTCTCTCCAAGAATCCTCTCCATGACGAAGCCCGGGCACCACACAGTATTGTCCATAAGACAAAAAAAGATCATAAATTATACTCCACTGCACAGTTTGAAGGAGTGTTGACAGACAGAACTGTGCCAGCATAATAACATTAGAGTAGACTAGTTGAACATGCATACATGTGCACAGGCACAGAGATACATGAACAACATCCTCTAGCCTAATAGAATGAAATATGGCATAACCCACAACCTATGCACAAGTTACCAGACTGTTCAAATGAGCCTAGGTAGGTAGGCAGACAGTATCTAGTTACAGCCATGTCTAACAGGCAAGCTTAGGCAAATATTTTAATAGTAAAACCAGCTTATCAGTTTTACAACAGTTAAATTGTTGCATTATTGTTTCTCCTCACTGTTAGCTACTAAACTTAGCAATAGTTGTTATTTACATCTGTTTGGAATCCTATCTTGCTTATAATTTTGTGATTTTGAAGAGCATCCACGGTCATAATCATAACCAATGTCAACCCTCGACAATTATATTACATAGCTAGCTAGTAAAACAATTTACAGTTGCTGATGTTACAAGTTTGCTAAAAAGTTACAAATGCGAGGCCTGGCGCATAGTAACAAGTTAGCTCCAGTCATGTGCTATTATTTGCGTTATAGTCAGCTATTTAGCAGCCATATCTAGGACTAAAAAGAGAAAAGGTAATCCAATCAAGATACAATAGATCGATTGCAAAACATCTTCCATTTTTAGTCATAGATATGGCTACCAGCCGTTGTTTAGCTAACTTAGCTAGCTAGACTAAAACAACTTTCTATCGCTGTATTCAAACGTACAACCTTTGGAATCAGAGGCAGATGCTTACACCCATCCAACATCCCCATGCACAACACCCTAGCAAAACCAAAACCTACTTGAAGTTAACCGTGCTCACTGTTGCACTTAGTGGCCGGTTTCCACATCATCTCCCAATGTCCCCAGACATGGATGGATGTCAAATACTGACTTGTATCATGGGTGATCTGGCTGAATATAGACTACACACGCACCTGTTTTCATAAGCCCAAGAGGAGAGGTAAGGCTACTGAACTTGAAGCAGCAAAAAGCGGAGACTTTCACTTTCTCTTGAGCTACGTCTTGCAGATGGGATATAGCCTACCTTTTAGAAGCGGGACGATTTGTAGGCAGAGACAAATACATGGACAATCAATATTTATTGAAAAAAAAAGGCTCAACGCTCGCTCACTATGGTATGCGAGTGTAGCGCCTTTTCAATTATGATTGATTTTTTTGATTGCACCTCTACTCACGTTGGTTGAGTTAATTTCCTTGAAAAGATAACTGCCACAAGATTTTCCGCCCATGCATAGTTAGCCGCAGCCTACTCTATTTCACTGAGACAGTACATATAGGCTCACTTGATATTGCAGGCCCAACTAGGAGACGAGAGGTAGGCTACTTAACTTGAAGCAGCGAATGCTGAGAGTGTGTCAATAATGCGACAAGAATGTGTTTTTAATACAATAGTTCGGTTAACGCATACAAAGCAGAAAGACAACCGTATCCTAATAATCTACAGGACAAACATATATTTTAATCATAAAGTCTGTCAGCTCCCATCCGCAGCACGAAAAATGCTTCTCTGCTTGCTCTAGACCCACTGCTTTTCTGTGCTGAACAGCTCTGGGCCAACCTCACATTCACCATAGCTCTTATATTAGTCTACTCTCAGAACACAGCTACAGAAATACAGTGTCTATTTGACAGTTGTTTTACCTTTCTACTCTAAATGTGGACGGTGAGCATCGAGGTGGACACAACGCCTGCACACTTGCCAGTGATGTGGTAGTTGATTGTGAGAAAGGAAGTAAGGGAAAGGGGATACCTAGTCAGGAGGGAGAGCTGGAGGAGAGGAAGGGACGGAATGTTTGCTTGTTTGTAGTCCTTTGAACATTGGATGCTGATCCAAAACCAAACTGATCTACAATACCTAGATACCACTCTGTGTGTGTGTGTGTGTGTGTGTGTGTGTGTGTGTATGTGTGTGTGTGTGTGTGTGTTTGTGTGCGTGCGTGCGTGCGTCTGCGCGTGTGCGTCACCTAGTGCCATTCCTTTAGTCAAAGGGACCCACTAACCATACCACTAGACTTTAGCCACCCAGCCACAGCACCAACGCTCAGTCAGTCGCCCGTTAGTACAACCAAGCTATTTATTAATTCATTTATTTCGGTGCTGGGGGCAGCAAGGCCACAGTGAGATAGAACAGGGAGCGTTTTAATCAAACCCCAGAGTTGAGCAGAGCCGTGTAGAGCTGTCTGACTGATGTGCAGCGAAGCATGTTTGTTTATCCAGGGTGCAGCTGCCAGAGAGAGCAAGGTGACAAGGGAATTTTTATTTTTCTCTCACTCTCTCTCTCTCTCTCTCTCTCTCTCGCTCATTTTCGGTCTCTCTCCCTCTCTCTGCTCTGCCTTTCTCTCTCGCTCTCTCGTTCACTCTCCCCCTCACTCTCTCTTCCTTTATGCACAGAGAACACTGCTCCACAAAAAGAAGAAGAGTGAGGAGGATCTTTATCTTTTTCCTAACGAGATCTAAAGTGCTGGGGTTGTAATTAGGGGCTGTCTGGAAAGAGGGCAATTAAGTGTGCGGTTTGGGCGTCCCCCAGGGTTCTCTCAATGGGACGAATTAGAAAACGGGTGCAAAAAGATTGATGAGTTCAATGTTTTCCAAATGAGGAGCCTTATACACATAATTACAGTGCGGAAATGAATGGATCATCATGATACAAACTCAGGCGAGAGCACCCTTACTAATTGCCCATCAAACGCCAAGGCTGCAGTGTCAGCCACACAACCATCTGCAGTAGAGGAGCTAGCTACTCACTGTGTAATAAAAAAAATCCTCTGCAACTTAGATTAATGTGATCCATCTTCCTTTTGTCCAGGCTCATTATTCTATATTCACATTCTAACCCTGGTTATCTACTCCTAGTCCTGCACTCAACATTCATTCAGGAAGTCAGATGTACAAGGACATTACAGACAGGACTTCTAGCGGCCTTAACCCGTCCGACGTTAAATACTGCTCTAATGTAACGTGTTCCATGGAACGTCCCCCAAGTGCTCTTTCCATCTCGGTATCTGTCTCTTTCTCTACCTCTCTCTGTCTTCCTCTCTCTGTTTTCTCTCTGTGTAAGCGTGCAGTACAGTGCAGGGAAGTGAGGAGAAAGTGATGGATTATTCCCACCACTGTACTGCTCCACTGTAGAACTATATTAGAGTTCTTGGCACCGGTATATAGGCTTATGATATACTTTGTTTTATTTATTTTTTACATGTGACCATTTTCCAGTAAAAATGTTTGCTATTATTTGAATGTATCTCTCCTCTGTTGGTTGGCCTGGGTTTGCTTTCTGCTTAATCTCTCCCTGTGGGTAAGGGACTAGTTATAGCGTTACAGCATTACAGATATACCGGATTACAGTGTTACCAGGTTAGCAATGTTACAGCATTACAGTATTAACACTTTATAGTGTGACAGTATTACAACGTCACAATGTTACGGCATTACATTGTTACAACGTTACAGTGTTCCATCATTACAGTGTTACAATATTTCAGTATTACGGCATTACAGTATTAAGTTAGGGTTGTTTTTATATCAGTTTAATATTGCAGATAGAACCCCAAATCTATCCTTGTAATTGATTGCATAATTTCGAATCCCCCTTATTTGTATTTTTTTGTATGTAAATGTTTTCCCTAACCCCCTCCCCCGATTGGAGTAAACTAAAGGAAAACAATACTTCTACTGCTACTTACAGCTATTTTCGCTCACATGTACGGTACATGTAGTTAAATAATTATACACATTTTACCTACAGCGACCAATCCATCATTCATTTTAACTCCAACCCACGACCCACTGATCAACCCATCTTTCCCAGTATAATACCATTTAACTATTTATTTTTGCAATACATCCCTCCATTTTAAAATGTTTTTCGAGCAGTGTTGTGTTCGACACAACCTAAGGTGAGACCGATTCAAGACCAAGACCAGAGCAAATAGAGTCCAAGTCAATACCAAGACCGGAGGGAGGGAGGGCAAGACCGAGTCAAGCCCGAGACTGGGAGGGGGATAAGTGGTCCGAGACCAAGACAAGACCGAGACAAGAAAAATGCTAGTCCAATTCAAGACCATCATTGTAATTTTGTCAAATCACCACCATAATAAGAATTTGAAATATCCAGTATTTCTGTGTTCATATTTCAGATCAACACATGGATTCTTTAGACATTCTAAATATTGAATAAATGCATGCTGAGGGAAATAGAGCCACTCTACAATTTGTTACTAACCCAAACAAAGTGGGAAACACTCCTTCAGAGAAGGGCTAAGGATTTCTAAAATAATAATTATAATAATATAACTATCATTATATTATTATTTTCAATGATGTTCTGATTGAATCTTTTCTGTTTTTGTTGGAAAGGAAAGGGTTAACACTGAAGAGAAAAAAATATCCCAAGCAGCATTTTTCTTTGCTAGTCTCTGGGGAGATAAATCTAGCTAGCTAAATCAGGCATTGGCTAGGCCATTAGAAGGTAAATAAAGGAATCTGCCTTTCAACTGTATGATGGCAAAAATTTGGAGTGACAGTGGAATCAACTAATCACATTTTGACTTAACATTTGGGACTGTTTTTACAAAATATTTTAGAAACGCCTGCCTTCTTGTAGGCCAGCAGGTCACTGCGGAATAGCGAGCAGTGGTCTTCCCACGGTCTAGCTAGCTAGCTTTTGTTGTCGGCTAGTTTGCAGCATTAATATCTTGTTGAAAGTTATTATTGAAAAGGGAGAAGCTAAGTTTTAAATTATCATCATCTGGGGAGTGGAACTGTGTTCTTCATTGCAGCATGCTTGCTATTGTTAGTCATCTCTTTGAAAATAACTTGGGTATGAAACAATGTTGCATTTAAAGTGGAACTGACCGCATTTAATTTTCGCAACATTAAATCTTATCCAAATCTGTTCATGTACAAACCCAGGAGGAAAATGAAGCTTTTAAAAAAAATTCTGACAAGCGACTACTTAGGTCATTTTCAAGTTTTCATAAATTCTTAGAATGTTTGGGAATTACGTATACTAAGGCATTTGTGACAATGCTATAGAAATATAGAGTGGGAAAACGACCGTGCATTTGGACAATTAATAGACATTGCAGTAAATGGAACCAAATAAAAACATCTGTCTTGTCCAGGAGTGGAGTCTACACAGACTGGTGCGCTATAGCCAATCAAAACTACAGTAGGATTTTATACAAATAAGCAATTTGCCAAGCGGCCCTGCCATCATTCACTTTGAATTGGACTATGTTTACAGGCAGTTGCAAGAGTACAACTTTAGGTCATTGGAACATACTTGCCAAAAGCCACAAAATACACCTGAATGGATTTCTGCAAATAACTGCATTCGGAAGGTATTCAGACCCCTTGACTTTTACCAAATTTTGTTACATTACAGTTTACTTCTAATATGTATTTTTATGAATTTCTTCCCTCATCAATCTACCAATATAATGACAAAATGAAAATAGGTTTTTATTTATTTTTGCAAATTTATTTTAAGTTAAAAAAAACGACTCGAAATTTAGTTTAGGTGCATTCTGCTTGCATTAAACATCCTTGAGATGTTTCTACAACTTGATGGAGCCCACCAGTGTTAAATTCAATTGATTGGACATGATTTGGAAAGGCACACATCTGTCTATTTAAGGTCCCACAGTTGAAAGTGCATGTAAGAGCAAAAACCAAGCCATGAGGTCAAAGGACTTGTCCATAATGCTCCAAGACAGGATTGTGTCGAGTCACCGATCTGGGGAAGGGTACCAAAACATTTCTGCAGCATTGAAGATCCCTAAGAACACAGTGGCCTCCATCATTCTTAAATTGAAGAAGTTTGGAACCACCAAGACTCTTCCTAGAGCTGGCCGCCCAGCCAAACTGAGCAATCTGGGGAGAAGGGCCTTGGTGAGGGAGGTGACCAAGAACCTGATGGTGACTCTGACGGAGCTCCAGAGATTCTCTGTGAAGATGGGAGAACCTTCTAGAACGACAACCATCTCTGCAGCACTCCTCCAATCAGGCCTTTATGTTAGTTGCCAGACGGAAGCCACTCCTCATTAAAAGCAGCATAACAGCACGCTTGGAGTTTGCCAAAAGTCACCTAAAGGACTCTCTGAACATGAGAAACAAGATTCTCTTGTCTGGTGAAACCAAGATTGAACTCTTTGACGTTAATGCCAAGTGTCATGTCTGGAAGAAACTTGGCACCATCCAGTGAAGCATGGTGGTTTTTGTTGGAAAGGAAAAGGTTAACTAAAAAAGATCCAATCAAGAATTTTCTTAGCTGGTCTCTGGGGAGATAAATCTAGCTAGCTAAATCAGCCATTGGCTAGGCCATCAGAAGGTAGATAAAGACATCTGCCATTCAACTGTATCAGGGCAACATTTTGGAGTAACAGTGGAATAAATCTAGCAACTGCAGCAGGTTCACCTTCTAACAGGACAACGCAGCCAAGACAACGCAGCAGTGGCTTCGGGACAAGGCTCTGAATGTCCTTGAGTGGTCCAGCCAGAGCCCGGACTTCAACCCGATCGAACCTCTCTGGAGAGACTTGAAAATAGCTGTGCATCGACGCTCCCCATCCAATCTGACATAACTTGAGAGGGTCTGCAGAGAAGAATGGGAGAAACTCCCCAAATAAAGATGTGCATAGCTTGTTGCATCATGCCCAAGAAGACTCAGGGCTATAATTGCTTCCAAAGGTTCTTCAACAAATTACTGAGTAAAGGGTCTGAATACTTATATAAATGTGATATCAGTTTTTTATTTTTGATAAATTTGCAAACATTGTTGTTTACAAATATGCACAGACCACCGGTAAGACGAGGGGAGGTGGTCTGTGCATATTTGTAAACAACAGCTGGAAGTCTCTAGATTTTGCTCACCTGAAGTAGAGTATATTGTGATAAATTGCAGGCCACACTACTTGCCAAGAGAGTTTTCAGCAATACATTTCGTGGCTGTTTATTTACCACCCCAGACAGATGCTGGCACTAAGACCGCACTCAGTCAGCTGTATAAGAAATAAGCAAATAGGAAACCACTCACCCATAGGCGGCGCTCCTAGTGGCCGGAGACTTTAATGCAGGGAAACTTAAATCAGTTCTACCAAATTTCTATCAACATGTTAAATGTGCAACCAGAGGGATAAAAATCTAGATCACCTGTACTCCACACACAGAGGCACGTACAAAGCTCTCCCTCACCCTCCATTTGATAATCAGACCACAACTCTGTCCTCCTGATTCCTGCTTACAAGCAAAAATTAAAACAGGAAGCACTAGTGACTCGGTCTATAAAAAAGTGGTCAGATGAAGCAGATGCTAAACTACAGGACTGTTTTGCTATCACAGACTGGAACATGTTCCGGGATTCTTCCGATGGCATTGAGGAGTACACCACATTAGTCACAGGCTTTATCAATAAGTGCATCGAGGACAACGTCCCCACAGTGACTGTACGTACATACTCCAACCAGAAGCCATGGATTACAGGCAACATTCGCACTGAGCTAAAGGGTAGAGCTGCCGCTTTCAAGGTGCGGGACTCTAACCCGGAAGCTTACAAGAAATCCTGCTATGCCCTGTGACGAATCATCAAACAGGCAAAATGTCAATGCAGGGCTAAGACTGAATCATACTACACCGGCTCCGACGATCGTCTTATGTGGCAGGGCTTGCAAACTATTGCAGACTACAAACGGAAGCACAGCTGCCAGCTGCCCAGTGACATGAGCCAACCAGACGAGCTACATCACTTCTATTCTTGCTTCAAGACAAGCAATACTGAGACATGCATGAAAGCATCAGTTGTTCCGGATGACTGTATGATCACGCTCGTAGCCGATGTTAGTAAGACCTTTCAACATACACAAGGCTGCGGGGCCATACGGATTACCAGGACGTGTGCTCCGGGCATGTGCTGACCAACTGGCAGGTGTCTTCACTGACATTTTCAACATGTCCCTGATTGAGTCTGTAATACCAACATGTTTCAAGCAGACCACCATAGTCCCAGTGCCCAAGAAGGCAACCTGCCTAAAATACTACAGACCTGTAGCACTAATGTCCAAAGCCTTGAACTGCTTTGAAAGTTTGGTAATGGCTCACATAGACACCGTTATCCCAGAAACCCTAGACCCACTCCAATTTGCATACCGCCCAAACAGATCCACAGATGATGCTATCTTTATTGCACTCCACACTGCCCTTTCCCACCTGGACAAAAGGAACATTTAGAGTGGGGAGAACAAGTATTTGATACACTGCCGATTTTGCAGGTTTTCCCACTTACAAAGCATGTAGAGGTCTGTACTTTTTATCATAGGTACACTTCAACTGTGAGAGACGGAATCAAAAACAAAAATCCAGAAAATCACATTGTATGATTTTTAAGTAATTAATTTGCATTTTATTGCATGACATAAGTATTTGACACATCAGAAGAGCAGCACTTAATATTTGGTACAGAAACCTTTGTTTACAATTACAGAGATCATATGTTTCCTGTAGTTCTTGACCAGGTGTGCAAACACTGCAGCAGGGATTTTGGCCCACTCCTGCATACCGACCTTCCCCAGATCCTTCGGGTTTCGGGGCTGTCGCTGGGCAATATGGACTTTCAGCTCCCTCCAAAGATTTTCTATTGGGTTCAGGCCTGGAGACTGGCTAGGCCAATCCAGGACCTTGAGATGCTTCTTATGAAGCCACACCTTAGTTTCCCTGGCTGTGTGTTTCGGGTCATTGTCATGCTGGAAGACCCAGCCATGACCCATCTTCAATGCTCTTACTGAGGGAAGGAGGTTGTTGGCCAAGATCTCGCGATACATGGCCCCATCAATCCAACCCTTAATATAGTGCAGTCGTCCTGTCCCCTTTGCAGAAAAGCATCCCCAAAGAATGATGTTTCCACCTCCATGCTTCACAGTTGGGATGGTGTTCTTGGGGTTGTACTCATCCTTCTTCTTCCTCCAAACACGGCGAGTGGAGTTTAGAACAAAAGGCTCTATTTTTGACTCATCAGACCACATGACCTTCTCCCATTCCCCCTCTGGATCATCCAGATGGTCATTGGAAAACTTCAGACGGGCCTGGACATGCGCTGGCTTGAGCAGGGGGACCTTGCGTGCGCTGCAGGATTTTAAACCATGACGGCGTAGTGTGTTACTAATGGTTTTCTTTGAGACTGTGGTCCCAGCTTTCTTCAGGTCATTGACCAGGTCCTGCCGTGTAGTTCTGGGCTGATCCCTCACCTTCCTCATGATCATTGATGCCCCACGAGGTGAGATCTTGCATGGAGCCCCAGACCGAGGGTGATTGACCGTCATCTTGAACTTCTTCCATTTTCGAATAATTGCGCCAACAGTTGTTGCCTTCTCACCAAGCTGCTTGCCTATTGTCCTGTAGCCCATCCCAGCCTTGTGCAGGTCTACAATTTTATACCTGGTGTCCTTACACAGCTCTCTGGTCTTGGCCATTGTGGAGAGGTTGGAGTCTGTTTGATCGAGTGTGTGGACAGGTGTCTTTTATACAGGTAACGAGTTCAAAAAGGTGCAGTTAATACAGGTAATGAGTGGAGAACAGGAGGGCTTCTTAAAGAAAAACTATCAAGTCTGTGAGACCCGGAATTCTTACTGGTTGGTAGGTGATCAAATACTCATGTCATGCAATAAAATGCTAATTAATAACTTAAAAATCATACAATTTGATTTTCTGGATTCACTGTATGTGAGAATGCTAGTCATTGACTACAGCTCAGCGTTTAACACCATAGTACCCTCAAAGGTCATCACTAAGCTAAGGATCCTGGGACTAAACACCTCCCTCTGCAACTGTATCCTGGACTTCCTGACAGGCCGCCACCAGGTGGTGAGGGTAGGTAGCAACACATCTGCCACACTGATCCTCAACACTGGGGCTCCACAGGTGTGCGTGCTCAGTCCCCTCTTGTACTCCCTGTTCACCCATGACTCCAACACCATCATTAAGTTTGCAGACGACACAACAGTGGTAGGCCTGATCACAGACAATGACGAGACATCCTATAGGGAGGAGGTCAGAGACCTAGCCGTGTGGTGCCAGAATAACAACCTATCCCTCAATGTAGCCAAGACTAAGGAGATGATTGTGGACTACAGGAAAAGGAGGACCGAGCACACCCCCATTCTCATCGACGGGGCTGTAGCGGAGCAGGTTGAGAGCTTCAAGTTCCTCGGTGTCCACGTCAACAACAAACTAGAATTGTCCAAACACACCAAGACAGTCGTCAAGAGGGCCCGACAAAGCCTATTCCCCCTCAGGAAACTAAAAAGATTTGGCATGGGTCCTGAGATCCTCAAAAGGTTCTACAGCTGCAACCATCCTGACTGGTTGCATCACTGCCTGGTACGGCAATTGCTCGGCCTCTGACCGCAAGGCACATCAGAGGGTAATGCATACGGCCCAGTACATCACTGGGGATAAAGCTGCCTGCCATCCAGGACCACTACACCAGGCGGTGTCAGAGGAAGGCCCTAAAGATTGTCAAAGACCCCAGCCACCCCAGTTATAGACTGTTCTCTCTACTACCTCTACTAGGCTTCTCAACAGTTTTTACCCCCAAGCCATAAGACTCCTGAACAGGTAATCCAATGGCTACCCGGACTATTTGCATTGTGTGCCCTCCCCAGCCCCTCTTTTTTACACTGCTGCTACTCTGTGTTTATCATATAAGCATAGACACTTTAACTATACATTCATGTACATACTACCTCAATTGGGTTGACCAACCAGTGCTCCCGCACATTGGCTAACCGGGCTATCTGCATTGTGTCCCGCCACCCACCAACCCCTCTTTTACGCTACTGCGCCTCTCTGTTCATATGCATAGTCACTTTAACCATATCTACAGGTACATACTACCTCAATCAGCCTGACTAACCGGTGTCTGTACGTATCCTCGCTACTTTTATAGCCTCGCTACTGTATATAGCCTGTATTTTTACTGTTGTTTTATTTCTTTACTTATCTATTGTTCACCTAACACCTTTTTGCATTATTGGTTAGAGCCTGTAAGTAAGCATTTCACTGTAAGGTCTACTACACCTGTTGTATTCGGAGCACGTGACAAATAAACTTTGATTTGATTTGAACTGGATAACAGTCATTCAAGTTCTTGCTAGCTAACCAAATGACACCTGCATCTCTAACTGTGTATAGCCACCGAAAAAGGATATGAGAGGAAAAAGTCAGTCACTCACCCACTCCTCCAATGGCATAACTGTTACGGTGCGTGAATGAGGACCCAAAAGCGAATTAACTTAAACAGAGCTTCTTTAATTACCAAACATAGGTAGGCTCAGACGGACCGGCAGATTCCGACAGGACAAGACAAGGTTACAGCAAACATGACGACAGTCTGGTTCAGGCATGAAACACAACAAACAAGAATCCGACAAGGACAGGAGCAGGAACAGAGAGAGATATAGGGACCTAATCAGAGGGAAAAAGGGAACAGGTGGGAAAAGGGGTGACGAGGTGGTTAGGAGGAGACAAGGCACAGCTGGGGGAAAGAGGGGGAGAAAAGGTAACCTAACAACGACCAGCAGAGGGAGACAGGGTGAAGGGAAAGGACAGAGACAAGACACAACATGACAGTACCCCCCCACTCACCGAGCGCCTCCTGGCGCACTCGAGGAGGAAACCTGGCGGCAACGGAGGAAATCCTCGATCAGCGCACGGTCCAGCACGTCCCGAGAGGGAACCCAACTCCTCTCCTCAGGACCGTACCCCTCCCAATCTACGAGGTACTGGTGACCACGGCCCCGAGGACGCATGTCCAAAATTCTACGGACCCTGTAGATGGGTGCGCCCTCGACAAGGATGGGGGGGGGGGGGGGGAAGACGAGCGGGGGCGCGAAGGACGGGCTTGATGCAGGAGACATGGAAGACCGGGTGGACGCGACGAAGGTATCGCGGAAGAAGAAGTCGAACTGCGACAGGATTAATGACCCGAGAAATACGGAACGGACCAATGAACCGCGGGGTCAACTTGCGAGAAGCCGTCTTAAGGGGAAGGTTCTGAGTGGAGAGCCAAACTCTCTGACCGCGACAATATCTAGGACTCTTAGTTCTACGCTTATTAGCAGCCCTCACAGTCTGCGTCCTATAACGGCAAAGTGCAGACCTGACCCTCTTCCAGGTGCGCTCGCAACGTTGGACAAAAGCCTGAGCGGAGGGGACGCTGGACTCGGCGAACTGAGATGAGAACAGCGGAGGCTGGTACCCGAGGCTACTCTGAAAAGGAGATAGCCCGGTCGCAGACGAAGGAAGCGAGTTGTGGGCGTATTCTGCCCAGGGGAGCTGTTCTGACCAAGACGCAGGGTTGCGAAAAGAAAGACTGCGTAAGATGCGACCAATAGTCTGATTGGCCCGTTCTGCTTGACCGTTAGACTGGGGGTGAAAGCCGGAAGAGAGACTGACGGAAGCCCCAATCAAACGGCAAAACTCCCTCCAAAATTGAGACGTGAATTGCGGACCTCTGTCCGAAACGACGTCTGACGGAAGGCCATGAATTCTGAAAACATTCTCGATGATGATTTGTGCCGTCTCTTTAGCAGAAGGAAGCTTAGCAAGGGGAATGAAATGAGCCGCCTTAGAGAACCTATCGACAACCGTAAGAATAACAGTCTTCCCCGCTGACGAAGGCAGTCCGGTGACAAAATCTAAGGCGATGTGAGACCACGGTCGAGAGGGAATAGGAAGCGGCCTGAGACGGCCGGCAGGAGGAGAGTTACCGGACTTAGTCTGCGCGCAGACCGAACAAGCAGCCACGAAACGACGCGTGTCATGCTCCCGGGTGGGCCACCAAAAACGCTGGCGAATGGAAGCAAGCGTACCCCGAACGCCAGGGTGGCCGGCTAACTTGGCAGAGTGAGCCCACTGAAGAACGGCCAGACGAGTAGGAACGGGAACGAAAAGAAGGTTCCTAGGACAAGCGCGCGGCGACGGAGTGTGAGTGAGCGCTTGCTTTACCTGCCTCTCAATTCCCCA
Source organism: Oncorhynchus mykiss (assembly GCF_057628025.1). Classification (NCBI taxonomy): domain Eukaryota; kingdom Metazoa; phylum Chordata; class Actinopteri; order Salmoniformes; family Salmonidae; genus Oncorhynchus; species Oncorhynchus mykiss. Next base: position 35,123,689 of record NC_143029.1, on the reverse strand, counting down.
GACAGTCAACCCGACAACACGCCCCTCAGGGAGAATCCCCTCGGGGTCAGTGGAGGCTACTGAAGAACTGAAGAGACGAGACAAAGCATCAGGCTTGGTGTTCTTAGAGCCCGGACGATAAGAAATCACGAACTCGAAACGAGCGAAAAACAGCGCCCAACGCGCCTGACGCGCATTAAGTCGTTTGGCAGAACGGATGTACTCAAGGTTCCTATGGTCAGTCCAAACGACAAAAGGAACGGTCGCCCCCTCCAACCACTGTCGCCATTCGCCTAGGGCTAACCGGATGGCGAGCAGTTCGCGGTTACCCACATCATAGTTACGTTCCGACGGCGACAGGCGATGAGAAAAATACGCGCATGGGTGGACCTTGTCGTCAGAGAGGGAGCGCTGAGAAAGAATGGCTCCCACGCCCACCTCTGACGCGTCAACCTCGACAACGAACTGTCTAGAGACGTCAGGTGTAACAAGGATAGGAGCGGATGTAAAACGATTCTTGAGGAGATCAAAAGCTCCCTGGGCGGAAACGGACCACTTAAAGCACGTCTTGACAGAAGTAAGGGCTGTGAGAGGAGCTGCCACCTGACCGAAATTACGGATGAAACGACGATAGAAGTTCGCGAAGCCGAGAAAGCGCTGCAGCTCGACGCGTGACTTAGGGACGGGCCAATCAATGACAGCTTGGACCTTAGCGGGATCCATCTTAATGCCTTCAGCGGAAATAACAGAACCGAGAAATGTGACGGAGGAGGCATGAAAAGTGCACTTCTCAGCCTTCACAAAAAGACAATTCTCTAAAAGGCGCTGGAGGACACGTCGAACGTGCTGAACATGAATCTGGAGTGACGGTGAAAAAATCAGGATATCGTCAAGGTAAACGAAAACAAAGATGTTCAGCATGTCTCTCAGGACATCATTGACTAATGCCTGAAAGACAGCTGGAGCGTTAGCGAGGCCGAAAGGAAGAACCCGGTATTCAAAGTGCCCTAACGGAGTGTTAAACGCCGTCTTCCACTCGTCCCCCTCTCTGATGCGCACGAGATGGTAAGCGTTACGAAGGTCCAACTTAGTGAAAAACCTGGCTCCCTGCAGGATCTCGAAGGCTGAAGACATAAGAGGAAGCGGATAACGATTCTTCACTGTTATGTCATTCAGCCCTCGATAATCTATGCAGGGGCGCAGAGACCCGTCCTTCTTCTTGACAAAAAAAAACCCCGCTCCGGCGGGAGAGGAGGAGGGGACTATGGTACCGGCGTCAAGAGCTACAGACAAATAATCTTCGAGAGCCTTACGTTCGGGAGCCGACAGAGAGTATAGTCTACCCCGGGGGGGGGGTGGTTCCCGGAAGGAGATCAATACTACAATCATACGACCGGTGTGGAGGAAGAGAGGTGGCCCTGGACCGACTGAACACCGTGCGCAGATCGTGATATTCCTCCGGCACCCCTGTCAAATCACCAGGCTCCTCCTGTGAAGAAGAGACAGAGGAAACAGGAGGGATAGCAGACATTAAACATTTCACATGACAAGAGACGTTCCAGGAGAGGATAGAATTACTAGACCAATTAATGGAAGGATTATGACAAACTAGCCAGGGATGGCCCAAAACAACAGGTGTAAAAGGTGAACGAAAAATTAAAAAAGAAATGGTTTCACTATGATTACCAGAAACAGTGAGGGTTAAAGGTAGCGTCTCACGCTGAATCCTGGGGAGAGGACTACCATCCAGGGCGAACAAGGCCGTGGGCTCCTTTAACTGTCTGAGAGGAATGTCATGTTCCCGAGCCCAGGTCTCGTCCATAAAACAGCCCTCCGCCCCAGAGTCTATTAAGGCACTGCAGGAAGCTGACGAACCGGTCCAGCGTAGATGGACCGACAAGGTAGTGCAGGATCTTGAAGGAGAGACAGGAGTAGTAGCGCTCACCAGTAGCCCTCCGCTTACTGATGAGCTCTGGCCTTTTACTGGACATGAAGTGACAAAATGACCAGCGGAACCGCAATAGAGACAGAGGCGGTTGGTGATTCTCCGTTCCCTCTCCTTAGTCGAGATGCGGATACCTCCCAGCTGCATGGGCTCAGCACCCGAGCCGGCAGAGGAAGATGGAAGTGATGCGGAGAGGGGGGCAACGGAGAACGCAAGCTCCTTTCCACGAGCTCGGTGACGAAGATCAACCCGTCGCTCAATGCGAATAGCGAGTTCAATCAAGGAATCCACGCTGGAAGGAACCTCCCGGGAGAGAATCTCATCCTTTACCTCTGCGCGGAGACCCTCCAGAAAACGAGCGAGCAAAGCCGGCTCGTTCCAGCCACTGGAGGCAGCAAGAGTGCGAAACTCAATAGAGTAGTCTGTTATGGATCGATTACCTTGACATAGGGAAGACAGGGCCCTGGAAGCCTCCTCCCCAAAAACAGATCGATCAAAAACCCGTATCATCTCCTCCTTAAAGTCCTGATACTGGTTAGTACACTCAGCCCTTGCCTCCCAGATTGCCGTGCCCCACTCACGAGCCCGTCCAATAAGGAGAGATATGACGTAGGCGACACGAGCAGTGCTCCTGGAGAAAGTGTAGGGCTGGAGAGAAAACACAATATCACACTGGGTGAGGAACGAGCGGCATTCAGTGGGCTCCCCAGAGTAACACGGCGGGTTATTGATTCTGGGCTCCGGAGATTCGAAAGCCCTGGAAGTGGCCGGTGGATCGAGGCGGAGATGGTGAACCTGTTCTGTGAGGTTGGAGACTTGGGTGGCCAGGGTCTCAACGGCATGTCGAGCAGCAGACAATTCCTGCTCGTGTCTGCCTAGCATCGCTCCCTGGATCCCGACGGCTGAGTGGAGAGGATCCGAAGTCGCTGGGTCCATTCTTGGTCGGATTCTTCTGTTACGGTGCGTGAATGAGGACCCAAAAGCGAATTAACTTAAACAGAGCTTCTTTAATTACCAAACATAGGTAGGCTCAGACGGACCGGCAGATTCCGACAGGACAAGACAAGGTTACAGCAAACATGACGACAGTCTGGTTCAGGCATGAAACACAACAAACAAGAATCCGACAAGGACAGGAGCAGGAACAGAGAGAGATATAGGGACCTAATCAGAGGGAAAAAGGGAACAGGTGGGAAAAGGGGTGACGAGGTGGTTAGGAGGAGACAAGGCACAGCTGGGGGAAAGAGGGGGAGAAAAGGTAACCTAACAACGACCAGCAGAGGGAGACAGGGTGAAGGGAAAGGACAGAGACAAGACACAACATGACAATAACAAGACATCCCCCTAGCAGCTAGCTAGCTAGCTTTCTAGCTAACGTTATCGACATTCCCAGTTTTAGTTACTGTTACTGTCTGTTATTGTCCAGAATATTGAGTCATTGAAAATGAAACAGTGCATCCAGAATGGAGGCAGCAAACAATATACCAGGCCAGCTGTGATTTACAACCTGATAGCAAAATGTGTTGGACTACCGTGAAATGTATTGGTGAATTATATTAATCATAAATTGAATTGTATCAATCTATTCTGCCAACAATGACTAAGTGTACGTTATGGAACGTTGAGTCAAATATAATCTGTTTCTAAAACCTCTAATGAAGTTGGTTTTGTTCCATAAACTGTGTTTGACTGATACTATGATTGTCTGTTTCATATCTGCAAAGTAGTTAAAACGATGTCAGTTCCACTTTAAACTGTTTTTCTATTCTTATGATTGGGACCTACTGGCTTATTATGTCAGAGTTTATGGACTGCTTATCCTTTAACATCATGCTGTGTGACTGCTGTTTTTCAGCAGCTGTTTTCCTATGCAGTGGTGTAGTGGTGCTTGGAGAAGTGGGTATACTCTACTGTAATTTTGCCAAAAAGTTCCCAAACCCACACAATGAAGGAACTGCACCCTGTTTGAAAAATCCTTTGTTTTTCTATGGGTTTTTGTTTTTGTTTTCCTATAGCTCTTTCAGATTCTCACTCTCAAAATCAAAATTTTTTGTAATAGAAAAGAAACACACATCTGATGGTCTAAGTCCACAACAATGCTTGGGACTGGCTCCCTAGCGGGTGTGTCTGTGTCCACCCAGGCCCATCCATATCTACACCCCTGATGCAAACAGCCAAGATGCCACTAGCCTACTAACCAACACTTCGGATTAAACTTTTTCAATACCTGGTTTGCAGACCCATTGTTGCCTTAGTTAGCATTTCCTAGTAGATATCATAAGTTGAAGATCTTTCATACCCTACCGGCTACCGATGTCCGTCTTCTATGAGCTGCTGCATGGCAAAACCACTTGAGAGCTGCACACTCTTGCTGTCTGCAGATGATATTCAGCTGAAACTAAGCTATGTGTGCAGCACATGTGAATATACTTCACATGCTTTGCGATTGTGTAGGCTACTTTGAGCATAATTTCTCTATTGTACTACATAATTGATCAATCGTATACCTCCACTAAATGATGCATAATTAGGGATTAAGAAGTGAGTATATGCAATGTCCACTGAAAGAAAAGTGGGTATACACTAAATCACTGGCCCTTTGTGTTTTACAAAAAGTGCACTTTTACATGAGTGAGCTGGTATTACGGTTGCTGTCATTTCAGAATCACGAACCTGTCAGACCTGTGCAAGCATGTCTATAATAGATAAGGCTGTTAAGATATTAATGTTTCAAGAAAGGGGTGTATATATTTTTTTTGCGCTGACTGAATGGAAGCTGATAATGATGAGTTTTTAACTCCGCTGGTCTTGGCTGGTCTAGGGAAGACATTACAAGTCTTCAATGTCTATCCAAGACCGAGTCAAGACCGAGTACAAATGTATCCGACACCGAGACAAGACCGAGACCTCAATATGTGGTCTCGAGACCAGACTTCAGACACTACAACACTACAACACTGTTCATGAGGGTCTTGAACCTCCCTGTTTCTATCATTTCTACCGATATCTCTGTAAAAATAAATACTTTACCCAAAAGTATAATGATATTTCCCATTGACTGGTCATGATTTTTCCAGATCCCCTTACAACATACACTGCTCAAACAAATAAAGGGAACATTAAAATAACACATCCTAGATCTGAATGAATGAAATATTCTTATTAAATACTTTTTTCTTTACATAGTTGAATGTGCTGACAACAAAATCACTCAAAAATGATCAATGGAAATCAAATTTATCAACCCATGGAGGTCTGGATTTGAGTCACACTCAAAATTAAAGTGGAAAACTACACTACAGGCTGATCCAACTTTGATGTAATGTCCTTAAACAAGTCAAAATGAGGCTCAGTAGTGTGTGTGGCCTCCACGTGCCTGTATGACCTCCCTACAACGCCTGGGCATGCTCCTGATGAGGTTTCTTTGTTGGCCTAGTATGGTTCCCAATCAGAGGCAGCTGTCTATCGTTGTCTCTGATTGGGGATCATACTTAGGCAACCATTTTTCCCACCTTCAGTTGTGGGATCTTGTCTTTGTTTGGTTGCATGTATTTTTGCACGACGAAGCTTTCTTTATTGTATTGTTTGTTTTTTTGCTGGTTCACATTTTAATAAAATATGATGAACTCAAATCCCGCTTTGGTCTACCCGCGCCTTGGTCTACCCTTAACGACGAACAAGTATTTTATGTAATAGCTTGAACTGAAACAAACGGATTGATGCATCAATTGTTGTTTTAGACAGTGCATTTGGAAATAATTCTGACCCCTTCCCTTTTTAGTTAAGTTACAGCCTTATTCTAATATGTATTAAATCAATTAAATCCTAATCAATCTACACACAATACCCCATAATGACAAAGCGAAAACTGGTTTTCAGGAATTTTTGCAAATTTATAACAATGGAAATTGTGAAAAACCTTATTTACATGACTGTTCATGCCCTTTGCTATGAGACTCAAAATTGAGCTCAGGTGCATCCTGTTTCCATTGATCATCCTTGAGATGTTTCTACAACTCCACCTGTGGTAAATTCAATTGATGGACATGATTTGGAAAGACACACACCTGTCTATATAAGGTCCCACAGTTGACAGTGCATGTCATAGCAAAAATCAAGCCATGAGGTCAAAGAAATTGTCCGTAGAACTCCGAGACAGGATTCTGTCAAGGCACAAATCTGAGGAAGGGTACCAAAACATCTGCAGCAATGAAGGTCCCCATTAACACAGTGGCCTTTATCATCCTTAAATGGAAAACGTTGGCCACCAAGACTCTTCCTGAGCAATCAGGTAGAAGGGCCTATGTCAGGGAGGTGACCAAGAACCCATTGGTCACTCTGACGGAGCTCCAGAGTTCCTCTGTGGAGAAGGAGAACCTTCCAAAAGGACAACCATCTCTGCAGCACTCCACCAATCCGTTAGGAGTTTGCCAAAAGGCTTGGCATTTGGCCTGAATGCCAAGCGTCACGTCTGGAGGAAACCTATCACCATCCCTCCGGTGAAGCATAGTGGTGGCAGCATCATGCTGTGGGGATATTTTTCAGCGGCAGGGAATGGGAGACTAGTCGGGATTGACAGAAAGAACCATGATGAAAACCTGCTACAGAGCGCTCAGAACCTCAGCACTCCGAACCTCAGACGGGGGCGAAGATTCACTTTCCAACAGGGCAACAACCATAAGCACACAGCCAAGACACTGCATGAGAGGTTTCATGCTACCTGAGCCTGATGAACCGTACATTAAATACATGTTATAAGCCCTACAGTAAATACATTTTGTGAGCCCTAGCCCACAAATCCCCAAATGAATTTGCCGTTATCCAATACATAGCCTATGATGTACAGTGCCTTGCGAAAGTATTCGGCCCCCTTGAACTTTGCGACCTTTTGCCACATTTCAGGCTTCAAACATAAAGATATAAAACTGTATTTTTTGTGAAGAATCAACAACATGTGGGACACAATCATGAAGTGGAACGACATTTATTGGATATTTCAAACTTTTTTAACAAATCAAAAACTGAAAAATTGGGCGCGCAAAATTATTCAGCCCCTTTACTTTCAGTGCAGCAAACTCTCTCCAGAAGTTCAGTGAGGATCTCTGAATGATCCAATGTTGACCTAAATGACTAATGATGATAAATACAATCCACCTGTGTGTGATCAAGTCTCCGTATAAATGCACCTGCACTGTGATAGTCTCAGAGGTCCGTTAAAAGCGCAGAGAGCATCATGAAGAACAAGGAACACACCAGGCATGTCCGAGATACTGTTGTGAAGAAGTTTAAAGCCGGATTTGGATACAAAAAGATTTCCCAAGCTTTAAACATCCCAAGGAGCACTGTGCAAGCGATAATATTGAAATGGAAGGAGTATCAGACCACTGCAAATCTACCAAGACCTGGCCGTCCCTCTAAACTTTCAGCTCATACAAGGAGAAGACTGATCAGAGATGCAGCCAAGAGGCCCATGATCACTCTGGATGAACTGCAGAGATCTACAGCTGAGGTGGGAGACTCTGTCCATAGGACAACAATCAGTCGTATATTGCACAAATCTGGCCTTTATGGAAGAGTGGCAAGAAGAAAGCCATTTCTTAAAGATATCCATAAAAAGTGCCGTTTAAAGTTTGCCACAAGCCACCTGGGAGACACACCAAACATGTGGAAGAAGGTGCTCTGGTCAGATGAAACCAAAATTGAACTTTTTGGCAACAATGCAAAATGTTATGTTTGGCGTAAAAGCAACACAGCTGAACCCACCATCCCCACTGTCAAACATGGTGGTGGCAGCATCATGGTTTGGGCCTGCTTTTCTTCAGCAGGGACAGGGAAGATGGTTAAAATTGATGGGAAGATGGATGGAGCCAAATACAGGACCATTCTGGAAGAAAACCTGATGGAGTCTGCAAAAGACCTGAGACTGGGACGGAGATTTGTCTTCCAACAAGACAATGATCCAAAACATAAAGCAAAATCTAAAATGGAATGGTTCAAAAATAAACATATCCAGGTGTTAGAATGGCCAAGTCAAAGTCCAGACCTATTCTAATCGGGAATCTGTGGAAAGAACTGAAAACTGCTGTTCACAAATGCTCTCCATCCAACCTCACTGAGCTCGAGCTGTTTTGCAAGGAGGAATGGGAAAAAATGTCAGTCTCTCGATGTGCAAAACTGATAGAGACATACCCCAAGCGACTTACAGCTGTAATCGCAGCAAAAGGTGGCGCTGCAAAGTATTAACTTAAGGGGGCTGAATAATTTTGCACGCCCAATTTTTCAGTTTTTTATTTGTTAAAAAAGTGGGACACAATCATGAAGTGGAACGACATTTATTGGATATTTCAGCCTGAAATGTGGCAAAAGGTCGCAAAGTTCAAGGGGGCCGAATACTTTCGCAAGGCACTGTAGCTAGAAAAACTAAATAAGTTGATCCCAAAGGAAGATGGCGATGTGTAAATTAGATGCACATTCAGTTCTTTTATTACTGTAGCATATGCTGCACCAAATGTAGGGATCAAAATGGAAATACGTCCCTTTTGTTGTGCCATATAGGTCACTTTTAAAATTCTTTGTGTATATTTGTATTTTTTTACTGACAAATATAATCAATCAACCCAAACTGTGCAGCGGCAATTTTATGAATGGAAAGAGACATCTGTTCCAAAACACCACAAAGTTGAATGACATTGAGATTCTCAAGCCAAGCCTTCGATACTGGGTAAGCCTACAAGGTAGGGAAGGATGTGTTTTTCTGTTTGTCTAGATTCACATAGTCTACTTATAGTGGTGTTGAAAATGCAAACCATGATATTGAAGAGCCCAAAGTCAGTCTCTGTTTATTGGTTGTGTGGTGCATTGGCACAGAAACCTGTTGGTGGATAATTCGCTGCATATACAGTGGGGAGAACAAGTATTTGATACACTGCCGATTTTGCAGGTTTTCCTACTGGTCTGTAATTTTATCATGGGTAAAATTCAACTGTGAGAGATGGAATCTAAAACAAAAATCCATAAAATCACATTGTATGATTTTTAAGTAATTAATTTGCCTTTTATTGCATGACATTATTATTTGATACATCAGAAAAGCAGAACTTAATATTTGGTACAGAAACCTTTGTTTGCAATTACAGAGATCATACGTTTCCTGTAGTTCTTGACCAGTTTTGCAAACACTGCAGCAGGGATTTTGGCCCACTCCTCCATACAGACCATCTCCAGATCCTTCAGGTTTCGGGCTGTCGCTGGGCAATACGGACTATCAGCTCCCTCCAAAGATTTTCTATTGGGTTCAGGTCTGGAGACTGGCTAGGCCACTCCAGGACCTTGAGATGCTTCTTACGGAGCCACTCCTTAGTTGCCCTGGCTGTGTGTTTCGGGTTGTTGTCATGCTGGAAGACCCAGCCACGACCCATCTTCAATGCTCTTACTGAGAGAAGGAGGTTGTTGGCCAAGATCTCGCGATACATGGCCCCATCCATCCTCCCATCAATACGGTGCAGTCGTCCTGTCCCCTTTGCATAAAATCATCCCCAAAGAATGATGTTTCCACCTCCATGCTTCACGGTTGGGATGGTGTTCTTGGGGTTGTACTCATCCTTCTTCTTCCTCCAAACAAGGCGAGTGGAGTTAAGACCAAAAAGCTCTATTTTTGTCTCATCAGACCACATGACCTTCTCCCATTCCTCCTCTGGATCATCCAGTTGGCCATTGGCAAACTTCAGACGGGCCTGGACATGCGCTGGCTTGAGCAGGGGGACCTTGCTTGCGCTGCAGGATTTTAATCCATGATGGCGTAATGTGTTACTAATGGTTTTCTTTGAGACTGTGGTCCCAGCTCTCTTCAGGTCATTGACCAGGTGCTGCCTAGTAGTTCTGGGCTGATCCCTTACCTTCCTCATGATCATTGATGCCCCACGAGGTGAGATCTTGCATGGAGCCCCAGACCGAGGGAGATTGACCTTCTTCCATTTTCTAATAATTGCGCCAACAGTTGTTGCCTTCTCAGCCTTGTAGCCCATCCCAGCCTTGTGCAGGTCTACAATTTTATCACTGATGTCCTTACACAGCTCTCTGGTCTTGGACATTGTGGAGAGGTTGGAGTCTGTTTGATTGAGTGTGTGGACTTTTATACAGGTAACGAGTTCAAACAGGTACAGTTAATACAGGTAATGAGTGGAGAACAGGAGGGCTTCTTAAAGAAAAACTAACAGGTCTGTGAGAGCCGGAATTCTTACTGGTTGGTAGGTGATCAAATACTTATGTCATGCAATGAAATGCAAATTAATTACTTAAAAATCATACAATGTGATTTTCTGGATTTTTGTTTTAGATTCTGTCTCTCACAGTTGAAGTGTACCTATGATAAAAAATTACAGACCTCTACATGCTTTGTAAGAAGGAAAACCTGCAAAATCGGCAGTGTATCAAATACTTGTTCTCCCCACTGTATTTTATATGATTATAGATATGGCATCAAATGTTAAAATCAGATTACCCCCTAGACTGATCATTGTCTTCAACCGTCTCTGATCGTGAAGTAATGAAACAGGAAGGGAGGGTGAACTCCTCTGCGGTGGTACTCAAACCCTCAAAGTAGATATCCACGTTTGTAAACACAGGGTCATAGGTTTGGCAACAAGTTTCTCCATTAAGTTAAAGTCAGACATCTCAGAATTCACAAAGTCAAACACAGACTGTGCATCATACCCACGTGATACATCAAAGTAGCCAAGAAATGTTCCTGAATAAAGACCTGGTCATCCACATACCTATCGATAACTGACAACTGCTAGAAAATGCACTGCGTCAACATCTCTATAAATCTCACTTTCAATGGGTGATGTGATGGAAGCTACCAAATCATTCTGAATTGATTTTGACATACCAGAGAAGACAGTAGAAATGTCCATATGATCAGCAAATAAAGCATAGTAACATGCAATTACCTCTGCAAGCTCCTTGTAGTTCCCCTTGTTAGTGGAACTTTCCCTCTCATTGTGCCCTCTAAAAGCCACATCTTTTACATGCCCAAAAATGCAGTAGTATCAAATAGCTGCTTTTGAACATCCCTGTTTGTTCTTACCGTCAATTTGTGTTGTGCATTTTGAATATGCAGACCTTCGGCGATTACGTGATCGATGCAGCTTTTTAGAAGAGGCTTGAATCTGATGTGGGCAATGAAAGGGTTTCTTCAACAACAAAAAATCCACTACTTTGACGTTAGCATTAGCTAGCCATTTGGGCGGAGAAAAGTGCACTCTGGTTAGCAAGGCAAATTTAAATAAATTGCACTAATCACAAAATGTTATAAAACCAATAATATAATCTACCTCCTCCTTCTCCTGACGTTTGAAGAAACTCATTTGAATTGAATAATATCCCAAAAATTCTCAACGACCACTAAGCACCATCTCAATCTCGTTTCGTTCTCTTTTCCTTTGATTTAATTGACAACATGTTAGTTCATACTGCAAAAGATTTTATTGTTTGGAGGATGTTCTCCGGAAGTTACCATAATTACCCTGTAGGTCTATGGAGCACGAGCCTCCTTGGTTTTGTATTGAAGTCAATGTAGCCAGAGGAGGACAGAAAATAGTTGTTCACCTAGAAGGTGATGTTGAAGCTACTGTAGATCTTAATAGAACAGTGTGTTTTAATCAGGTATTCGGTGACACGTGAATATACGTATTTAGTATAGTTTTATCTAAAAGTAACTTTTTAATTTCAGAAAAATAATTTCTTTCTGAAATTCACTGAGTAGGATGGTCCTCCCCTTCCTCCTCTGAGGAGCCTCCACTGATGTCAGCATACTGTAGGTATTGTTATCAATTCCACAGGATTCTCTGATAAATCCCCTTCTCCCTTGCCTGTCTCATCTGAAACACTGTATGTCCACACTGTCTTTAGATGGTAACATCCTGCAGTGCATTAGACCTGGGCTTCGGCTCATGGACGCACGCACACACACACACACACACACACACATTAATAGTGAGTGTGTGTCCAGGGATGGCCGGCTAAGTCCTCCTGCAGATCTGTTTGAGTTTTTTGTGGAGTCTGTAGTTTTACGTAACACATATTTATTGACAGCCTGCAGGGAGGTAGCTAGCTAGGGCTGGATGCTAACGAACACAGAAGGAATCCTCACAGCAGCAGCAGCGCTTTTGGGCTCATATGGGAAGATTCACGCAGATTCCTCTACATATTTAATTACATTAGCCACGGTTCATAAAGCAGTGCAGGACTCTGGAGCAAATATGCATCTCCAAAAGAGTTGTAGAGTTTTCTACTGTAAGCTACACAGGGTAAAGAGATGGTTAGTTCGCACAAAATGGCATCTCTCTCTGTGTTTGTTGCTTACCAAGAATCCAGTGACGACAACAATGCTAGCTGATGTGGTTATGGTGCAATACCTTTGATAAAATGGTAGACTCAGCACTGTCAAACAGTGGAGGCCGGTGGGAGGAGCTATAGGAGGACTGGCTCATTGTAATGTCTGGAATGGAATATATGCAAATGAGTCAAACACATGGTTTCCATATGTTTGATGTGTTTGATACCGTTTCATTTATTCCATTCCAGCCATTACAATGAGCCCGTCCTCCTGTAGCGCCTCCCACCCGCCTCCACTGCTTTCAAATGACTCAAAGAAATTCTGCTCGCACGGAATGTCTCAGCATGTTGTGACGCAGGAGTAGACAACTTTCAAAGAAATGCTTGAAAGACTGTCTTTCAGCCGAAACATTAAGAGTGCCTTGGCAAGGTCACAGAATATTGTTGGATCAGCCCTTAAGAACTGGGCCTATTCTTGTCATGTTGTTTGGTAGGTGCAATGCATTAGCAATTTCTAATTGGAAAATATATGGACAACAAAGGAATGCTAATAGCAATCAGAGACAGGCCAGCCATTTTCAGGGAGCTAGCTCCACTGGCTATTGGCTATAGTAGCAAACTGCCAGGGAAAATGGAGGCTAAATTAGCTGTCATGTGAAGGCCTATACTCCAATGGAGTCTCTTGACCTTTTGAGAGACTCATTAAATGGCAAAGTTCTGATGATGATGTTGCTTTGTGTGTATCATTCCAAGCTCAACAAATATGTATCGCAGCAACTTTTGAGAACCACATGATTATTATCCATTTGGAGTATAATGCTGAGAAAGAAAGAAAAAAAGCAAGAATAATAGATTGGACACCGTCGTCACTGTAAGAAAACATGTGACAACTTTGTGTCCAAATCTTCATCAAGTTTTCAGCTCCAACTCTAATCATGGCTGGGTGTTTAAGAAGCTGATGAATATGAATGAGCTTTGCTTAACTATTGCCCCAGTTTGAGGAGATTCCGCCGAGTGGGGGGGATGTGAGGGGGGAGACTTAATCTTCATGGAAGAGGATAATCTCCCGGCACCTGCGAGATGACGATGACACATATCTTAAGCCCTAAAAATAAATAAAGAGTGTCGCAAACTCTATATGCAAGCTCCCAGTAATTTATTGGTTAAACCACCAACATGGTTTATTGGGTAAACCACCAACTTTTCGGCATGGTCTCACTGTAGTGATGCTGAAATGTTGGTGGTTTAAGCGATAAATTACTGGGAGCTTGTGTATAGAGTGTGTAAATCGCTTTATTTATTTTTAGGGCTAACTCACCATTAGTCAGCACCTCTACCAACTTTTTGGGTGGTGTGCACCAGCTCATGCTTTTTATTAGACATATACAGTGGCTTGCAAATGTATTCACCCCCCTTGGCGTTCTTCCAATTTTGTTGCCTTACAACCTGGAATTAAAATGGATTCTGGGGGGGTTTGTATCATTTGATTTACACAACATGCCTACCGCTTTGAAGATGTAAAACAAGAAATAAGACAAAAAAACTGAAAACTTGAGCGTGCTTAACTATTCACCTCCCCCAAAGTCCATACCACCTTTTGCAGCAATTACAGCTGCAAGTCTCTTGGGGTATGTCTCTATAAGCCTGGCACATCTAGCCACTGGGATTTCTTCCCATTCTTCAAGGCAAAACTGTTCCAGCTCCTTCAAGTTGGATGGGTTCTGCTGGTGTACAGCAATCTTTAAGTCATACCACAGATACTCAATTGGATTGAGGTCTGGGGTTTGACTAGGCCATTCCAAGACATTTAAATGTTTCCCCTTAAACCACTCAAGTAATGCTTTAGCAGTATGCTTAGGGTCATTGTCCTGCTGGAAGATAAACCTCTGTCCCAGTCTCAAATCTCTGGAAGACTGAAACAGGTTTCCCTCAGGAATTTCCCTGTATTTAGCTCCTTCCATCATTCCTTCAATTTTGACCAGTTTCCAAGTACCTGCCGATGAAAAACATCCCCACAGCATGATGCGGCAACCACCATGCTTCGTGCTGATGAGAGGTGTTAGGTTTGCACCAGGCATAGCATTTTCCTTAATGGCCAAAAAGTTTTTTTCATCTGACCAGAGAACCTTCTTCCATGTGTTTCGGGAGACTCCCGCATGCCTTTTGGCAAACACCAAACATGTTTGCTTATTTTTTTCTTTAAGCAAAGACTTTTTTCTGGCCACTCTTCCATAAAGCCCAGCTCTGTGGAGTGTACGGATTAAAGTAGTTCTATGGACAGATACTCCAATATCTGCTGTAGAGCTTTGCAGCTCCTTCAGGGTTATCTTTGGTCTCTTTGTTGCCTCTCTGATTAATGGCCTCCTTGCCTGGTCCGTGAGTTTTGGTGGGCGGTCCTCTCTTGACAGGTTTGTTGTGGTGCCATATTCTTTCCATTTTTTAATAATGGATTTAATGGTGCTCCGTGGGATGTTCAACGTTTTGGATATTTTTTAATAACCCAACCCTGATCTGTACTTCTCCAAAACGTTATCCGTGACCTGTTTGGAAAACTCATTGGTCTTCATGGTGCCGCTTGCTTGGTGGTGCCCCTTGCTTAGTGGTGTTGCAGACTCTGGGGCCTTTCAGAACAGGTGTATATATACTGAGATCATGAGAAAGATTACAGTGCCTTGCGAAAGTATTCGGCCCCCTTGAACTTTGCGACCTTTTGGCACATTTCAGGCTTCAAACATAAAGATATAAAACTATATTTTTCTGTGAAGAATCAACAACAAGTGGGACACAATCATGAAGTGGAACGACATTTATTGGATATTTCAAACTTTTTTAATAAATCAAAAACTGAAAAATTGGGCGTGCAAAATTATTCAGCCCCTTTACTTTCAGTGCAGCAAACTCTCTCCAGAAGTTCAGTGAGGATCTCTGAATGATCCAATGTTGACCTAAATGACTAATGATGATAAATACAATCCACCTGTGTGTAATCAAGTCTCCGTATAAATGCACCTGCACTGTGATAGTCTCAGAGGTCCGTTAAAAGCGCAGAGAGCATCATGAAGAACAAGGAACACACCAGGCAGGTCCGAGATACTGTTGTGAAGAAGTTTAAAGCCGGATTTGGATACAAAAAGATTTACCAAGCTTTAAACATCCCAAGGAGCACTGTGCAAGCGATAATATTGAAATGGAAGGAGTATCAGACCACTGCAAATCTACCAAGACCTGGCCATCCCTCTAAACTTTCAGCTCATACAAGGAGAAGACTGATCAGAGATGCAGCCAAGAGGCCCATGATCACTCTGGATGAACTGCAGAGATCTACAGCTGAGGTGGGAGACTCTGTCTATAGGACAACAATCAGTCGTATATTGCACAAATCTGGCCTTTATGGAAGAGTGGCAAGAAGAAAGCCATTTCTTAAAGATATCCATAAAAAGTGTTGTTTAAAGTTTGCCACAAGCCACCTGGGAGACACACCAAACATGTGGAAGAAGGTGCTCTGGTCAGATGAAACCAAAATTGAACTTTTTGGCAACAATGCAAAACGTTGTGTTTGGCGTAAAAGCAACACAGCTGAACACACCATCCCCACTGTCAAACATGGTGGTGGCAGCATCATGGTTTGGGCCTGCTTTTCTTCAGCAGGGACAGGGAAGATGGTTAAAATTGATGGGAAGATGGATGGAGCCATATACAGGACCATTCTGGAAGAAAACCTGATGGAGTCTGCAAAAGACCTGAGACTGGGACGGAGATTTGTCTTCCAACAAGACAATGATCCAAAACATAAAGCAAAATCTACAATGGAATGGTTCAAAAATAAACATATCCAGGTGTTAGAATAGCCAAGTCAAAGTCCAGACCTGAATCCAATCGAGAATCTGTGGAAAGAACTGAAAATTGCTGTTCACAAATGCTCTCCATCCAACCTCACTGAGCTCGAGCTGTTTTGCAAGGAGGAATGGGAAAAAATGTCAGTCTCTCGATGTGCAAAACTGATAGAGACATACCCCAAGCGACTTACAGCTGTAATCGCAGCAAAAGGTGGCGCTACAAAGTATTAACTTAAGGGGGCTGAATAATTTTGCACGCCCAATTTTTCAGTTTTTGATTTGTTAAAAAAGTTTGAAATATCCAATAAATGTCGTTCCACTTCATGATTGTGTCCCAGTTGTTGTTGATTCTTCACAAAAAAATACAGTTTTATATCTTTATGTTTGAAGCCTGAAATGTGGCAAAAGGTCACAAAGTTCAAGGGGGACGAATACTTTCGCAAGGCACTGTATGTGACACTTAGATTGCACACAGGTGGACTTTATTTAAATAATTGTGTGACTTCTGGAGGTAATTGGTTGCACCAGATCTTATTTAGGTAATTCATAGCAAAGGCGGTGAATAAATATGCACGCACCAATTTTCCGTTTTGTTATTTTTTATTCTTTGAAACAAGTGTTTTTTTCACTTCACCAATTTAGACTATTTTGTGTATGTCCATTACATGAAATCCAAATAAAAATCCATTTAAATTACAGGTTGTAATGCAACGAAATAAGAAAAACGCCAGGGGGATGAATACTTTAGCAAGGCACTGTATTAAGCCCCCCATGATAAACGTGTCCACCCTAATCTCACAGGGCTACTTAATAGGGAATAACAGCGGTCCTACCACGGGTTGGAGAAAAAAAACTAAATAAGAGAGAGTGAGTGAGGAGGAGTGAGGGAAGGGGGAGAGAGAAGAGAGAGAAAGGGGAGACGAAAAGAGTGAGAAACAGATAGGGAGAGAGTGAAGGAAAAAATTAAAGAGTGATGGAGAGAAAGTCAGAGAGAAGACACTCAGGCATTTCCTGACCTCTCTGATGGTAGAAGCAGACGTGTCGGTCTAGCTAACCTGCCGGTTGCCTCTCGGCTGCGCCTCCCTCAGTTCGACGCCCAGATGCTTGCCAGCGTATGCCTCTGAGCTTATCAGGCACTCCCAGACACTGACTCCAGCGCATGGAGAGTGGGGAGAGCCCAGGCGCAGTGAAAAGAGCGTAACGGAGAGGAGTAGTAGGTGAGTTTACCAAGATGAAGCAGAGGCATCGGGGTCTTATTTTTCTTCCCCCTCCAAACACTTCTTTCGTTGCTGGTGCCTGGACCTCTCTAGGGATAGTGGCAGTAGTAGGTTTTATTGGTTTCCCGCAGTCAAAGACTGAATTGTGAACCAATTTACAATCGCAACATCAATCATATATAATTATCAAATAGTGAAATCCTGAACTAGCGAAACACTTAATACAACACTGAGACTGTCTTGACTGGGAAGTGTCTAGACTGGGAAGTGTCTAGACTGGGAAGTGATTCACAGTGTACTGTAAAGAAGGTTTAATAAAGGTGGAAGAAGCTTTTTAGTAGTTTAGAGTTCTTGTTTTATTTACTAGGTTCAATTATTTTTAAGGGTGAGTGGAAGAGGCTATATGGGCAATGTTCATCATCATAAAACAAAGTATATTTCTTGACATGAAGGTTTACATACAGTATGTGTGCAGTTGTAATGAAGAGGGAGACGTACAGTAAATCCAACATTAAAATGTCATCAGCTAGTACGTATGGCATCGTAAAATGTCAAAAGCCATCCTTGCTGATGCCAGTTTATTAATTTGTCAATCAATCAATCTTTATCATCACAGAGGGAGATATTTAATGTGCAAGAAGGCATCACACATAAAAACAATAAAACATATACAATTCATACAATGGAAACAGCTGAATGTTGATTTTAAACCCTTTTTTACAAAATATGCAATGATTACATGTAGCCAATTTTCTGCCAACCAGGAATGATTATGTTACAAACTTTTCCCCCACCTCACAACAGTCATCATATAACTGTCTTACAGTCTGAACTGCCATTAATAATTTACTCTTTTTGTGAATTTGACTGTCATTTTGACAGTGCTTTGCATTGAGCCTGCATTTGGCCACACTTATGACAGAGAAATTGCAGCCATTTTGACTGGTAGGGTTCAGGTAAAGTGCTCGCCAATATAATGGCTAGCACTCTCCAGCCCTCTAATCGACTATATAATGTAATTTTGTCTGCTTCGGCAATTCATTGACAGGAGCATCCAAGGAGCTTGTTGTTCTCTCTGTTGACATCTAAGGCAGGGAAAACACACAATTATCATCTCATTACTGTGCTTCTCCATCACTGTAATCCTGACATTTTATACACCTCTGGGTATGTCACTGGCTGCTATCTTTAGCAGTGGTTGAGTGGTGGTGGTGGGAAGGGGGAGGAGAGTGGAGGAGAGGTGTAGGGATGGGGAGGAGAGAGGTAGGATGTGGGAGAGAGATGGAGGGCATAAAGAGGTAATAAAGGACAGCTTTAATTTCCATCAGCCACTCAACAGCCAATCGTTATCCATCTGCTGCCTCCACATAACAACCTGCTCGGGTTTAAATCTATTTGACATTCATGAATATCAGCAGAAAAATTGAATGGTTAGATAAACCTGTACCCGGGGAAGAAAATAAATAAAACAGGGAGAAAATATGATTTGCTGAATCCACACTGACCATTAAAAAGTGCTCCAGAACAACACTGCTTATGGATTCAGCATGTGTCAATGTCAATTTATTATTAGAAACCCTTTGTTTTGTAGTCATTGCAGAAAATGTCATGGGATGACATACACTGGAAAAATAAATATAGTTCTTTCAACTAAATATGATTAAGTAACTGGTTCCACAGCCTGTGTTTTGTTGGCTCAACTCTTCGGTCAAAGTGTTACCTGAACTTAACATTTTTAGTTGGCCCAAACTTAGCTCCAAGATGGGAAAACAGGCAGAAATGGCCTCATATGTTCATTCAACTATTATTTGGACATCTTACCTAAAAAAAAGGCTTTGGTACTATATAGCTACACACAGTGCTTTAAACATACAATGTATTTAACACATATGAGTGCACTGAGCAAGTTAATTTTATCACGTTTTAGGTAAGACCCAAATGCAGACTGTGTTGAAGTAAAAAATGGTTATTACAGCAACAGGGGCAGGTAAAAGACAGGTCAAGGCAGGCAGGGATCAATAATCCAGAGTAGTGGCAAAGGCACAGGACGGCAGGCAGGCTCAGGGTCAGGCAGAGTGGTCAGGTAGGCGGGCTCAGAATTAGGACATGCAAAGATCAAAACCAGGAGAGCAAGAAAAAGAGAGACTGGGGAAAAGCAGGAGCTGAGAAAAAATTGCTGGTTGACTTGACAAACAGGTATAAATACCCAGGGAATAATGGGGGACACCTGGAAGGAGGTAGAGACAAGCACAAAGACAGGTGAAATACATTTATACAGTAATTAATATTCAACATTTCCTCCCTTGGGGTTTGAACTCACAACCTCTTGCCACCATGTTTGATTCAAGAATTGATATCACCTGTATTGCTACACTTTGCACTTCAAAGCAGATCTCAGCTCTTAAAAGTACATTCAAGAACAATTGTATTTATCATAGTGATTAAGGAGTAACATTAAAATAGAGTAATATCCCCCACCAACATTAGATACAGTGGGGCAAAAAAGTATTTAGTCAGCCACCAATTGTGCAAGTTCTCCCACTTAAAAAGATGAGAGAGGCCTGTAATTTTCATCATAGGTACACTTCAACTATGACAAAATTTGGGAAAAAAATCCAGAAAATCACATTTTTTTATGAATTTATTTGCAAATTATGGTGGAAAATAAGTATTTGGTCAATAACAAAAGTTTATTTCAATACTTTGTTATATACCCTTTGTTGGCAATGACAGAGGTCAAACGTTTTCTGTAAGTCTTCACAAGGTTTTCACACACTGTTGCTGGTATTTTGGAACATTCCTCCATGCAGATCTCCTCTAGAGCAGTGATGTTTTGGGGCTGTTGCTGGGCAACACAGACTTTCAACTCCCTCCAAAGATTTTCTATGGGGTTGAGATCTGGAGACTGGCTAGGCCACTCCAGGACCTTGAAATGCTTCTTACGAAGCAACTCCTTCGTTGCCCGGGCGGTGTGTTTGGGATCATTGTCATGCTGAAAGACCCAGCCACGTTTCATCTTCAATGCCCTTGCTGATGGAAGGAGGTTTTCACTCAAAATCTCACGATACATGGCCCCATTCCTTCTTTCCTTTACACGGATAAGTCGTCCTGGTCCCTTTGCAGAAAAGAGCCCCAATGCATGATGTTTCCACCCCCATGCTTCACAGTAGGTATGGTGTTCTTTGGATGCAACTCAGCATTCTTTTTCCTCCAAACACGACGAGTTGAGTTTTTACCAAAAAGTTATATTTTGGTTTCATCTGACCATATGACATTCTCCCAATCTTCTTCTGGATCATCCAAATGCTCTCTAGCAAACTTCAGACGGGCCTGGACATGTACTGGCTTAAGCAGGGGGACACGTCTGGCACTGCAGGATTTGAGTCCCTGGCGGCGTAGTGTGTTACTGATGGTAGGCTTTGTTACTTTGGTCCCAGCTCTCTGCAGGTCATTCACTAGGTCCCCCCGTGTGGTTCTGGGATTTTTGCTCACCGTTCTTGTGATCATTTTGACCCCACAGGGTGAGATCTTGCGTGGAGCCCCAGATCGAGGGAGATTATCAGTGGTCTTGTATGTCTTCCATTTCCTAATAATTGCTCCCACAGTGGATTTCTTCAAACCAAGCTGCTTACCTATTGCAGATTCCCAGCCTGGTGCAGGTCTACAATTTTGTTTCTGGTGTCCTTTGACAGCTCTTTGGTCTTGGCCATAGTGGAGTTTGGAGTGTGACTGTTTGAGGTTGTGGACAGGTGTCTTTTATACTGATAACAAGTTCAAACAGGTGCCATTAATACAGGTAACGAGTGGAGGACAGAGGAGCCTCTTAAAGAAGAAGTTACAGGTCTGTGAGAGCCAGAAATCTTGCTTGTTTGTAGGTGAGCAAATACTTATTTTCCACCATAATTTGCAAATAAATTCATAAAAAATCCTACAATGTGATTATCTGGATTTTTTTTTTCATTTTGTCTGTCATAGTTGAAGTGTACCTATGACAAAAATTACAGGCCTCTCTCATCTTTTTAAGTGGGAGAACTTGCACAATTGGTGGCTGACTAAATACTTTTTTGCCCCACTGTAACTACAGGGAAAAAATTAAAATACTTAAATCAATCAATTCAATGATGAGAGAATAGTCTGGTTGACTGATAATTGACACAGAAGATCAGAAAGCCATGAAGAGGTTGTGTGTTCAAATCCCAGGTGAGGACATGTTGAGTAATAATTACAGCATAAATAAACATTGAAAGGTGTGTCAAATATGTAAGTTGAAAGCATTCTATGTTAAAAATCTTTGTGTGTGTAAACAGTTGCACAGCCCTTTTCAGTTAAGATGCCCAAACAATAACTTCTACTTGAACGAACACATAATGTTAAATTGATTGCATATTTTGACAAAGTTTTCTCAAGTTGGAGCAAAGCTTATCTTTATCTTCAGGAACATACTTTTGGGGGGGTTCAGGTAACATTTCGACCGAAAAGTTTAGTAAACAAAAAAAAGGTTGTGGAACCAGTTACTTAATAATAATTAGTTGAAACAACTAGATTTGTGGGTGTTGTTTTTTTTTACATTGTAGACATGAAGGAATGTGGTTTGTGATGACTTATGGAAGAAATATTGTGGTTTGTGTACTGGGGATTACAGTTATTTGTATTGCTTTGGTACTATCTTCATGTGGAGAACTTTCAAAACTCTTAGTACAAAACTCCAAACTGGTAACACTTGTAATGCAGCCAGTCTCACATTCAATATCTTTCATTGTGCATTCATTTGCCTTGTAGACATCTTTCGACACCACAACCATTGATCCAGAATAAAAGTTTACTGTGAAATATAATGAGCACATCACCAAAACACAACACAATGATATCTTCTCAATTTAGTGATTTTAACAACCAGTTAATCCAATAGCATAACATTTAAGATACGTTTCAAAATTGCCCCTGGAATGTAGTACGCTACACTACTGTAAATTACAGTAAATGAAACTGTCTTCACATAAGCCAATAATACACTTGCACTACCCATTACAATGGACTGAACATCAAATTTAAATCATTTCTAACCTGTGAACAAAGGTGTGACCGTTGAATACACCTTTCACAATGTAATCAAATTAAAGAAACAACATTTAACAGGCACTAGTTTGCATCAAGCCTGTCTTGAGCATTTGGCCACAGGTTGTCATTGAAATTGCAGTAAATATCTTCATTGTTCATGCACCTGGGGACAAACCTTTTGGCATGGTGAATCCAAGCCTGACATCAGTCTGGATTGAAATCATTGCATGCCTCATCCATGGCCTGGAGGATGGCGGTACGCTCATGGGGATGGCAATCATACATCTACACCTGTATTGTAATCGTGTATTGTATTTTACAGTATTGTTTTGCACTTATGTATTGTAGTGGACCTGTAAATGTCTCAGTTCATAAGAGCATCGCACTAGCAACAACAGAGTTGTGGTTTTCGATTCCCACTGGGGTCACATCGAATAGAAGTTTTTGCTACATAAATTGCATATATTATGGTATTATAGTACTGTGTTGGCCAAAGCAATTTTAGTAAAGTAGTGTTTTGGACTTTCTTGTTATGGACTTTCTGGATTATTTACGGCTTGGTATTGCATTGATATTGTATTACTGCACTGTAGCAGCTAGAAACAAGCATTTCGCTGCACCTGCTGTAACATCTGCTAACGCAACAAATAAACTGATTTCATTAGAGTTTTTACAAACAGTACATCTCTGATCTTATCAATATCAGATTTTTTTTAACTTTCTGTGAGTATATACTGTATCTTACTTTTTGGGTTTATACTTTACAGACATCAGTGGTGGAAAAAGTACCCAATGGTCATACTTGAGTAAAAGTAAAGATACCCTAATAGAAAATGACTCAAGTAAAAGTCACCCAGTATAATACTATTGAGTAAAAGTCTAAAATTATTTTGTTTTAAATATACTAATGTTTTAAAAGAAAAAGTTAAAGGTTTACCAAACGTTTAAGTGATCATCAGTTGAGAGCAGCTGCCATGTCAGCTAACAATGTTTAGATTGGTAAATTAGTCTAGCCAGCTATCTAAACTTCATGGCCGAATACCGACCAGGCACTCAGGGCCCAGGTGTCCTACAGGTGAACCCCACTGATTTTGTTGGTCACTCTCTCTTATGTAGTTCTCAAAATCTGTAGAAGACAAACAGTTTACATCTTAAATCTATAAGTTTACTAAATGTTTAAGTGATCATCAATTGAGCAGTCGGATTTAGTCATTTTAAAATGCCTTTTAACAAAATGTTAAATAATCACAACAAAAATAATCTGAGCATTGCCTTCTGAGAGGCAATTACTTTATACTCAATTTTCCATGTCAGCTAACAATGTTTAGATTGGTAAATTAGTCTAGCCAGCTCTCTAAACTTCATGGACGAATATAGACCGGGCTCGTGCCCAGGATCCCTGACCTCCAAGTGAACCCCATTGATTTTGTTAGTCACTCTCAATCAGATATCATTAACATGGCATAAGTCATGGCAAAATGTGTAGAATTGCAGGAAATTAGCTATAAAAAAAACTAGAGTCAATGTCCGCGCTGCCACGGAAATCTAATTAGCATAATAATAAAAACATACAAATCTGTCCATTTAAGATAGAGATATCTGGTGTTTTTTGTTGCCTCATTCCACAGTATCCACTTCCGCATCTGCAGTGAAAGGTGACAGACCTAGAGCGGTCTTCTCACAAAATTATCTGGAGCGTCCGAACGGTTTGGCCTACAAAACTATTATGACTCCTTTATGGAAAGATGAGACTCACAAACACGATCGTGTTATCCATTTTCTCATGTGACCCGGAACGATGCCCTTAATTAATCTTCCCCAGAAACATCCACAGGGTTATGGTTCCCACAGAGCGTGGAGTACACACATGGACTATAGGAAGTGTCTCCAACAGGGCAGGTCTGTGTGTGTGTGTGTGTGTGTGTGTGTGTGTGTGTGTGTGTGTGTGTGTGTGTGTGTGTGTGTGTGTGTGTGTGTGTGTGTGAGAGAGAGAGAGAGAGAGAGAGAGAGAGAGAGAGAGAGAGAACAGAGTAGTAATCTTATAGAGACTACAGTGACCACAGAGACTCCAATATCACCTCCACAGCACAGCAGCCATCAAGGGCTACTCTCTGCCTCTGCCCTACGGTAGGTATTGAATGATGATGATTGGGTCCAGACAAGGTCAGACTGAGGTGTGCTCAGGTCATTGAGAGAGATAGGGACATTGTTCTGCCGCGGATTGGAAATGGTACCTGTGTTCTCCTATGAGAAGAGCTGAAAGTGGCTAAACTCTTTGAGAAGTAAGGGTATGCTTTGTATTGAACAGTAATTCCAGAAACAACACTGAGAATAAATGTCCGTAATAACACTGGTTCCTGGTACGTAATGCATTAATAAAATTATATATTATATATATACTCTGATGTTCTATGATGGTCTTCATTGGCGCTCTCAATTATTAACACAGGGTAAGCTATTTAGAACTCTGTCCAACAGGCCGGCCTTCCCCATGGAAGAGGTCACATCGACAGCACACATGACATATACAGACCCTTGCCATGCTTTGTTATGCAGTTATCCAATGATACAGCAAAAACATATTATGGCTGTATATTTTGCGTGAATATCAACAAAAAATATGACAATAAAAATATACACTAGAAATATAATGCCACTGCACTATGGTACAGAAATAACAGCAAAAAAATTATACTGCAAAAATACTGCAAACAGTGTTTCCCAAACCCGGTCTTGGGGACCCCAAGGGGTGCATGTTTTGTTTTTTCCCTTAGCACTACACAGTTGACTCAAATAATCTGATCATTAAGCTTTGGGAAAAGCTACTGAAATACATGGTACTGCGTTTCTCATGGAATTCTGGAATATCGATTGCATTGAATGAATCTATTCCACATACTTTACATTATTTTCCATTGGGTTACATAAACAGGTTCCACTGCCAGATAAACGTATTGGTATAATTTACATTTGTCCACTCACACACCCACTAGAAAAATAGATAGCTACCAGCTAACTAGGAAATAGAAATAGCGGCTAACACAATTTATCCACAACTTGCCAAGAAAATAAAAACTTGCCAAGAAAAGACAAACTAGCTGTTTGTAGATGTAAGAAACAATCTAATAGTGTAATTATAAAAGACTTGTGGATTTACAGCTGAAGTCGGAAGTTTACATACTCTTAGGTTGGAGTCATTAAACTTGTTTTTCAACCACTCCACAAATTTCTTGTCAACAAACTATAGTTTTGGCAAGTCAATTAGGACATCTACTTTCTGCATGACACAAGTCATTCTTCCAACAATTGTTTACCGACAAGATTACTTCACTTATAATTCACTGTAACACAATTCCAGTGGGTCAGAAGCTTACATACACTAAGTTAACTGTGCCTTTAAACAGCTTGGAAAATCCCAGAAAATTATATCATAGCTTTAGAAGCTTCTGATAGGCTAAATGACATCAAAAATGTATTTTTATATTAATATGTAGAAACTGGTTCTCCAGCTTGACCAAACTGCTGTCTCTGGCTCCACACCCACCCCACCATCTAGACGTGTCAAGGTTAGTGTCTTTACTGTAGGGAAGCAAATGATCCATCATGTATGACATTCCTGGGAGTGTGTAAACTTTTTTATTACCATAGAATGCTTGTTTTCTAGCTATGTACTTGAAAATGTATAAATTGACCAATTTGGCACATTTGGGCAAACTCCTGGCAACTTAATTTGTGGTAAGGTAATTCTTCACTGGTTCAGTCTGAAACGTTGCACACCCACTACTGCCATGTTGTGGACAAAATGTAAATTACACCTAGGATGATATCTTAATGTATGTTTTTTCTATTAAATTTCAATTATTTTTTATTTTTTTTGAAAACACATGCTTTTTTGTTTATAGTATCTTTTACCAGGTCTAATGTGTTATATTCTCCTACATTAATTTCACATTTCCACAAACTTCAAAGTGTTTCCTTTCAAATTGTATCAAGAAAAGGCATATCCTTGCTCCAGGTCCTGAGCTACAGCCAGTTAGATTTGGGTATGTCTCTTCAGGCGATTTTTTTTTTTTAAAGAGTCGAATCCTTAATCCAGTTCTTACATTACTCACAATATACAACTAGATTTTTTTTCAAACAAAACTACACAAAATTGTATTTCTGGGACCCTCAGGATGACAAATCAGAGCAAGACTACTGAATGTTAGTACATTATTTACCATCAGAGGTGAATGTATCAAACCAGTTGGACATGATGAGTGTTTTGTTGTTGTGCACTATCCTAAAACAATAGCATGGTATGTTTTTTCTGTACTAGTTACTGTAGTTGGACATATATATATATATATATATATACAGTGCCTTGCGAAAGTATTCGGCCCCCTTGAACTTTGCGACCTTTTGCCACATTTCAGGCTTCAAACATAAAGATATAAAACTGTATTTTTTTGTGAAGAATCAACAACAAGTGGGACACAATCATGAAGTGGAACGACATTTATTGGATATTTCAAACTTTTTTGACAAATCAAAAACTGAAAAATTGGGCGTGCAAAATTATTCAGCCCCCTTAAATTAATACTTTGTAGCGCCACCCTTTGCTGGGATTACAGCTGTAAGTCGCTTGGGGTATGTCTCTATCAGTTTTGCACATCGAGAGACTGAAATTTCAGTGAGGTTGGATGGAGAGCATTTGTGAACAGCAGATTTCAGTTCTTTCCACAGATTCTCGATTGGATTCAGGTCTGGACTGACTTGGCCATTCTAACACCTGGATATGTTTATTTTTGAACCATTCAATTGTAGATTTTGCTTTATGTTTTGGATCATTGTCTTGTTGGAAGACAAATCTCCGTCCCAGTCTCGTCTTTTGCAGACTCCATCAGGTTTTCTTCCAGAATGGTCCTGTATTTGGCTCCATCCATCTTCCCATCAATTTTAACCATCTTCCCTGTCCCTGCTGAAGAAAAGCAGGCCCAAACCATGATGCTGCCACCACAATGTTTGACAGTGGGGATGGTGTGTTGCTTTTACGCCAAACATAACGTTTTGCATTGTTGCCAAAAAGTTCAATTTTGGTTTCATCTGACCAGAGCACCTTCTTCCACATGTTTGGTGTGTCTCCCAGGTGGCTTGTGGCAAACTTTAAACAACACTTTTATGGATATCTTTAAGAAATGGCTTTCTTCTTGCCACTCTTCCATAAAGGCCAGATTTGTGCAATATACGACTGATTGTTGTCCTATGGACAGAGTCTCCCACCTCAGCTGTAGATCTCTGCAGTTCATCCAGAGTGATCATGGGCCTCTTGGCTGCATCTCTGATCAGTCTTCTCCTTGTATGAGCTGAAAGTTTAGAGGGATGGCCAGGTCTTGGTAGATTTGCAGTGGTCTGATACTCCTTCCATTTCAATATTATCGCTTGCACAGTGCTCCTTGTGATGTTTAAGGCTTGGGAAATCTTTTTGTATCCAAATCCGGCTTTAAACTTCTTCACAACAGTATCTTGGACCTGCCTGGTGTGTTCCTTGTTCTTCATGATGCTCTCTGCGCTTTTAACGGACCTCTGAGACTATCACAGTGCAGGTGCATTTATACGGAGACTTGATTACACACAGGTGGATTGTATTCATCATCATTAGTCATTTAGGTCAACATTGGATCATTCAGAGATCCTCACTGAACTTCTGGAGAGAGTTTGCTGCACTGAAAGTAAAGGGGCTGAATAATTTTGCACGCCCAATTTTTCAGTTTTTGATTTGTTAAAAAAGTTTGAAATATCCAATAAATGTCGTTCCACTTCATGATTGTGTCCCACTTGTTGTTGATTCTTCACAAAAAAATACAGTTTTATATCTTTATGTTTGAAGCCTGAAATGTGGCAAAAGGTCGCAAAGTTCAAGGGGGCCGAATACTTTCGCAAGGCACTGTATATATATATATATATATATATATATATATATATATATATATATATATATATATATATATATATATATATGTCCTTATAAAGGAGGAAATGTTATGTATATGCTGAGCAAAATCAATGCTGTAATGCATCCTGATGTCTTTGCTTGCTGGTTCAGGAGGTCCCCCCAAAGACAACTGCAGGTCTTGACAGTTGATCTTGCAGTCAGCAATCATCTTCTGATAGACAGACCGCTCACTCTGAACCAGCACATGATGCTGCTCTTGCTTCTTCAGCTTTGCTGACTTAACAGCTTCTGGCAGATTGGCAGATCTGATAGTTGTTCCTCTGGCACTGCCAGCACAGGTCTGTCTGGGGCTTAGTGCTTGAGATGTGGGGCAGCAATTTTCTCCACAGATTGCTGAAGGAAGACAGCCTGACTACACGTAACTCTGGAAAATACAGAAATAATGTGAGATCAATAAAAGTAGTTCCAATCATGTTGAAGGTAAATTAAATAATCATAAATGCTTTACACACCAAGTGTTGTCATTGATTCTTTGTAGAGACGCCACACCGCTGCTTTTGTCACATGAGATGGCATCAGCTTTCCACCAAAGTGTTTGTGTCCTGGGTGGCGTCCTGGTAATACTATTGCATTATCCTCTGTGTAGTTGTTGATGAAGTTCACAACTCGCTGCAAGTCCTCGTGCTTCAGGTGTAACCCTCTCAGTCACGGATGCCATGGTTGCCCTTAGTTTGAAGATGTAATTCGGAAACAGGTGTTTTACACAACAGCCGTCTGTGTTCTCTTTTCAACTCCCTCTGCATTTGAAATCAAACGCCAGAATTGTATTCATCTCCTTATCATACTCTGCTTCTACCAGACATTGCACTGATTTCAAAACTCGGTCAACTTCTTCCGTGACAACAATATTGTTGGTTGACATTTCTTCCCCATCACTGTCATCAGAAGACTCTACAATGTCTTCTTCAATTAAAATGTTTTTACCTAAATCAGAGATTTCCTCATTGTCTGTCGATATTGAATCATAACCATTCAGTGCAGTAACAATATTGAGAGCATTAGCAAAACATTTGCAGTTCGCCATGACTAATGTTATATCTTTTTTTTAAATGCAGTAGAAAGGATTATCTACACATAACGAGCAGCTCATTTTATAGACAGAAGATGCTATACAGCAGATCAATCTGAAACTCATCTCTCAGCATGTCCATGCCCATCCATGTCCAGCCGATCATGGCTAGAGGGAAGGTTCCTGACTTTGTCTGTGGCTAAACCAATTAGGCTGGTAATTTAAAAACTTTATTCTTATTTACAGATGGCATACAAGTTTGTTATTAAGGTAAACATTTTCCAGAAGGCATTTCTGGCAAAAAAAACATTTTGATAAAAAATTCATACAAATGTTCAAATGATACTCCTGTACTGAGTAAAGGGTCTGAATACTTATGTAAATGTAATGTTTAATATTTCTAAAATCCAGTTTTCGCTTTGTCATTATTGGGTATTGTGTGTAGATTGAGGAGGGATTTAAAAAAAATCAATTTTAGAATAAGTCTTTAATGTAGCAAAATGTGGAAAAAGTGAGAAGGGGTCTGAATACTTTCCGAATGCACTGTAGTTGTTGTTTTTAATTTTCATGGTTTTTCACCGGTAGGTGATTATAATTAACATTATAATTAAGCAATAGGCTTGAGGGTTGTGGTATATGGCCAATACACCACAGCTAAGGGCTGTTTCTATTCATGGCACAATGCGGAGTGCCTGGATACAGCCCTTAGCCATGGTATATTGGCCATATACCAAAAATCCTCAAGGTTCCTTATTGCTATCATAAACTGGTTACCAATGTAATGAGAACACTAAAAATAAATGTTTTGTCATACGTGTGGTATACAGTCTGATATACCACAGCTTTCAGCCAATCAGCATTCAGGGCTCGAACCACCGCTCGCGCGTATGCATGTGCAGTTCAAATATAAAGCACATCTTTGTGATTGAGCATCCCAAAGCCTACCAAACAACCCAAAATACACCCCAAAAAAACACAAACAGTAAGCCAAACCCAAACACCCCCAAAGAGTTACCCAAAGTACCCCAAATAACCAACCTCAAACAATCCCAAAACGTACCCCAAACAAATCCAAACAACCCAAAAACAGGTACCCCAAAGTATCCCAAAATACCCCAAACAACCTAAAATACCCTAAAGAACCCCAAACAGGTACCCCAAAGTACCCCAAACAACTCCAAACCAGTACCCAAAAATACCAAACACCAAACCTCAAAAACCTTTCCCCCCAAAGTTTTACAAACAATCCCAAAAAACAACCCTAAAGTACCCCAAACGACACCAAACAGGTACCCCAAAATACCCAAAATAATCCCAAACAGGTTACCAAACTACCCAAAAGGTACCCCTTAAGTACCACAAACGACCCAAGAAAAAACCCAAACAGGTACCCCAAAGTAACCTAAAATACCCGAAACAACCCCAAGCAGGTACCCTAAAACACCCAAAACAACTCCAAACAGGTACCCTAAAGTACCACAAACACCAAACCACCCCAAACAGGTACCTGAAAGTATCCCAAACAACCCCAAATAGGTGACATACAGTTCCCCAATGAACCCCAAAAAACAACAAACAGATACCACTTAAGTACCCCAAACAACCCCTGAAAAAACCCAAACAGGTACCACAGACAACCCCAAACATCCCCAAACAGGTGAAACAAAGTACCCCAATCAACTGCAAACAGGTACCCAAGGTATACTGCCAGATCACTGACCCCCTCCCTGTTCGAGTTCTGCATGGCCACGCAGTCGTGGGTGAACATGGAGTACAAAATGGAACTAAGCACACACCCCTGGAGGGCCCCGTGTTGAATCTCAGCATGGTGGTGTTATTGCTTTATGCTTTTGAAAATAAAGAAGGCATACATTTTCTGGGTCTGTGTTTTATCTTTTCGTGGATATTGCACCTGAGCTGTAAAAAAAGCCTTATCAACATTTGAGTCAAAGGGAATCTGTCAAAGATATATATAAATTAAAAAATAAACAAATTGCACTTAAGCACATATTCTGCAAATTATGGAATTCACACCTACACTACCGTTCAGAAGTTTTGGGTCACTTAGAAATGTCCTTGTTTAAAAATGTAAAAAAATTGAGAACATCAAATCGATCAGAAATACAGTGTAGACATTGTTAAATGTTGAAAATGAATGTTGTAGCTGAAAACGGCAGATTTTTTATGAAATATCTACATAGACGTACAGAGGCACATTATCAGCAACCAACACTCCTGTGTTCCAATGGCACGTTGTATTAGCTATTCCAAGTTTATCATTTTAAATTGCTAACTGATTATTAGAAAACCCTTTTGCAATTATGTTAGCACAGCTGAAAACTGTTGTGCTGTTTAAAGAAGCAATAAAACTCGCCATATTTTGACTAGTTCAGTATCTGGAGCATCAGCAAAAACGAGCAGTTGCTTGCACACTTGCAGACTGTCTGTTGTTTTTTTTCCATCTCCGTCATTTCCCGTCACAACTTGGAGACTTGTGTCACGTTCTGACCATAGTTCTTGTGTGTTTTCCTTGTTTTAGTGTTGGTCAGGACGTGAGCTGGGTGGGCATTCTATGTTGTGTGTCTAGTTTGTCTATTTCTATGTTTGGCCTGATTATGGTTCTCAATCAGAGGCAGGTGTTAGTCATTGTCTCTGATTGGGAACCATATTTAGGTAGCCTGTTTTGTGTTGGGATTTGTGGGTGGTTGTTTCCTGTCTTTGTGTTTTCTGCACCAGTTAGGACTGTTTTGTGTGTGTGTGTGTGTGTGTGTGTGTGTGTGTGTGTGTGTGTGTGTGTGTGTGTGTGTGTGTGTGTGTGTGTGTGTGTGTGTGTGTGTGTGTGTGTGTGTGTGTGTGTGTGTGTGTGTGTGTGTGTGTGTGTGTGTGTGTGTGTGTGTGTGTGTGTGTGTGTGTGTGTGTGTGTGTGTGTGTGTGTGTGTGTGTGTGTGCCCGCCCGCATTCATTGTTTTGTAGTCTGTTCATGTTTAGTTTCTCTTATTAAAGAACCATGAACTTTAACCACGCTGCATTTTGGTCCTCCTCTCCTTCCCAGGAAGAAAGCCGTTACAACTTGTTTACGTGCTGCAGTGCGTTTTGTTGCTAACATTACTTTGCTGCCTGACAACTTTACTGTTTTTACTTTTTAATTACTTATATTTTTTGTATTTCCTAATCAACTTTTTTTTCCCATTCAACTTTTTCACTCCGGACACTTTATCTGGATGTGGTTTGTCAGGACCTCCACCAGCCGAAGCTAAGTAGTAACATTAACATGATGCCTTCCAAATGCAGTCACTGTACTCATAATATACAGGAGAACAATCGCCTTACGGCGAGGATAGCTGTGCTGCAAGCCCAGCTTCGGACGCAATCGTTAGGCAAGGGTCATTTCAGTGTAGGAAAGGATGAAACAGCGTCTGTGCCACCAGTAAGTACAGATACACAGTTCCTGCAGCCGGACAACTTTCTCATGGCTTCTAGAGGGAAAGGCTGTAGGAATGCTCAACTGGTGTCGCTTATTCAGCCGACATAAACTTTCAACCGGTTCTCCCCATTAAGCAGGGAGTCGGAGTCAGAGGCCGAGCCTTATCTGGGCTCTACTCCTCCCGTTACGGGGTCTGAGACGCCGAAGCCTCCCACCATTAGCTCTGACAAATTGAAAACCCTAGTCATTGGCGACTCCATTAC